>NC_140998.1:11357526-12067526 GCF_052327205.1 Somniosus microcephalus
GAATACATCAGGGTCGTACTTGCGACCTATGCTCTCCCCTTCTCTCTCGATCGCGCCTGTGGCCCTTGGTGGACATGGTGTTCTCCGGGCTTTCTCCCGCAGCTTGCTGCTTCTGGGAAGTTGCTGAATCGCCTGACTTTGGGAGGAGAAAGAGCAAAGAAGCGTTTTTATATATTGGGTGGTAGAGGTGGGAAAAAAGAGGAGCTGCTGTACGATTGGTCCGAGAACTTGTCACTGCTCGGCGATTGTCGCCCTGAGGAATAGTCGATGAGTCTGTATTAATAGAATACAGGGGCAGTGTCCCCAAGACTTTGTATCTTAATGGGCAGAGGTGGGGGAGCAGTGAGGGGGTTGTGGGTGGAGGTGGGGGTGCAGAGGGGGTTATGGGTGGAGGTGGGGGTGCAGCGGGGGGATATGGGCGGAGGAGGGGGCAGAAAGGGGGATATGGGAGGGGGGATAAACAACCTCGTCAAACTGTGTTCAGCAAAAGTGAGAAGGGGGGGGGCGAGAAACAAAATTTGTCTTCAGAAAAACGCCACAAATCTAAAGTGCCTTGTTGCCGTCGGTTCTTCGAAAGACGTGCATTGATTCAGCGCTTCAACATATCTCGAACAAAGCTTCACGTGGCGAGTTACCTTGAAGTGCGGTGAACGTTAGGTGGGCGTGGCACCCTTTTTTGTGCACAGCAAGATCCCACCAATGGGCCGCCAGCTGAATGACCTTGCTCTTAGTTCACCAGTGCCCGGGAGTGATTACAGTATTGTAGTAGTGTGACAAGTGCCTGGAGGTTGGATTGCTATAGCAACTGTCAAAGACTGTTCTGCTGATTTGATTTTTTTTTTATATATATAATATGTGAACTATGTACCTTTCTTACTGTCCCATAATTAAATAAACAATTGTAAGTGTATGATCAAAGTTTTTGTACATATGTATATACTTAAGGAATCGATGTGTATATTTGATTGAATAACTTAAGACGGATATTAATTTTTTTTTTTGTCTAGATGCCATTCCTTAATTTATGTTGAAGAAAGGGAATTTTGATGGCATTTCTCTCTCGCATGCGTGCACACAGACCGATCTCTTACTCTAGTCTTTCCATTAGAAATCTTTAACTTCACATCTGCCTAAAGTTCAGAACATGTTGGTCTCTTTACATGTGAAGCTTATACAAAAAAAAACCCAAACTGTAAATAGATTTGGCATGCATGTGATTCTGATTCTGCGACGAGCCCACCCTCGCACATTACCATCACCACTTCCATTCTGGGATGTCCCCCCAGCCTGGTTTTGGGGGCGGGAGGGGGAAGGAGTGAACGGTAGCTTGAATTTCGATCTTGAGCAACCAAGCCCGAAATAACTTTTGAAAGCTGGAGATTTTTTAAAGGCGGATATTCTGGAAGCAAAGCCCGATTGCATGTGTGTGAAATGTGGTGGGGGTTGGGGGGGGGGGAGAGAGGAGAATTAGGCCCGTGTCCCTATGTGTGCACACCCTCTACTAAATAATTTTTTTTAAATGTCCAATTCACTTTTCCAACGCATGGTCATTTTTTAATTTAAAAGGAGGGACGGGTGCAGACATTAACAGATGGTTTTATATTTACGGCCAGTGTGATTGAACCATTCTGTGTGTGTCCAGGTATCCTTTTTTAAAATGCCTAGACTGGGCAGAAATAGGTTGACCTACCCCTCAGTGTTTCCCCCCCCCCCCCCCCCCCCCCCCCTCACCCGCATTATATCACCTCCCATTGTTACGTAGAGTGTTTGATTCTGGCCTCAGAATGTTACGGAGCAGATTGTACACGAGAGTAGAGAAACATTCTTCTATTTTTTTCCTCTTTTTTTTTCTCTCTCTCTCTCTCCTTCCCCGTCCCTGCTTTTCGCTCTCAACCAGCTCTCTGGTAGACAAGCCTATTTTTGCATAAAGAGAATATATTTCTGCTTTGAGCAGAGAATAGAATGAAGGGAACAATTTGTTTGTTTTATATAATTTTTTTAATAAAAAAAAACACATTTTGCTTTTTGTTCCAATACAGAAAATAGTAGGTAACGAAACAAAAAAAACGGCTTACCTCAAAGTGGTTGTGAATATATTCTACCCTGCGACAAGTTACCCTGACTGAGGAGAAATGGTTTCAATTCGAAATGAGGAAACGGAAAACTGGAGTCAATACTTTTGGTTTTTGCTAAACTTTATTATAAATTCATTCAGGTTAAATCCAGACCATCATTCACCCAACCAAAACCCCCACAATCTTACTCAGATTAAGCTGCTGCAGGGTGTATATATTATAAATATATATGTACACATATATGTGTGTGTATATGTGTGTATATATATGTATATATATAACATTTAAAAAAAAATATATTAAAATATATATGGGCTTTTGCTTCATTTTGATATTAAATACTTAATGGGCAAGCTATGACATTTTCTTTCTGAATTATGGATGAGAGCTTTTTTTTCTGAATCACGTTGCACGTTTATTGATGTCGACCGCACGGCGAGAGGCTGGAAAAATAATCTCGTTCGAAGAAACGGGGTGAAAAATTAAAAAAAAAAAATACAAGCTGGCTGATTATATATATTAAAAAAAAAAGAAAATGACAAGAACAATTTATGTACGGACTCGGAATAAAGTTGTAATTTTTTTGTATAAGGACGTTTGCGTTGCCTTGCAAAAGTCCTCTGTTCATTTAGTGCATTTTGTTTGACATGTTCTTAGAGATAACTTTAAAAAAAAAACACTATTTATTAAAGCGTTTTATATTAACGTCTCCCAGTGTGTCTCGTGCCTTTTATTCTTGGGGTGGGGTGGGGTACGGCTTAATGCAGACCAGACTTTTCGCAACCTTTGTGTCGTATTTGACCCCGAGATGAGCTTCCGACCACACAACCGTGCCATCGCCAAGATCTCCTATTTCCACCTCAAGAGCATCGCCCAACACAGTCCCTGCCTCCGCTTGCTTTTGTTACCTCTGGACTTGACTATTCCAAAGCACTTCTGGCTGGCCTCCCACGTTCCAGCTTCCCAAAACTTGAGGTCATCCAAAACTCGGCTGCCTGTGTCCTAACTCGCACCAAGTCCCGTTCACCCATCGCCCCTGTGCTCGCTAACTGACATTGGCTCCCGATTAAGCAACGCCTCGATTTTAAAATTCTCATCCTTGTTTTCAAATCCCTCCTTGGCCTCACCCCTCCCTACCTCTCTAATCTCCTCCAGCCCCACAACCCCACTGAGATCTCTGCGCTCCTCCAATTCTGGCCTTTTGAGCATCCCCGATTTCAGTCGCTCCACCATTGGTGGCCGTGCCTTCAGCTGTCAAGGCCCTAGCCTCTGGAATTCCCTCCCTAAACCTTTCTGCCTCACTTTCTTCCTTTTTAAGATGCTCCTTAAAACCCACCTCTTTGACCAAGCTTTCTGCCCTAATATCTCCTTATTACGCCCGCTGTCAAATTTTGTTTTATAAGGCTCCTGTGAAGCGCCTTGTCGTTTTACTGCGTTACAGGTGCTATATAAATACAAGTTGTTGTTGTATATTTATCTCAACCCTCCATCTGGACCAACAAATAGATCTGGTTCTGTCTTCACGGAAGAGGACACAAATAACTCCCCAGAAATGCAAGGAAACCAAGGGTCTAGGGAGAAGGAGGAATTAAAAGAAATGAGTTCGTAAAAAAAATAGTGCTGGTGAAATTAATGGGACTGAAAGCTGATAAATCCCCAGGGCCTGATAATCCGCATCCCAGAGTACTAAAAGAGGTAGCTGTGGAAATAGTGGATGCATTGGTTGTCATCTTCCAAAATTCTATAGATTATGGAACAGTTCCTGCGGATTGGAGGGTGGCAAATGTAACCCCACTATTTTAAAAAGGGGAGAGAGAGAAAACCGGGAACTACAGATCGGTTAGCCTAACATCAGTAGTAGGGAAAATGCTAGAGTCTATTATAAAGGATGTGATAACAGGACGGGATTAGACAAAGTCAACATGGATTTATGAAAGGGAAATCGTGTTTGACAAACCTACTGGAGGTTTTTGAGGATGTAACTGGTAGAAGAGATAAGGGAGAACCAGTGGATGTGGTGTATTTGGATTTTCAGAAGGCCTTTGATAAAGTCCCACAAAAGAGGTTAAGTGTGCAAAATTAAAGCACATGGGATTGGGGGTAATAACTGGCATGGATTGAAAATTGGTTAACAGACAGGAAACAGAGTAGGAATAAATGGGTCTTTTTCGGGGTGGCAGGCGGTGACTAGTGGGGTACCGCAGGGATCAGTGCTTGGGCCCCAGCTATTCACTATATATCAATGATTTGCATGAGGGAACCAAATGTAATATTTCCAAGTTTGCTGACGACACAAAACTAAGTGGGATTGTGTGGAAGATGCAAAAAGGCTTCAAGGCGATTTAGACAAGTTGAGTGAGTGGGCAAATACACGGCAGATGCAGTATAACATGGGTAAATGTGAAGTTATCCACTTCAGTAGGAAAAACAGAGAGGCAGAGTATTATTTGAATGGTGATAGATTGGGAAATGTTGTTGTACAAAGGGACCTGGGTGTCATTGTACACCAGTCACTGAAAGCAAACCTGTAGGTGCAGCAAGCAGTTAGAAAGGCAAATGGTATGTTGGCCTTCATTGCAAGAGGATTTGAGTATAGAAGCAAGGATGTCTTACTGCAGTTGTACAGGGCCTTGGTGAGACCACACCTCGAGTACTGTGTGCAGTTTTGGTCTCCTGACCTAAAGAAAGGATATACTTGCTATAGAGTGAGTACAGCGAAGGTTCACCAGACTGATTCCTGGGATGGCAGGACTCTTGCATGAGGAGAGATTGGGTCGACTATTCACTAGAGTTTAGAAGAATGAGGGGATCTCATTGAAACATAAAATTCTGACGGCTAGCCAGACTGGATGCAGGGAGGATGTTTCCCCTGGCTGGGGGGTCTAGAACGAGGGGGTCACAGTCTTGGGATACTGGGTAGGACATTTAGGACTGAGATGCGGAGAAAGTTCTTCACTCAGAGGGTGGTGAACCTATGGAATTCTCTACCACAGAAGGCTGTGGAGGCCAAGTCACTGAATATATTTAAGAAGGAAATAAATAGATTTCTAGACACAAAAGGCATCAAGGGGTATGGGGAGAGAGTGGGAATATGGTATTGAGATAGAGGATCAGCCATGATCATATTGAATGGCAGAGCAGGCTCAAAGGGCCGAATGGCCTACTCCTGCTCCTATTTTTCTATCTGTGGGTTCAGTTCAAGGACTATTAACAGCTAGGGCAGCAACCTGGGTGCTACAATCAACCTCGGTGAAAGAGGCCTTGTTTGCAGCATCGGATTGTCATCCACCACCTCGAAGGACAAGGGCAGTAGGAGCATAGGAACAACCTTAACCTCCAAGTCACACACCATCCTGACTTGGACATATATCGGCTGTTCCTTCATTGTCGCTGGGTCACAACCTTGGGACTCCCTCCCTCCCTAGCTGCTGAGAGGCTGTTTTCCCCTGGCTGGAGAGTCTAGAACTAGGGGGCATCGTCTCAAGATAAGGGGTCGGCCATTTAGAACTGAGCGGAGGAGGAATTTCTTCACTCAAAGGGTTGTGAATCTTTGGCATTCTCTACTCCAGAGGGCTGTGGAGGCTTGGTTGTTGGGTATATTCAAGAGTGAGATTGATGGATTTTTGGATATTAAGGGATATGAGCTCAGGCGGGAAAGTGCAGTTGATGTACAAGTTCAGCCATGATTCTACTATGACCGGAAAGCCCTGCAGCGGGTAGTCAAAACTTGCCCAACGCATTACCGGCACCCGGCTACCGACCATAGAGCACATATACCAGAAACGCTGTTTACGGAGGTCACGGTCCATCATCAAAGACCCTACCCACCCCAGCCACGATCTGTTCGCCCTCCTGCCATCTGGGAGATGCTACAGATGCATTCGCACCCGAACGACCAGATTTAGGAACGGCTTCTTTCCCAGGGCTGTCATCTTACTGAACTCCACAAATAAACTCTAAAGCCTGCACATCTGCCAATGCACTTTATTATGTTTATGTTAATGTATTACAAGCCAAATGAATGTTGTATGTTTAAATGTCTCCAAATGTACACTCTCGGGAGCCGCAAGCCTACGTTTCGTTGTACAGCACTTATGCACTAACGATGACAAAGTTGATTATGATTATTATGATATTGACTGGTGGAGCAGGCTCAAGGAGCCCAATGGCCTACTCCTGCTCCAATTTCTTATGTTCCAACAGCACTGTTTGGAGTACCTTCACCACATGGGACTGCAGCGGTTCAAGTGAAAAGGCCCACCACCACCACCTCAAGTGGCAACTAGGCCCACAGCCTGAGAATGAATTTTTTAAAAATCTGTGCTCTGCAGACAGTTGCTCTCATTCTCTTGCTCTCAATTAATTACTGTTGTGGATCAGAAAGAAAAGCAATAGTACTTTTTGTAAAAAGGAAAATTCCTTGTGGTTATTCTCGGAAAATAACACTGAGGGAAACCCATGATAGAAGCAGGTTCGTTAAATCCTTTGTTATTCTGTGTCGAAGTTATCCAGCGTCCAACACATGGTACCACACTAGTAAAAGAAAGAAACTTGCACTTACAGGAAACTTTCTGGTATCCGGCACTGACGGGACCGAGTTGGTGCCGCCCCATCAAGACTGCCGTATAAACCAGCGCTAATGTTAAAACATAGAGCTTCTCAGCTCCGTGTGAATCAACAAACCCTGTTGCTTAGCAACAGCTTCAAAACAGTCGGCTGCAGCTGCAAGCGTCTCTAGCTGAAGCTGTTGCTTAGCTACAGACCTTGCAGAGCCTGACTGGGGGAAAAAAAAAAGTAACGAGAAGTAAAAAAACTTACAGGAAACGGCTCCTGAATTTTGCCGGTAGATAGAGCTTTCCGGACTTTTAACCTCCGGTTAAACGAAAGTTTCCTGTATATAGCGCCTCTCAGGACATCACAAAGCTCTTTACAGCCAATGAAGTACTTTTGAAGTGTAGTCACTGTTGTAATGTTGGAAACGCGGCAGCCAATTTGTACACAGCAAGCATTGTGATGATGGCCGGATGATCTGTTTGTGTTGTTGGTTAAGGGATCAATATTGGCCCAGGACAGCGGGCAGCAATGTTCCCTTTAATTTTTTTTTGGGTGCGTGTCCCATTCAAATTTCCGCGCATGAGCGGTTTTTCCCCATTGTGAAGCCGGCAAGCGGCCTGCGCGGGATCTCCAGACCGCTGTGCAACTGCGCTGCTTGACAGGAACATTGCTGGGGAGAACCCCCCTGCTCTTCGAATAGTGCCATGGGATCTTTTTACATCCACCCGAGAGGGCCAACGGGGCCTCGGTTTAATGTCTCATCCGAAAGACGGCACCTCCGACAGTGCAGCACTCCCCCAGTACGCTCTGAGACGAAAGTGCTACCAACTGAGCCACAGCTGACCCCTGACGCTGCTTCTTAGGCAGTCCCTCAGAACCGAGGGTGACTTGCTTCCACATTAAAAATGAGTTCTCAGGTGACTGATGAGTCCAATGTGGGACCTACAGTCTCTGTCATAGGTGGGGCAGACGGTGGCTGAACGGGCGGGTGGGTGGGGTGCTTGGGTTGACGTGCGCTCCTTGCGCTGCCTGTGCTTGGCTTCCGCTTGCTCCCGGCGAAGAGACTCGAGGTGTTCGGCGCCTTCCTGGGTGCTTGTCCTCCACTTTGTGCGGTCTTGGGCCAGGGATTCCCAGGTGTCGGTGGGGATGTTGCATTTTTACAAGGAGGCTTTGAGGGTGTCCTTTGAAGCGTTTCCTCTGCCCACCTGGGGCTCTCTTGCCATGTCGGAGCTCCGAGTAGAGCGCTTGTTCTGGGAGTCTCTTATCGGGCATGCGGGCAATGTGACCCGTCCATCGGAGCTGATTGAGCGTGGTCAAAGCTTCGATGCTGGTAATCTGAGGGTAACTGGTGCATTGCTCAGTGACCACAAGTACAGTCTGAAAGTGGTGTAACCAGTGTGCGTCTAGGGAGCTACAAGGTACTGTTGTCCTCACCCATTTGCTGAGAGGTGGGAGACTTTTATTTTCTGGATCCATTTGATCCAATTTGAATTATCTATTTACACGAGTATTTTCTGCGTGTCGGGATAAGGGAATGGATACTTCTTGATGTCGAGTCCCTTTCAAAGAGCTCTTCTCAAATACCACCACACATACCATTAGCTCAGTGGGACGCAGGTTGTGATGAAATATGCCTTCATCAGACCTGCTTGTATTTTACCTGCTTGTATTGTGTGAACCACACCCTTTTGTTCCTATTGTGTGTATTGGCTACGCCCCTGTCTTTTGCCATATAAAGGTCTCAGGAGCTGTATGAGTCACTCACTACCAGATGAACCCGATGTGGGAAGACCTGCTATGCTGCTATGTTCTTAGTGATTAAAAGCCTTTAGTTGAATCCTTTAAAATCCTTGTCTTTGAGTTATTGAAGGCACATCAATAACCTCGGGTTCCGACCGGGAGTCCGTGGTGCCCTCCTGGGCATACCCATGTGGCGGGGGTGTTGCAGGTACTTCTGGGGGTGGTGAGGATACCTCTGGGGATGGTGGAGGTTCTTCTGGGGGTGGTGTTGATGGGTCGTCGTCGTCGCTTCCTGCCGAGGCGAGGTCCTTTATGGACACGGTGTCTTCACGCCCGTCGGCGTGCTTGACGTACGCGTACTGTGGGTTTGCGTGGAGTAGGTGTACTGCCTCCACGAGGGGATCCGTTTTGTGGCCCCTCACATGCTTCCGTAACAGGACTGTCCCTGGGGCGGAGAGCCACGAGGGTAGGGATACTCCTGAGGTTGATTTGCGGGGAAAAACGAACATCTTCTCGTGAGGAGTGGCGTTAGTAGCAGTACACAGTAGCGACCTTATCGAGTGGAGTACATCTGGGAGGACCTCCTGCCAGCGGGAGGTGGGGAGGCCTTTAGACCTTAGTGCTAAGGTGACCGCCTTCCACACTGTCGCGTTCTCCCTCTCCACTTGCCCATTACCCCGGGCGTTATAACTAGTGGTCCGACTCGTGGCTATCCCCTTCGACAGCAGGTATTGGCGCAGTTCATCGCTCATGAACGACGCCCCCCTGTCAGTGTGGATGTAGTTAGGCATGCCGAACGTGCAAAACAGGTTGCCGAGGCACTTGATGACCGTGGCACTGGTCATATCTGGGCAGGGGTAGGCGAATGGGAAGCGGGAGTACTCGTCCACAATGTTGAGAAAGTACACATTGCGGTTGGTGGAGGGGAGTGGTCCCTTGAAATCTAAGCTCAGGCGCTCGAATGGCCGTGTAGCTTTGATCAGGTGGGCTCGGTCAGCTCTGAAAAAATGGGGCTTGCATTCCGCACAGGTGCGGCAGTCCCTGATCATAGACCGGACCTCCTCGATGGAATAGGGCAGGTTACGGGATTTTATAAAGTGGAATAGCCGGGTGACCCCCGGGTGGCAGAGGCCATTGTGGAGGCCCTGTAGCCTGTCCCCCTGGATGCTGGCACACATCCCTCGTGATATGGCGTCGGGGGATTCGTTGAGGGCCCCCGGCCTATATATTATGTCGTACTCAAACGTGGAGAGTTCGATCCGCCACCTGAGAATTTTGTCGTTCTTGATCTTCCCCCTGTTTGTTGTTAAACATGGAGGCTACCGACCGCTGGTCGGTAAGCAGGGTGAAGCGTTTGCCGGCTAGGTAGTGCCTCCAGTGCCACACTGCCTCCACTATGGCCTGGGCCTCCTTCTCTACCGAGGAGTGCCTGATCTCGGGCCCTTGGAGGGTTCTTGAGAAAAAGGCTACGGGCTGCCCATCCTGGTTGAGGGTGGCTGCTAAAACGAAGTCGTACGCATCGCTTTCGACCTGGAAAGGGATGTTTTCGTCCACTGCCCGCAGCGCGGCCTTCTCAATGTCGTGTTTAATGCTGTTGAAGGCGGCGTGGGCCTCGGCTGTGAGCGGGAAGGACGTTGATTTCAGGAGGGGACGGGCCTTGTTGGAATAATTGGGGACCCATTGGGCGTAATAGGAGAAGAACCCCAGGCACCTTTTCAGGGCCTTGGGAGTGTTTGGTAGGGGTAGCTCCCGTAGGGGGCGCAATCGGTCGGGGTCCGGACCGCTTTCCCCGTTTTCCACCACGCAGCCCAGGATACAGAGGCGCGTGGTGCTAAAGACACACTTAGAGTCATAGAGTCATAGAGTAATACAGCACGGATAGAGGCCCTTCGGCCCATCGTGTCCATGCCGGCCATCAAGCCCTGTCTAATCTAATCCCATATTCCAGCATTTGGCCCGTAGCCTTGTATGCTATGGCATTTCAAATGCTCATCCAAATGCTTCTTAAATGTTGTGAGGGTTTCTGCCTCCACAACCCTTTCAGGCAGTGAGTTCCAGACTCCAACCACCCTCTGGGTGAAAAAGTTCTTTCTCAAATCCCCTCTAAACCTCCCGCCCTTTACCTTGAATCTATGCCCCCTAGTTATTGACCCCTCTACTAAGGGGAAAAGCTCCTCAGCATCCATCCTATCTATGCCCCTCACAATTTTGTACACCTCAATCATGTCCCCCCTCAGCCTCCTCTGCTCCAAGGAAAACAAACCCAATCTGCCCAGTCTCTCTTCATAGCTGAAGCGCTCCAGCCCTGGTAACATCCTGGTGAACCTCCTCTGCACCCTCTCTAACGCGATCACATCTTTCCTGTAGTGTGGCGACCAGAACTGCACACAGTATTCCAGCTGTGGCCTAACCAGTGTTTTATACAGCTCCATCATAACCTCCTTGCTCTTATATTCTATGCCTCGGCTAATGAAGGCAAGTATCCCATATGCCTTTTTTACCACCTTATCCACCTGTTCCGCCGCCTTCAGGGATCTGTGTACCTGCACACCCAGATCCCTCTGACCCTCCGTCTTGCCTAGGGTCTTTCCCTTCATTGTGTATTCCCTTGCCTTGTTAGACCCCCCAAAGTGCATCACCTCGCACTTTTCCGGATTAAATTCCATTTGCCACTGTTCCGCCCATCTGACCAACCCATCTATATCGTTCTGCAGACTGAGGCTACCCTCCTCGCTATTTACCACCCTACCAATTTTAGTATCATCCGCGAATTTACTGATCATACCCTTTACATTCATATCCAAGTCATTAATGTAGACCACAAACAGCAAGGGACACAGCACCGATCCCTGTGGTACCCCACTGGCCACAGGTTTCCAGTCACAAAAACAACCTTCGACCATCACCCTCTGCCTTCTGCCACTAAGCCAGTTTTGTATCCAATGTGCCAAGGCACCCTGGATTCCATGGGCTCTTACCTTCTTGACCAGTCTCCTGTGCGGGACTTTATCGAAGGCCTTACTGAAATCCATGTATACCACATCCACTGTGTTACCCTCATCCACACACCTAGTCACCCCCTCAAAAAATTCAATCAAATTAGTCAGACATGATCTTCCCTTGACAAAGCCATGTTGACTATCCCTGATTAATCCTTGCCTCTCCAAGTGGCGACAAATTTTGTCCCTCAGGATTTTTTCCAGTAATTTTCCTACCACTGATGTTAGGCTCACTGGCCTGTAGTTCCCCGGTTTTTCCCTACTACCCTTCTTGAATAATGGTACTACATTAGCGGTTCTCCAGTCCTCTGGCACATCCCCTGTGGCCAGAGAGGTCCTGAATATATGTGTTAGAGCCCCCGCAATCTCCTCCTTTGCCTCACACAGCAGCCTGGGATACATTTCATCCGGGCCTGGGGATTTATCCATTTTTAGGCCAGCTAAAACCGCCAATACCTCCTCCCTCTCGATGTTAATATGTTCGAGCATATCACAGTCCCCCCGCCCTATTTCTATGTCTACATCGTCCTTCTCCATAGTGAAAACAGATGCAAAAAATTCATTTAGAACCCCTCCTACATCTTCCGGCTCCACACACAGATTGCCACTTTTGTCCCTAATGGGCCCTATTTTTTCCCTAGTTATCCTTTTACCCTTAATATACTTATAAAACATCTTCGGATTTTCCTTTATTTTGCTCGCCAGTGTTATTTCATGGCCCCTCCTTGATCTCCTAATTTCTTTTTTAAGTATCCCCCTGCACTTTTTGTACTCCTCTAGGGCTTCCTCCGTCTTTAGCCTTTTGTATCTACCAAAAGCCCTCCTTTTTTTCCTAATCCATTCCCGTATATCCCCTGACATCCACGGTTCCCTGTGGTTTTTGGAACCACTCTTGACATTTATGGGAACATGTTGCCCTTGTATGATCTCAATCTCCCTTCTGAAAGCCTCCCATTGCTCCGATGCGGATTTTCCTACAAGTAGCTGATCCCAGTCCATTTTGGCCAGATCCTGCCTTATCCTATTAAAATCGGCCTTCCCCCAATTTAGAACCTTATCCTCGTTGTAGGTGAGATTGAGTCTGAGGGCGGTTTTCAGAAATCTCGCGAGGTTCGAGTCGTGGTCTTGCTGGTCGTGGCCGCAGATGGTGACGTTGTCTAGGTATGGGTAGGTGGCTGTTAACTGGTTCTCATCGACCATGCGGTCCATCTCCCGCTGGAAGACCGAGACCCCGTTCGTTACCCCAAAGGGGACTCTGAGGAAGTGGTAGAGACGTCCGTTCGCCTCGAAGGCGGTGTATGGACGGTCCTCCGGCCTAATGGGGAGCTGGTGGTATGCCGATTTTGGGTCGATGGTGGAAAATACCCGGTATTGCGCGATTTGGTTAACCATATCCGCTATGCGGGGCAGAGGGTAGGCGTCTAGCTGGGTGTATAGATTAACCGTCTGGCTATAATCTATCACCATCCGCTTCTTTTCGCTACCCTTAACTACTACTACCTGGGCGCGCCACGGGCTGGTACTGCATTCGATGATACCCTCCCGCTTGAGTCTTTCTACTTCCGACGCAATGAACCGTCTATCCTCCCAGCTGTACCGCCTACTCTTGGTCGCTATGGGTCGACAGTTGGGTGCGAGGTTGGCGAACAGAGAGGGCGGCTTGACCTTCAGGGTAGCCAGACCGCGCACTGTGAGGGGCGGCTGGGACCCACCGTAGGTAAGCGTGATACTTTGGTGGTGGCACTGGAAGTCCAGACCCAAGATCACGCTCACACAGATCTGGCATTATCAGTAGTTTAAAATCTCTAATCATTGCCTTTTACCGACAACATAACCACGCAGAAACCTGTAATTTTTGAGGTATGAGTCTTATCGGCCATGGCGATTTTGCCCTGTGTGGGGACTATCGTTAGTCAAAGTCATTTTACCAGGCTAGGATGAATAAAGCTTTCGGTGCTCCCGCAGTCAATCAAGCATTTAACCTTGTTCCCGTTTACCTCTATGTCCATCATCGATTTAGACAACGGATGTGGCCTGGATTGATCCACTGTGATCGAGGCCACCAGTGGGTCCTGGAGGTTCGTCTAGTCGGGGCAAGATGGTGGACAAGATGGCTTCCAAGATGGCCGCTCCCACGGCGCGCATGCGGCAGTGGTGGAGTTGGAGGCGGGGTTCCCTCTGCAGACTTTGCTGAAATGTCCTTTCTTCCCGCATTTAAAACAGGTGGTGCCCTTCGCTGGGCACAGATGCCTGGAGTGTTTGTCCTGACCGCAGAAGTAGCATTTCGGGCCCCGATGCATCGCGGCAGTAGTGGGGCTCCTGGGTGGAGGCTGGGGCTCCGATGGTGCTGGGCTGGCCTGAGACCTGGGAGGTGAAGATGGCTTCCAAGATGGCGGCCCCCACGGCGCGCACGAGGCGGAGTGGGCCGCGTGGCCTGGGGAACAGGATTCAGAGTTCCTCTGGGCCATATCCAGCGATCGCGCTATATCTATAGCCTGTTTTAAGTCCAGTCCCTCCTTTTCAAACAGTTTCTGCCGAATATAATTTGAACTGAGGCCCGCAATAAGGGAGTCTCGAATCAGTTCCTCCGTGTACACGATGGCAGACACGGCCTTACAGTTACAGTCTCTGCCCAGTACTTTTAGGTTTAGTATAAAGTCCTCTAGTGACTCACCATGCCGCTGCGTGCGGGTAGTCAGAAGATGCCTGGCGTACACCACGTTTATTGGCCGCGCGTAGTGGGCCTTCAGGATGGTGCAGGCATCCTCGTACCTGGTGGCATCTTGGATGAGAGGGGAGACCCGATGGCTCACCCAGTTTCGCAGGATTCCCAGTTTCATGTCTCCGGTAGCGGTTTCGGCTGCGGCTATGGCAGTGGATGAGTTTGCAATGAAAAATTCGAAGCATTGGAACCAGTGTCCGAACTGTGTGGCTGCATCTGAGGCATGGGGGTCCAGATCCAAGCGCTCTGGTTTCGGGAGTCGATCCATCTTGGTGTTTTAGTGATTAAAATTGATGTGCCTTCAATAACTCAAAGACAAGGATTTTAAAGGATTCAGCTAAAGGCTTTTAATCACTAAGAACATAGCAGCATAGCAGGTCTTCCCACATCGGGTTCATCTGGTAGTGAGTGACTCATACAGCTCCTGAGACCTTTATATGGCAAAAGACAGGGGCGTAGCCAATACACACAACAGGAACAAAAGGGTGTGGTTCACACAATACAAGCAGGTCTGATGAAGGCATATTTCATCACACAGGTGTTTTGAGGGGGTGGGGAGGGGAGGCAGAATGGTACAGCGCACACTGATAGTTGGAAGCAAGACCTCCATAGATGCTGCAGTGAAAGCAGTTTCATAACCAGACTGCTAATGGTCTGCTCTTAGCCTACCTTCATTTTGTGAGCCGGTTTTTGGAACCTTGTCAAGATCGCATGTTGGCTTTTAAGTTGGAGCTTGATCAGAGTGGCTGTACTGTCGCTAAGTGCCTGACTGTTTTAACCTTCTCCGCTGTAGCTTGGATCTTGAGGGCCACGGGCTGTGTAATGTAACTGTTCTAACGTCTTAGTTAAGATAGGCTAAAAGAGCTGAGACTTGGGGGTGACCTGATTGAGGTTTATAAGATGATGAAGGGAATAGATTGTGTTCCAATTGTCAGTTTGTTCCAATTAAATAGGTCAGGGAGGACCAGGGGTCACTAATTTACGTAGTATGAGGCCAGATTCAGGTTCGATGTCAGGAGGTGGTTCTTTTCCCAGAGAATAGTGGATCTCTGGGACAGGCTGTCGTCTCGTGCGGTGGACGCAGACTCATAAGAACATAAGAAATAGGAGCAGGAGTAGGCCAATCGGCCCCTCGAGCCTGCTCCACCATTCAATAAGATCATGGCTGATCTGATCCTAACCTCAAATCTTCTATCACTGTGCATCCACCCGATCCCATGTGATCTCCCGGGAGAGGCGAAAAACCAGATAAAGACCCAATGGCCAATTTGGGAGGAAAAAATCTGGGAAATTCCTCTCCGACCCATCTAGGCGATCGAAATTCTTCCAGGAGATCACTCTGTCCCTATATTTTCTACAGTACTTACCTTCTGTAAAGGCGATCGCCACCCCAGCCAGGAACAGGAATAAAACCATCTCCTGAAATCTAACACAGAATTAGAACACAGTAGGAGCAGAACCAGGCTACACGGCCCCTGGGCCCACTCCACTACCCACAGGGCCATGACCATTCCGAAGCTAGACTAATGTCCAATTTCCTGCCCGCTCCCCGTAACCCTTAATTCCCTTTACTTCTAGGAAACTATCTAGTTTTGTTTTAAATTTATTTAATGTAGCTTCCACAGCTTTCTGGGGCAGCAAATTCCACAAACCTACCACCCTCTGAGTGAAGAAGTTTCGCCTCATCTCAGTTTTGAAAGAGCAGCCCCTTATTCTAAGATTATGCCCCCTAGTTCTAGTTTCACCCATCATTGGGAACATCCTCACCGCAGCCACCCGATCAAGCACCAATACCTGACTCACTGAATTCCTTCGAGAGAGAGCTGGACCTGTTCCTGGCTGGTACGGAGATCACCTTTGTAATAAAGGTAGGTGCAGCATCGAATAATCAGGGCCAGAGTGATTACCTGGACTAGTTTCGATCGCCTAAGGGGGTGAGTGAGGAATTTCCCAGATTTTTTCCCCCCAGATTGGCCTGGGTTTTACCTGGTCTCCTAGGAGATCACATGGCTCTGGGTGCTGGTGAGGAATGGCTATATTGTGATGCACAAGGCATCGCAATAGTGTGGGACAGGCTGCGTGGACCAGTGGGTCTTTACCTGTCAATGTTTTACCTGTCAAGGTCCAGCATCTCGTGAAGTGGTGCGCCGATAACAACCTGGCCCTTAACACCAAGAAAACAAAAGAAATCATTGTGGACTTCAGGAAGTCCAAAGGCGGAAGTCACACCCCCATCCACATCAATGGGGCTGTGGTGGAAAGGGTGGACAGTTTTAAGTTCCTCGGAGTCCACATCACGGAAGACCTCTCCTGGTCCCTCAGTACCTCCTCTCTGGTGAAGAAGGCCCAGCAGCGCCTATATTTCCTAAGGAGGCTGAAGGGATGTAACCTGTCACCCCTGATCCTCTCTAACTTTTACCGCTGCACTATAGAGAGCATCCTGACAAACTGTATCACAGTATGGTATGGCAGTTGTAGCTACTATGACCGGAAAGCCCTGCAGCGGGTAGTCAAAACTGCCCAACGCATTACCGGCACCCGGCTACCGACCATAGAGCACATATACCAGAAACGCTGTCTACGGAGGTCACGGTCCATCATCAAAGACCCTACCCACCCCAGCCACAGTCTGCTCGCCCTCCTACCATCTGGGAGATGCTACAGATGCATTCGCACCCGAACGACCAGATTTAGGAACAGCTTCTTTCCCAGGGCTGTCATCCTACTGAACTCCACAAATAAACTCTAAAGCCTGCACATCTGCCAATGCACTTTATTATGGTCATATTTATGTTAATATACTACAAGCCAAATGTATGTTGAATGTTTAAATGTCTTAATCCAAATGTACACTCTCGGGAGCCGCAAGCCTACATTTCGTTGTACTGCACTTGTGCACTAACAATGACAATAAAAGTTGATTTGATTTGATTTGAAGACTAAAGTGGTGGGTGTGGGGTGCACGGAGGGGTCTATTATAAGCTAAGCCCAAAATTCCCAGTTCAAATCAAGTGCATATTATATACACGTGTGTTTTATAGTCCCAGATTTACATAACAACAAATAGGAGGCAGCACGGTGGCATAGTGGTTAGCACTGTTGCCTCACAGCGCCAGGGACCCGGGTTCAAATCTGGCCTCGGGTGACTGTCTGTGTGGAGTTTGCACATTCTCCCCGTGTTTGCGTGGGTTTTCTCCGGGTGCTCCGGTTTCCTCCCACAGTCCAAAGATGTGCAGGTTAGGTTGATTGGCCATTTAAAAAAAAAAAAGTTGGCCCTTAGTGTTAGGGGGGATTAAATACGTGGGGTTACGGGGTTATGGGGATAGGGCTTGGGTGGGATGGCTGTCGGTGTAGGGACTGGGTGCTAGGGTTTGGATGATCAGCCATGATCTTGTTGAATGGCGGAGCAGGCTCGAAGGGCCGAATGGCCTACTCCTGCTCCTATGTTTCAATGTTTCTAGGAGCAGGAGTAGGCCATACGGCCCCTTGGGCCTGCTCTGCCATTCAATAAGATCATGGCTGATCTTCTACCTCAACTCCACCTTCCCGCACTATCCCCATATCCCTCGATTCCCTTAGTGTCCAAAAGCTGCTTTACGTTATTTAAGTAGTGTCAGTATTCTTTCACTATGGCCTTGGCACCACCGACTCACTGCTGCGAGGCAGTTCCGATAACGCTGAACTCCTGCTCCAACACTGGGGCTTGTTGACGCAGGTTGAAGGAGCACGACCGGCTCCCTGATCTTGATCGTGGAAGCAGTCTGAGGTTCCGTATTATTGCATTCCTGTTATGCGGAGGTACACTCTCGCTCTCAGATAGATGTTATCGCCGCCCAGTGATGGATGCGTTTTGTTTTATCGAGCAGTCTGATAACGCTGGGTCCTGTAAACTATCCTAACCATGTCAAAACTCTTGTCAATCAACCCAGTGTGCAGCTCACTGCACCTCATCGCAGGGGGTGGTTTTAAAGGAGGCGAGAGAGGCGGACGGTTTCCTAGCTCCTTGTTCTTGTGTCTCTCTGCTGAAAGACTGCAGTTCTCCAGAGTCTCCCTGAACGAGGGGAAGAGTAGCAGAGAATGACTGGCTCCAAGAGAAAGTGTCTGTCCCCCACTTGATGATTCTAGGAACTTCAGTTGTGGGGAGTTGATGTTTACGCTGAACTATTGGACCTCCGTTGCCCCAAGTTTGTGGGTTGAACTATTCTCTTCCAATGTCCTCTCCTGACCCGGTGAGGATCCGACCAGGTACGATTCCCTGGACGCCAGCTGCCTTCCAGCTTTAAATCCAAGCCTAGACCACACCAAACAACAACAATTTGCATTTAGATGGCACTTTTAAGGTAGTAAAACATCCCAAGATGCTTCACAGTTGCGATTATCAGACACAAATTGACACCGAGCCACATGAGATATTAGGACAGGAAAGAGGAAGGTTTTAAAGGAGGAGAGAGAGGCGGAGGCTTGGGATGGAATTCCAGAGCTTGGGGCCTAGTAAGACGAGAAGTGTTGGCAGTCTGTTCAATGCCACCCTTGACCAACATCCAACACTCACTGAATGGTGATCAAGAGTGTGAACTTTTTCATTTTCTTTCTTGCCTCTCTTCTCTCCTCCTCTATCTCTCTCTTCCTCCCCTCCCATAGTCTTATTCAACACAAAATGCTCTCTCTAGACTTAACATAAGAATTAGGAGAAGATAAGAATTAGAAGAACATAAGAACATAAGAATTAGGAGCAGGAGTCGGCCATTCGGCCCCTCGAGCCTGCTCCGCCATTCAATAACATCATGGCTGATCATCGACCTCAACTCCACTTTCTCGCCTGATCTCCATATCCTTTGATTCCTCTAGAGTCTAAAAATCTATTGATCTCAGCCTTGAATATACTCAATGATTCAGCACCCACAGCCCTTTGGGGTAGAGAATTCCAAAGATTCACAATCCGCTGAGTGAAGAGATTCCTCCTCATCTCAGTCCTAAATGACCTTATCCTGAGACTCACATCTACCCTGTCAATCCCCCTCAGAATCTTATATATTTCAATGAGATCACCTCTCATTCTTCTAAACTCCAGAGTGTATAGGCCCAATCTACTCAGGGTAACCCTCTCACCCAGGGATCAATCTAGTGAACCTTTGTTGCACTGTAGACAACCCACGTTTGAAAGTACACAGCCTATAATTGTTGTTTATATATTTACTCAACTCCTGTTCCATTTCAGAAGAGTCTGCTTGTACAGTGTATACCTGCTGCTGTTCCCTGTAGAACAAGGTGGTCCTTTTGAACAGTGTTTCTCTACAGAAGTTCAATTACGCAGTTAAAACAATAGAATTTTACAGTTCAGGTGGTGACCATTCGGCCCGTCGCACCTGTGCCAGCTCTTTGGAACAGCTGTACACTCAGTCCCATTCCCCTGCCCTTTCCCTATACCCTTTTTAACTTTTTCATTTCAGGTATTTCTCCAAATATCACTGACTGAATCACTTCAACAGCACCTCCCAAACTCGTGACCTCCACCACCTAGAAGGACAAGGGCAGCAGGCGCATGGGAACACCACCACCTCCAAGCTCTCCTCCAAGTCGCACACCATCCTGACTTAGAAATATTTTGCCGTTCCTTCATCATCACTCCTGGAACTCCCTTATCTAACTAGATGGCGTTCAGGCTTGGGCTGATAAGTGGCAGGTAACATTCGCGCCACACAAGTGCCAGGCAATGACTATCTCCAACAAGCGAAAGTCTAACCACTGCCCCTTGACATTCAATGGCATTACCATCACCGAATCCCCCACCATCAACATCCTGGGGCTCACCATTGACCAGAAACTTAACTGGACCAGCCACATAAATACTGTGGCAACAAGAGTAGGTCAGAGGCTGGGTATTCTGTGGCGAGTGTCTCACCTCCTGACTCCCCAAAGACTTTCCACCATCTACAAGGCACAAGTAAGGAGTGTGATGGAATACTCTCCACTTGCCTGGGTGAGTGCAACTCCAACAACACTCAAGAAGCTCGACACCATCCAGGACAAAGCAGCCCACTTGATTGGCACCCCATCCACCACCTTAAACATTCACTCCCTCCACCACCGGCGTACCGTGGTTGCAGTGTGTACCATCTACAAGATGCACTGCAGCAACTCGCCAAGGCCTCTTCTACCTAGAAGAACAAGGGCAGCAGGCACATGGGAACACCACCACCTCCAAGTTCCCTTCCAAGTCACACACCATCCTGACTTGGAAATATATCGGCCGTTCCTCCATCGTCGCTGGGTCAAAATCCTGGAACTCCCTCCCTAACAGCACTGTGGGAGCACCTTCACCACACGGACTGCAGCGGTTCAAGAAGGAGGCTCACCACCACCTTCTCAAGGGCAATTAGGGATGGGCAATAAATGCTGGCCTTGCCAGCGAGGCCCAGATCCCATACACAAATTTTAAAAAACTGTTGAGGTTGGGGGTCAGTTGAAAATTTCAGAACTGAAATTGATAGATTTTTGTTGGACAAGGGAATTGAGGATTACAGAACCAAGGGGGGTAGATGGAGTTAAGATACCGATCAGCCATGATCTAATTGAATGGCAGAACAGGCTCGAGGGGCTGAATGACCTCCTCCTGTTACTATGACCTACCACGGCATGGACATAGCTACACCACCAAGGTTGAACAGAATTCCTTGGTCAAGAAAATTTCTGATAGCCGGTTACACCTTTTGGGGGGTGGGGGAGCATCGCTCATCTCGAATGACATCTAGGATGTATTACAAAGGTGGGGGAATTGTAGGGACGGGACGAGCTGAAGACACACTGAAGGACTGGGTTGCCGGAGTCTTGAGAGGGCTAGTGAGGCAAAGTGGCTTTGGCAGGCTGATGGTGCAGTGCCTTAAGGATCTGCCTCCGGTGGTAGCACAGAGGAGTTGGGTAGAAAGGAATCGGTTTCGTTTTTAAAAATTCGATGTGGGCGATGTTGACAAGGTCAGCATTTATTGCCCATCCCTCGTTACCCCAAGGAGCGTATGTTGGCCTTCATAGCGAGAGGGTTCGAGTACAGGAACAAGGATGTCTTGCTGCAGTTGTACAGGGCCTTGGTGAGACCACACCTTGAGTATTGTGTGCAGTTTTGGTCGCCTTATCTGAGGAAGGACGTTCTTGCCATGGAGGGAGTGCAGCGAAGATTCACCAGACTGATACCTGGGATGGCAGGAATGACGTATGAGGAGAGATTGGGTCGATTGGGCTTATACTCGCTGGAGTTTAGAAGAATGAGAGGGGATCTCATTGAAACTTATAAAATTCTAACAGGACTGGACAGACTAGATGCTGGAAGGATGTTCCCGATGGTCGGGGAGTCCAGAACCAGGGGTCACAGTCTAAGGATAAGGGGTAAGCCATTTAGGACAGAGATGAGGATGAATTTCTTCACCCAGAGAGTGGTGAACCTGTGGAATTCTCTACCACACAAGGCAGTTGAGGCCAATTCGTTAAATATATTCAAGAAGGAGTTAGATATATTTCTTAAGGCTAAAGGGATCAAGGGATATGGGGAGAAGGCAGGGACAGGGTACTGAATTTGGATGATCAGCCATGATCTCATTAAATGGCGGAACAGGCTCGAGGGGCCGAACGGCCTACTCCTGCTCCTATCTTCTATGTTTCTATGTAGAGTCAACCAGGCAGTGTGGATCTGGAGTCACGGTTAGGCCCAGACCGTTAAGGACAGCAGGTCCCTTCCCTGGAGGACATTAGTGAACCAGTTGTGTTTTTAATGACAATCCGACAGCTTCATTGTCGCTCTATCTGGTGCCAGCCCACAGATCACCAGATTTTAAGAAATTCAATTTCCTAACTTACCATTGCTGGGATTTGAATTTCTGAACTCTGGATTGCCACCAGTGATGGGTTCTTTTAATCTCCGCAATGAGTGCCTTTTTTTTCTATTGACTCTGCGCAGAGGGACTGTTCATGTTTAAAATCTAGAGACCTTTCAATGAGAAAGATAGTCACCCGCAAAGGTACGATTGAAACCAGGAGCTTGATGAAAGAAAGAGAACTTGCGTTTCTATAGCACCTTTCACGACCGCCAAAGCACTTTACAGCCAATGAAATACTTTCAAAGTGTGGTCACTGTTGTAATGTAGGGAAGCCAATTTGTGCACAACAAGATCCCACAAAATCAAAGGCGTTTGATAAAATGCCACATAATAGGCTTGCCAGCAAAGTTGAAGCCCTGGAATAAAAGGGACAGTGGCAGCATGGATAGGGAATTGGCTAAGTGACAGGAAACAGAGAGTAGTGGTGAACGGTTGTTTTTCAGACTGGAGGAAGGTATACAGCGGTGTTCCCCAGGGGTCGGTTCTAGGACCACTGCTTTTCTTGATATATATTAATGACTTGGATGTGGGTGTACAGGGCACAATTTCAAAATTTGCAGATGACACAAAACTTGGAAGTATAGTGAACAGTGAGGAGGTGAGTGATAGACTTCAGGAAGACAAACAGGCTGGTGAAATGGGCGGACACGTGGCAGATGAAATTTAACACAGGAAAGTGTGAAGTGATACATTTTGGTAGGAAGAACGAGGAGAGGACATATAAACTAAAGGGTACAATCCTAAAGGGGGTGCAAGAACAGAGAGACCTGGGGGTATATGTGCACAAATCATTGAAGGTGGCAGGGCAGGTTGAGAAAGCAGTTAAAAAGGCTTACGGGATCCTGGGCTTCATAAATAGAGGGATAGAGTATAAAAGCAAGGAAGTTATGATGAACCTTTATAAAACACTGGTTCGGCCTTAACTGGAGTATTGTGTCCAATTCTGGGCACCGCACTTTAAGAAGGATGTGAAGGCCTTAGAGAGGGTGCAGAAAAGATTTACGAGAATGATTCCAGGGATGAGGGACTTCAGTTACGTGGATAGAGTGGAGAAGCTGGGGTTGTTCTCCTTGGAGTAGACAAGATTGAGAGGAGATTTGATCGAGGTGTTCAAAATCATGAGTGGTCTGGACAAAGTAGATAGAGGGAAACTGTTCCCATTGGCAGAAGAGTCGAGAACCAGAGGACACAGATTTAAGGTGATTGGCAAAAGAACCAAAGGCGACATGAGGAAAAAACTTTTTTAATGCAGCGAGTGTTTATGATCTGGAATGCACTGCCTGAAAGGGTGGTGGAGGCAGACTCAATCACTGCTTTCAAAAGGGAATTGGATAAGTACCTGAAGGAAAAATTTGTAGGGCTACGGGGAAAGGGCGGGGGAGTGGGACTAGCTGAAGTGCTCTCGCAGAGAGCCAGCACGGGCTCGACGGGCCGAATGGCCTCCTACAGTGCTGTAACCAATAGACACATGGAAAAATAGGAGCAGGAGTCGACCATTCAGCACTTTGAGCCTGCTCCACCATTCAATATGATCATGGCTGATCCTCTATCTCAATACAAAATTATTACAGGGCTTGATAGGGTGGATGCTGGGAGAATGTTTCCCTTGGCTGGGGAGTCTAGAACCAGGGGCCACAGCCTCAGGATAAAGGGTCGGCCATTCAGGACTGAGATGAGAAGAAATTTCTTCACTCGGAGGGTGGTGAATCTTTGGAATTCTCTACCCCAGAGGGCTGTGGAGGCTCAGTCATTGGGTATATTCAAAACAGAAGTCGATAGATTTCTGACTAGTAAGGGCATCAAGGGATATGGCGATAGGGCCGGTGAATGGAGTTGAGGCAAAAGATCAGCCGTGATCTCATTGAATGGGGGAGCAGGCTCAAAGGACCGAATGGCCTACTCCTGCTCCTATTTCTTACGTTCTTATACCATATTCCCGCTCCCTCCCCATACCCCTCGATGCCTTTTGTGTCGAGAAATCTATCTCCTTCTTAAATATATTCATTGACTTGGCCTCCACAGCCTTCTGTGGCAGAGAATTCCACAGGTTCACCACCCTCTGAGTGAAGAAATTTCTCCTCATCTCAGTCCTAAATGTCCTACCCCGTATCCTGAGACTGTGACCCCTCGTTCTAGACTCTCCAGCCAGGAGAAACATCCTCCCTGCATCCAGTCTGTCTAGTCCTGTCAAAATTTTATACGTTTCAATGAGATCCCCTCTCATTCTTCTAAACTCTAGTGAATACAGGCCTAGTCGACCCAATCTCTCCTCATACGACAGTCCTGCCATCCCAGGAATCAGTCTGGTGAACTTCGGTCGCCTGAGGAAGAGAGTGTTTGAAGACCAGGACCTCAAACCCGGCACTAAGCTCATGGTCTACAGAGCAGCAGTGATACCCGCCCTGCTGTGTGCCTTAGAGACATGTACCATGTACAGCAGGCACCTCAAAGCACTGGAGAGGTACCACCAATGCTGCCTCCGCAAGATCCTGCAAATTCATTGGCAGGGTAGGCGCACCAACGTCAGTGTTCTCGCTCAGACCAACATCCCCAGCATCGAAGCTTTGACCACGCTCGATCAACTCCGATGGACGGGTCACGTCGTCCGCATGCCCCATACGAGACTCCCAAAACAAGCGCTCTACTCAGAGCTCCGACACGGCAAGAGAGCCCCAGGTGGGCAGAGGAAACGCTGCAAGACACCCTCAAAGCCTCCTTGAAAAAGTGCAACATCTCCACTGACACTTGGGAATTCCTGGCCCAAGACTGCACAAAGTGGAGAAGAAGCATCCGGGAAGGCGCCGAACACCTCGAGTCTCTTCGCCGGGAGCAAGCGGAAGCCAAGCGCAAGGAGCGCACGTCAACCCAAGCACCCCACCCACCCGCCCCTTCAACCACCGTCTGCCCCACCGGTGACAGAGACTGTAGGTCCCGCATTGGACTCATCAGTCACCTGAGAACTCATTTTTAATGTGGAAGCAAGTCATCCTCGGTTCCGAGGGACTGCCTAAGAACAAGAAGAAGTAAGACATCCTTGCTCCTGTACTCAAATCCTCTTGCAGAGAAGGCCAACATACCATAAAGCTTCAATTATCCTCTAGCATTCTGTGATTCTATGAGTTAATGACCAGATAATCTGACACAGGCTCCTGGCTGTGTGTTGCTCTTGTTGCTCTGTTCCTGCACCAGCCTGAACTGGACTGAAAGCGAGTCCCAGGCTTCCCCATGACTTCATCCTGCGCCTGTTCCAGCTTCGTGACAGACCGATCTTTTTCTCACTGCTCCCGCCCTCCACAGCCAGGCCTCAGCAGCTGCTGGATTGGGAAGTGAAGAGAGGGGTGTCAGGTAACCACTCTGAATAGTTCTTCGGCTACTGTCTGACTGTGGCCTTGCTGTTGCCAGGCAACAGAATCCTCCCCCCCCAAAAAAAGTTTTTTTTTATATTAAAAGGAACCTTTGCCTATCCTCCTACCCAGTGTCAGCCGTGGCTCAGTGGGCAGCACCCTCGCCTCTGAGTCAGAAGGTTGTGGGGTTAAGTCCCACTCCAGAGACTTGAGCACACAAATCCAGGCTGACACTCCCAGTGCAGTACTGAGGGAGTGCTGCACTGTCGGAGGTGCCGTCTTTCAGATGAGAGGCCCTGTCTGCTCTCTCACGTGGATGTTAAACATCCTGCTGCACTATTCGAAGAAGAGCAGGGGAGTTCTCCCTGGTGTCCCTGCCAATATTTATTCCTCAACCAACATCACTAAAACATAAATGATGTGATTGTAGGAATGTTTAGTTCCTATCAAGAGACTGAGGTCGACTCAGGCGATCAACAAACGATGTTTAATATAAAACAAACAGTTTAACAAACCAATGCAAGAGAACTATGAAAACAGGCCTAGTCAGTTCGGAGGCTCCACGAGGACTGCTTGGGCGGTCCCGTGGCTGACGTCATCACGTTTTTCCTGCCGATGGGGGATCACGTGATGAACGGCGTGATGTCATCGCGTTTGCCCGCGCTCTTAAAGGGACTGCGCTCTGTACATGCAAACAGTATATACAAAGATACAGACTCAGGCTGTAGTTAACACACTGTTAAAGGGAATTATATACATTTGATCGGACTCCCTTAGAGGCTCCGCCACATGATCATTATTTCATTGCTGTTTGTGGAAGCTTGCTGTGCCGTTTCCCCTACATTACAACACTGACTAGACTCCAAAAAGTGCCCTGTTGGCTGCAAGGTGCTCTTGGGATGTTCTGAGGTGGTGAAAGGCGCTATAGAAATGCAAGTTTGTTCTTTTTTTTCTGGATACCCTTGCACAACAACAATCTATTGGTCTCAGTTTTGAAAGCTCCAATTGTCCTCTAGCATCCACTGCCTTTTAGGGCAGAGAGTTCCAGATTTCCACTACCTTTTGTGTGGAAAAAGTGCTTCAAAAAATGTCACTCCTGGCTGGACTAACTCTAACCTTAATCATTTTAAATACATCAATCAGACCACCCCTCCCCCTCAACCTTCTAAACTCGGGAATACAAGCCAAGGTTGTGCAACCTGGCCTCAGAATTGAACCCTTTATTAAGCTTCATAGAAGAGCAGGAAAACATTGGACACTGAGCCAGGAGAAGGTGGTTAGGAGTGGGTGACCAAAGGCTTAGAACATGAGCAGGAGTCGGCCATACGGCCCCTCGAGCCTGCTCCGCCATCATGGCTGATCTTCCACCTTAACTCCACTTTCCCGCCCGATCTCCATATCCCTCAATTCCCTTAGTAATCAAAAATCTATCGCTCTCTCTGTCCTGAATATACTCAACGACTGAGCCTCCACAGCCCTCTGGGGCAGAGAATTCCAAAGATTCACC
The DNA here is from genome assembly GCF_052327205.1 of Somniosus microcephalus. Taxonomy (NCBI): domain Eukaryota; kingdom Metazoa; phylum Chordata; class Chondrichthyes; order Squaliformes; family Somniosidae; genus Somniosus; species Somniosus microcephalus. The sequence continues at coordinate 11,384,336 of NC_140998.1, forward strand.
GCCCTCTGAGTGAAGAAAACTCTCCTCGTCTCTGTCCTAAATGGCCGACCCCTTATTGTGGGACTGTGACCCCTGGTTCTACAGTCTCCTTGGGCGAAGAGATTTCCAGAGGCTATTACAGGGAGGGAGAGACGGTTTAAGTTTAGGTTTAGGGAGGACGTTCCAGAGTGATGGTCCCAGGTGGCTGATGGGTCAGTGGTAGGGTGAGGGGAGCGGGGGTCACTAAAAGGTTGAGTGTCAGAGGAACAGAGAGTCTGGAAGGTGTCTGGCTAGAGGTGTTTGAGATAGCAAGGGGTCGAGGCCATAGAGGGATTGAAAGTCAAGGGCAAAGGTTTTAAACTTGTGTTGGCCAGGAAGCCCATGTCGGTCAGCAAGGACAAGGGTGGTGGGCGAGCAAGGCTGGGTGTGGGCAGTAAATTTTGGACGGAGTTGTGGAATCCTAAAAAAGCAACCATATTGCACAGTATTTACAGCCATTCGGCCCACCAGCTCTGTGCTGGTGTTTATGCTCTACACGAACCTCCTCCTACCCTACTTCATCTCACCCTACCAGCATATCCTTCTAGTCCTTTCTTCCCTGTGTGTCTATCGAGCTTCCCCTTAAATGCATCGATATCACCTCTCAACCACATGAACAGTTTAGACATATCAAGACCAAGTAAATCCTCATATCCAGGGTAACCGGAGGTCTGTGCGAGCTGAATTAGTCCTTGCTCAAGCTGACACGGTGTGGAATTGATTTTCTGTTATGGCTTAGCCAGAGAGGCTTTGGTGAGAAGCAAGTATTATGGGGTGGGGAATGAATAGATCCAACGCACATCTCCATAATGCAATTGGGCAATCCTTATCTCTTTATGGTCCAGCGAGGCAGTCACATGACCTGACACAGAGACTGCCCATGTGGGTAACACAGGGGGTTGAACTTTCGATTGGGACCTGGGATGGATTGTTGGGACCTGGGATGGATTGTTGGGACCTGGGATGGATTGTTGGGACCTGGGTTGGATTGTTGGGACCTGGGTTGGATTGTTGGGACCTGGGATGGATTGTTGGGACCTGGGTTGGATTGATGGGGCCTGGGTTGGATTGATGGACCTGAGATGGATTGTTGGGACCTGGGATGGATTGTTGGGACCTGGGTTGGATTGATGGACCTGAGATGGATTGTTGGGACCTGGGATGGATTGTTGGGACCTGGGATAGATTGATGGGGCCTGGGTTGGATTGATGGACCTGAGATGGATTGTTGGGACCTGGGATGGATTGTTGGGACCTGGGTTGGATTGATGGACCTGGGATGGATTGTTAGGACCTGGGTTGGATTGTTGGGACCTGGGATGAATTGATAGGTCCTGGGATGGATAGTTGGGACCTGGGGTGGATAGTTGGGACCTGGGGTGGATTGTTGGGACCTGGGATGGTTGTTGGGACCTGGGATGGATTGTTGGGACCTGGGATGGTTGTTTGGACCTAGGATGGTTGTTGGGACCTGAGATGGATTGATGGACCTGGGATGGTTGTTGGGACCTGGGATGGATTGATGGACCTGGGATGGATTGTTGGACCTGGGATGGATTGTTGGGACCTGGGATAGATTGTTGGGACCTGGGATGGATTGATGGACCTGGGATGGATTGTTGGACCTGGGATGGATTGTTGGGACCTGGGATGGATTGTTGGGACCTGGGATGGATTGTTGGGACCTGGGATAGATTGTTGGGACCTGGGATGGATTGTTGGGACCAAGGATGGATTGTTGGGACCTGGGATGGATTGTTGGGACCTGGGATAGATTGTTGGGACCTGGGATGGATTGTTGGGACCTGGGATGGATTGATGGGACCTGGGTTGGATTGTTGGGACCTGGGATGGATTGTTGGGACCTGGGATAGATTGTTGGGACCTGGGATGGATTGTTGGGACCTGGGATGGATTGATGGGGCCTGGGATGAATTGATAGGTCCTGGGATGGATTGTTGGGACCTGGGATAGATTGTTGGGACCTGGGATGGATTGTTGGGACCTGGGATGGATTGATGGGACCTGGGTTGGATTAATTGGACCTGGGATGAATTGATAGATCCTGGGATGGATAGTTGGGACCTGGGATAGATTGTTGGGACCTGGGATGGATTGTTGGGACCTGGGATGGATTGTTGGGACCTGGGATGGATTGTTGGGACTTGGGATGGATTGTTGGGACCTGGGTTGGATTGATGGACCTGGGATGGATTGTTGGGACCTGGGATAGATTGTTGGGACCTGGGATGGATTGTTGGGACCTGGGATGGATTGATGGGACCTGGGATGGATTGTTGGGACCTGGGATAGATTGTTGGGACCTGGGTTGGATTAATGGGACCTGGGTTGGATTAATGGGACCTGGGATGAATTGATAGGTCCTGGGATGGATAGTTGGGACCTGGGGTGGATAGTTGGGACCTGGGATGGATTGTTGGGACCTGGGATGGTTGTTGGGACCTGGGTTGGATTGATGGACCTGGGATGGATTGTTGGGACCTGGGATGGATTGTTGGGACCTGGGATGGATTGTTGGGACCTGGGATGGATTGTTGGGACCTGGGTTGGATTAATGGACCTGGGATGGATTGTTGGGACCTGGGATAGATTGTTGGGGCCTGGGATGGATTGATGGGGCCTGGGATGGATTGTTGGGACCTGGGATAGATTGTTGGGACCTGGGATGGATTGATGGGACCTGGGTTGGATTAATTGGACCTGGGATGAATTGATAGGACCTGGGATGGATAGTTGGGACCTGGGGTGGATTGTTGCGACCTGGGATGGATTGTTGGGACCTGGGATGGTTGTTGGGACCTGGGATGGATTGTTGGACCTGGGATGGATTGTTGGGACCTGGGATGGATTGTTGGACCTGGGGTGGATTGTTGGGACCTGGGATGGATTGTTGGACCTGGGATGGATTGTTGGGACCTGGGATGGATTGTTGGGACCTGGGATGGTTGTTGGGACCTGGGATGGATTGTTGGGACCTGGGATGGATTGTTGGGACCTGGGATGGTTGTTGGGACCTGGGATGGTTGTTGTGACCTGGGATGGATTGTTGGGACCTGGGATGGTTGTTGGGACCTGGGATGGATTGTTGGGACCTGGGATGGTTGTTGGGACCTGGGATGGATTGTTGGGACCTGGGATGGTTGTTGGGACCTGGGATGGATTGTTGGGACCTGGGATGGATTGTTGGGACCTGGGATGGATTGTTGGGACCTGGGTTGGATTGTTGGGACCTGGGATGGATTGTTGGGACCTGGGATGGTTGTTGGGACCTGGGATGGATTGTTGGGACCTGGGATGGTTGTTGGGACCTGGGATGGTTGTTGGGACCTGGGATGGATTGTTGGGACCTGGGATGGATTGTTGGGACCTGGAATGGATTGTTGGGACCTGGGATGGTTGTTGGGACCTGGGATGGATTGTTGGAGCTGGGATGGATTGTTCGGACCTGGGTTGGATTGTTGCGACCTGGGATGGATTGTTGGGACCTGGGATGGATTGTTGGGACCTGGGATAGATTGTTGGGACCTGGGATGGATTGTTGGGACCTGGGATGGATTGTTGGGACCTGGGATGGATTGTTGGGACCTGGGATAGATTGTTGGGACCTGGGATGGATTGTTGGGACCTGGGCTGGATTGTTGGGACCTGGGATGGATTGTTGGGACCTGGGTTGGATTGTTGGGACCTGGGATGGATTGTTGGGACCTGGGATGGATTGTTGGGACCTGGGATGGATTGTTGGGACCTGGGATGGATTGTTGGGACCTGGGATAGATTGTTGGGACCTGGGATGGATTGTTGGGACCTGGGATAGATTGTTGGGACCTGGGATGGATTGTTGTGACCTGGGTTGGATTGTTGGGACCTGGGATGGATTGTTGGGACCTGGGATGGATTGTTGGGACCTGGGATGGATTGTTGGGACCTGGGATGGATTGTTGGGACCTGGGATGAATTGTTGGGACCTGGGATGGATTGTTGGGACCTGGGTTGGATTGATGGACCTGGGATGGATTGTTGGGACCTGGGAAGGATTGTTGGGACCTGGGATGGATTGTTGGGACCTGGGTTGGATTGTTGGGACCTGGGATGGATTGTTGGGACCTGGGTTGGATTGTTGGGACCTGGGATGGATTGTTGGGACCTGGGATGGATTGTTGGGACCTGGGTTGGTTTGATGGACCTGGGATGGATTGTTGGGACCTGGGATGGATTGTTGGGACCTGGGATGGATTGTTGGGACCTGGGATGGATTGTTGGGACCTGGGATGGATTGTTGGGACCTGGGAAGGATTGTTGGGACCTGGGATGGATTGTTGGGACCTGGGATGGATTGTTGGGACCTGGGATGGATTGTTGGGACCTGGGAAGGATTGTTGGGACCTAGGATGGATTGTTGGGACCTGGGATGGATTGTTGGGACCTGGGTTGGTTTGATGGACCTGGGTTGGATTGATGGACCTGGGATGGATTGTTGGGACCTGGGTTGGTTTGATGGACCTGGGATGACTGGTTGTTGCTCTGAAGCCTGAGGAAGAGAAGAATAAATCTTCAGGTGGAAAACAAACTCGCCACCATCAACGAGAGTCTGAGTTATTGAAAGATGCTCCTGATTACGGAGAGCCCAACAGCAAATGGGGAAAAGCTTTCACTTCATGGCTTTTTCCCGCCCAATTCCCACTCTCTGCTATTACAACAACAACAACTTGCATTTATATAGCGCCTCTAACGTAGTAAACCATCCCAAGGTGCTTCACAGGTGCTGCCTGGAGACGGCCATGAGATGTCCGCTGCTCATCGGCTCAATGACACAGAGGCCCGGGCCCCAATATTAGGTGCACCCCAGGCTTGTCCGTTTATTGGGCAGGAGTGAATTTTTACCCCAAATTACTAAACTCATCTGTTTGTGAACCTTAGACTTTTATCATGAGGTGATCATCACCACAGGTCATAACGTGTAAAAACATTTCATTCAAATAAAGGAAAATTTGGACTTCCAAAAACTGACCAAGCCAGGGAGGCTGTATAAGAAACCTTACACTAGGCCTGTGAACTAGCTAGATTCTTGCAATTGCTCCTGGGGAGAGATTGAGTAGAATGGATCCATATTCTCTGGAGTTTAGAAGAATGAGAGATGATCTCATTGAAATATATAAGATTCTGAGGGGGATTGACAGAGTAGATGCTGGGAGGATGTTTCCCCCTGGCTGGAGAGTCTAGAACCAGGGGTCACACTCTCATGATAAGGGCCATTCAGGACTGAGATGAGGAGAAATATCTTCACTCAGAGGGTTGTGAATCTTTGGAATTCTCTACCCCAGAGGGCTGTGGGTGCTCAGTCGTTGAGTATTTTCAAGGCTGAGATCGATAGATTTTTGGACTCTAGAGGAATCAAGGGATATGGGGATCGGGCGGGAAAGTGGAGATGAGGTAGAAGATCAGCCATGATCTTATTGAATGGTGGAGCAGGCTCGAGGGGCCGTATGGCCGACTCCTGGTCCTAATTGTTATGTTCTTATATTGTTAATGTCCTCTTATATTATTAATGTCCTCAGTGTAACGCTCACTGTCCCACTAGTTCGCACCCTGACCTGCGAGACCATATTGATTATTGCAGTTATTCTTTTTTTTTGCGATCATGAATTACACAAATATGCAAAGCTAGGGCATTGGACGGGAATTTATTTGGGAGAATCAATGATTGGTTGTTAGTAAGAATACGATGAAGCAGGCTGAGGGACTCTGGCTCAGCTGATTTGCCATCTTAAATACATTCTCACTCTCCCTTGTTTCCTGAACCATCGACCACCTCATATGATCAACTCTATCAGGGGTGGATCCCCATCTGTCTCGAAATGCTCACTGTATTAATTGAGTGGGAAATCGCTATTGTATATCATTCCTGGAAATAATTCCTTAGAGTTGATGTCCTTAGAGCAGAGAAGGTTAAAGGGAGATTTGATAGAGGTGTTCAAAATCATGAGTCATAACGGCACAGAAGGAGGCCAGCCAGTCCCATTCCCCCGCTCTATCCCCGTATCCCTGCAAGTTTATTTCCCTCAAGTGCCTATCCCGTCTCCCCTTGAAAACATTGAGTGTCTCCGCTTCCACCACTTCCATCGGCAGCGAGTTCCTGGTCCTCACCACTCGCTGCGTAAAAAAGTTTTTCCTCACATCCCCCCCGTATCTCTTGCCCAAAACCTTAAATCTGTGTCCCCTAGTCCTTGTACCATCAACTAGTGGGAACAAACTTTCCCCGTCTAGCCTATCCAAACCCGTCATAATCTTGTACACCTCTATCAAATCACCCCTCAACCTCCTTTGCTCCAATGAAAACAAATCCAGCTTCTCCAACCTGTCCTTGTAGCTAAGATCCCCCAGGGTTTTGTCAGAGTAAATAAGGAGAAACTGTTTCCAGCGGCAGGAGGGTCGGTAACCAGAGGACACAGATTTAAGGTCATTGGTGAAAGAACCAGAGGTGAGGTGAGAATTTTTTTACGCAGCGAGTTGTTGTGATCTGGAATGCGCTGCCTGAAAGGGCGGTGGAAGCAGATTTAATAGTAACTTAAAAAGGAAATTGGATAAATACTTAAAAAAGAAAGATTTGCAGGGGTGTGGAGAAAGAGCAGAGGAGTGGGACTAATTGGAGAGCTGTACCAAAGAGCCAGCACAGGTAGGATGGTCCGACTAGTCTCCTTCTGTGCTGTGTCATTCTTTGAGGCTGTGGTGATCACATAGTTGGTGATGTGCCGGGCCATGAGGTTACCACCGACTGGTGGTAGACAGTTCTGCTGCTCCTGGTGGTCCAAATCACTTCATCGAGGCCCAATTTTGGGCTACTACATCTTACTTAGCACGGTGGGTAGTGCCCTCATGGTAGAGAGGAGACTTTCTCATCACAAGGACTGTGCAGTGCTCCATTCTGCCAATGCTATCATGGATAGACGTGTCTGCGACAGGTAAATTGTTACGGGCGAGGGCAAGTAGGTTACTTCCTCGTGTTGGTTCCCTCATCATTTGACACTGGGTCAGCTCCACAGTTAATGTCCTTCAGGGGTCGGTAAGCTCAGTCAGTGGTTCTACTATCAAGACTCTCTTGTTAGTGCACATTGAAGTCCTCCACCCTTTACTTCCCTCAGAGTGATGTTCCTCATGGAGGTGGGCTTGTCAGTTGAAGGGGGGCAGGGTAAGTAGTAATCAGCAGGTTTCCTTGGATTTGTTTGACTTGAAGCCATGTGACTTCATAAGGTCCAGAGTCAATGTTGAGTACTCCTGGGGTCACTCCCACCCACTGCACCCCCACCTCTGGTGGGTCTATCCTACTGGCGGCACAGGACGTTACCAGGGATGGTGGTGGAGGAGTCTGGCGATGATGGCTGATGGATATGTATCTGTGAGTACGACTATGTCAGGCTGTTGCTTGACTGGTCTGTGGGACAAGGGAGAATGATAAGGGAGAATATGAAGAGGTTAGGAGAGAAGTCAAAAAAACAATTAGGAAGGGAAAGAGGAACTGTGAAATTAAATTATCAAGGAACATAAAACAAAATAGCAAAATATTTTACAGGCACATCAATAAAAAAAGGAATTTAGAGATGGGAATAGGGTCACTAAGGACTGGAGAGGATAATACCACAGGCAGTGATAGAGAGATGGCAGAGATATTAAATAATTACTTTGCTTCAGTATTTACCAGGGAGATAGAACAGGTGGAGGTGACATTGGACAATGAGATTAGTAATGAGTTAACTGCATTTAAAATAAAACGAGGAGATATACTAAATAAACTAATGAAACTCAAAGAGGATAAAACCCCTGGTCCGGATGGATTACATCCACGCATTGTGAAATAATCTAGGGAAGAGATAGCAGAGGCATTACTACACATATTTAATAATTCATTAGAAAAAGGTGTAGTGCCAGAGGACTGGCGGATAGCTAATGGAATACCGATATTTAAGAAGGGAGATAGAACATGTCCAGAGAATTATAGACCAGTCAGCTTAACATCAGTGGTAGGAAAAATAATGGAATCCCTACTAAAGGAGAAAATAGAAGAACATCTAGAAATGAAAAATATAATAATAAATAGTCAGCATGGATTTCAAAAGGGAAAGTCTTGCTTGGCCAACCTTATTGATTTTTTTGAAGAGGTGAACAATGGTACTGCAGTAGATGTAATTTATCTAGATTTTCAAAAGCCCTTCGATAAGGTACCACATAATAGACTAATGAATAAAGTCAGGGAATGAGGACTCAGGGGACAAGTAGCAGAATGGATTGCTGGCTGGCTTCAAGACAGAAAGCAGAGAGTGGGAGTAAAAGGTAGCTATTCACAGTGGCAGGAGGTGGGTAGTGGTGTTCCACAAGGATCAGTGCTGGGACCACTGCTGTTCACAATTTACATTAACGATTTAGACTTTGGGATCAAAACCACAATTTCTAAATTTGTAGATGACACCAAATTGAGGGGACAGTCAATACTGAGGAGGACTGCAACAAATTACAAGGAGACATTAATAAAGTTGCAGAATGGGCATATAATTGGCAAATGAAATTCAACACAGATAAATGTGAGGTATTACATTTTGGTAAGAAAAATAGGGAGGTCACTTATCACTTGGAAAATATGAATCTAAATGGGGTAGAGGAGCAAAGGGATCTGGGAATACAAATACACAAATCACAAAGTATCGACACATAGAAACATAGACAATAGGAGCAGGAGTAGGCCACTCGGCCCCTCGAGCCTGCTCCGCCATTCAATGAGATCATGGCTGATCATCCAAATTCAGTACCCTGTCCCTGCTTTCTCCCCATATCCCTTGATCCCTTTAGCCTTAAGAAATATATCCAACTCCTTCTTGAATATATTTAATGAATTGGCCTCCACCGCCCTCTGTGGTAGAGAATTCCACGGGTTCACCACTCTCTGGGTGAAGAAATTCCTTCTCATCGCAGTCCTAAATGGCTTACCCCTTATCCTTAGACTGTGACCCCTGGTTCTGGACTCCCCGACCATCGGGAACATCCTTCCTGCATCTAGTCTGTCCAGTCCTGTCAGAATTTTATAAGTTTCAATGAGACCCCCTCTCATTCTTCTAAACTCCAGCGAGTATAAGCCCAATCGACCCAATCTCTCCTCATACGTCATTCCTGCCATCCTAGGTATCAGCCTGGTGAATCTTTGCTGAACTCCTTCCATGGCAAGAACGTCCTTCCTCAGATAAGGCGACCAGAACTGCACACAATACTCAAGATGTGGTCTCACCAAGGCCCTGTACAACTGCAGCAAGACATCCTTGTTCCTGTACTCGAACCCTCTCGCTACGAAGGCCAACATACCATTTGCCTTCTTAACCGCCTGCTGCACCTGCATGCTTACCTTCAGCGACTGGTGCACAAGGACACCCAGGTCTCGTTGCACTTCCCCTTCTCCCAATCTATTGCCATTCAGATAATAGTCTGCCTTCCTGTTTTTGCCACCAAAGTGGATAACCTCACAATTATCCACGTTATATTGCATCTGCCATGCTTTTGCCCAATCACCCAACCTGTCCAAATCATCCTGGAGTTTCTCGGCATCCTCCTCACAGCACACACGCCCACCCAGCTTTGTGTTGTCTGCAAATTTGGAGATATTACATCTAGTTCCTTTGTCTAGATCAATATATATTGTGACTAGGTTAAGAAGGCCATTAAAAAAAGCAAACCAAGCACTAGGGTTTATTTCTAGCGGGATAGAATTGAAAAGTAGGGAAGTTATGCTGGACCTGTATCGAACCTTGGTTAGACCACACTTGGAGTACTGCGTACAGTTCTGGTCGTCATATTATAAAAAGGATATAGAGGCACTGGACAGGGTGCAAAAAGGATTTACAAGGATGGTACCAGAAATGCGAGGGTATACATATCAGGAAAGGATGAACAGGCTGGGTCTCTTTTCTCTTGGCTGAGGGGTGACCTAATAGAGGTCTTTAAAATGATGAAAGGTTTTGATAGAGTAGACACAGCGAGAATGTTTCCACTTGTGGGGAAGAGCATAACTAGAGGCCATCCATATAAGATAGTCACCAAGAAATCCAATAGGGAATTCAGAAGAAACTTCTTTACCCAGAGAGTGGTGAGAATGTGGAACTCGCTACCACAGGGAGTGGTTGAAGTGAATAGTATGGATGCACTTAAGGGGAGGCTAGACAAGTATATGAGGGAGAAGGGAATAGAGGGTTATGCTGATAGATTTAGATGAGGAAAGACGGGAGGAGGCTCGAGTGGAGCATAAACACCGGCATGGACTGGTTGGGCCGAATGGCCTGTTTCTGTGCCGTATATCCTGTGTAATCCTATGTAAAACTCTCCCAACTTGGGTATGAGCCACTACATGCTGGCAAGGGGGACTTTGCAGGGTTGACTGGGCTGGGATTGCCTGAGTCTTGCCTCCTACAATGTAAAAATGGATTACAGCTGACCAGTTTTTTAAATTCATTCTGGGGATGTGGGCGTCGCTGGCAAGGCCAGCATTTATTGCCCATCCCTAATTGCCCCTTGAGAAGGTGGTGGTGAGCTGCCTTCTTGAACCGCTGCAGTCCGTGTGGTGAAGGTGCTCCCACAGTGCTGTTAGGGAGGGAGTTCCAGGATTTTGACCCAGCGACGATGAAGGATCGGCGATATATTTCCAAGTCAGGATGGTGTGTGACTTGGAGGGTGTGGTAAACCACGTTCACTATCGTATCACTGTTAGTAGTTAGCACTGTTCACCACTGTTCGTTATAACTGTATCACTGACCACTATTGTATCACGGTACGAGGTCGCCTCTTGCCACACTGCTATACCTGGGATGACCACTGCCGACTCCGCCTTGGCTCCACCCACCAGGCCAGGTACAAAGGTGAGCGACTGGCTGGTATTCCTCCTGCTTGGATCGGATCACCCACGAGAGTGGGCTCTGTTATTTAGTCAATAAAAACCTTTAGTCACCTTCGTAACTCTTCGCCTTTTATTGGAGGAATTGATAGGTATATCAATTTTATTGACTAAATTTAATGATGTCCGACAACGAGTCACAACCGGCGGAGGAGCCACCAGCGCAGCTCCCAGGAGCACAGCCACACCAGCCAGCTTGGCTGCGAGCCCTCAGACCGCCGTACCTGGACCTGAACCCACGAGCAGCAAACTCAGCCGCAGACTTTAAACACTGGCTGGTCTGCTTCGAATCATACCTGAGAGAATCCAGCGTCCCTCAGGCATCCAAACTAAGTGTCCTGCAGGCACAACTGAGCCCGAGAGTATACACTCTCATCGAGGACATGACTACCTACGAGACCGCCATCAACCTGCTGAAACAGAAGTACCGGACCCCGGTAAACTACATGTACGCTAGGCACCTCCTAAGATCACGGCCGCAACAGCCAGGAGAATCAGTAGCCGAATTCTCACAGGTGCTATATGCACTCGCCAGGAACTGTGACTTTAAATCGGTGTCGGCAGCCGAAAATACTGAAGATAATATCCGCGACGCATTCCTGAAAGGCCTACGGTCCGAGTACTCACGGCAAAGACTGCTGGAAGCTAAAGACCTCAGCATGGAAAAAGCTGAAGCCCTCGCTATCTCCCTGGAAGTGGCCCACCAAGATCAGGAAGCATTCACCAGGTACTGCTCGCGACCCTGGGACTCGGGCCCGACCCCTACCACAGCACCCTTCCCAGCGCCGCCCCCGGGACCTACCTCTGCGTCGGCGTCCCGGACCCGACCGGCCCCGCCACCCCCGGCACCGGCCCCGACATCGGGCATCCGCGATCGGGCCGCCGGCTGTTTTTTTTGTGGCCAGGAGAAGCACCCGAGGTCGCGCTGCCCAGCCAAGAACTCCATATGTAAAACCTGCCTGAAGAAAGGCCACTTCTCCAAGGCCTGCAGGAGCGGATCCTCAGAGGCCAGCAGTGCCGCATGCGAACTATGGGGGCGGCCATCTTCGTTTAGGGCAACTGAGGCCAGCATCCCCACACATGAGTCATGGGGGCGGCCATCTTTGTTTAGGGCAACTGAGGCCAGCATCCCCACACATGAGTCATGGGGGTGGCCATCTTTGATTAAGGCAACCGACCCCAATAGTGCCTCATGGGGCCCTACCTCGTGGGAGACGCCATTTTACTCACCACGCCCGACCGCCTCGCCCGCAGATGACAACGACTCGCTCAGCTACACACTAGCTTCCGTCACCCTGGACCAAGCCCGCCCGCACCATCTGTCCAAGTCAATGATGGACATCAAAGTGAACGGCCACGCCACGACCTGCCTGTTCGACAGCGGAAGCACGGAGAGCTTCATCCACCCAGACACGGTGAGCCACTACTCCCTCTCTGTCCTACCAACGCGCAGCCGAATCTCGATGGCATCGAGGTCCCACGCCACGGACATCAGCGGCTACTGTGTCGTGACCCTGTCGGTTAAGGGCACGGAGTATAAAAACTTTAAACTCCTCGTCCTCCCCCATCTCTGCGCTGCCGTCCTACTAGGGCTGGACTTCCAATCCCACCTCCAAAGCGTAACCCTAGCATACGGTGGACCCCTCCCCCCACTCACAGTCAACAACCAGCAAACGTTAAACCGCCCACCGCGTAACACCTGCAGCCTCTCCACCCTCAAGGTCCCGCCACCCTCTCTGTTTGCTAACCTTACCCCTGACTGCAAACCCGTCGCTACCAAAAGCAGGCGGTATAGCGCCGGGGACAGAGCCTTCATTAGCTCTGAGGTGCGGCGCCTCCTGAAAGAGGGCATTATCGAGGGGAGCAGCAGCCCCTGGCGTGCCCAGGTCGTAGTCGTAAAGACCGGCGATAAAAACCGCCTGGTCATCGACTACAGCCAGACCATAAACAGATATACCCAGCTGGACGCATACCCCCTCCCCCGCATATCTGACATGGTCAATCAGATTGCACAGTATAAAGTATTCTCGACCATCGACCTGAAGTCGGCCTACCACCAACTCCCTATCCACCCTGAGGACCGCCAGTATACCGCCTTCGAGGCGAATGGGCGCCTATACCACTTCCTTAGGGTCCCCTTCGGTGTCACTAATGGGGTCTCGGTCTTCCAAAGGGAGATGGACCAGATGGTTGACCAGAACGAACTGCAGGCTACATTCCCCTACCTAGATAACGTCACTATCTGCGGCCGCGACCGGCAGGAACATGACGCGAATCTGGAGAAATTCCTCCGTACGGCCCAACGGCTGAACCTCACCTACAATAAGGAGAAATGCGTGTTTAACACCACGCGCCTTGCCATCCTCGGCTGCGTAGTGGAGAACGGAATCATCGGCCCCGACCCAGAAAGAATGCGCCCCCTCATGGAGCTACCCCTCCCCCACTGCCCTAAAGCACTTAGGAGAACCCTGGGGCTTTTCGCCTACTATGCCCAATGGGTACCCAATTACGCGGACAAAGCCAGACCCCTCCTGAAAGCCACTTCCTTCCCCCTCACGGAGGAGGCGTGCGCGGCCTTCTCCCTCATTAAGGGAGACATAGCCAAGGCCACGATGCACGCAGTGGACGAGTCCATCCCCTTTCAGGTGGAGAGCGACGCATCCGACTTCGCCTTAGCCGCCACCCTAAACCAGGAGGGGAGGCCAGTGGCCTTCTTCTCAAGGACCCTACAGGGCCCCGAGATCCGACATTCGTCGGTCGAGAAAGAGGCCCAGGCGATCGTGGAGGCAGTACGGCGCTGGAGGCACTACCTGGCAGGCAAACGATTTACCCTCCTCACCGACCAGCGTTCGGTGGCTTTCATGTTTAATAACAAGCTGAAGGGCAAAATCAAGAATGACAAGATTTTGAGATGGAGAATCGAGCTCTCCACCTACGATTATGAGATCTTGTACCGGCCAGGCAAGCTGAACGAATCCCCTGATGCCCTTTCACGAATGACATGCGCCAGCGCGCATATCGATAGGCTTCAGACCCTCCACGACCAGCTCTGCCACCCCGGAGTCACCAGACTCTACCATTTCATTAAGGCCCGCAACCTGACCTACTCCATCGAGGAGGTCAGGACCATGACCAGGAACTGCCAGACCTGTGCGGAGTGCAAACCGCACTTCTATAGGCCGGACCGAGCAAGCCTGATCAAGGCCACCCGCCCCTTGGAGCGCCTGAGCATCGACTTTAAGGGGCCCCTCCCGTCCTCTGACCGTAATGTGTACTTCCTCAACATCGTTGATGAGTACTCCCGTTTCCCCTTTGCCTTCCCCTGCCCCGACATGACCAGTAGCACGGTCATTAAGTGCCTGAATGCCCTCTTCGCCTTGTTCGGGTTCCCGAACTATATACACAGCGACCGGGGCTCCTCCTTCATGAGCGAGGAACTCCGGCAATTCCTCCTAGAGAGAGGTATTGCAGCAAGCAGGACCACCAGCTACAACCCCAGAGGTAACGGTCAGGTGGAAAGAGAGAACGCGACGGTATGGAAGGCCGTCCTCTTAGCCTTAAAGTCTAAGGGCCTCCCAACCTCCCGCTGGCAAGAAGTCCTCCCGACAGCGCTGCACTCCATCCGGTCATTACTTTGCACGGCCACTAACACCACCCCCCATGAACGAATGTTCGTTTTCCCCAGGAAGTCGACTACGGGAACCACTCTACCAACCTGGCTGACCGCCCCGGTGCCGGTCTGGCTGCGGAAACACGTGAGGACCCATAAAACGGACCCCCTGGTCGAGAGGGTGAACCTCCTGCACGCCAACCCCCAGTACGCCTACGTGGCGTACCCAGACGGGCGGGAGGACACTGTCTCCCTACGAGACCTCGCACCCTCAGCCGATCCGGAAACACCGCCACCACCCCCCCCAACCTCAGTCCAGGTAGACGGCATGCCGGAACCCCACAAGCCCTCGCCGACCACGCAAACACCAGCATCAACACCGGATAAGGCACCAGCACCGGATAAGGCAACACCACCGCTGCGGCGATCGGAGAGGCTTACGAAGCCTCCGGACAGACTGACCTACCAGAATTGGTAGTACACTTCACCCCGCCGGACTTAATTCTAAACAAGGGGTGAATGTGGTAAACCACGTTCACTATCGTATCACTGTTAGTAGTTAGCACTGTTCACCACTGTTCGTTATAACTGTATCACTGACCACTATTGTATCACGGTACGAGGTCGCCTCTTGCCACACTGCTATACCTGGGATGACCACTGCCGACTCCGCCTTGGCTCCACCCACCAGGCCAGGTATAAAGGTGAGCGACTGGCTGGTATTCCTCCTGCTTGGATCGGATCACCCACGAGAGTGGGCTCTGTTATTTAGTCAATAAAAACCTTTAGTCACCTTCGTAACTCTTCGCCTTTTATTGGAGGAATTGATAGGTATATCAGAGGGGAACTTGGAGGTGGTGGTGTTCCCATACGCCTGCTGCCCTTGCCCTAGGTGGAAGGGGTCGCGGGTTTGGGAGGTGCTGCCGAAGAAGTCTTGGCGAGTTGCTGCAGTGCATCTTGTAGATGGTACACACTGCAGCCACGGTGCACTGGTGGTGGGGGGAGTGAATGTTTAAGGTGGTGGATGGGGTGCCAATCAAGCGGGCTGCTTTGTCCTGGATGGTGTCGAGCACCAGTAGGTCTTTCTTTGTTCCCTCGTGTTCTGTTCATTTGCCTTTGCTCTCCTGCATGGGAACAGTGCTTTTAAATGTTGGCTAATTATTACGCCTTGTCAACTCGCACTCCATCAATAGACGGTGAACGTGGCAAGTCTTTGTTCGTGAGTAGCTCAATCAGAACGTGGTTTGCTTCAGTTGTTGAGCAATGATCTAAGATGGCACACGCCTCATAGAGGTGACAGAGGCCATCTCCTGAATACACAAGCCAACCTCTTCCTCTCCTGCTCCACCTTGTTTCACACGTTAAACACAGATGGCACACCCCGAAAGAAACCCTTTCATCTGGAAGCCAAGAGAAGCACCAGCTGGCCGATGTGGAAGGGTTCCATTTCCTGCCTCGCTAATTATTTTCAATTTGATATATTTAATGGCACCGGATGAATAATTCTTCCCAAGCGTCAGCTGTACATCTGCAAATAACAACAGGTAGTCCAGCTGTCCATACAGTTAACTACCAGTAATTCCTCAGACTGAGATTATTGACCCTTCCAGGAGCCCATCAGCTGACCTCACCAATGAGCTACACAACACTTAACTCTCAAACTCGAGGGTTGACCACTATCAAGATCTGCCTTCCGTCTTCCCATCCCAGCTCTTTGCAATTGCCTTTTCCTGCCTCATCCTTCTTTTCCTTTTCCCATCTCTCTCCTTCCTGAAGGCAGGTTGGATTACGTAGGATATTCAGTACAGAAACAGGCCATTCGGCCCAACCAGTCTATGCCGGCGTTTATGTTCCGCTCGAGCTTCCTCCCGTCTTTCCTCATCTAAATCTATCAGCATAACCCTCGATTCCCTTCTCCCTCATATACTTGTCTAGCTTCCCCTTAAATGCACCTATACTATTCGCTTCAACCACTCCCTGTGGCAGCGAGTTCCACATTCTCACCACTCTCTGGGGAAAGAAGTTTCTTCTGAATTCCCCATTGGATTTCTTGGTGACTATCTTATATTGATGGCCTCCAGTTATGTTCTTCCCCACAAGTGGAAACACTCTCTCTGTATCCACTCTATCAAAACCTTTCATAATTTTAAAGACCTCTATTAGGTCACCCCTCAGCCTTCTCTTTTCAAGTGAAAAGAGACCCAGCCTGTTCAGTTTTCCAAATAGGTATAACCTCTGGTACCATCCTTGTAAATCTGTTTTGCAACCTCTCCAGTGCCTCTATATTGTTTTTGTAATGTCGTGACCAGAATTGCACACTGTACTCCAAGTGTGGCCTAACCAAGGATCTATCCAAGTTTAGCATAACTTCTCTACTTTTCAATTCTACCCCTCTAGAAATCTAGAAATTGCGCATGTCACTCCGCTATTTAAGAATGGTGAGAGAGGGAAGCCAGGGAATTATAGACCAGTTCGCCTAACATCTGTTGTCAGAAAATTACTAAAGTCTATAATTAAGGATAAAGTGACTGAACACCTCGAAAATTTTCAGCTGATCAGGACGAGCCAGCATGGATTTGTAAAGGGTAGGTCATGCCTAACGAACCTGATTTAATTTTTTGAATAGATGACTAAAGTATTGGACAGGGGAATGTCTATGGATGTTATTTATATGGACTTCCAGAAGGCATTTGATAAAATCCATCCTAAGAGACTGTTAGCTAAAGTTGAAGCTCGTGGAATTGAAGGCAAATTATTGACCTGGTTAGGAAATTGGCTGAACGGCAGGAGACAGAGAGTAGGGATAATGGGTAAGTACTCTAATTGGCAGGAGGTGACTAGTGACGTCCCACAGGGATCTGTGTTGGGGTCTCAATTATTCACAGTATTTATGAACAAGTTAGATGACGGGATAGAAAGTCACATATTCAAATTTGCCGATGACACAAAGAGAGGCAGCATTGTAGGCAGTGTAGACAAAAGCATAAAATTACAAAGGGCTATTGACAGATTAAGTGAAGGGGCAAAACTGTGGCAAATGGATTTCAATGTAGACAAATATGAGGTCATCCATTTTGGACCAAAAAAGGATAGAACAGGTGAAAGGCTAAAAACAGTGGAGGCCCATAGAGACTTGGGGGTCCAGGTACAGAAAATAATCAAAAAGGCTAATGGAATGCTGGCCTTTAGATCTCGGGGACTAGAATACAAGGGGGTAGAAGTTATGCTGCAGCTGTACAAAACCCTGGTTAGACCACACCTGGAGCACTGGGAGCAGTTCTGGGCACCACACCTTAGGAAGGATATATTGGTCTTGGAGGGAGTGCAGCGTAGGTTTACCAGAATGATACCCGGACTCCAAGGGTTAAATTACAAGGAGAGATTACACAAATTAGGGTTGTATTCCCTAGAATTTAGAAGGTTAAGGGGTGATCTGATCGAAGTTTTCAAGGTATTAAGGGGAACAGATAGAGAGAAACTATTTCCGCTGGTTGGGGATTCTAGGACTAGGGGGCAGAGCCTAAAAATTAGAGCTAGACCTTTCAGAAGTGAAATTAGGAAACACTTCTACACACACAGGGTGGTAGAAGTTTGGAACTCTCTTCTGCAAATGGCAATTGATGCTAGATCAATTGTTAATTTTAAATCTGAGATTGGTAGAGTTTTGTTAACCAAAGGTATTAAGAGATATGGGGCAAAGGCGGGTATATGGAGTTAGGTTACAGATCAGCTATAATCTTATTGAATGGCAGAACAGGCTCAAGGGGCTGAATGACCTCCTCCTGATCCTATGTTCCTCTATTCCTAAACCCTAGTGCTTGGTTTGCTTTTTTTATGGCCTTATTAATCTGCGTTGCTACTTTTAGTGATTTGTGTATTTGTATTCCCAGAACGCTTTGCTCCTCTACCCTCTATCGAGATTCTCCGTGAGATCTAAAACAACAGTGAGAAAGATGGCCCTTCCAAGTTACAGCACAGGAAGAGGTCCATTGCGCTGGCCTTGTCTGAGGGCAGTGCCTGTGGAGCAGTCTACTCTAATCCCATTCCCCTGACCTTTCCCTGTAAGCCGTGACTCAGTGGGTCGCACCCTCTCTCGCCTCTGAGTCAGGAGGTCGTGGGTTCAAGCCCCACTCCAGAGACTTGAGCACAAAATCTAGGCTGACTCTCCCAGTGTGGTGCTGAGGGAGTGCTGCACTGTCGGAGGTGCCGTCTTTCAGATGAGACGTTAAACTGAGGCCCCGTCTGCTCTCTCAGGTGGATGTAAAATATCCCACGGCACTATTTCGAAGAAGAGCAGGGGAGTTATCCCCGGTGTCCTGGCCAATATTTATCCCTCAATCAACATCACTAAAAACAGATGATCTGGTCATTATCACAGTGCTGTTTGTGGGAGCTTGCTGTGCGCAACTTGGCTGCCATGTTTCCCACATTACAACAGTGACTACACTTCAAAAAGTACTTCATTGGCTGTAAAGTGCATTGTGATGTCCTCAGGTTGTGAAAAG
Source organism: Somniosus microcephalus (assembly GCF_052327205.1). Lineage (NCBI taxonomy): Eukaryota > Metazoa > Chordata > Chondrichthyes > Squaliformes > Somniosidae > Somniosus > Somniosus microcephalus. The sequence continues at coordinate 11,403,414 of NC_140998.1, forward strand.
CGCTGGAGAAATGCGAGTCTCTCTTTCTTTGCATCCTTTAATACTCTTCCTTTCTAAATACTTATCCAATTCCCTTTGAAATCACCTTCTCGAGGGCAATTAGGGATGGGCAATAAATGCTGGCCCAGCCAGCGACGCCCACATCCCATAAACGAATAAAAAAAATGTTGTTACAATCTCTGCCCCAACAGCCCCTTGTGGCAAAGTATTCCGTGTTCTAATAAGCCTCAGTGTGAAAACTTTTCTTCTAACTTCCCCTTCACTCTTCCAGTGATGATCCTCAGTCTGTGCCCTCTTGTCACTGATTCACCAACCAGTGCGAACAATCTGTCACCGTTTACTCAATCAAAACCGCTCAGAATTGTCAGAGCCTCTATTAACTGCCCCCTTAACATTCTCTATAACGAGAACCCTTCATTCTCAGTCTCATCCTAGTGAATCTTCAGTGGCCCTTTCCATGGCTCCAAGTCAAATGTAAGCTAGATTTCTAATACGTTGGGTCACAGTATGTGAGTAATTTGAGATGTGACGTGTGGTGAGTGCAGCGAGCTCGGGAGGAACAGGTGACTCTGGACCTCTGGTTCCCAAAGCTCTCCACCACTGGGGGTTTTCCTCACCTCATGTCTGGGTCTGTTGTAGACTGATTGATGGAGATTGATCGCTGTGATTAGTCAACAACTCCATTATCATTGGATCGTGTGACTACCAGGATGGTAGAAGGCGAACGAGAGGGACCGTGGTCTTTCTACTCTAGTAATTCCGATGTTCCTATCCTTCCTACAAATAAGGAGCCCACAATAGTGGCCTAACTAATATCCTGTAAAAACTCAACAGGACAGCCTTGAAATAGTATTCTGTATCCCTGTGTAAATGCCAGCATCTCGTTATGTCCACAACATTTAGATTTTCTCCTTCCAAACTTTTTAAGTTCTTACATTCTTACCTCATGCCATTGAAATAAGTTTGATTGAGGTGTTGTAAACAGCAACAACAATAACTTGCATTTATATAGCGCCTTTAATGTAGTAAAATGTCCCAAGGCGCTTCACAGGAGCGTAAATAAGACAAACATTGACACCGAGCCACATAAGGGGACATTAGGACAGGTGACCAACGGCTTGGTCAAAGGGGCAGGTTTTAAGGAGGGTTAAAGGAGGAGAGCAAGGTAGCGAGGTGGAGAGGTTTAGGGAATTCCAGAGCTTAGGGCCCAGGCTGCTGAAACCACGGCCGCCAATGGCAGGGCAATGGAAATCAGGGATGGACAAGAGGCCAGAATTGGAGCAACGCGGAGATCTCGGAGGGTTGTGGGGCTGGAGGTGGTTGCAGAGATAGAGAGGGGCGAGGCCATGGAGGGATTTGAACACAAGGATGAGAATTTTAAAATCGAGGTTTTGCCGGACCGGGAGCCAATGTAGGTCAACGAGCACAGGGGGTGATGGGTGAACGGGACTGGGTGTGAGTTAGGACACGGGGCAGTGAGCACAGCGGGTGATGGGTGAACGGGACTGGGTGTGAGTTAGGACACGGGGCAGTGAGCACAGGGGGTGACGGGTGAACGGGACTTGGTGCGAGTTAGGACACGGGGCAGTGAGCACAGCGGGTGATGGGTGAACGGGACTGGGTGTGAGTTAGGACGGGGCAGTGAGCACAGGGGGTGATGGGTGAACGGGACTGGGTGTGAGTTAGGACACGGGGCAGTGAGCACAGGGGGTGATGGGTGAACGGGACTGGGTGTGAGTTAGGACACGGGGCAGTGAGCACAGGGGGTGATGGGTGAACGGGACTGGGTGTGAGTTAGGACACGGGGCAGTGAGCACATGGGGTGATGGGTGAACGGGACTGGGTGTGAGTTAGGACACGGGGCAGTGAGCACAGGGGGTGATGGGTGAACGGGACTGGGTGTGAGTTAGGACACGGGGCAGTGAGCACATGGGGTGATGGGTGAACGGGACTGGGTGTGAGTTAGGACACGGGGCAGTGAGCACATGGGGTGATGGGTGAACGGGACTGGGTGTGAGTTAGGACACGGGGCAGTGAGCACAGGGGGTGATGGGTGAACGGGACTGGGTGTGAGTTAGGACACGGGGCAGTGAGCACATGGGGTGATGGGTGAACGGGACTGGGTGTGAGTTAGGACACGGGGCAGTGAGCACAGCGGGTGATGGGTGAACGGGACTGGGTGTGAGTTAGGACACGGGGCAGTGAGCATAGGGGGTGATGGGTGAACGGGACTTGGTGTGAGTTAGGACACGGGGCAGTGAGCACGGGGGTGATTGGTGAACGGGACTGGGTGTGAGTTTGGACACGGTGCAGTGAGCGCAGGGGGCGATGGGTGAACGGGACTTGGTGTGAGTTAGGACACGGGGCAGTGAGCACAGGGGGTGATGGGTGAACGGGACTGGGTGTGAGTTAGGACACGGGGCAGTGAGCACAGTGGGTGATGGGTGAACGGGACTGGGTGTGAGTTAGGACACGGGGCAGTGAGCACAGGGGGTGATGGGTGAACGGGACTGGGTGTGAGTTAGGACACGGGGCAGTGAGCACAGGGGGTGATGGGTGAACGGGACTGGGTGTGAGTTAGGACACGGGGCAGTGAGCACAGCGGGTTATGGGTGAACGGGACTGGGTGCGAGTTAGGACACGGTGCAGTGAGCACAGGGGGTGATGGGTGAACGGGACTGGGTGCGAGTTAGGACACGGGGCAGTGAGCACAGGGTGTGATAGGTGAACGGGTCTTGGTGTGAGTTAGGACACGGGGCAGTGAGCACAAGGGTCGATGGGTGAACGGGACTGGGTGTGAGTTAGGACACGGGGCAGTGAGCACAGGGGCGATGGGTGAACGGGACTGGGTGTGAGTTAGGACACGGGGCAGTGAGCACAGGGGGTGATGGGTGAACGGGACTGGGTGTGAGTTAGGACACGGGGCAGTGAGCTCAGGGGGTGATGGGTGAACGGGACTGGGTGTGAGTTAGGACACGGGGCAGTGAGCACAGGGGGTGATGGGTGAACGGGACTTGGTGCGAGTTAGGACACGGGGCAGTGAGCACAGGGGGTGATGGGTGAACGGGACTGGGTGTGAGTTAGGACACGGGGCAGTGAGCACAGCGGGTGATGGGTGAACGGGACTGGGTGTGAGTTAGGACACGGGGCAGAGAGCACAGGGAGTGATGGGTGAACGGGACTGGGTGCGAGTTAGGACACGGTGCAGTGAGCACAGGGGGTGATGGGTGAACGGGACTGGGTGCGAGTTAGGACACGGGGCAGTGAGCACAGGGTGTGATAGGTGAACGGGACTGGGTGTGAGTTAGGACACGGGGCAGTGAGCACAGGGGGCGATGGGTGAACGGGACTTGGTGTGAGTTAGGACACGGGGCAGTGAGCACAGGGGGTGATGGGTGAACGGGACTTGGTGTGAGTTAGGACACGGGGCAGTGAGCACAGGGGGTGATGGGTGAACGGGTCTTGGTGTGAGTTAGGACACGGGGCAGTGAGCACAGGGGGTGATGGCTGAACGGGACTTGGTGTGAGTTAGGACACGGGGCAGTGAGCACAGGGGGTGATGGGTGAACGGGACTGGGTGCGAGTTAGGACACGGGGCAGTGAGCACAGGGGGTGATGGGTGAACGGGACTTGGTGTGAGTTAGGACACGAGGCAGTGAGCACAGGGGGTGATGGGTGAACGGGACTGAGTGCGAGTTAGGACACGGGGCAGTGAGCACAGGGGGTGATGGGTGAACGGGACTGGGTGTGAGTTAGGACACGGGGCAGTGAGCACAGGGGGTGATGGGTGAACGGGACTGGGTGCGAGTTGGGACACGGCCAGCAGAGTTCTGGATGTGCTGAAGTTTATGGAGGGTGTCAGATGCTCACTTAATCGTACAGGGCGGGAAGTACTCTTGTTCAATCCGTGCTCTGTGCTGAGTTATCTGAAGGGTTCTATGACTGACCCCTAGGTGCTCCCAATAGCAATCCATACCCTGCTGGAATGTGCAGCTATGTGGGGGTCGGGAAGGGACTCCCCGGTGATATTCCCCTGCGGTGCAACAGCCCACGAATAGTAGCCACATAGGCACGGTACCAGAGTGCGGCCAGAAGGTACACTGTGAGACGGTGTCTGTGGGGGCGGGGGTTGGGGGGGAGGGAGCAAATGAGGTGTTTGTGTCACTAAATCCTGGACTGCATGCTGTGTGCAGTCTATTAATCTTGCTTTGTATTTTAATTCAGTGCTGTTTTATTATGCAGAGGGACTGCGAGTACAAATGCATATATACAGTGTTCAACTGGGGCTCCTGCTGTTTGTTCTATAAACTGAAGTGAACGGTAACACTAGATTAGGAACAACAGACAGGAGCAGCTGGGCAGTGACAGGCGGGGAGCGCAGGAGCGACTTACACTCACTATCAGCCTGACTTTGCAGCCAGGATGTCTCCAGCAATGGCTTCCCTTCTGACCCCTGCACTGTGGAGCCCTGCAAGAAGGAATCCATGGCCTCCTCCTCTTCCTCACCTACAAGATGCCCCTTGGCAACTTGATCCACAGGCATGGGTTCAGGTTCCACCTGTGCGCTGACGACGCCCAGCCCTACCCCTCCCTACCCTTCCCCACCCCTCCCCACCTCTCCGCACCCTCCCCACCCCTCCCCACCTCTCCCCAACCCTACCCACCCCTCCCCACCCCTCCCCAGCCCTCCCCACCTCTCCCCACCCCTCCCCACCCTCCCCACCTCTCCCCACCCCTTCCCACCTCTCCCCACCCCTTCCCACCTCTCCCCACCTCTCCCAAACCCTCCCCACCCCCACCACCTCTCCCAACCCCTACTCACCTCTCCCCACCCCTCCCCACCTCTCCCACCTCTCCCAAACCCTCCCCGCCCCCACCACCTCTCCCCACCCCTCCCCACCTCTTCCCACCTCTCCCCACCCCTCCCCACCCCTCCCCACCTCTTCGCACCCCTCCCCACCTCTCCCCACCCCTCCACACCCCTCCCCACCTCTTCCCACCTCTCCCCACCTCTCCCCACCCCTCCACACCCCTTCCCACCTCTCCCCACCTCTCCCCACCCCTCCCCACCTCTCCCCACCTCTCCCCACCCCCACCACCTCTCCCCACCCCTCCCCACCTCTCCCCACCCCTCCCCACCTCTTCCCACCTCTTCCCACCTCTCCCCACCTCTCCCCACCCCTCCCCACCCCTCCCCACCCCTCCCCACCTCTTCCCACCTCTCCCCACCCCTCCCCACCTCTCCCCACCCCTCCCCACCTCTCCCCACCCCTCCCCACCCCTCCCCACCTCTCCCCACCTCTCCCCACCTCTCCCAACCCCTCCCCACCTCTCCCCACCCCTCCCCACCTCTCCCCACCTCTCCCCACCCCTCCCCACCCCTCCCCACCTCTCCCCAGCCCTCCCCACCCCTCCCCACCTCTCCCCACCCTTCCACCGTCCCAGCGTTGTCCACCTGCTTGTCCTTCACCCGCTCTTGGAGGAGCTGCGAATGCCTCCAGTTAGATTTTCGAAAGACCCAAGCCATTGTCTTCACCACAAACTCCGTTCCCTAGCCACCGTTTCCATCCTCCTCCTCGGCCACTGTCTGAGGGTGTACCAGACCGTTTGCAACCTCAAGCTGAGATTCCATCCCCGTAATGTCTCCTTCACTAAGACCGCCTACTTCCACCTCCGTAACATCGCCCGTCTCCGCCCCGACTCAGCTCATCCGCTGCTGAAACCCTCATCCATGTCTTTGTTATCTCCAGACTCGACTATTCCAACGCACTCCTGGCCGGCCTCCCACATTCTACCCTACGTAAACTTGAGCTCATCCGAAACTCGGCTGTCCTAACTCGCATCACCCCTGTGCTCGCTGCCCCGTGTCCTAACTCACACCCAGTCCCGTTTACCCATCACCCCCTGTGCTCGCTGACCCGTGTCCTAACTCCCATCACCCCCTGTGCTCGCTGACCCGTGTCCTAACTCCCATCACCCCTGTGCTCGCTGCCCCGTGTCCTAACTCACACCCAGTCCCGTTCACCCATCACCCCTGTGCTCGCTGACCTACATTGGCTCCCAGTCCGACCGCTTCGATTTAAAAATTCTCACCCTTGTTTTCAAATCCCTCCGTGGCCTCACCACTCCTTATCTCTGTAGTCTCCTTCCGCCCTACAACCCTTTGACATCTCTGAGCTCCTCCAACAGCATAACCCGGGGGGTTGGGGGGCGGTTAGAATTACAGGTTCAAAATGGGATCCATAATGTTCTGGGATCTGAATTTTGAACTCTATTTAAAGGTGCCTTTCTATAAGATGCCCCTTATGTTAGCTGCATATAACGATGACAACGTCTGTCTCTCTTATTTGAAGTGCGCAACATTTTTTCAAACTCCCCATCCAAATTCTACGCTTCCGAATTAGATCTTACATAGAATTACACAGAATGTACAGCACAGAAACAGGCCATTTGGCCCAAGTGGCCCGTGCCGGTGTTTATGCTCCACACGAGCCTCCTCCCACCCCTCTTCATCTCACTCTATCAGCATATCCTTCTATTCCTTTCTCCCTCATGTAGTTATCTAGCTACTAACCGAGTGTAATGTATCCAAGCTTGCTGACAATACAAAGCTAGGTGGGTAACTAAGTTGTGAGGAGGATGCAAAGAGGCTGCAAAGGGATATAGACAGGCTAAGTGAGTGGGGCAAGAACATGGCAGATGGAATATAATGTGGAGAAATGTGAAGTTATCCAGTTTGGTGGGAAAAATAGAAAAGCAGAGTATTTTTTAAATGGTGAGAGATTGGGAAATGTTGGTGTTCAGAGGGACCTGGGTGTCCTTGTACACAAACCACTGAAAGTTAACATGCAGGTACAGCAAGCGATTAGGAAAGCAAATAGTATCTTAACCTTTACTACAAAAGGATTGGAGTATAAGAGTAAAGATGTCTTACTGCAATTATATAGGGCCCTGGTGAGACCACACCTGGAGTATTGTGTACAGTTTTGGTCTCCTTACCTAAGGAAGGATATACTTGCCATAGAGGGAGTGCAACGAAGGTTCACCAGACTGGTTCCTGGGATGGGGGGATTGTCCTATGAGGGGAGATTGAGTAGACCAGGCCTATATTCTCTCTAATTTAGAAGAATGAGAGGTGATCTCATTGAAACATAAAATGCTTAAGGTGTTTGCCAGGGTAGATGCTGAGAGGATGTTTCCCCTGGCTGGGGAGTCTAGAACCAGGGGTCACAGTCTCAGAATAAGGGGTCAGCCATTTAGGACTAAGATGAGGAGAAATCTCTTCACTCAGAGGGTGGTGAATCTTTGGAATTCTCTACCCCAGAGGGCTGTGGAGGCTCAGTCATCGAGTATATTCAAGGCCGAGATCGATAGATGTTTGGATACTAAAGGAACCAAAGTATATGGGGATTGGTCAGGAAAGTGGAGTGGAGGTCGATGAACAGCCATGATCTCATTGAATGGCGGAGCAGGCTCGAGAGGCCATGTGGCCTATTCCTGCTCCTATTTCTTATGTTCTTCCCCTTAAATGCATCTATTTTACTGTATTCTCCCTTAATTTCTCCCCTTCCCCACTCCTTCCTCTTTAGCAATATCCAGAGCAAGGGAATATCTCCAGCTGCAGGTATTCCACTACAGGAAGTCAGATGCGAGGGGAATGGGACAGGAGTGGACTCAACATATGAGATATCGGAAGATTTCCTGAGTCCTACCCTGAATGACTCCACAATGATAATCCTGAAGAAATTCCATGTCCTTTCGGGAGAGCCAGACAACCCTGGGAGTGTTTGATGGGACAGTGTAGAGGGAGCTTTACTCTGTATCTAACCCGTGCTGTACCTGCCCTGGGAGTGTTTGATGGGACAGTGTAGAGGGAGCTTTACTCTGTATCTAACCTGTGCTGTACCTGCCCTGGGAGTGTTTGATGGGACAGTGAGAGGGAGCTTTACTCTGTATCTAACCCGTGCTGTACCTGCCCTGGGAGTGTTTGATGGGACAGTGAGAGGGAGCTTTACTCTGTATCTAACCCGTGCTGTACCTGCCCTGGGAGTGTTTGATGGGACAGTGTAGAGGGAGCTTTACTCTGTATCTAACCCGTGCTGTACCTGCCCTGGGAGTGTTTGATGGGACAGTGTCAAGGGAGCTTTACACTGTATCTAACCCGTGCTGTACCTGCCCTGGGAGTGTTTGATTGGACAGTGTAGAGGGAGCTTTACTCTGTATCTAACCCGTGCTGTACCTGCCCTGGGAGTGTTTAATGGGACAGTGTAGAGGGAGCTTTACTCTGTATCTAACCCGTGCTGTACCTGCCCTGGAGTGTTTGATGGGACAGTATAGAGGGAGCTTTACTCTGTATCTAGCCCGTGCTGTACCTGCCCTGGAGTGTTTGATGGGACAGTGTAGAGGGAGCTTTACTCTGTATCTAACCCGTGCTGTACCTGCCCTGGGAGTGTTTGATGGGACAGTGTAGAGGGAGCTTTACTCTGTATCTAACCCATGCTGTACCTGCCCTGGGAGTGTTTGATGGGACAGTGTAGAGGGGGCTTTACTCTGTATCTAACCCGTGCTGTACCTGCCCTGGGAGTGATTGATGGGACAGTGTAGAGGGAGCTTTACTCTGTATCTAACCCGTGCTGCACCTGCCCTGGGAGTGTTTGATGGGACAGTGTAGAGGGAGCTTCACTCTGTATCTAACCCGTGCTGTACCTGCCCCGGGAGTGTTTGATGGGACAGTGTAGAGGGAGCTTTACACTGTACCTAACCCGTGCTGTACCTGCCCTGGGAGTGTTTGATGGGACAGTGTAGAGGGAGCTTTACTCTGTATCTAACCCGTGCTGTACCTGCCCTGGGAGTGTTTGATGGGACAGTGCAGAGGGAGCTTTACTCTGTGTATAACCCGTGTTGTACCTGCCCTGGGAGTGTTTGATGGGACAGTGTAGAGGGAGCTTTACTCTGTATCTAACCCGTGCTGTACCTGCCCTGGGAGTGTTTGATGGGACAGTGTAGAGGGAGCTTTACTCTGTATCTAACCCATGCTGTACCTGCCCTGGGAGTGTTTGATGGGACAGTGTAGAGGGAGCTTTACTCTGTATCTAACCCGTGCTGTACCTGCCCTGGGAGTGTTTGATGGGACAGTGTAGAGGGAGCTTTACTCTGTATCTAACCCGTGCTGTACCTGCCCTGGGAGTGTTTGATGGGGCAGTGTAGAGGGAGCTTTACTCTGTATCTAACCCGTGCTGTACCTGCCCTGGGAGTGTTTGATGGGGCAGTGTAGAGGGAGCTTTACTCTGTATCTAACCCGTGCTGTACCTGCCCTGGGAGTGTTTGATGGGACAGTGTAGAGGGAGCTTTACTCTGTATCTAACCCGTGCTGTACCTGCCCTGGGAGTGTTTGATGGAGCAGTGTAGAGGGAGCTTTACTCTGTATCTAACCGGTGCTGTACCTGCCCTGGGAGTGTTTGATGGGACAGTGTAGAGGGAGCTTTACTCTGTATCTAACCCGTGCTGTACCTGCCCTGGGAGTGTTTGATGGAGCAGTGTAGAGGGAGCTTTACTCTGTATCTAACCGGTGCTGTACCTGCCCTGGGAGTGTTTGCTGGGACAGTGTAGAGGGAGCTTTACTCTGTATCTAACCCGTGCTGTACCTGCCCTGGGAGTGTTTGATATTGACTTTAGAGTGTAAACATTTTTGAACTGTCTCTTGATGGGCACAAATGCCACCAAAATGTATCAGTGAGTAAAACCTTTTTAATAGAGGATCTGAATTCAGTAGGAGTCTGCATGAGGAGAGGAAATAGGCACACATTAATGTTTTAATTGTTACAAAGTTACAAAGTATTTACGGCACAGAAACAGGCCATTCGGCCCAACTGGTCCGTGTCGGTGTTGATGTTCCACACGAGCCTCCTCCCATCCTTCCTCATCTAACCCCATCAGCATATCCTTCTATTCCTTTCAACCTCATATGCTTGTCCAGCTTCCCCTTAAATGTATCTGTGCTGTTCGCCGCAACCACTCCCTGTGGCAGCGAGTTCCACATCCTCACCACTCTCTGGGTAAAGGAGTTTATCCTGAATTCCCGATTGGATTTATTACTGACGATCTTATATTGATGACCCCTAGTTCTGGTCTCGCCCACAAGTGGAAACATCTTCTTTACATCCACCCTATCGGACCTCTTCATAATTGTAATTGATGTCTAGGGGATGAATCGTAACTGATTTTACAAAATTGGGAATCGTAGGAGAGAAACAGAAGATTAGCAGCAATAAATCTGGCTGACATTGAGTACCCTTCCCGTGTGTGAGGTAATTTTTTTACCTTAATTTCACTCTCGCAGCTTCAGTGCCTGAGCTTTCCAGAATCCATGTTGGACAGGTGTTTACATGGGAGTGAGGAGGGAGGGACATGAATACATGTTTAGGAATAAGTTACACCTTGGGAGAAGAGTGGTAACAACAGGTACACGCGTGACTGTGTGCTGCCGCTCACCATCCCCTGGAAACCACCCCAGAATGCTCATGAATAATTGATGGCTGGATTAGACCCATCAGGTGAGTGTGGGACCGTAACTGGGCCAAGGCTGGGAGTCGGCATCAGTTCAGAGTCAGATCCAACACACCATTTGTAATCGTTTCCTGCACTCAAAAGTCTGCTCTGTTCGCAGAGTGTATATATGTGTTTGAGAGAGTGAGAGTGTGCGTGGTTTGTGTGAGAGTGTGTGTGAGAGAGCAAGAGTGTGCGTGGTTTGTGTGAGAGTGTGTGTTTGAGAGAGTGAGAGTGTGCGTGGTTTGTGTGAGTGTGCGTGTTTGAGAGTGTGAGAGTGTGTGTGAGAGTGTGAGAGTGTACGTGGTTTGTGAGTGTGTTTGTGAGAGTGAGAGTGTGCGTGGTTTGTGAGTGTGTTTGAGAGAGTGAGTGCATGGTTTGTGTGAGAGTGTGAGAGTGTGCGTGGTTTGTGAGTGTGTTTGCGAGAGTGAGAGTGTGCGTGGTTTGTGTGAGAGTGTGAGAGTGTGCGTGGTTTGTGTGAGAGTGTGAGAGTGTGTGTGGTTTGTGAGTGTGTTTTGAGAGAGTGAGAGTGTGCGTGGTTTGTCTGAGAGTGTGTGTGAGAGTGTGTGTGTGTTTGAGAGTGTGAGAGTGTGCGTGGTTTGTGAGAGTGAGAGTTCTGCAAGTGCCGGCTTGCTTATTTTTGTTAGTGCACAGCTGACCTACTCATGCCACTGATGATTAGTTTTCTGTGGAGCTGTGACAATATGGTGCCTATTGGATTCGAGGCTAAGCCAGCAGACAAAGTCAGCCTCCATATCTGGAGTCCTCTAGCGGGGGACTTGGACCAATGGCCTAGTGACTCAAAGACGAGAGTGCTACCTGTTGCGTCCGTGTATAATAAGACACAGACTGCGGAGAACGGTACAACAGGTGTTTAATCAACGTGGCTCACACTGCAACTGGTCTGTACAGATTACTACTCAGTGCGATATACAGGTGTGGTCACTGCCGGTACTGCAGTATACATGAGCTGTAAAACATAGTTCCCCCCCTTAAAGGTATATACATTACAATTCCTCCCCTTTTAGATTAACAGTACCATAACACTCATTTAACAATTAAATATCAAACTAATTACAATTAACATTTTAACATGCAACATTAGCTGAAAATAGTCTATTTATATAGTCAGTCTTTGGGGAGGCTTCCTGATCCTTTCTGTGTAATGATCAATAACATGTCATTCTATAGTGGACACTAGGTGGAGCCGTAGAGCTGTGTAGAGGTGTATATAAGACTACACTACCCAGCTGTAGAGATATTAAGACTACATTACCCATGAGGCACTAGGCTACCCACAAGGCAACAGTCAAGATGGAAGCCTCTACAGATACTGTACCAGTCCACATGTGCTCAATAAAGTAACTAGCAAAAGCTAGCTGTGTTCATAATAAGAATGTCTATTTATTAATGAACATAACATGGTACCAGGAGTGGGGTAGATCTGCTGAAAATTGTGAAAAGCGACATGGAGAATTTGAAGCCACCAGAGCGTTTGAAACTCACAGAAAAAATCGACTACAATTGGCAGACTTTTAAACAGCAATTCGAACTTTACATTGCAGCCATCGGATTCGGTACGAAGCCAGACGCAAGGAAGATAGCGTTGCTGCTTACGGTTGCAGGCCCACAGGCGATAGAGGTATTTAATACATTTGTATTTAATCCAGTGGAGAACAGAGAAAAATTAGAAGATGTGCTAAAAAAATTTGATGCACATTGCTCTCCCAAAAAGAATGAGACCTATGAAAGATACATCTTCTGTTCTCGGACACAGCAGCAAAATGAGACTTTTGATAGCTTTATAACTGATCTGAAACTGAAAGCACAGACATGTAATTTCTCTGAGCTCAAAGCATCCATGATTTGTGACCAGATTGTGTTTGGTATTCATGATAAAAAAGTCAGGGAATGTCTGTTGAGAGAAACCAAACTAAATTTGGAAAATGCGGTGAAAATATGCCAAGCCAGCGAGCTAGCTCGAAAGCACGCGAAGACTTTCAGTGAAATCAATAATGATGCGATTGTTATGAGTGATAATGCTGCTGTCGGTGCTGTGTCCTACAAGGGGAAGAAACGTGGGCAGAACAGAAATGAAAAGCAATCGGAGGATGAAATTTTTAATTGTAAACGCTGTGGTTACAAACACCAGTTAAAACAATGCCCAGCGTTTGGAATAATGTGCACAAATTGTAATGGAAAGAATCACTTTGCCAAACAATGCTTTTCAAAAGTAAAAACTAAGAATGGGCAACGAGTTAATGTAATTGAGGACACTGATTTAAGTGAGACATTTTTTGTATGAATGGTGTCATGTGACGATATCAAAAAAGATACAGAAAATGTGCAGCCCTCAGAAATGGACAATGCTGAACATAAAGTCAATGCAGTAAAAGTGGACAAATGGATGATCCCACTGCAGATAAATGGAGCATTAGTTACATTGAAACTGGACACTGGGGCAAAAGCAAACTTAATCAGTATGAGTGACATAAAAAATATGAAAGAAAAGCCCAAAATACAGAAAAAGTCAGTACTACTGAAGAGCTATAATGGACAGAAAATAGATAGCTTAGGTGTATGCAGACTTAAAGTGACAGTCAAAGACAAAGTGCATCATCTCATGTTTTCTGTTGTGGCTGAAAGACTTGATTCGATACTAGGTGACAAAGCTTGTGAAGACTTAGAACTGGTCAAGAGAGTCTACCGCATAAACTGTGCCATAAGCAGACCAGATGACTCAGGTGATGAAGCAGAGAGCCCATCAAGGATGAAAAGGCCAAAGGGTATCCATGTCTTCAAAAAGCCTAGTTTCTCCAAGAAGAAAGAAAAAGACTTTAAGGTCAAAGAGAAGCCAAAGGAAGAAAAGCACAAAGAGGAAAAACACAAGGAGAAAAAGTCCAAAGATATAACTGCAGCAGATGTTGTTAAGCAGTGGAAAGAGAAAAAGAAAAAGAAGAAGCCTGCACCAGAGCAGGAAGCAGTTCTGGTGGATACTCCTCCTTTCCTCAGGCCAATCTTTGGTGTTCCATTAGCCGAGGCTGCTGAGAGGACTATGCTGTATGATGGGATCCAGCTGCCAGCAGTTTTTCGAGAGTGCATTGACTACATTGAGAGTTATGGCATGAAGAGTGAAGGAAACACTGAAACCCTCTCCAAGCAAAGATCGCAAGGAGACCTCGACCTATACAAGAGCAGATCGATGACAATGCCGCAACTGCATCTTGTCATTCACCGCCAGAACAATCTCATGAAGACACATCAGACTTACCCGTGTTGAGAAGATCCACACGTGAAGTAAAAAAGCCTGATAGACTTAATCTTTGAGTACAATGTAAAGCTTTGAAAATGTGTTGACTGTTTTGAAAATGTTTATGTTTATAGAGCACTAACAAAAGTGTTACTGATATTATCTTTATTGTTTTCTTGAAAGTTGATTGATATAGATTTTGTTAAACCTCAAAGAAAGGGGGATGTAACGATCAATAACATGTCATTCTATAGTGGACACTAGGTGGAGCCGTAGAGCTGTGTAGAGGTGTATATAAGACTACACTACCCAGCTGTAGAGATATTAAGACTACATTACCCATGAGGCACTAGGCTACCCACAAGGCAACAGTCAAGATGGAAGCTTCTACAGATACTGTACCAGTCCACATGTGCTCAATAAAGTAACTAGCAAAAGCTAGCTGTGTTCATAATAAGAATGTCTATTTATTAATGAACATAATATTCTGGATACCGCCTTTCGCGAGTGTCTTGCTCTTGGTGCGGAGGCAATTCTGGCCCCCTGTCGTCGGTTGGTTCATCAGCTTCCGATGATACTGTTTCTGGGGTAGATGCTACCTGTACGTCGGGTTCATCACCAGGTACGTATGGGCGAGGCATGGGGTTGACTTGTTCCTGTGACTCTAGGATCTGGTCAGCATGGCATCTCACGATGCTCTCCCCAACGTCCACTGTGTACATTAGTGGGCCCTGCCGTGTGCATATCGTTCCTGGCTGCCATTTTTCTGTTCGGTAGCCGTGGGCCAAGACTGGTTGCCCTACATTGAAGCTCCTTGTTGGCTTCTCATGGATGTGCTGGAATTGCTTACTCTCAACATCTCTTCGTACGTTTGGTCTGAGCAAATCCAGGCGAGATCTTAACCTTCGGTTAAAGAACATCATGGCTGGGGCCTGGTTGGTGACTGCATGTGTCGCATTCTGGTAGGCGAACAGGAAATTGTCCACCTTGTGCTGCAGCGGAATGTTGTCATTGTACATAGCCTTTATTGCCTTCTTAAAGGTTTGTACGAACCTCTCAGCCAATCCATTTGTGGCTGGATGATACGGGGCGGATGTGTAATGCCTTACCCCATTCTTTTTCAAGAACCTCCGGAACTCTTCGGACACAAACTGTGGTCCGTTGTCGGAGCAAATCTGTTCTGGCAAGCCATTCCTGGCAAAAATGGTCCGTAGGACTGTAATAGTTTTCTCCGTGGTGGTGGAGGACATTTTGATGACCTCAGGCCATTTCGAGTGCGCATCCATGGCTATTAAAAACATTGAGTCCATGAATGGACCAGCAAAATTAATATGCACCCGTTGCCATGGAGATGAGGGCCACTCCCATGGGTGTAGAGGGGCCTGTGCTGGTGCATTTTGGACTTTCTGGCATCCTGAGCAGCTCTTGGTCAGGTCCTCGATTTGTTTATCGATTCCCGGCCACCACACATAAGCCCTGGCTAGGCTTTTCATTTTTACCCCTCCCAGATGACCCTCATGAAGCTCATTGAGCACTCTATCCCTTAACTTGGGTGGAATTACCACTCGGGATCCACACATCAAGGTCCCCCGGCACACTGACAGCTGTTCTCTCCTTGTCGAGAATGCTTGCAACAGTGAGTCGCCATGTGCTGGCCATCACTTCACCGTCAAATCATATACCCGAGACAGTGTTGGGTCATTTCGGGTTTCCTTTTCGATACAAGCGTTAGTTACCGGTAGGTATTCAACTATAGTCGAATGGAATATTTCGACAGGATCCACTGCTGGTGCTTCCTCCGCAGTAGGCAGTGGCAGGCGTGATAGCCCATCAGCATTTCCATGCTGTTTCGTGCCCTTATATTCAATCCCATAGTGGTGCGCCCCTAGAAAAAGTGACCATCTTTGTAGTTGTTGCGCAGTCATCACCGGAACACCCTTCTTCAGATTAAAAATGGAGACAAGAGGCTGGTGATCAGTCAGCAAGGTGAATTTCTGCTCGTGCAGATAGTGATTGAACTTTTTCACTCCCCACACTAGGCTGAGGGCCTCCCTGTCAATCTGGGCGTAGTTACGCTCGGCTGAGGTTAGTGATCGTGACGCAAAGGCTATTGGCCTCTCTGAGCCGTCCGAGAATTTGTGCAACAGCACCGCTCCAATGCCATAGGCTGACGCATCACATGCCAACCGAATTGGTAATACCGGGTTGTAATGGGCCAATACCTCTTTCGATGTGATTAGTGTTTTGCTCTTCTGGAAAGCTCATCTACATTCGTCACTCCACTTCCATGGCACCCCAGTTTGCAGTAGGGTGTTCAGTGGGTGTAGTATTGTAGACAAATTTGGCAAGAACTTCTGGTAGTAGTTTACCAGCCCGAGGAACGACCTCAGTTGTGACACATTTTCCGGTGCTGGAGCCTTGACTACTGCCTCAATCTTCTCTGGGGACTTATGTAACCCCTCTTTATCGATAACATGGCCACAATACGAGATCTGTTTTCTAAAAAACTCGCATTTGGGGCGGTTAGCTCGGAGCCCATGTTCCTGCAATCTAGTGAGCACCTGCTCCAGGTTGGCAAGGTGATCACTGTCATTTTCGCCCGTGACCAGGATGTCGTCCAAATAACACTGGGTCCCTGGGATCCCTTGCAGGACTTGTTCCATTGCCGTCTGCCAAATAGCCGGAGCTGATGCTACCCCGAATACCAGCCGGTTGTATTGGTAGAGACCTTTATGGGTGTTGATTGTGAGGTATTTTTTTGATGCTTCTTCTACCTCCATTTGCAGATACGCCTGGGCCAGATCAATCTTAGTGAAGCGTTTCCCTCCAGATAGCGATGCGAAAATATCTTCAATCCGCGGAAGTGGATATTGTACGGTGTGAAGGACCGGGTTCACTGTTACCTTAAAGTCCCCACAGATGCGAACCTTCTTTGGTTCCCCAGGCGTGCTGCTCAACAACTTTTTCATCACAGGGGCGATGGGTGTAGCCCACTCGCTCCAGTCTACCTTGGACAGTACACCTGAACGTTCCAGACTCTCCAGCTCTGCTTCGACGGCTGGGCGGATCGCATAAGGTACCGGTCTGGCCTTAAAAAATGTTGGGCTTGTATTTTCTTCAATTTTAATCGTCGCTGTCATGCCTTTTAGTGTTCCGAGTCCTTGCTGGAACACTTCTTTCGCGTCAGTTAGGATCTTTGACAGTCGCTCAGGTGTGACGTCGTCATCCTTTTTGTCAGCCACAGTCAGTGCCTGTATGGAATGCCAATCCAGTTGTATTTTCCGGATCCATTCACGTCCCAGTAATGGTGGTCCTCCATCTTGCAATACATACAGGTCTAGTTTTGGTGTTTCCTTACCGTTATATATAACGGTCACCCTTATTTTTCCTTTGGGGTAGACTTTTTGCCCCGTGTATGTCTTCAAAATAATTTTTGTGTCTCTCAAGGGTATGTGTGAGAATAGCCGCTCGTAGTCCCGTCAGTTTATGACTGTTAGGGCTGATCCTGTGTCCAATTCCATCTTTACCTGGACTCCTGCTAACTTGAGAGTGACCCAAATGGTTCGGTGATCCTCCGTTGTGATCACATTATATAGTTTCAGAAAACTCAGTTCCCTGCTTTCGGAGTTGTTATCACTCTTTTGTTCGTCTGAACTATTCTCCGTCATCTTATGTACCTTCTTGTACTTTCCTTTGGTAGGTTTCTTATTGCTGGTTTTCTTTCCCGACCTGCAGACTCGTGCTATGTGTTCTACTTTTCCACACTGTCTGCACACTTTGTCTTTGAACCAGCAATCATTCTGGTCGTGTGTTGTTCTGCCGCAGCGATAGCACTTCTCTGTTCCATATGACATTTCGTTTGTGCCATATTCTTGCGGTCTCTGTTGTATCTCTGCAGCACCCCGTGCTGCTGCTTCATATGATACCGCAATGCTGAATGCCTTTTCCAGCGTAAGGTCCTTTTCAGATAAAAGCCGTTTCCGGGTTCCTTCACTTTGAAGCCCACACTCAAACTTGTCCCTTAAGGTATCTGCCAGTCCCGCTCCAAACTGGCAGTGTTTCGATAGTTTGCGCAGTTCTGTTAAATAATCAGCATTGCTTTCATCCTTATGCTGGTTCCGTTTGTGAAACTTGAATCTTTCTGCTATCAGCAGTGTGGGGTTTAAATGTTCCTTTAGTACCGTTACTATGTCTTCAAAACTCTTTTCCATTGGCTTCGTTGGGGTTACTAGGTTTCGTAATAACCCATTAAATTTAACAATACCGACGCTTTCTTGTCATCTGACACCTCATTTGCCTTGCAGTACACCTCTATTCGTTCAACATATGTAGTCCAATCTTCGACTTCATTGTCAAATGCGGTGATACTGCCACTCTTCGGCATTTTGGGTGTGGTTTAAAATGGCGTCTCCCAATGGCTTAAAATGGCGTCTCCCGCGCTTTCCTTCCTCCCCCGCTGCTGTCAATGCCGCTCCTGGTGGTTCTCGTGGCAATGGCGGTGCCCTGTAGGTTTCCCGTGCTTCTCCTGCGCTGCTGCCAATGCCGCTCTCGGCGGTCCTCGTGGCAATGGCGGCGCGTCGCGGGTTTCTGCACGTCTCTCTCTCCCTCTCTCCGACGCTGCTCGGCCCCTGAACACCGTCTGCGCCCTGTGCGCTCTGCCCTCTCTCTCTCTCCCCCGTCGACGCTGCTCGGCCCTTTGCTGTGCCGCTCGGTCGGGCTGCAGCCCGCCGCTGTCCGGGAAGGGTCTGCGCTCTACCTGTTGCCAGCCTGTTTCGCTGGACCACCACGAATGGAAAGCCAAGCCTGGCTCTCGACAGCCTCCCCCGCAATTCTCGTGTCTCTGCTGGATGACTGGCGGTTGCCCGTGGTCGATGCCCGAGTCTCTGGCCTTGACCTCCAATCCACTGATCTCCAGGAACGAATCCCCGGGAGGTGATGCAGAGTTGCAGGTAGGTTCGAACCTGCCTCGTCGCCAATGTTGCGTCCGGGTATAATAAGACACAGACTGCGGAGAACGGTACAACAGGTGTTTACTCAACGTGGCTCACACTGCAACTGGTCTGTACAGATTACTACTCAGTGCGATATACAGGTGTGGTCACTGCCGGTACTGCAGTATACATGAGCTGTAAAACATAGTTCCCCCCCTTAAAGGTATATTGTAGGAGTCTACGTACTCCTAGCAAAAAATACTGAACTCGGAGAGGTTCAACAGAAAAGGTTTAATTGTTGAGGCTGCATGCTGAACACAAAATGGAGTCAGAGACTACACAAAGTACGACTGCCTTTCATCAGTGCACAGCGTCGAATGCTCCTCCCCCGCTCTGGGCTTAACTATGTTGCAGATCGAGTTTCTTAAAGGTGTGATCCTTCTTAAAGGCATGACGCCTGATTTATAGTCTACGGACCGGAAAGCGGATTGTGTCCTTTCTGTGATCGGTGCGCCACACAGCTCCCCCCAGAATCTGCTAGTAGGGAGTGTACGAACCGGCGTGTCGGCTTGATGGCACGGCCGGAATGGCTCTTGGCGGTTGGTGTCGGGAGCGGGGCGGTCGGACGCGTCGGGCTCTTAGGCGGTCTGCCCCGTGGTGGGGGTTGGCCCACTTGAACGGGTTCGTTGGGCTCTAGGTGCGCCAGCTTGAGCCGGTCGACCGACACCTTGTCAGTTCTGCCGCCCACTTTGAGGAGGAAGAACTTGTTCCCCGTCTGGAGTACTTTGTAGGGTCCGTTGTATGGGGGTCGTAGAGGTCCTCGGTGGGTGTCATGGCGCACAAAAACAAATTTGGCCATGTGCAGGCTAGGTGGTACGCGGGTTGCTGGTTCGCCGTGCCGGCCGGTGGGTACCGGAGTGAACTGTTGTGCTCGGTTGGCGAAAGCGCGGCGTTGCTGGTCAGCCGACCAGGGGGTCATGGCGGTAGGCAGGAACTCTCCGGGTACGTGCAGCGGCTGGCTGTACACGAGTTCCGCCACCAAGGCTTGCAGGTCTTCCTTGACCGCGGAGCATAGGCCGAGTAGCACCCACGGGAGGTGGTCGATCCAAGCCTCGTCCTCGAGGCTGGCGCGGAGGGACGCCTTCATGGACCTGTGGAATTGCTCGCACTGTCCGTTGGCTTGGGGGTGGTAAGCCGTGGTGTGGTGAACGGCCACCCCGAGGTTTCGGGCGATGGCGGCCCACAGATCAGAGGTGAACAGCGGGCCTCTATCCGACGTCATGTCGGAGGGGACGCCGAACCGAGCGACCCAGGTACCGATGAATGCCCTCGCGATGTCGGCGGTGGTGGTGGATGTCAGTGGAATGGCCTCGGGCCAGCGGGTGGTATGGTCCACGATTGTCAGCAGGTGCGTGTGACCTTGTGATGGCGGCAGGGGGCCGACGAGGTCGATGTGGACGTGGTCAAACCTTCTTTCTGGCACGGTGAACTCCTCGAGTGGGGCTTTGACGTGCTGGTGGATTTTGGCACGCTGGCAAGCTATGCAGGATCTGGCCCAGACGCGCACATCTTTGCGCAGGCCGCGCCAGACAAATCGGTTGGCCACCAGTCTAATGGACGCGCGGGTGCCGGGGTGTGAGAGGCCGTGGACGATGTTGAACACCCGTTTTCGCCAGGACGCCGGGACTACGGGGCGGGGTTGCGCCAAGGAGGTGTCGCATTTGACTGTGACGGCGGACGGGCCGCAGGCGACGTCGGTCAGTCGCAGCCCTGGGAGGGTTGTGGGCGCGGAGAGCAGATCGGGGTCGGTGCGTTGCTCCGCTGCCAGTTGAGCATAGTCCACTGCCAGGTGGGCGCTGTGGACGGCGGGGCGAGATAGGCAGTCGGCCACCACGTTGTCTCGACCGGAGATGTGCCGGATGTCCGTGGTGAATTCGGATACCGTGGCGAGCTGGCATTGTTGCCTGGCTGACCACGGGTCCGCAGATTTCACCATCGCGAATGTCAGGGGTTTGTGGTCGACAAACGCAGTGAAGGGGCGGCCCTCCAGAAGAAATCTAAAATGGCGGACTGCCAGGTACAGTGCGAGGAGCTCGCGGTCAAAGGCGCTGTATTTGACCTCCGGGGGGCGCAGTTGGCGGCTGAAAAAGGCCAGCGGTTGCCAGGCCCCGTCGACCCACTGTTCGTACACGGCGCCGACCGCATGGTCAGAGGCGTCCGTGGTGAGGGCCACCCTGGCGTTGGGCTGTGGGTGAGCGAGCATGGTGGCGTCGGCGAGCGCCTTTTTGGTCGAGTCGAAAGCGGCCAACATGTCCGCCGACCACTCGATCGCCATTCTGTCTTTCTTACCCCGGAGGGCTTCGTATAGGGGCCGCGTGAGGGAGGCCACTCCGGGAATGAAGCGGTTGTAAAAGTTGATCATCCCCAAGAACTCCTGGAGGCCTTTGGTGGTGGTAGGCCGGGGGAACTGCTGGACGGCTTGCACCTTGGCGGGCAGGGGAATGGCTCCGCCCTGCGTGATGTGGTGGCCGAGGAATTCGATCCTGCTGAGGTCGAATTGGCACTTGGCTGGGCTGATGATGAGCCCATGCTCACTGAGCCGCTGGAACAGGATGCGGAGGTGCTCGATGTGTTCCTGCTTGGAGGAACTAGCTACCAGGATGTCATCCAGGTAGACAAAGAGGAATTTCAGGTCCTGGAGGACAGAGTCCATGAGCCGCTGGAAGGCCTGGGCCGCGTTTTTGAGGCCGAAGGGCATTCAGAGGAACTCGAATAGCCCAAAAGGGGTGATTATGGCCATCTTGGGAACGTCCGTGGGGTGGACTGGCACCTGATGGTAACCGCGCACCAGGTCAACTTTGGAGAAGACTGAGTGGCCGGCCAGTCTAGCCGAGAATTCTTGAATGTGCGGTATGGGGTACCGATCCGGCGTGGTGGCGTTGTTTAGGCGCCGGTAGTCCCCGCAGGGGCGCCATCCCCCGTCGGGTTTGGTGACGATGTGGAGTGGGGAGGCCCAGGGGCTGTTGGAGCGGCGGATGATGCCGAGCTGTTCCATGGTGACGAACTCGGCCCGCGTGATCTCCAGTTTGGCTGGGTCCAGCCTGCGGGCGTGGGCATACACCGGTGGGCCTGTGGTGGGGATGAAGTGTTCTACCCCGTGCTTAGCAACCTTCGCGGAGAAGGTTGGGTTGGTGAGGGCTGGGAACTCAGCCAGGAGTGCTGAGTAGTCGTCCGTTGAGCGGGCGCGGCACTGCCACGCCATTTCGGCGGGTTGGGGGAGGGCCATGGCGCCCGGGATAGGTGACATGGTGTTCATGTCCATGAGGTGGCGCCGAGGCATGTCGACCAACAGGCCGTGGGCGCACAGGAAATCTGCACCGAGGAGCGGGGAGAGCACCTTGGTGGTGATAAACTCCCAGTGGTAGCGGCGGCCTGCAAGTTCGATGGTGACGGTGCGGGTGCCGTGCGTCCGGATGTCGGTGCTGTTGGTGGCAGCCAGCGCAGGGCCGCGGCTGCCTCGCTGGATCTCGAGGGCGGACGCGGGGATGATGCTGTGCTGCGCGCCCGTGTCACATAGGAAACGGTGTCCGGAGGCGCTGTCCGTAACATACAGCAGCGCGCCTGCTTGCCCCATGGCCATCGTGTAGGCCGGTGTGGGGGTGGTTGAAAACGTGCAGGGATGGCTGCAGCGGCGTGCCCGTGCGCCGAATCGGGTATGGCAGTAGCAGTAGCCCTGGGTTGGAGGGCTTGGGGGACGTGGGGGCCTGGGGGGCCTCGTGGCTGAGCTGTGTGGCCGCGCGATAGAGGGTGGAGCGCGCGCCGACGCTGCGGAGGCCAGGTCGGGGGTGACGGCGTGGTTGGAGCTGGCGGACAGGAGCTTATCGGCTTCGTTGGCCAGGGCCTCAAGGTCCGTGAGGCTGGACGCCACGATCGCCGGGCGGATGCTGGGAGGTAGTTGGCGGATAAAGAGCGTGCAGAAGAGGGAGCCGGGCGGTTTCTCGTCGGTCAGAGCAAGCATGTGTGAGAGCAAGTCTGACGGCGTGGAGTCACCGAGGCCCGGGAGGTCGAGGAGGTGGCAGTTGCGCAAGAATTGGGAGGCTGTGAATTTTTTAATGAGCGCGGCCTTGAGATGTGCGTACTTGCCTTCCTCCGGAGGGTTTTGAAGTGTTGTCCAGACTTCGCGATTGTGGAGCTGCCCAGGGAGGCGAGGAGGTAGTCGTACATCGTTGCGTCGGCGGTGATGCCGCGGAGTCAGAATTGCGATTCGGCTTGAAGGAACCAGGCGGTGGCCAGGTTCTCCCAGAACTCCGGCAGCTTCACAGAAACTGCGTTTGTGTCAGCCATGGTTACGCTTAGGAGTCGTCCTGAGCGTCAGGGTCACCAATGTAGGAGTCTACGTACTCCTAGCAAAAAATACTGAACTCGGAGAGGTTCAACAGAAAAGGTTTAATTGTTGAGGCTGCATGCTGAACACAAAATGGAGTCAGAGACTACACAAAGTACGACTGCCTTTCTTCAGTGCACAGCTTCGCCTGCTCCTCCCCCGCTCTGGGCTTAACTATGTTGCAGATCGAGTTACTTAAAGGTGTGATCCTTCTTAAAGGCATGACGCCTGATTTATAGTCTACGGACCGGAAAGCGGATTGTGTCCTTTCTGTGATCGGTACGCCACAATATACATTACACTACCCACTGAGCCACAGCTAACATTTGGTAAGACAGCAGCTTCCTGCTCTCTGTAGCTCAGTACACAGAAAGAAGGAAAGACTTACACAACCTCAGGACGTCCCAAAACGCTTCATAGCCGATTAATTACTTTTTTTTAGAGTGCAGTCACTTTTGCAATTTGGAAACGCTGCAGCCAATTTGCACACAGCAAGCTCCCACAAACAGCAATGTGATAATGACCAGATAATCTGTTTTAGTGATGTTGTTTGAGGGATAACTATTGGCCCCAGGACACCGGGGATAACTCCCCTGCTCCTCTTCAAAATAATGCCCAGGGATCTTTTACGTCTCATCTGAAAGACGGCACCTCTGACAGTGCAGCACTCCCTCAGTACTGTACTGGAATGTCAGCCTGGATTTTTGTGCTCAAGTCTCTGGAGTGGGGACTGTGAACCCACGACCTTCTGACTCAGGGGTGAGTGTGCCACCCACTGAGCCACGGCTGAGAATTTTAAACTGGAACCGATTACCTGAAGGGAAAGGGGGGTCATTGGAAAATTCTCCGAGGCAGCACCGTGGATAGGTGGGCTCAGGGATGGAGTTTGCCTTGGGGAGGGGGTTCCAGGGGGGTGGGGCAGATTGGATGCAATCGGGTCCCCACACAATTAGACGGGTCACGGCCCCCTGGGTGGGCTGGATGGACCCAAGGTCTCCTCCTGCCTGAAGCAGTCACTCGTTCACTGGACCTGTTCTACCTGGCTCAATCCTGGCACGTGCTAAGATGTTGGATCTCCTCTCCCCAAAGTGCTGATATCCTTAATCCCGACGTGTATAAAGCTTTATTCTATGAAACTTTCTCAATCCTGGAGGTGGTGTCCTTGGGGTCAGACGTTAATGGCAGGAATGACGTATGAGAAGAGATTGGGTCGATTGGGCTTATACTCGCTGGAGTTTAGAAGAATGAGAGGGGATCTCATTGAAACTTATAAAATTCTAACAGGACGAGACAGACTAGATGCAGGAAGGATGTTCCCGATGGCGGGGGAGTCCAGAACCAGGGGTCACAGTCTAAGGATAAGGGGTAAGCCATTTAGGACAGAAATGAGGAGGAATTTCTTCACCCAGAGAGTGGTGAACCTGTGGAATTCTCTACCACAGAAGACAGTAGAGGCCAATACATTAAATATATTCAAGTAGGATTTGGATATATTTCTTAAGGCTAGAGGGATCAAGGGATATGGGAAGAAAGCAGGGTCAGGGTACTGAATTTGGATGATCAGCCATGATCGCATTGAATGGCGGAGCAGGCTCGAGGGGCCGAATGGCCTACTCCTGCTCCTATCTTCTATGTTTCTATGTTTAAACTGAGGCCCAGTCTGCCCATGGATTTTAAAGGTCCCATGGCATTACTCAACCGAATGGTGGAGCGGGCTTGAGGGGCCGAATGACCTACTCCTGCTCCTACTTCTTATGTTCTTAGTGTCTGCCAATTTCTTCTTCTTAGGCAGTCCCTCGGAACCGAGGGTGACTTGCTTCCACATTAAAAATGAGTTCTCAGGTGACTGATGAGCCCATTGCGGGACCTACAGTCTCTGTCACAGGTGGGGCAGACGGTGGTTGAAGGGGCGGGTGGGTGGGGTGCTTGGGTTGACGTGCGCTCCTTGCGCTGCCTGCGCTTGGCTTCCGCTTGCTCCCGGCGAAGAGACTCGAGGTGTTCGGCGCCTTCCCGGATGCTTCTCCTCCACTTTGTGCGGATGTGTGGTAGTCTGCCAACTACCACACATCAGCTAGCTCAGCACCGGCTGGGGATCAAAATCAAATATATGGGAACATAAGAACATAAGAAATAGGAGCAGGAGTCGGCCATTCGGCCCCTCGATCCTGCTCTGCCATTCAATGAGATCATGGCTGATCTGATCTTGGCCTCAACTCCACTTCCCTGCCCGCTCCCCGTAACCCTCGACTCCCTTATCGTTCAAAAATCTGTCTATCTCCACCTTAAATATATTCAATGACTCCGCCTCCACAGCTCTCCGGGGTCAAGAATTCCAAAGATTCACGACCCTCCGAGAGAAGAAATTCCTCCTCATCTCCGTTTGAAATGGACGACCCCTTATTCTGAAACTATGCCCCCTAGTTCTAGATTCCCCCACGAGGGGAAACATCCTCTCTGCGTCTACCCTGTCGAGCCCCCTCAGAATCTTATATGTTTCAATAACATCAATAAGAACAGTAGCATTGTGGTTATGTTACAGGGCGAGTAGGTCTGGATTAATGATCTGGAGACAGAGTGCAAATCCCACCTCGGCAGCTTGGAGAATTTAAATTCATTTAATTAAATAAATCGGGAATAAAAAGCTGATAATGGTGATGATTTACTATAAAAACCCCTCTGGTTCAGTAATGTCCTCTAGGGAAGGAAGTCTGCCGCCCTTACCCGGTCTGGCCTATATGTGACTCCAGACCCACAGCAATGTGGTTGGCTCTTAACTGCCCCTCTGAAATGCAAGCCCCTCAGTTGTATTCAAGGGCAACTAGGGATGGGCAATAAATGCTGGCCTTGCCAGTGATGTCCACCTCCCGTGAATGAATTTAAAAAATAGTATTGTACTGATTCCATTCCACCCTAACAACTGAACCACTATATCATAGAGTTATACAGCACAGGAAGAGGCCCTTCGGCCCCACATTTCTTGTGAGTGTGTGTGCTATCTGACAGCAACATAAAACCAAGGACAGTTTACAGCTTGTGATAGAGGGCGTGTGCCTGTATGAAAATATCCCTGAATTATTGTACCAAATATCTGAGGCTATTTGAGGCCAACGAGCCCAATGCCGATATTTGAGGGAGAGTGAGGTTATTGCCGGAACTCACCATCTTCTGTTTCCTGGGTTACAAGAAGCGAGGTTGAGTGCTTTTTTTTCTCGTTCTACACCAGTCCCCCAACCCCTCTTCCTGAAGGTGCTGACTCTGCACCATACTGGGACAGGCAGTGCTCCAGTTAGTGAGCGAGAGCTACAAACTGGACACCTGTGTCAGCCATGGCTCAGTGGGTGTCACTCTCACCTCTGAGTCAGAAGGGTGTGGGTTTAAGTCCCACTCCAGAGACTTGAGCAAATAATCCAGGCTGACACTCCAGTGCAGTGCCGAGGGAGTGCTGCACTGTTGGAAGTGCCGTCTTTCGGATGAGACGTTAAACCGAGGCCCCATCTGCCCTCTCAGGTGGAAGTAAAAAATCCCGCAGCCACTATTTCGAAAAAGAGCAAAGGAGTTCTCGTCGGTGTCCTGGCCAATATTTATCCCTCAACCAACATTACTAAAACAGATTATCTGGTTATTATCTCATTGCTGTTTGTGGATTATCAAAATCCACGACAAGGCCTTGGACAACGTGGACCACTTTCCAAACCTCGGGAGCCTACTGTCAACAAGGGCAGACGTCGACGACAAAGTCCAACACCGCCTTCAGTGTGCCAGTGCAGCCTTCGGTCGCCTGAGGAAGAGAGTGTTTGAAGACCAGGACCTCAAACCCGGCACTAAGCTCATGGCCTACAGAGCAGCAGTGATACAGCAGCAGCAGTTCTGACAAAAGGTCTGTGAGAGGAGAGATGGGAGAGGCTGATTTAAACCGAGCTCCGAGAGCGGGAGAGGCGGACCTGCGAGGGGAGCGAGAGAAGTAAAAAGTAATCAAAGTGTGACGTCACCAGAAAGCAGGTAAGTGATTGGTTGGTGAGTATTTCTCTCTTTCTTGCTTTTTTCCAAACTTAAATTTTGTGGTTTATAGTTTCTAAGGTCTCTGTTGTGTAGCGGGGACTGCTGGTAAACAAGGGCCCTTGAGTATATCATTTAATTATAGTGTAATTGGTGGGATTGATTTGATTTAATTTTATTTGAATTAATTAAAGGGTAAGTCATGGCAGTAGAGCTTGGCGCCGTGGTATGCTCCTCCTGCACTATGTGGGAAATCAAGGACACTTCCTGTGTCCCTGACGACCATGTGTGTGGTAAGTGTATCCAGCAGCAGCTACTGGCAGACCGCATTGCGGCGCTGGAGCTACGAATGGATACATAATGGAGCATTCGCGATGCTGAGGACATTGTGGAAAGCACGTTTAATGAGTTGGTCATACCGCAGGTAAAGGCTGCACAGGCAGGAAGGGAATGGGTGACCGCCAGGCAGAGTAGTAGGCGCAGGCAGGTAGTGCAGGGGTCCCCTGTGACCATTCCCCTCTGAAACAGATTTCCCGCTTTGGATATTGTTGTGGAGGATGGCTTATCAGGGGAAGGCAGCAGCAGCCAACTTCCTGGCACCATGGGTGGTTCTGCTGCACAGGACGGGAGGAAAAAGAGGGGTAGAGCTATATTAATAGGGGATTCTATTGTAAGGGGAATAGATAGGCGTTTCTGCAGCTGCAAACGAGACTCCAGGATGGTATGTTGCCTCCCTGGTGCAAGGGTCAAGGATGTCTCAGAGCGTCTGCAGAGCATTTTGGAAGGGGAGGGTGAACAGCCAGTTGTCGTGGTGCATATAGGTACCAACGATATAGGTAAAAAATGGGATGAGGTCCTAAAAGCTGAATAAAGGGAGTTAGGAGGTAAATTAAAAAATAGGACCTCAAAGGTAGTAATCTCAGGATTGCTACCAGTGCCACATGCTAGTCAGAGTAGAAGTAGAAGGACATTTCAGATGAATACGTGGCTAGAGGAATGGTGCAAGGGGGAAGGATTCAAATTCCTGGGACATTGCAACCGGTTCTGGGGGAGGTGGGACCAGTACAAACTGGACGGTTTGCACCTGGGCAGGACTGGGACCGATGTCCTAGGGGGAGTGTTTGCTAGTGCTCTGGGGGAGGGTTTAAACTAAAATGGCAGTTTCCTGGATCACTGGGTCTGCTTCTGGGAAAGGTGGGACTTGTACAAGTCGGACGGTTTACACCTGAACCAGAGGGGAACCAATATCCTTGCGGGGAGGTTTGCTAGCACTGCTGGGGGGGGGTTTAAACTAACTTGGCAGGGGGATGGGGTACAGAGTGGAGCTATAGTAGGGGGTGATTTACAGCCAAATACAGAGGAAAAAACAAGTCAGCTGGGAAGGCAGAGCAAATATGTGAAGGCAAAAGGGAATATGGCAGGGCTGGAAGGCATTTATTTTAATGCAAGGAGTCTTGCAAATAAGGTGGATGAACTGAAGTTGTTGTTGAACACATGGGAGTACGATATTGTTGCCATCACGGAGACATGGTTGAGGGAGGGTCAGGACTGGCAGCTCAATATTCCGGGGTATAGAATCTTCAGGCGAGACAGAGGGGGGTGTAAAAGGGGAGGGGGTGTTGCAATATTAATTAAGGAGTCAATTACTGCTGTAAGGAGGGATGATATATTAGCGGGTTCCTCAAATGAGGCCATATGGGTAGAACTTAAAAACAAAAAGGGGGCAAGCACTTTGCTGGGAGTGTACTATAGGCCCCCAAACAGTCAGGGGGAGATAGAGGAACAGATATGTAGGCAAATCTCAGAGAAGTGTGAAAATAATAGGGTAATAATAGTGGGGGATTTCAACTTCCCCAATATAAATTGGGATAGTCAGAGTGTGAAAGGCTTAGAGGGTGCAGAATTCTTAAAGTGCATCCAGGAGAGCTTTTTGAGCCAACATGTAGAAAGTCCTACAAGAGAGGGGGCGGTACTGGACCTAATTCTGGGGAATGTAGCCGGGCAAGTGGTGGAAGTATCAGTAGGAGAGCATTTTGGCGACAGTGACCATAATTCGGTGAAATTTAAGGTGGTCATGGAAAAAGACAAAGACGGCCCGGAAATAAGGGTTCTAAATTGGGGGAAGGCCGATTTTAATATGATAAGGCAGGATCTGGCCAAAGTGGACTGGGAGCAGCTACTTATAGGAAAATCCACATCAAAACAGTGGGAGACTTTCAGAAGGGAAATAGAGAGAGTACAGCGCCAACATGTTCCTGTAAAGGTCAAGGGTGGGACCAACAAGCAAAGGGAACCTTGGATGACAAGGGATATACAAAAATGCATTAGAAATAAAAGGGGGGCTTTTGGCAGTTACAAAAGACTAAAGATGGAAGAAGCCCTAGAGGAGTATAAAAAGTGCAGGGGCATACTTAAAAAAGAAATTAGGAGGGCGAGGAGGGGCCATGAAATAACACTGGCGAGCAAAATAAAGGAAAATCCTAAGATGTTTTATAAGTATATTAAGGGCAAGAGGATAACCAGGGAAAGGGTAGGGCCCATTAGGGACCAAAGTGGCAATCTGTGTGTATACCCAGATGATGTAGGCGGGGTTTTAAATGAATTTTTTGCATCTGTGTTCACTATGGAGAAAAACGATGCAGACATAGAAATCGGGCAAGGGGATTGTGACATACTTGAACATATTAGCATCGAGAGGGAGGAGGTGCTAGCGGTTTTAGCAGGCCAAAAAGTCGATAAATCCCCAGGCCCGGACGAGATGTATCCCAGGTTGCTGTGGGAGGCAAAGGAGGAGATTGCAGGGGCTCTGACACAAATTTTCAGAACCTCTCTGGCCACAGGGGATGTACCAGAGGACTGGAGAACAGCTAATGTAGTACCATTATACAAGAAGGGTAGCAGGGATAAACCAGGGAATTACAGGCCAGTGAGCCTAACATCTGTGGTAGGGAAATTATTGGAAAAAATTCTGAGGGACAAAATTAGTCTCCACTTGGAGAGGCAAGGATTAATCGGGGATAGTCAGCATGGCTTTGTCAAGGGTAAATCATGTCTGACAAATCTGATTGAATTTTTCGAGGGGGTGACTAGGGAGGTGGATGAGGGAAATGCTGTGGATGTGGTTTACATGGACTTCAGTAAAGCTTTTGACAAAGTCCCACATAGGAGACTGGTCAAGAAGGTAAGAGCCCATGGGATCCAGGGTGCCTTGGCGCGTTGGATCCTAAACTGGCTGAGTGGCAGGAGGCAGAGGGTGATGGTCGAAGGTTGCTTTTGAGACTGGAAGCCTGTGTCCAGTGGGGTACCTCAGGGATCGGTGCTGGGTCCCTTGTTGTTTGTGATCTACATAAATGATTTGGATGAGAATGTAAAAGGGATGATCAGTAAGTTTGCAGATGACACGAAAATTGGTGGGGTGGTAAATTGCAAGGGGGAAAGCCTCAGGCTACAGGACGATATAGACGGGTTGGTCAGATGGGCGGAAAAGTGGCAAATGGAATTTAACCCTGAAAAGTGCGAGGTGATGCATTTTGGACGGACAAATAAGGCAAGGGAATACACAATGAGTGGTAGGACCCTAGGAAGTACAGAGGGTCAGAGGGACCTCGGTGTACATGTACATAGATCTCTGAAGGCGGCGGAACAAGTAGATAAGGTGGTTAAAAAGGCATATGGGATACTTGCCTTCATTAGCCGAGGCATAGAATATAAGAGCAGGGAGGTTATGATGGAGCTGTACAAAACGCTGGTGAGGCCACAGCTGGAGTACTGTGTGCAGTTCTGGTCGCCTCACTATAGGAAGGATGTGATTGCTTTGGAGAGGGTGCAGAGAAGATTCACCAGGATGTTACCTGGGATGGAGCGCCTCAGCTATGAAGAAAGACTAAACAGGCTGGGGTTGTTTTCCTTGGAGCAAAGAAGGCTGAGGGGGGACCTGATTGAGGTGTACAAAATGATGAGGGGCATAGATAGGGTAGACAAAGAGGAACTTTTCCCCTTAGTAGGGGGGTCAATAACAAGGGGGCATAGATTCAGGGTAAGGGGCAGGAGATTTAGAGGGGATTTGAGGAGGAACTTTTTCACCCAGAGGGTGGTTGGAATGTGGAACTCAATGCCTAAAAGGGTGGTAGAGGCAGGAACCCTCACAACATTCAAGAAGCATTTGGATGAGCACTTGAAATGCCATTGCATACAAGGCTATGGACCAAATGCTGGAAAATGGGATTAGACTGGACAGGGATGGATGGGCGGCGCAGACACGATGGGCCGAAGGGCCTCTTTCTGTGCTGTAAAACTCTATGACTCTATGACTCTATGGCAGGGGGTTGGGAACCTGAGCAGG
Source organism: Somniosus microcephalus (assembly GCF_052327205.1). NCBI lineage: Eukaryota > Metazoa > Chordata > Chondrichthyes > Squaliformes > Somniosidae > Somniosus > Somniosus microcephalus. The sequence goes on from NC_140998.1 coordinate 11,434,862, forward strand.
GAGACAGAGGAAAGGGAAACAAGGATAGAAGAAAAAGACAGGAAGGAGAAAAGCAAAAGTGGCAGTCAGAGAAATCAAGGGTTTAAGTCAAACATGGGCACAGTAGATAATAATTCTAAAAGGTCTAAGAGTGTTAAAAAAACGAGCCTAAAGGATTTGTGTCTTAATGCGAGCAACATTCGTAATAAGATGGATGAATTAGCTGTGCAAATAGAGGTAAACGGATATGATATGATTGGGATTACGGAAACATGGCTCCAGGGTGACCAAGGATGGGAACTCAACATCCAGGGGTATTCAATATTCAGGAAAGACATAGAAACATAGAAGATAGGAGCAGGAGTAGGCCATTCGGCCCCTCAAGTCTGCTCCGCCATTCAATGCAATCATGGCTGATCATCCAAATTCAGTACCCTGTCCCTGCTTTCTCCCCATATCACTTGATCCCTTTAGCCTTAAGAAATATATCTAACTCCTTCTTGAATATATTTAATGAATTGGCCTCCACCGCCTTCTGTGGTAGAGAATTCCACAGGTTCACCACTCTGGGTAAAGAAATTTCTCCTCATTTCTGTCCTAAATGGCCTACCCCTTATCCTTAGACTGTGACCCCTGGTTCTGGACTCCCCGACCATTGGGAACATCCTTCCTGCATCTAGTCTGTCCAGTCCTGTCAGAATTTTATACATTTCAGTGAGATCCCCTCTCATTCTTCTAAACTCCAGTGAGTATAAGCCCAATCGACCCAATCTCTCCTCATACATCATTCCTGCCATCCCAGGTGTCAGCCTGGTGAATCTTCGCTGAACTCCCTCCATGGCAAGAACATCCTTCCTCAGATAAGGTGACTGTTAGATCCGTGGTTCAGTGGATAAATAATCACACGGATGCTGTACATTAACAAATAACAGGTCTTTACTGGAGGAGGGTAATCTCTGGACTGGGGTACAGAGGCATGCGCAAAGCTTATATACCGGTGTGGTCACTGCCGGTACTACAGTATACAGGAGCTGTAAAAAGTAGTTCTGACTTAAAGGCACATACACTACAGCGACCAAAACTGCACACAATACTCACGATGTGGTCTCACCAAGGCCCTGTACAACTGCAGCAAGACATCCTTGTTCCTGTGCTCAAACCCTCTTGCTACGAAGGCCAACATACCATTTGCCTTCTTAACTGCCTGCTGCACCTGCATGCTTACCTTCAGCGAATGGTGCACAAGGACACCCAGGTCTCGTTGCACTTCCCCTTCTCCCAATCTATTGCCATTCCGATAATAATCTGCCTTCCTGTTTTTGACACCAAAGTGGATAACCTCGCATTTATCCACGTTATATTGCATCTGCCATGCTTCTGCCCAATCACCCAACCTGTCCAAATCATCCTGGAGTTTCTCTGCATCCTCCTCACAGCACACACGCCCACCCAGCTTTGTGCCGTCTGCAAATTTGGAGATATTACATCTAGTTCCCTTGTCTAGATCATTAATATATATTGTGAATAGCTGGGGTCCAAGGACCGATCCCTGTGGTACCCCACTAGTCACTGCCTGCCACTCGGAAAAAGACCCATTTATTCCAACTGTTTGCTTTCTGTCTGCCAACCAGTTCTCTATCCAAGTCAATACCTTGCCCCCAATCCCATGTGCCTTAACTTTACACGCTAATCTCTTATGCGGGATCTTATCAAAAGCCTTTTGAAAGTCCAAATACACCACATCCACTGGTTCTCCCTTATCTATTCTACCAGTTACATCTTTCAAAAAATTCCAGTACATTAGTCAAGCACGATTTACCTTTTGTAAATCCATGTTGACTTTGTCCGATCCTGTCACTGTTTTCCAAGTTCTCTGCTATTACATCTTTTATAATGGACTCTAGCATTTTCCCCACTACCAATGTCAGGCTTACCGGTCTATAATTCCCCGTTTTCCCTCAACCACCTTTTTTGAATAGTGGGCTAACATTAGCTACCCTCCAATCCATGGGTACTGTTCCAGATTCCATCGAATGTTGGAAGATGATCAGCAATGCATCTACTATTTCTAGGGCCACTTCCTTAAGTACCCTAGGATGTAGATGATCAGGCCCTGGGGATTTATCGGCCTTCAATCCCATCAATTTCCCTAACACCATTTTCCTACAAATACTGATTTCTTTCAGTTTCTCCCTTTCATCAGACCCTATGTTCCCTGACATCTCTGGGAGGTTATTAATGACAGGCAAAAAGGAAAAGGAGGTGGGGTAGCATTGCTGGTTAAAGAGTGGATTAACACAATTGTAAGGAAGGATATTAGCTCTGATGATGTGGAATCGGTATGGGTAGAACTGAGAAATACCAAGGGGCAGAAAACATTAGTGGGAGTGGTATACAGACCCCCAAACAGTAATGCGAAGGTTGGGGATGGCATTAAATGGGAAATTAGAGACGCGTGCAATAAGGGCACAGCAGTTATCATGGGTGACTTTAATCTACATATAGATTGGGTTAACCAAATTAGTAACAATACTGTGGAGGAGGGATTCCTGGAGAGTATACGGGATGGTTTCCTGAACCAATATGTCGAGGAACCAACTAGGGATCAGGCCATCTTAGACTGGGTATTATGTAATGAGAAAGGATTAATTAGCAATCTTGTTGTGTGAGGCCCCTTGGGGCGGAGCGATCATAATATGATAGAATTCTTCATTAAGATGGAGAGTGAAGTAGTTGACTCAGAGACTAGGGCCCTGAATTTAAATAAAGGAAACTACGATGATATGAGGGCAAGTTGGGTAGGATTGATTGGGGAATGTTACTCAAAGGGTTGACGGTGGATAGACAATGGCAAACATTGAAAGATCACATGGATGAACAACAGAATTTGTTCATCTCTGTTTGGCATAAAAATAAAACAAAAAAGGTGACTCAACCGTGGCTAACAAGAAAAATTAGGGATAGCATAAGATCCAAGGAGAGGACATATAAATTGACCAGAAAAAGCAGTAAACCTGAGGATTGGGAGCAGTTTAGGATTCAGCAAAGGAGGACAAAGGGATTAATTAAGAGGGGGAAAATAGAGTATGAGAGTAAGCTTTCAGGGAACATAAAAACTGACTGTAAAAGCTTTTATAGATATGTGAAGAGAAAAAGATTGGTGAAGTCAAGCATAGGACCCTTGCAGTCAGAATCAGGGGACTTCATAATGGGGATCAAAGAAATGGCAGACCAACTAAATTAATACTTTGGTTCTGTCTTCACAATAAGGACACAAATAACCTCCCAGAGATGTCGGGGAACATAGTGTCTAATGAGAGGGAGAAACTGAATAAAATCAGTATTTGTAGGGAAACGGTGTTAGGGAAATTGATGGGATTGAAGGCCGATAAATCCCCAGGGCCTGATAATCTACATCCTAGGATACTTAAGGAAGTGGCCCTAGAAATAGTAGATGCATTGCTGGTCATCTTCCAAAATTCTATAGACTCTGGAACAGTTCCCATGGATTGGAGGGTAGCTAATGTTACCCCACTGTTCAAAAAAGGTGGTAGAGAGAAAACGGGGAATTATAGACCGGTAAGCCTGACATCGGTAGTGGGGAAAATGCTAGAGTCCATTATAAAAGATGTAATAGCAGAGCACTTGGAAAACAGTGACAGGATCAGACAAAGTTAACATAAATTACAAAAGGTAAATCATGCTTGACTAATGTACTGGAATTTTTTGAGGATGTAACTGGTAGAATAGATAAGGGAGAACCAGTGGATGTGGCGTATTTGGACTTTCAGAAGGCTTTCGATAAGGTCCCGCATAAGAGATTAGCGTGTAAATTTAAGGCACATGGGATTGGGGGCAAGGTACTGACTTGGATAGAGAACTGGTTGGCAGACAGGAAGCAAAGAGTTGGAATAAGCGGGTCTTTTTCCGAGTGGCAGACCGTGACTAGTGGGGTACCGCAGGGATCGGTCCTAGGACCCCAGCTATTCACAATATATATTAATGATCTAGACGAGGGAACTAGATGTAATATCTCCAAGTTTGCAGACGACACATGGCAGATGCAGTATAATGTGGATAAATGTGAGGTTATCCACTTTGGTGGCAAAAGCAGGAAGACAGATTATTATCTGAACGGCAATAGATTGGGAGAAGGGGAAGTGCAATGAGACCTGGGTGTCCTTGTGCACCAGTCGCTGAAGGTAAGCATGCAGGTGCAGCAGGCGGTTAAGAATGCAAATGGTATGCTGGCCTTCGTAGCGAGAGGGTTTGAGTACAGGAACAAGGATGTCTTGCTGCAGTTGTACAGTGCCTTGGTGAGAACAGATCTTGAGTATTGTGTGCAGTTTTGGTCGCCTTATCTGAGGAAGGAAGTTCTTGCCATGGAGGGAGTGCAGCGAAGATTCACCAGACTGATACCTGGAATGGCAGGAGTGACTTATGAGGAGAGATTGGGTCGATTGGGCTTATACTCGGTGGAGTTTAGAAGAATGAGAGGGGATCTCATTGAAACTTATAAAATTCTAACAGGACTAGACAGACTAGATGCAGGAAGGATGTTCCCGATGGCGGGGGAGTCCAGAACCAGGGGTCACCATCTAAAGATAAGGGGTAAGCCATTTAGGACAGAGTTGAGGAGGAATTTCTACACCTAGAGAGTGGTGAACCAGTGGAATTCTCTACCACAGAAGGCAGTTGAGGCCAATTCATTAAATATATTCAAGAAGGAGTTAGATATATTTCTTCATGCTAAAGGGATCAAGGGATATGGGGAGAAGGCAGGGACAGGGTACTGAGTTTGGATGATCAGCCATGATCTCATTGCATGGCGGAGCAGGCACGAGGGGCCAAATGGCCTACTCCTGCTCCTATCTTCTATGTTTCTATGTTTCTGTACCCGCCTTGCTGTATGTTTCAGAGACATGGACCATGTACAGCAGACATCTCAAAGCACTGGAGAGGTACCACCAACGCTGCCTCCGCAAGATCCTGCAAATCCATTGGCAGGATAGGTGCACCAACGTCAGTGATCTTGCTCAGGCCAACATCCCCAGCATCGAAGCTTTGAACACGCTCAATCAGCTCCAATGGACGGGTCACATTGTCCGCATGCCCGATACGAGACTCCTAAAACAAGTGCTCTACTCGGAACTCCGACACAGCAAGAGAGCCCCAGGTGGGCAGAGGAAACGCTTCAAGGACACCCTCAAAGCCTCCTTGAAAAAGTGTAACATCCCCATCGACACCTGGGAATCCCTGGCCCAAGACCGCACAAAGTGGAGGAGAAGCATCCGGGAAGGCGTCGACCACCTCGAGTCTCTTCGCCGGGAGCAAGCGGAAGCCAAGTGCAGGCAGCGCAAGGAGCACACGTCGACCCAAGCACCCCACCCACCAGCCCCTTCAACCACCGTCTGCCCCACCTGTGACAGAGACTGTAGGTCCCGCATTGGACTCATCAGTCACCTGAGAACTCATTTTTAATGTGGAAGCAAGTCATCCTCGGTTCCGAGGGACTGCCTAAGAAGAAGAAGCTGTTCGTGGGATCTTGGTGTGTGCAAATTGGCTGCCGCGTTTCCTGCATTACAACAGTGACTCCACTTCAAACATACTTCATAGGCTGTAAAGCATTTTGGGATGGGCTGAGGTGGTGAAAGGCCCGATAGAAATGCAAGATTTTTCTTTCTTTCATTATCCTTCAAAAGATTCTACAACACTATTTGAAGCAGAGTAGGGGAGTTCTCCCCAGTGTCCTGGACAATATTTATCTGCCTATGGTGGGCACAGGAAATCGGGGATGCGCAAGAAGTAAGAATTGGAGGAGCACAGAGATCTCGGAGGGTTGTAGGGCTGGAAGGGGGTTGCCAAGATGGGGTGGCGGGTGAAACGAGTCCCTCCGAGAAAGACTAGGTTCATATTCTGATCCACAACCTGACTCAGAGGGCGCCTCCTGTGAATCAAAAGTATGCACGGCATGAGGAACATTGGGCAGGAGATTGGTGTGGGTGTGATCTGCGTCTCTGTCAGTACTTGCCTGTCTCCGTGTGTCGGAATGAAAGGCTGATCTTGGTCCCTCCCTTTTCCTATGGTATACTAATTAGTGATTAAAAACATGGGAAAGTTATCTAATCCCAGTGCATTGCCTTTAGGCATTCTCTGTAATTACACAGCTTCTGTGACCAGGAATGGCAAGTATTCGCCACCGACCACATTGGGTCCGGTGTGTTCGGCGCCATATCTGCTTTTTTACCTTCATCACTTAAAGGCGCAGCTTCCTCATTAAAAGAAACCGTCAGCCGAAAACTGCGGAAGGAGAAGCCATGCAGTCATGTGTCGTTCATATCACGGTGACATCGTGTACCAGTCCCATCAAACACTCCCAGGGCAGCTATAGCACGGGTTAGATACAGAGTAAAGCTCCCTCTACACTGTCCCATCAAACACTCCCAGGGCAGGTACAGCACGGGTTAGATACAGAGTAAAGCTCCCTCTACACTGCCCCATCAAACACTCCCAGGGCAGGTACAGCACGGGTTAGATACAGAGTAAAGCTCCCTCTACACTGTCCCATCAAACACTCCCAGGGCAGGTACAGCACGGGTTAGATACAGAGTAAAGCTCCCTCTACACTGTCCCATCAAACACTCCCAGGGCAGGTACAGCACGGGTTAGATACAGAGTAAAGCTCCCTCTACACTGTCCCATCAAACACTCCCAGGGCAGGTACAGCACGGGTTAGATACAGAGTAAAGCTCCCTCTACACTGTCCCATCAAACACTCCCAGGGCAGGTACAGCACGGGTTAGATACAGAGTAAAGCTCCCTCTACACTGTCCCATCAAACACTCCCAGGGCAGGTACAGCACGGGGTTAGATACAGAGTAAAGCTCCCTCTACACTGTCCCATCAAACACTCCCAGGGCAGGTACAGCACGGGTTAGATACAGAGTAAAGCTCCCTCTATACTGTCCCATCAAACACTCTCAGGGCAGGTACAGCACGGGTTAGATACAGAGTAAAGCTCCCTCGACACTGTCCCATCAAACACTCCCAGGGCAGGTACAGCACGGGTTAGATACAGAGTAAAGCTCCCTCTACACTATCCCATCAAACACTCTCAGGGCAGGTACAGCATGGGTTAGATATAGAGTAAAGCCCCCTCTACACTGCCCCATCAATCACTCCCGGGGCAGGTACAGCACGGGTTAGATACAGAGTAAAGCTCCCTCTACACTTGTGGTAAACCACTGTTTGTTATTGTTGTTGTTGTTGTTGCACACTGTTGTGCCTATGCATGCCTCAGCTGACTCCGCCCCTGGCTCCACCCACATGCCCGGGTATAAAGGTGACTGCTCTGCAGCCCCCTGCCCTTTTGGATACCAGGCAACCACGAGAGGCATGCTCTGTTCTTTGCTAATAAAAGCCTATTAATTAACTCTCTGTCTTTTATGAGGAATTGATAGTGCATCAATTTTATTCGCAAAACAAAATGTCAAATGCTGAACAGCAGGAGCTGCATCAACCGACGGCGCCAAACGCTGAGCAGCAGGCGCTGCTGCGAGCCCTCAGACCAACATGCCTGGACCTAGACCCCCAAGAAGCGGGTTCGGCTACCAAATTCGCACAATGGCTGCGTTGCTTCGAGGCTTACCTGGAAGCCTCCACTGTGACCCTAGACGAAAACAAGCTGAAAATCCTGGCCTCAAAGGTGAGCCACCAAGTTTATACACTAATCCAGGACGCGACGACCTACGCGGTGGCTATCGATCTGCTTAAAGGGCAATACGCACGCCCGGTAAATACGGTCTATGCCAGGCACCTCTTAAGATCCCGCAGACAGCAGCCCGGGGAATCGGTGGAGGCCTTCCTACGGGCACTACGGATACTCGGCCGAGGCTGCGATTGCAAAGAAGTATCAGCCGCAGCACACACAGAGGGACTGATCCGAGATGCTTTCGTTGCGGGTCTAAGGTCCGACTACTCCCGGCAGAGACTGTTGGAGAAGGGAGAAATAGACCCGAAAAAGGCAGTGTCCCTCGCGCTCTCGCTCGACGCGGCCCACAGGAATATGGACGCTTTCTCCCCTAACCGCTCCGCACCGTGGACGCCACAACCTTGGGTCATGGGACCGCCATCTCCAACTGCTGCAGCGATGTCCAAGGCACAGAAATGTTACTTTTGTGGCCAGGCAAAACACCCCAGAGCACGCTGCCCGGCGAAAAACGCTACCTGCTCCAGCTGCGGGAAGAAAGGACACTATGTCAGCGCCTGCAAAGGTAAAACCGCTAACGCCAGCAGCGCCGCGTGTGAACCATGGGGGCAGACATCTTGTCCGCCATCTTGGGCTCCCCCAGCCGCGTGGGGATCGGGATCATGGCGCCGCCATTTTGTCCGCCATCTTGGACGCCTCCAACTTCAATCACGGGGGACCCGGACTCAACCACCACCTCACCTGACGTCCACATCGACTCGCTTGACCATACGCTGGCCTCCGTGACGCTGGACCAATCTCTCCCTCATCAACTGTCCAGGTCCATGATGGACATTACGGTAAATGGCCGCGCCAGCCCATGGCGAGCACAAGTAGTGGTGGTGAAGACTGGCGGAAAACAGCGCCTAGTTATTGACTACAGCCAGACGATCAATCGCTGCACCCAGTTGGATGCATACCCACTCCCCCGCATATCTGACATGGTCAATCAGATAGCACAATACCGGGTGTTCTCGACGATTGATCTGAAGTCGGCATACCACCAGCTCCCCATCAGAGCTGAGGACTGCCAGTACACAGCTTTTGAAGCTGACGGTCATCTCTACCACTTCCTCAGAGTTCCCTTCGGCGTCACCAACGGGGTTTCAGTCTTCCAATGGGAGATGGACCGGATGGTTGACCAGAACGCGCTCCAGGCCACTTTCCCCTCTCTAGACAACGTCACCATCTGCGGCCACGACCAGCAGGACCATGATGTTAACCTAGAGAAATTCCTCCGTACGGCCCAGCGGCTGAACCTAACATACAACAAGGACAAATGTATGTTTCGTACCACGCGCCTTGCCATTCTTGGCTGCGTAGTGGAGAACGGAGTCATCGGCCCCGACCCCGACAGAACGCGCCCCCTTATGGAGCTCCCCCTCCCCCACTGCCATAAAGCACTGAAGAGATGCCTAGGGTTTTTCTCGTACTATGCTCAGTGGGTGCCCAACTATGCGGACAAAGCCAGACCCCTCATCGAGTCCGCCTCCTTCCCCCTGACAGCAGAGGCATGTGCAGCCTTCACTCTCATAAAAAGAGATATTGCGAAGGCCACGATGCACGCAGTGGATGAGTCCATCCCTTTCCAAGTGGAGAGCGACGCATCTGACTTTGCCCTAGCTGCAACCCTTAACCAGGCGGGGAGACCCGTGGCCTTTTTCTCAAGGACCCTCCAGGGCCCCGAGATTCGACACTCCTCTGTCGAAAAGGAGGCCCAGGCCATTGTGGAAGCTGTGTGACATTGGAGGCATTACCTGGCCGGAAAACGATTTACCCTGCTCACTGACCAGCGTTCAGTAGCTTTTATGTTTAATAATAAGCAGAGGGGCAAAATCAAGAATGACAAGATCTTGAGGTGGAGAATCGAACTCTCCACCTACAATTACGATATCTTGTACCGGCCCGGGAAACTCAATGAGCCCCCAGATGCCCTATCACGTGGTACATGCGCCAACGCGCAGGTTGATAGACTGAAGACCCTCCACAATGACATCTGCCACCCGGGCGTCACCAGGTTGTTCCATTTCATCAAATCCCGTAACCTGCCCTACTCCATCGAGGAGGTCAGGACCTTGACCAGGAACTGCCAAATCTGTGCCGAGTGCAAACCGCATTTTTATAGGCCTGACAGAGCGAGCCTGATCAAAGCCACGCGCCCCTTCGAGCGGCTGAGCGGCGATTTTAAAGGGCCCCTCCCCTCCTCTGACCGCAATGTGTACTTCCTCAATATAATTGACGAGTACTCCCGTTTCCCGTTTGCCATCCCTTGCTCAGACATGACCAGTACCACGGTCATTAAATGTCTGAATGACCACTTCGCCTTGTTCGGTTTCCCTAGCTATATTCATAGCGACAGGGGCTCATCCTTTATGAGCGACGAACTTCGTCAGTACCTGCTCGCGAGAGGTATTGCTACAAGCAGGACCACCAGCTACAACCCCCGGGGGAATGGCCAGGTGGAAAGAGAGAATGCGACGGTCTGGAAGGCAGTCCTTTTAAACTTGAAATCTAAGGGCCTTCCGACCTCTCGCTGGCAGGAGGTCCTCCCTGCGGCGCTCCATTCCATTCGGTCACTGCTCTGTACAGCCACCAATGCCACCCCTCATGAGAGAATGTTCTCCTTCCCCAGGAAGTCCACATCGGGGATCTCATTACCGACATGGCTGACTTCTCCAGGACCCGTCCTACTGCGGAAGCACGTGAGGTCCCATAAGACGGACCCCCTGGTCGAGAGGGTGAGCCTCCTCCACGCCAACCCTCAGTATGCTTACGTGGTGTACCCGGACGGGCGGGAGGACACAGTCTCCATACGAGACCTTGCACCTTCGGGTGCTCCCGAAACACTTCCTTCGCCACCCACCACTACCCACGCCTACCCCCAGTATGCTTATGTAGCTTACCCGGACGGGCGGGAGGACGCAGTCTCCAGACGAGACCTCGCACCTTCGGGTGCCCCTGTGACACCACCATCGCCACCCACCACTACCCACACCCCGACCCCTGTAGACGGCATGCCGCAGCCCCAGGACCCGCCATTGACTACACAACCTCTCAACGAGACGCCAGGTTCGGCGTTGGATGCTGCACCATCACCGCCGCTGCTACGACGATCAGGACGGCATACAAGGCCACCGGATAGACTTAATTACACGAACTTTTAGTTTACACGAACTTTTAGTACACTTCACCCCGCCGGACTCAATTTTAAACAAGGGGTGAATGTGGTAAACCACTGTTTGTTATTGTTGTTGTTGTTGTTGTTGCACACTGTTGTGCCTATGCATGCCTCAGCTGACTCCGCCCCTGGCTCCACCCACATGCCCGGGTATAAAGGTAACTGCTCTGCAGCCCCCTGCCCTTTTGGATACCAGGCAACCACGAGAGGCATGCTCTGTTCTTTGCTAATAAAAGCCTATTAATTAACTCTCTGGTCTAGAAATTCGGTTGTGGGTTCGCCAGGGCTTTAGCGCCGGAAATTTAGCGCCGGCGCTAAGTCCCCCTGCGCGCGCCAAAAATTCAGTAGCGCCGCGCCCAAACGGCTGCCGGCGCTACTAGAGGGTGTCAGCGCCTCAAAATGGGCGCTGAGTGCCGCATTGCGGCGCAATTCCGGCGCTGCGGCACCCGATGCGGTGCGGCAGGCTGGGGAAGTGCAGGCCTCCTCCTTCAGTTAAGGAGGAGCTGCCTGCACCCGCCCGCTGGCCGTTCAAATGTTCAGAAAAATGAGCCCGGCACCTCGGACAAGTGCCGGGCTTGCAGGCCAGACGCATCTGTTCTGCGGGGGGGTGGTGGAGGAGTCCGGGGAGGGAGGTGCGGGCAGGCGGCCGGCGGGAAAGCGGCCGGCCGCCGCGCGACCTTAATGCGCCGGCGCTAACTCCTGCAAGACTCGGTTGCCAAAGTCTTAGTTGCGGCTGCCACGGGCGAGGCGGCCGCAACTCAATTTCGGCGCTGGGGCCCGTCACCGCGGCAACTGGGACGCTGCGCACACCGATGACGTCATCGGTGCCGGCGCAGCGCAACCGGTGTAACGCCGACGGAAGGGCCCCACTGAATTTGCCAACTGGCCATAACTCCGGCGCTAGGCCCTCCAGCGCCCCAAATGGGGCGCTAAGCCTACTGAATTTCTAGGCCTCTGTCTTTTATGAGGAATTGATAGTGCATCAACTGTCCCATCAAACACTCCCAGGGCAGGTACAGCACAGGTTAGATACAGAGTAAAGCTCCCTCTACACTGTCCCATCAAACACTCCCAGGGCAGGCACAACACGGGTTAGATACAGAGTAAAGCTCCCTCTAAACCGTCCCATCAAACTATCCCAGGGCAGGTACAGCACGGGTTAGATACAGAGTAAAGCTCCCTCTACACAGTCCCATCAAACACTCCCAGGGCAGGTACAGCATGGATTAGATACAGGGTAAAGCTCCCTCTACACTGTCCCATCAAACTATCCCAGGGCAGGTACAGCACGGGTAAGATACAGAGTAAAGCTCCCTCTACACAGTCCCATCAAACACTCCCAGGGCAGGTACAGCATGGATTAGATACAGGGTAAAGCTCCCTCTACACTGTCCCATCAAACTATCCCAGGGCAGGTACAGCACGGGTAAGATACAGAGTAAAGCTCCCTCTACACTGTCCCATCAAACACTCCCAGGGCAGGTACAGCATGAGTTAGATACAGAGTAAAGCTCCCTCTACACTGTCCCCATCAAACACTCCAGGGCAGGTACAGCACGGGTTAGATACAGAGTAAAGCTCCCTCTATACTGTCCCATCATACACTCCCAGGGCAGGTACAGCATGGGTTAGATACAGAGTAAAGCTCCCTCTACACAGTCCAATCGAACACTCTCAGGGCAGGTACAGCACGGGTAAGATACAGAGTAAAGCTCCCTCTATACTGTCTCATCAAACACTCCCAGGACAGGTACAGCACGGATTAGATGCAGAGTAAAGCTCCCTCTACACTGTCCCATCAAACACTCCCAGGGTAGGTACAACATGGGTTAGATACAGAGTAAAGCTCCCTCTATACTGTCCCATCATACACTCCCAGGGCAGGTACAGCATGGGTTAGATACAGAGTAAAGCTCCCTCTACATAGTCTAATCGAACACTCTCAGGGCAGGTACAGCACGGGTTAGATACAGAGTAAAGCTCCCTCTACACAGTCCCATCAAACACTCCCAGGACAGGTACAGCACTGATTAGATACAGAGTAAAGCTCCCTCTACACTGTCCCATCAAACACTCCCAGGGTAGGTACAACATGGGTTAGATACAGAGTAAAGCTCCCTCTACACAGTCCAATCAAACACTCTCAGGGCAGGTACAGCACGGGTAAGATACAGAGTAAAGCTCCCTCTACACTGTCCCATCAAACACTCCCAGGGCAGGTACAGCATGGGTTAGATACAGAGTAAAGCTCCCTCTACACTGTCCCATCAAACACTCCCAGGGCAGGTACAGCACGGGTTAGATACAGAGTAAAGCTCCCTCTACACTGTCCCATCAAACACTCCCAGGGCAGGTACAGCATGGGTTAGATACAGAGTAAAGCTCACTCCACACTGTCGCAGTATTATGGGAGTATGCTGGGTTCACAGTATGGTGACGATGAGGTTTTTCCGTCTCCAATGCTTGTCTCGTCATCTAGCAGACTACTCTGGCAGTCACGGGTGGAAGGTGAAAGGTTAGTGCAGTTTATCCCAGATTGACACAACGCTCATTACTCCACCCCTACAGGGGCCCTGGTAGTGGAAAGTATGTTGGCTATTTAGAGAACATCCCAACCATCAAACATCAGCTGTCTTTCAAAGTGCTGCAGGAGGAGCTGGGACTAGTATCAGAGTTATTGCGACAACCACCTAGAAGATTTTTCGAAATACCAAACAAAGCAGCCCGCTTGATTGGCACCCCATCCACCACCTTAAACATTCACTCCCTCTACCACCGGCGCACCGTGGCTGCAGTGTGGACCATCTACAAGATGCACTGCAGCAACTCGCCAAGGCTTCTTCGGCAGCACCTCCCAAACCCACGACCTCTTCCACCTAGAAGGACAAGGGCAGCAGGCGCATGGGAACACCACCACCTCCAAGTTCCCCTCCAAGTCACACACCATCCTGACTTAGAAATATATCGCCGATCCTTCATCGTCGCTGGGTCAAAATCCTGGAACTCCCTCCCTAACAGCACTGTGGGAGCACCTTCACCACACGGACTGCAGCAGTTCAAGAAGGCGGCTCACCACCACCTTCTCGAGGGCAACTAGGGATGGGCAATAAATGCTGGCCTTGCCAGCGACGCCCACATTCCGAGAATAAATTAAAATACCCTGTACGACCCCAGGATCAGGTCTCTGGCACAGTCTCTCCCGTTTCCTGATTGTCCAGAATATATTCGAGGTGGAGATGGACAGATTTTGGCACGATAAGGGAGTCAAGGGTTACAGCTCAGTACCCGCATCGCTTTTACAATCGGAAATCCTCGGGAGATGAACCAGCTTTCAAACTAACCAAGAGCGCATGCTTCTCGGTGTGCAAGAACCTCCCACAGAAATCCTTCTAAGGGAGATCTCTTCCACCACCCGCCCCTGCCACCCCCCCCGCCACCACCCCCCCTGCCACCACCCGCCCCTGCCACCCCCCCTGCCACCACCCGCCCCTGCCACCACCCCCCCTGCCACCACCCCCTGCCACCACCCCCCCTGCCACCCCCCCTGCCACCACCCGCCCCTGCCACCCCCCCCTGCCACCCCCCCCTGCCACCACCCCCCCTGCCACCACCCGCCCCTGCCACCACCCGCCCCTGCCACCCCCCCCTGCCACCACCCGCCCCTGCCACCCCCCCCCTGCCACCCCCCCTGCCACCACCCGCCCCTGCCACCACCCCCTGCCACCACCCGCCCCTGCCACCACCCCCCCTGCCACCACCCCCTGCCACCACCCCCCCTGCCACCCCCCTGCCACCACCCGCCCCTGCCACCCCCCCTGCCACCCCCCCTGCCACCACCCCCCCTGCCACCACCCGCCCCTGCCACCACCCGCCCCTGCCACCCCCCCTGCCACCACCCCCCCTGCCACCACCCGCCCCTGCCACCACCCGCCCCTGCCACCCCCCCTGCCACCACCCCCCTGCCACCACCCGCCCCTGCCACCACCCCCCCTGCCACCACCCCCCCCTGCCACCACCCCCCCCCGCCACCACCCCCCCTGCCACCCCGGTACCAGGTTTTCATTAGAGTGAGGTGACTCAGAGAGAAAGTTCCAATAATGTTTCCCCCTGCCCCCTGCCACCAGGCACTTTGCTGCCTTCAGCACAGAGTCATTTTAAAAAATCAGTAATTAAAATACTTTGTTAAGTCTGAAAAGTTGTGTTAAAAATAAAATCTATACAATTCACTTAAAGCTCAAAGCCTTTTCAGGAAACTGTACAGATCTGAATATGTGAAGTCATGTGCAAACATCGATCCCCTGCTCAGGTACGACACTCAACTCATTTTCCTGAGGTTCAATGTGGGCCCTACGAACTTGGACTCATTGAAATATATAAGATTCTGAGGGGGATTGACAGGGTAGATGCGGAAAGATTGTTTCCCCTGGCTGGGGAGTCTAGAACCGGGGTCACAGTCTCAGAATAAGGGGTTGACAATTTAAGACTGAGAGGAGGAGGAATTTCTTCACTCAGAGGGTGGTGAATCTTTGGAATTCTCTACCCCAGAGGGCTGTGGAGGCTCAGTCGTTGAGTATATTCAAGACAGAGATCGGTAGATTTTTGGACTCTAGGGGAATTGAGGGATATGGAGATAGTGCGGGAAAGTGGAGTCAAGGTTGATGATCAGCCATGATCTTATTGAATGGCGGAGCAGGCTCGAGGGGCCGAATGGCGGAGCAGGCTCGAGGGGCCGAATGGCGGAGCAGGCTCGAGGGGCCGAATGGCCGACTCCTGCTCCTAATTCTTATGTTCTAACTGGAAAGATTAAGATCAGACGAAGGGTCATCGACCTGAAACGTTAACTCTGTTTCTCTCTCCACAGATGCCGCCAAACCTGCTGATTATTCCCAGCATTTTCTGATTTTTTTTTCAGATTTCCAACATCCACAGTATTTTGCTTTTGGAAAGATTATTGGGGCAGAAATTCGGGTCGGGGGCTTGCCGCGCGTGCAAGCCCCCGATGTGCACTTACCCGACGCGCCGGCCGTTGAGCTTCAGGGACGCCTGGAATTGCTGTTTTAAAATGATGACTCCCGGGCAGCGTCTGACGTCACGCCGCCCAGGAGTGCAGCCAGCGCGAAGCCTGGAGCGCGCTGTGTAAGTGAGACACACCCTTGAGGTCTCATTTTAATAGGACACGCCCCCAATGCTTCTCACAAGCTGCAGAGCATTTTTACATGTAGAGCAGCATTTCAAATAGGTTTTTGGTATTTTTATGAAGCTTTTGGTAACTTTTATAAACTTTTAAAAACGTTTACATTATTTTGAAGAATCTGAAGTAGTTTTAAACATAATTAAAGCAATTTAAAGACTTTAAAAAGCCCTGAAAGCATTTTTTTCATTCCATTTATTTAATTAGCAACGTCGTCGTCGTACGTGTCTTCACACTGTTCCCTTTGGGGAACTGTATGAAGTGGTGGAAGGATTTCTGGCCGTGATTAACGCTCCTTCCGTGACTGTAACCATCTTTGTACCAGCCATTAGGGTGGTTAGTCCTATGGCGGGAGGGTTTTACGGGCTCCCACAACCTATACGAGGGGGGGGGCCACCCACACCCACGGACGCAAATATCCCACTGG
Source organism: Somniosus microcephalus (assembly GCF_052327205.1). Lineage (NCBI taxonomy): Eukaryota > Metazoa > Chordata > Chondrichthyes > Squaliformes > Somniosidae > Somniosus > Somniosus microcephalus. The sequence continues at coordinate 11,451,384 of NC_140998.1, forward strand.
ATGTCTACCCAGAATTTAGAGCCAGAGCTCCGACTCCACTTGCCGGGACTGTCTGTGTTGTGTATGTACCTTTAAGAGAATAACAACAGAAAATGCTGGAAAAACTCAGCAAGTCAGGCAACATCCGTGGAGAGAAATTTGAGTTGACGTTTCGGGTTTGACCCTTCTTCAAAACTGGAGAGAAAAGGAACTAGATCGAAGGCAGGGCTGCGATCGGACAAAAGAATAAAAGAACCAAAAGAAGTAAAAGAGATTAGAAGCTAGACGAGATGGTAATAGGCTGTGATTAGGTGTAAAGTGTACTGGCAGGGCAAAAGATAGCTGCCAGGTGTGAGAGAGAAACAAAAGGAAAGGGGGGGGGAAAGGAAAGGAGTGGAAAAATATAAGTGAAAATGAAATAGGGGCCGAGGTTATGATCTGAAATTGTTGAACTCGATATTGAGACCGGAAGGCTGCAGAGTGCCTAATCAGAAGATGAGGTGCTGTTCCTCGAGTTTACGTTGAGCTTCCGTGGAACAGTACAAGAGGCCAAGGACGGTGAGGTCCGAGTGGGAATGGAGCGGTGAATTGAAATGACAGGCGACCGGAAGCTCGGGGTCACCCTTACGGACTGAACGGAGGTGTTCCGCAAAGCGGTCACCCAATCTGCGTTTGGTCTCCCCAATGTAGAGGAGACCGCATCGTGAGCAGCGAATACAGTATACTAGATTGCGAGAAGTACAAGTAAATCGCTGTTTCACCTGGAAGGGGTGTTTGGGGCCCTGGACAGTGGGGAGGGGGGAGGTATAGGGGCAGGTGTTACATCTCCTCCGCTTGCACGGGAAGGTGCCAGGGGAAGGGCTGTTTGGGGTGATAGAGGAGTGGACTAGGGTGTCTCGGAGAGAGCGGTCCCTGCGGAATGCTGAAAGGGGAGGGGAGGGGAAGATACGTTTGGTGGTGGGATCACTTTGGAGGTAGCGGAAATGCCGGAGGATGATCCGTTGAATGTGGAGGCTGGTGGGGTGAAAGGTGAGGACAAGGGGAACCCTATCGTGGTTCCGGGAGGGAGGGGCAGGGGTGAGGGCAGAGGTGCGGGAGATAGAACTGACACGGTCGAGGGCAGTGTCAACCACGGTAGAGGGGAATCCTCGGTTGCGGAAAAAGGAAGACATGTCTGAAGCACTGGTGTGGAAGGTGGCATCGTCGGAGCAGATACGGCGGAGGCGGAGAAACTGGGAGAATGGAATAGAGTCCTTACAGGATTAAGAGAATAACTGGTCTCAGACTGCAGTACCGGCAGTGACCATCCCTGTATAAAAGGCGCTAGTGAGCCTCTGTTGTGTTAGTTTCACTATTGACTTCCACCAGTAAAGACGTGTTTTGTTTAACTCTGCTGTCCGTGTCTCAATCATTCACGGACATAATACTGGCGACGAGCAGATATGAACCTACCTACAGTCTGCACCACCTCCTGGGGTCCATTCCTACAGCGAAGTGAGCAGAGGTCGAGGCCAGAAAGAAAAGAAAGTAAGAGGCAGTAGAAACGGGCGTCGACCGTGGGCATCCGCCCTGTGTTGCAGAGTTGAAGATTGCTGGAGAAGCTGTCGGATGCGGGGCCTGGTTCCTGTCGACGGTGCTTCAGCTAATCGGGCTGGTGGCAGGTAGTGCACTGATCCTTCCTGGGCTGCGGCGGTTGCGAACTCGAGCGGGTGGTTTGCAACGGGGCCGAGCAGCGTTGTCGGGAAGAAGAGAGAGAGAGGGTGGAGCACACAGGGCGCGGCCGGTGCTACGAAGCCGGGCTGCGTATAGACCCGCGAAGAGGGAGGCAAGAGTCCCACAGGGTTGTTCCACGACGGGAAAATAATTTTTAAAAATATTAAACGCGCAAGAAACCGTGGAAAGCAGTGCTAACAACAGCGGGGAAGAAGGCAAAGCGCGGGAGGTGCCATCGTAATCAGCGGGGAAGAAGGCAAAGCGCGGGAGGCGCCATTTTGTTAAATCAGGGAAGAAGGCAAAGCGCGGGAGGCGCCATTTTAGATTTGCAAGATGCCGAAGACTGGCTGTATCACTGCTTTTGATAATACAATAGAGGACTGGAACTGGACCACGTATGTGGAAAGAGTCGAGGTATATTTCGAGGCAAACGAAATAGCGGAGGGGAAAAAGGCATCGATATTGTTAAACTTAATGGGCGCTAGAACGTACGGCCTATTGCGGGACCTGATTACTCCAGCCAAACCGAAGGCGAAGAGTTTTAACAAAATTGTTGCTGTCCTACAGTAACACCTAAACCCTGCACCGCTGTTGATAGCAGAAAGATTTAAATTCCACAGGAGAACTCAGCACAAAGATGAGAGCAATGCTGAGTTTCTTACGGAACTACGCAAGCTATCAAAGCACTGCCAGTTCGGAGCAGGACTGGCAGATACCCTACGGGACAAATTTGTCTGTGGACTCCTGAGTGAAGGAACACAGAAGAAGTTACTCTCAGAGAAAGAGCTGACGCTAGATAAGGCTTTCAGCGTGGCAGTATCGTATGAAGCAGCAGCCAGGGGAGCTGCAGAAATTCAACAAAAACCACAGGAATGCGGCACCCACGAAATGACACAGGGATTTGCAAAATGTTATCGCTGCGGAAGAACTAACCATGACCAGAAGGACTGCTGGTCCAAAGACAAAATATGCAGGCAATGTGGGAAGATGGGACACATTGCACGAGTTTGCAGGTCTGGGAAGAAGACCAGCGACAACAAAAAGGCTACTAAGGAACCGTACAAGAAAGTACAAAAGATGACGGACAGTAGTTCCGAAAACCAGATGAGCGATAGTGAATCCGGGAACAGGAGACTAAGCTGTCTCAAACTTCACAATGTAATCGCAAAAGAGGATCACCGAACCATTTGGGTCACCCTCACGATAGCAGGGTCCCAAGTTAAAATGGAATTGGATACAGGATCAGCGCTAACCGTCATGAATCGACGAGACTACGAGCGGCTATTTTCACACATACCCTTGAGAGAGACATCCATCATCTTGACGACGTATACGGGGCAAAAAGTATACCCCAGAGGAAAAATAAGGGTGCCTGTCGAATACAACAGCAAGAAAATACGGAAATTGTATCTCTACATACTGCCAAATGGTGGACCACCTTTATTGGGACGGGAATGGATCAGGAAGATAAACTTAGATTGGCACTCCATTCATGCAATGACGGTGGACGGTAAAAAAGATGAAGACGTCACTCCTGGACGATTGTCAACAATCTTAACTTACGCCAAAGAGGTATTTCAACAAGAACGGGGCACGCTTAAAGGCGTAACCGCCTCAATAAAAATAGAAGAGAATGCAGTTCCCAAGTTTTTCAAAGCAAGACCGGTACCATATGCAATTCGCCCAGCCGTCGAGGCAGAGCTGGAGAATCTGGAGAAGGCGGGCGTGTTGTCTAAGGTCGACTGGAGCGAGTGGGCGACACCCATCATTCCTGTCATGAAGAAAACGTTAAGCAATAAGTCCGGGGAGCCAAGGAAGATTCGCATCTGTGGGGATTTCAAGGTGACGGTGAACCCAGTCCTTCACACAGTACAATATCCTCTTCCAAGGATAGAAGACATCTTCGCCTCACTGTCTGGAGGGAAGCGTTTTACAAAAATTGACCTAGCACAAGCATATTTGCAGATGGAGGTTGAAGAGCCCTCTAGGAAGTATCTCACGATAAACACTCACAAAGGTCTTTACCAGTATCATCGATTGGTATTCGGAGTAGCATCGGCTCCGGCGACATGGCAAAGAGCGATGGAACAAGTCCTGCAAGGGATTCCGGGGACTCAGTGTTACTTGGACGACATCCTTGTGACGGGTGAAGATGACAGTGAACACCTTAACAACCTAGAACAGGTGCTCACTAGACTACAGGAACATGGGCTGCGAGACAACCGCCCCAAGTGCGAATTTTTTAAGAAACAGATATCGTATTGTGGCCACGTGATTGATGAAGAGGGGTTACATAAGTCCCCTGACAAAATTGAAGCAGTTGTTAAGGCCCCAGCGCCTGAAAATGTGTCGCAACTGATGTCATTCCTCGGATTGGTGAATTACTATCATAAGTTTTTGCCGAATTTGTCGACAATTCTGCACCCACTGAACGCCCTGCTACGAACGGGGGTAGCATGGAAATGGAGCGATGATTGTAAGCGTGCTTTTCAGAAGAGTAAGGACTTAATCACTTCAAGGGAAGTATTGGCTCACTACAACCCAGCACTGCCGATCAGACTGGCGTGTGATGCGTCTCCCTACGGCATTGGGGCGGTACTGTCACATAAATTCCTTGATGGTTTAGAGAGGCCGGTAGCTTTTGCGTCATGCTCGTTAACTTCTGCCGAGCGTAACTACGCCCAGATTGACAGAGAGGCCCTCAGCCTAGTGTGGGGGGTGAAGAAGTTCAATCACTAGCTGCACGGTCAAAAATTTACTCTACTAACCGATCATCAACCTCTTGTCTCCATTTTCAACCCTCAGAAGGGCGTACCGATAATGACAGCACAACGGCTGCAGAGATGGTCCTTTTTCCTAGGGGCACACCAATATGACATCGAGTACAAAGGAACTAAACAGCATGGCAATACTGATGGATTGTCACGCCTACCGTTGCCGACGGTGGAAGAAGAAGACCTTGCAGTGGATCCAATGGAGTTATTCCACTTGACCATAGTCGAATGTCTCCCTGTGACGAATGCAAACATAGAAAAGGAAACACGGAATGACCCGACACTATCACGAGTCTATGATTTAACGGTGAAGGGATGGCCAGCACATGGCGAACCACTGCTGCCAGCATTCTCGCCGAGAAGAGAACAGCTGTCAGTGTGCAGAGGAACCTTGATGTGTGGATCCAGAGTAGTAATTCCACCTAAGTTGACGGATAGGGTGCTCAATGAGCTTCATGAGGGTCATCTGGGCGGGGTAAAAATGAAGAACTTAGCCAGAGCGTTTGTGTGGTGGCCGGGAATCGATAGAGAAATCGAAGAGATGACCAAGAGCTGTGCAGGATGCCAGAAGGTCCAAAACGCCCCACCACAAGCTCCTCTGCATTCATGGGAGTGGCCCTCATCTCCATGGCAAAGGGTGCACGTTGATTTTGCTGGTCCCTTCATGGACTCGATGTTTTTAATTGCGGTGGATGCACATTCAAAGTGGCCAGAGGTAATAAAAATGTCCTCAACCACCACGGAAAAAACTATCACAGTTTTACGAACCATATTCGCCAGAAATGGGCTGCCTGAACAGATTTGCTCTGACAATGGACCACAGTTTGTGTCTGAAGAGTTCCGGAGGTTCTTAAAGAACAATGGTGTTAAGCATTACACATCTGCCCCATATCATCCAGCCACTAATGGATTGGCCGAGAGGTTTGTCCAAACATTCAAGAAGGCTATCAAGGCAATGTGTAATGAAGATATACCCCTACAACACAAGGTGGACAACTTCTTGTTTGCCTACCGGAATGCGACACATGCGGTTACCAACCAAACTCCAGCCATGATGTTCTTCAATCGAAGACTACGATGCCGCTTGGATTTGGTTAAGCCAAACGTCCGAAGAGATGTGGAGAACAGACAGTTTCAGAATATGAATGAAAGGCCGACCAGGAGTTTTAAGATAGGTCAACCAGTTTTGGCCCGGGACTACCGCACTGAGAAATGGCAGCCAGGAATGATTTGTACACGACAAGGACCTCTCATGTATACCGTGGACGTTGGGGAGAGCATTGTAAGACGCCATGCTGACCAGATTCTAGAGTCACTGGAAAACGTCAACTCCACACCACGATCTGCTACACCTGGTAATGAAATCGACGTTCCAATTGCAACTACCGCAGAACCGGTAATATTGGAAGCAGATGAACCAAACAACGACATTGATCCCGACTCAACATTGCCAGAAGAACCTGATACCCCAAAGAGGCGTTATCCAGACAGAATCAGGAAGCCTCCTCAAAGACTGAAGTTATAATTGCTTAAACTTAACCAATGTATCTTGCAACAGTAATTGTGATTGTAACTAGTTATCATTTAGTTGTTAAATGAATGTTATGTACTGTTTATCTAAAAGGGGAGGAATTGTTGTGTATGTACCTTTAAGAGAATAACTAGTCTCAGGCTGCAGTACCGGCAGTGACCACCCCTGTATAAAAGGCGCTAGTGAGCCTCTGTTGTGTTAGTTTCACTATTGACTTCCACCAGTAAAGACGTGTTTTGTTTAACTCTGCTGTCCGTGTCTCAATCATTCCCGGACTTAATAGTCTGGAGCGGGGTTCGAAATCCTACGCCGTGTGGCCCAGCGGTGGGGATGTTACCGCTACGCCAAAGGCCCACTCAGATTAGCAACGTGAAATGGCTGGAATGAGCACAATTCACGGCATTAAAAGAACTCACAATTGAACTGATGATGACCTCAGCAATCTCCTCAACGAGGTGGAGGCGCAGCGCCTGCTCATCATTGGTAATGAGAAGTCCAAGGCGCCGCAGAAAGGACAGATGATAGCTTGGTCTTTCAAGTGGCAGCATAGGGCTCCAGTCACGGGGAGGGAAAAGGCGCAGGAAACGTATGGGTGTCATCTTTTGCGCGGATTGGGCCTTTTGCGTAGCGGTAAGCTTCCCCGCCGCTGGGCCAGAAGGAGTAGGGTTTCGAACCCCGCTCCAGACAGTCCCGGCAAGTGGAGTCGGAGCTCCAACTATAAATTCTGGGTGGACATCCAGCGGGATACTTGCGTCCGCGGGTGTGGGTGGCCCCCCCCCCTCGGATGCGTTGTGGGAGCCCGTAAAACCCTCGCGCCATAGGACTAACCACCCTAATGGCTGGTATGAAGATGGTTATGGTCACGGAAGGAGCGTTAACGTGGCCAGAAATCCTTCCACCACTTCATACAGTTCCCGAAAGGGAACAGTGTGAGGATACGTACGACGATGACCTCTTGCGCAATGCACCTCCTTGGACCCTCAGTCGCAGATGCGAGGGGGCAAATCATGCAATTGTTAAATTTTTCATTTTATTGACATGTAAAATGTTGTGTTTGCTGTTTACATTGAAATGTTTATTTGTGACTGAAAGGATATGTAACCTTTTCCTTTAAACAGTGCAGCCTGTAGTCAGTTTGAAAAAAATTAGCAACTTTTACTGGAGCCAAAGTATTTTTGCAACAACTATTTGAAAATTAGAACATAGCTAGTTTCCACCTTGAATGTCTTTATTGCACTAAGAAAACAGAAAAAGTCACTTTAAAATGTTAACACATTTTTTTCTGAACTATTCATGTTTACAAATGTTTGAAAAGCAGGAAATAGCTAGTTAACATTTTAAAGTTATAAACTATCTACATCAAAACTGACCCTGAAAACTGTTTTATGATGCAATAAAAGTTCACTGCTTCACTTTAAATTGTGTCTGCTCCTTTCTTCGCCTTGCGGGGGGAGGGGGAGGTACAAGGCGCCACTAGCTCGTGAAGGTGTTGGCTACTAGCAGTTCCCGGGCATTTTTCTCGCTCACAGGCCTCCTGCTTACACAGACGTCCTTGCAAGGAAGAAATGGAAAGAGTTGTTAAAGTAATTTTAATGAAGTGACTGGCTAGAAAATCACCCCGGCCTATGGCAGGAGAAACGCGTTATCGTCTTGGTAATACATCATACCCGCCTGATCAATTTCACAGCCCGAGATGATTTTCCAATGGCCCAGTAATTCCGTTCCAAACGCGTGAGTACGGTCGGGGTACTCACGCGTCTGGCCGGAGGAAATGCCGGTTTTCAGCATGCACAGCGCATGCAGGGGAAAACCGGCATTTCCTGTCCTCTGAACGGAGGGGTTCAGAGGCAGAACGCGTGCGACTGCACAGGCAGCGCCTGTGCGCAGTAAAATTCGTCGGTTTCATTCATGCTTTCAGTGAGGTTAAGTCCTTACAACTTACACATGAAAAAAGCATGAGTACAGTTGCTCCAGAGGCTGCGGAGGAAGATATATTTTATCGTGGAGCTTCTGAAAGGCAATATTTTTGTTTGGGAAAGGGAGGAAAGTTATTTTAAGAAATGCTGAGGTAAGTTTTAAAGTTTATTTTTGTTTTTTAAAACGGGTTTTCAGTACTGTAGGTAGAAGGAGCAATTGTGGCTATAATTGAATTTGCTGTGTTTATTAAATGTGAAAATGACTCCAACATTTTTAAGAAAGAAACTTTTCATCAGTAATATATTCTTTTAAGTAATTATGTATGTATATCTGTATATATAATTATGACTTTCAGAGAAAGTAACTTATTGGAAAATCATAATTAAATACATACATTCACACACATAAGTAAAGGAATATATACATACATACATATACATAAAGGAATATATATGGCCATACATACATAATTACTTAAAAGAATATATTACTGATGAAAAGTTTCTTTCTTAAAAATGTTGGAAATGTTACATTATTCATTTTAGAACAGTCATTTTCACATTTAATAAACACAGCAAATTCAATTCACTCAGCCACAATTGCTCCTTCTACCTACAGTACTGAAAACCCATTTAAAAAAAAAAAATTAAACTTTAAAACTTACCTCAGCATTTCTTAAAATAACTTTCCTCCCTTTCCCAAACAAAAATATTGCCTTTCAGAAGCTCCACGATAAAATATATCTTCCTCCGCAGCCTCTGGAGCAACTGTACTCATGCTTTTTTTCATGTGTAAGTTGTAAGGACTTAACCTCACTGAAAGCATGAATGAAACCGGTGAATTTTACTGCGCACGCGCTGCCTGTGCAGTTGCACGCGTTCTGCTCTGAACCCCTTCGTTCAGAGGACAGGAAATGTCGGTTTTCCCCGCATGCGCTGTGCATGCTGAAAACCGGCATTTCCTCCGGCCAGACGCGTGAGTACCCCCGACCGTACTCACGCGTTTGGAACGGAATTACTGGGCCAATATGTTAACCGTATTTAAATATCACCACAGCTGGGGGTGAGCTCCACTCACCAGGGATTCAACACCTCGGGAACCCAGACACATTAACCTGGCATAAAATATAAAAATATAAACTTTAAAAATATGTTGGGAGAGTGTAGAGGGAGCTTTACTCTGTATCTAAACCCGTGCTGTACCTGCCCTGGGAGTGTTTGATGGGACAGTGCAGAGGGAGCTTTACTCTGTATCTACCCCGTGCTGTACCTGCCCTGGGAGTGTTTGATGGGACAGTGTAGAGGGAGCTTTACTCTGTATCTAACCCACGCTGTACCTGCCCTGGGAGTGTTTGATGGGACAGTGTAGAGGGAGCTTTACTCTGTATCTACCCCATGCTGTACCTGCCCTGGGAAGTGTTTGATGGGACAGTGTAGAGGGAGCTTTACTCTGTATCTAACCCGTGCTGTACCTGCCCTGGGAGTGTTTGATGGGACAGTGTAGAGGGAGCTTTACTCTGTATCTACCCCGTGCTTTACCCTGCCCTGGGAGTGTTTGATGGGACAGTGTACAGGGAGCTTTACTCTGTATCTAACCCGTGCTGTACCTGCCCTGGGAGTGTTTGATGGGACAGTGTAGAGGGAGCTTTACTCTGTATCTAACCCGTGCTGTACCTGCCCTGGGAGTGTTTGCTGGGACAGTGTAGAGGGAGCTTTACTCTGTATCTAACCCGTACTGTACCTGCCCTGGGAGTGTTTGATGGGACAGTGCAGAGGGAGCTTTACTCTGTATCTAACCCGTGCTGTACCTGCCCTGGGAGTGTTTGATGGGATAGTGTAGAGGGAGCTTTACTCTGTATCTAACCCATGCTTGTACCTGCCCTGGGAGTGTTTGATGGGGCAGTGCAGAGGGAGCTTTACTCTGTATCTAACCCGTGCTGTACCTGCCCTGGGAGTGTTTGATGGGACAGTGTAGAGGGAGCTTTACTCTGTATCTAACCCGTGCTGTACCTGCCCTGGGAGTGTTTGATGGGACAGTGCAGAGGGAGCTTTACTCTGTATCTAACCCGTGCTGTACTTGCCCTGGGAGTGTTGATGGGACAGTGCAGAGGGAGCTTTATTCTGGGGAATGGGAGGGGAGAGGCCTCATCCCTCCCCATCTCTGTAATCTCCTCCTGCCCTACAACCCACCAAGAGCTCTGTGCTCCTCTAATTCTCGTCTCTTGCACATCCCTGATTATAATCGCTCCAACTAGAAACTAGAAAACTAGAAAAGTGTTCCGATCTCTGTCACCTTGATGAGTACGGAAATGCCCGTTCCCCCCTCCCCCTTCCCCCGCCCCGCCCCCTCCCCACCACACCCGGAGCCCTGATCCAACCCCCTCTTCAGCCCCTCCCCCAGCCCCTCCCCTCCCCTCGCCTTCCCCCTCCCCTCCCCTCCCCTCTCTTCCCCTCCCTTTCCCCTCCCTCCCCCCTGCCCCTCCCCTCACCCTCCCCTTCCCCCCCCCCTCCCCTTCCCCCGCCCCGCTCCCTTCCCCACCACACCCGGAGCCCTGACCCAACCCCCCTCTTCAGCCCCTCCCCCAGCCCCTCCCCACCCATACCCCTCCCCCCTCCCCTCCCCCTCCCAACCCATCCCCTCCCAACCCCATTCCCCTCCCATCCCCTCGCTCTCTCCCCCTCCCCTCCCCCTCCCCTACCCGCTGGAACCTGCTGCATTGCTTTTCACCTCTGTCAAGTTACAGTCTGGTACAGAACGAGGGCCGGATTGGACAATGGGCTAAGGCCAGGTGACCTGTGAATGCCAGGGAGCCATCAGTCACTACACCCTGGCACCTCACTGAATCCACACACCCATAAAATTAGCACGTGAGGTAAGCCTGACTCCTGGGCTGTTTGGGACAGGCTGCTGCTGACTGCTGAGTGACCGCCAGGTGCGAGTGAGAGACATTTGCTGCGATTATTTTGGGATGTCCGATAAGCACATCGGACCATCAATCATTCCGACGGGATTGAGTCAAGTTCATGTCTGTCCTGTGCCAGCCTTGACAGTTCTTGTCCGTGTGTAATGAGGCTGGAGGCTGAATGAGCGAGGGCGGGGTGGGGTATCAGGCTAGGGGACGGGTGGGGCATCAGGCTAGGGGGCGGGGTGGGATATCAGGCTAGGGGGCGGGGTGGGGTATCAGGCTAGGGGGCGGGAGAGGGGGCAGGGTAGGGGGCGGGAGAGGGTTCAGGCTAGGGGGCGGGAGAGGGGTCAGGCTAGGGGGCAGGGTGGGGTATCAGGCTAGGGGGCGGGAGAGAGGTCAGGCTAGGGTGTGGGAGAGGGGTCAGGTTAGGTGGCGGGGTGGGGTATCAGGCTCGGGGGCTGGAGAGGGATCAGGCTAGGGGGCGGGAGAGGGGTCAGGCTAGGGGGCGGGGTGGGGTATCAGGCTAGGGGGCGGGAGAGGGATCAGGCTAGGGGGCGGGAGAGGGATCAGGCTAGGGGGCGGGAGAAGGGGTCAGGCTAGGGGGCGGGAGAAGGGGTCAGGCTCGGGGGCGGGAGAGGGATCAGGCTAGGGGGGCGGGAGATGGATCAGGCTAGGGGACGGGGTGGGGTATCAGGCTAGGGGGCGGGAGAGGGATCAGGCTAGGGGGCGGGAGAGGGATCAGGCTAGGGGGCGGGAGAGGGATCAGGCTAGGGGGCGGGAGAAGGTTCAGGCTAGGGGGCGGGAGAGGGATCAGGCTAGGGGGCGGGAGAGGGATCAGGCTAGGGGGCGGGAGAAGGGGTCAGGCTCGGGGGCGGGAGAGGGATCAGGCTAGGGGGCGGGAGATGGATCAGGCTAGGGGACGGGGTGGGGTATCAGGCTAGGGGGCGGGAGAAGGTTCAGGCTAGGGGGCGGGAGAGGGATCAGGCTAGGGGGCGGGAGAGGGATCAGGCTAGGGGGCGGGAGAGGGGTCAGGCTGGGGGGCGGGAGAGGCATCAGGCTAGGGGGCGGGAGAGGGTTCAGGCTCGGGGGCGGGAGAGGGGTCAGGCTCGGGGGCGGGAGAGGGGTCAGGCTAGGGGGCGGGAGAGGGTCAGGCTGGGGGGTGGGAGAGGGGTCAGGCTAGGGGGCGGGAGAGGGGTCAGGCTGGGGGGTGGGAGAGGGATCAGGCTAGGGGGCGGGAGAGGGGGCAGGGTAGGGGGCGGGAGAGGGGTCAGGCTAGGGGGCAGGAGAGGGATCAGGCTAGGGGGCGGGAGAGGGTTCAGGCTAGGGGGCGGGAGAGGGGTCAGGCTAGGGGGCAGGAGAGGGATCAGGCTAGGGGGCGGGAGAGGGGTCAGGCTAGGGGGCGGGAGAGGGGTCAGGCTAGGGGGCAGGAGAGGGATCAGGCTAGGGGGCGGGAGAGGGGGCAGGGTAGGGGGCGGCAGAGGGGGCAGGCTCGGGGGCGGGAGAGGGGGCAGGCTCGGGGGCGGGAGAGGGGGTCAGGCTAGGGGGCGGGAGAGGGGGCAGGGTAGGGGGCGGGAGAGGGGGCAGGCTAGGGGGCGGGAGAGGGGCCAGGCTCGGGGGGCGGGGTGGGGTATCAGGCTAGGGGGGCGGGAGAGGGGGCAGGGTAGGGGGCGGGAGAGGGGTCAGGCTAGGGGGCGGGAGAGGGGTCAGGCTAGGGGGCGGGAGAGGGGGCAGGCTCGGGGGCGGGAGAGGGGGCAGGGTAGGGGGCGGGAGAGGGGGTCAGGCTAGGGGGCGGGAGAGGGGTCAGGCTAGGGGGCGGGAGAGGGGGCAGGCTCGGGGGCGGGAGAGGGGGCAGGGTAGGGGGGCGGGAGAGGGGTCAGGCTAGGGGGGCGGGAGAGGGGGCAGGCTAGGGGGCGGGAGAAGGGGGTTGGTAAGGGGGCGGGAGAGGGGTCAGGCTAGGGGGCGGGAGAGGGGGCAGGCTAGGGGGCGGGAGAAGGGGGTTGGTAGGGGGGCGGGAGAGGGGGCAGGCTAGGGGGCGGGAGAGGGGGGCAGGGTAGGGGGGCGGGAGAGGGGGCAGGCTCGGGGGCGGGAGAGGGGGTTGGTAGGTGACTGATTCTCACTGCTGAGTAAAATTAGCAACTCGTCTCATTGAGGTATCATGACAAGAAGCTCAAAGGACTGCGCAGTTCAAAGGTCATCTGAGTACCCCGTTGGGAGCCTAAGATGCGACTGAGTGAGGCGGCTTGACCTCTGGCTCCTGTTTTTTGTTCCAAGTGAATGTATTTTTAACCAGAATGAGTGGGGAGATGTTGCATTTGAGAAGCACTTTCAGATAATCTGTTACTTTAATGTTTCTGCATCCAGAGTCCGGCAACAGTGAGGCAGGAGGGTGAAATAATTTTACTGGTATTTTCATCTTGTACATGGAGTCACCGGACTCACAGAGTGACAGGACCACTCAGGGAGACTAGGCTATTTATTGACGGTCTTCAGCTAATGTTGACAAATCCCTGGATCTTACAGTGAATGATAATGAGACTGTGCTAGTATTAACCGTTAGTCTGGCCAGGGAAATTTCTGTCTCCTGTGTCAGCCAGTGGTTCAGTGGGCAGCACTCTCACTTCTGAGTCAAAAGGTTGTGGGTTCTAAGTCCCACTCCAGAGACTTGAGCACAAAAATCTAGGCTGACACTCCTAGTGCAGTACTGAGGGAGTGCTGCACTGTCGCAGGTGCCGTCTTTCAGATGAGAGGTTAAACCGAGGCCCTGTCTGCTGTCTCAGGAGGATGTAAAAGATCCCGTTCCACTATTTCGAAGAAGAGCAGGGGAGTTATCCCCGGTGTCCTGGGGCCAATATTTATCCCTCAACCAATATCACTAAAACAGATGATCTGGTTATTATCATATTGCTGTTTGTGGGATCTTGCTGTGCGCAATTGGCTGCCGTGTTTCCTACATTACAACAAGTGACTGCACTTCAAAAAGTACTTCATTGGCTGTAAAGTGCTTTGGGACATCCTGAGGTCGTGAAAGGCGCTACTTAAATGCGAGTCTTCCTTTCTCCTGGGTCACCCTGTTTTTATAAGTATCCAGCCCACACATTAAGACTTTAACCGCTTTCAACATAGCAAAACATCTCAAGGGGCTGCACCGGAATCTAACATCAAGCAGGAGTTGAGAGAAGAGTTAGGGGTGGTGCCCGGCAACTGTCTGAGACTGAACCAGGCTGTTTGCAACCTTGGTGTTGTGGCGGAGCCACCAGGGGGACTCTGATCTAATGTACATAATTATCTTTAACAAATTATTAGCTACAGAATGAATCTGTATCTTTGTTCATATCATTGCATGTACATAGCGCGGTCCCTTTAAGAATGAGACCAAACGCGATCCTCCAGCGGCGGGAAAACGTGATGACGTCATGACGTCAGGCTGGGGGGCTGCCCTAGCCAGTCCTCGTGGAGCCAGCAAAGAGTACAGACCTGTAATGTAGTTCTCCTGTGTTTTCGTTTTAAACTCTGTTGATTAGTATTAAACATCGTTTGTTTGATAGACTGACTCGACCTCAGTCCTTTAGTTAGGAATCTAGCCATTCCTACAGTGGTGACCCCAAATTTTCGTGAACAATTTTCGCGGAAGAAGCGAAGCGCGACGAAACATGGAAGCGAACTCCGTGGCTTTGAAGCTCCCACAGTTTTGGGAACAACAGGCGGCCTCCTGGTTCGTCCACGCAGAAGCACAATTCGATCTCCGAAACATCGTTGCGGATCAGACCCGTTACCTTTACGTGGTCTCCGCACTCGACAGCTCCACGGCCTCACGGATCATATTTGACCTGATATGAGCTTCCGACCACATATCCGCGCCATCACTAAGATCGACTATTTCCACCTCCGGAAAATCGCCCGACTCCGCCCCTGCCTCAGCTCATCCGCTGCTGAAACCCTCACCCATGCCTTTGTTACCTCTCGACTCGACTATTCCAACACACTCCTGGCCGGCCCCTCACGTTCTACATTTTGTAAACTTGAGGTCATCCAAAACTCTGCTGCCCGTGTCCTAACTCGCAGAAAGTCCCGTTCCCCCATCACCCCTGTGCTCGCTGTCCTACATTGACTCCCGGTTAAGCAACGTCTCGATTTTAAAATTCTCATCCTTGTTTTCAAATCCTTCCATGGCCTCGCCCCTCCCTATCTCTGTAACCTCCTCCAGCCTCACAACCCCCCGAGATCTCTGCGCTCCTCCAATTCTGGCCTCTTGAGCATCCCCGATTTTAATCGCTCCACCATTGGTTGCCATGCCTTCAGCTGCCAAGGCCCTAAGCTCTGGAATTCCCACCCTAAACCTCTTTGCTTCTCTACCTCCCTCCATCTCTACCTCTCTCTTCCTTTAAGATGCTCCTTAAAACCTACCTCTTTGACCAAGCTTTTAGTCACCTGTCCTGATATCTCCTTTTGTGGCTCGGTGTCAAATTTTGTTTTACAACGCTCCTGTGAAGTGTCTTGGGACGATTTACTACGTTAAAGGCGCTGTATCAATACGAGTTGTTGTTGTTGAAAGCCAGTCTTTAAAACGACATTGCACTATGCAGAGTGACGTAAGAAAACTACTAGGCACTTGGTCGGAGTATTAAACAAGGCTTTAATCAACTGTTTCACAACATGAAGATCTAGTTGTGTCCTTCACTAGTTCCTGTTAAAGAATGTCCTGAGCAAGCTGGGCCCGTGCCCGAATATTTATACTCTCCCTGGACAGTGCCACCCGCAGGCCGCCCAGTATTACTTCATAAGTCATTTCCACATGAATGGCAAAATTCATGTCACAGAGTTTGCGATATGACATGAGCTGTACTCGGTTAAGAATGAGCCAATCCAACCTGCCCTCAGCCTCCTCACCTCCTCCGAGTTAACAAACCTTGTTAATAAGAGTTTGACATTGACTAGCTGAGGCCAGTAGAGGATCGATAATCCCGCCCAAACCCTTTTCTTGCTCCACCAGTGCGAACTGATTCATGGCCTATCATGTTTCTGAGTGCAAGCAGCACCATGTTCTATTTAACCTCAATACAAATCCTGAAATTCTCAACTCATTCGCTTCATTTACCCCTTTCAGTGCAGTCACCCTCCCTTCATCGGGCACACAGCGGAGTGCCAACAAGAAATATGCAAACTGAGGGTTGAACGAGTGTTTGAGGGCCCCACTTTGTGAAATTCGGCTGCCCCTGAATGCATCTGTGCTCAGGAAAAACTGGTCTACATGAGGCCTAACCAGGGGTCGTTAAAAGGCCATTGCAGGTCACCAGCAACCCCTCCCCCCCACCCCGATCACCTCCCCCATTTCCCACTCAACCCCTCCCCCCGATCACCCCCCATTTCCCACTCACCCCCCCCATCTCCCACTCAACCCCTCCCCCGATCACCTCCCGATCTCCCACTCCCCCCTCCCCCCCCGATCACCTCCCCCCATCTCCCACTCCCCCCTCCCCCCGATCACCTCCCCCATCTCCCACTCCCCCCTCCCCCCCGATCACCTCACCCCATCTCCCACTCCCCCCTCCCCCCCGATCACCTCCCCCCATCTCCCACTCCCCCCTCCCCCCCCGATCACCTCCCTCATCTCCCACTCACCCCCTCCCTCCCCGATCACCTCCCCCATCTCCCACTCCCCCCTCCCCCCCGATCACCTCCCCCCATCTCCCACTCCCCCCTCCCCCCGATCACCTCCCCCATCTCCCACTCCCCCCTCCCTCGCCGATCACCTCCCCCCATCTCCCACTCCCCCCTCCCCCCCGATCACCTCCCCCATCTCCCACTCCCCCCTCCCCCCGATCACCTCCCCCATCTCCCACTCCCCCCCTACCCCCCGATCACCTCCCCATCTTCCACTAAACCCCTCCCCCCAGATCACCTCCCCCATCTCCCACTGAACCCCTCCCCCCGATCACCTCCCCCATCTCCCACTCACCCCCTCCCTCGCCGATCACCTCCCTCATCTCCCACTCACCCCCTCCCTCCCCGATCACCTCCCCCATCTCCCACTCACCCCCTCCCTCGCCGATCACCTCCCCCATCTCCCACTCACCCCCTCCCTCCCCGATCACCTCCCCCATCTCCCACTCACCCCCTCCCTCCCCGATCACCTCCCCCATCTCCCACTCCCCCCTCCCCCCGATCACCTCCCCCATCTCCCACTCACCAGGCAGAGGGTATTTAAAAATAATATTAATAAATTTAATTAATTACATAGAATGGGAGATCAGGTGATGTGTTGCTGCTGTAATATGTGGGAGCTGGTGGACACCATTGATGCTCACGGTGATCACATTTGCAGTAAGTGCTGGCTGCTCGAGGATTTCCGGCTCCGTGTTGAAGAGCTGGAATCCGAGCTTCAAACACTGAGACACATCAGGGCGGGGGAGAGTTACCTGGACTCTGTATCAGGAGGCAGTCACACCAATTAGAGTAATTAATTCAGATGTAGTCCGTGGCCAGGGACAGGATGGTGTGACTAGAAGTGAGGCAGGTACGGGGATCCAGGAGGCAGTGTTGGAGGAGCCGCAGCCCTTGCTCTTGTCCAACAGGTTTGAGGCTCTTACTCCCTGTGAGGATGGGAACGGGGACTGCGAGGAGGATGAGCAACCCGGCCACAGCACCGTGGAGCGGGGGGCCATTCAAGTGGGGGGAGATAAAAGAAATGTTGTAGTGGTAGGGGATAGTATCGTTAGGGGGATAGATAGGGTTCTTTGCAGCCGAGAGCGAGAGTCCCGAAGGCTGTGTTAAGGACATCTCCTCTGGGCTGCAGAGAAACTTGGAGTGGGAGGGGGAGGATCCAGTTGTCATGGTCCATGTTGGTACCAACGACATAGATAGGACAAGGAAAGAGGTTCTGCTGAGAGAGTTTGAGCAGCTAGGGGCCAAATTAAAAAGCAGAACCACAAGGGTAATAATCTCTGGATTACTACCTGAGCCACGTGCAAATTTGGCTAGGGTAAATAAAATTAGAGAGTTAAATGCGTGGCTCAAAGACTGGTGTGGGAGAAATGGGTTTTGCTTCCTGGGACACTGGCATCAGTACTGGAACAGGAGAGAGCTGTTCCGTTGGGACGGACTTCACTTGGCCAGTGCTGGGACTAGAATCCTGGCGAATCGAGTAACTAGGGCTGTAGAGAGGGCTTTAAACTAATTAGTGGGGGGGAGGTTTTAAGAGAGCGAAAAATAAAAATGACAGCGGAGAAGGCAATAGAGCAAGGTAGCAGTGGGGGAATTAAAAACCAGAGCGTGTCAGGAAGGGACAGAATGTATATAATGATAAAGGTAAAGTAGTAAAAGGGGTAAAAGGAATAAATTGTCAGAAAACATATTTGAAAGTTCTTTATCTGAATGCACGCAGCATTCGTAACAAAATAGACGAGTTGACGGTACAAATAACTACACATGGGTATGATCTGGTGGCCATTACGGAAACATGGCTGCAAGATGATCATGATTGGGAACTAAACATACAAGGGTATTTGACAATTAGGAAGGACAGACAGGAAGGAAAGGGAGGTGGGGTTGCTATGTTAGTCAAGGATGGAATCACTGCAATAGTCAGAAATGATATTGGGTCAAAGGATCAGGATAGTGAAACAGTTTGGGTGGAGATAAGGAATAATAAGGGGAAAAAGTCACTAATGGGCGTAGTCTATAGGCCTCCTAACAGTTGCAACTCTGTTGGTCGGAGTATAAATCAGGAAATAGTTGGGGCTTGTAATAAGGGAACAGCTATAATCATGGGGGATTTTAACTTTCATATTGACTGGACTAATCAAATTGGACATGGCAGCCTTGAGGAAGAGTTCATAGAGTGTATTAGGGATGGGTTCCTTGAGCAATATGTAACTGAACCAACCAGGGGGCAGGCAATCTTAGATCTGGTCCTGTGTAATGAGACAGGATTAATAAAAAATGTCCTAGTAAAGGATCCCCTTGGAATGAGTGACCATAATATGGTTGAATTCCAAATTCAGTTTGAGGGTGAGAGAGTTGGATCTCAAACCAGTGTACTGAGCTTAAATAAAGGAGACTATGAAGGTATGAGAGTAGAATTGACTAAAGTGGACTGGGAAAACAGATTAAAGTGTAAGACGGTACAAGAGCAGTGGTCTACATTCAAGGAGATATTTCACATCTTTCAAGATAAATATATTCCACTGAGGAAAAAGGGGAGTAAAAGAAAAGACAGCCATCCGTGGCTTAGTAAAGTAATAAAGGATAGTATCCAACTGAAAACAAGGGCATATAAAGTAGCCAAATCTAGTGGGAGGATAGAAGATTGGGAAGCATTTAAAAGCCAGCAAACAATAACTAAAAGATTAATTAAGAAAGGGAAGATAGATTATGAAAGTAAACTAGCAAAAAATATAAAAACAGACAGCAAGAGTTTCTACAGCTATATAAAAAGAAAAAGGGTGGCTAAAGTGAACGTTGGTCCCTTAGAGGATGAGATCGGGAAACTAGTGGTGGGGAACATGGAGATGGCAAAGATGCTGAACAAATAGTTTGTATCAGTCTTTACAGTAGAGGACACTAAAAATATCCCAACACTGGACAAACAGGGGGCAATGGGGTGGGGGGGGAGGAGCTAAACACAATTAAAATCACTAAGGAAATGGTACTCGGTAAAATAATGGGACTTAAGGCGGATAAATCCCCTGGACCTGATGGCCTACATCCTAAGGTCTTGAGAGAAGTGGCGGTAGGGATTGTGGATGCATTGGTGATCATTTTCCAAAACTCCCTGGACTCAGGAAAGGTCCCGGCAGATTGGAAAACTGCTAATGTAACACCCTTATTTAAGAAGGGAAGTAGACAAAAAGCTGGAAACTATAGACTGGTTAGCCTAACATCTGCGGTTGGCAAAATGTTGGAGTCCATTATTAAGGAAACAGTAACAGAGCATTTGGATAAACATAATTTAATAGGACAGAGTCAGCATGGTTTTATGAAGGGGAAGTCATGTTTGACAAATTTGCTCGAATTCTTTGAGGACGTAACATACAGGGTGGATAAAGGGGAACCAGTGGATGTAGTGTATCTGGACTTCCAAAAGGCATTTGACAAGGTTCCACACAAAAGATTACTGATCAAGGTAAAAAATCACGGGATTGGGGGTCATATACTGGCATGGGTGGAAGATTGGCTATCTAACAGAAAACAAAGAGTTGGGATAAATGGTTCATTCTCAGGATGGCAATCAGTAACTAGTGGTGTTCCGCAGGGGTCAGTGCTGGGACCCCGACTCTTTACAATCTATATTAACGATTTGGAGGAAGGGACCGAGTGCAACGTATCCAAGTTTGCTGACGATACAAAGATGGGAGGGAAAGCAGTGAGTGAGGAGGACATAAAAAACCTGCAAAAGGACATAGACAGGCTAAGTGAGTGGGCAGAGATTTGGCAGATGGAATATAATATTGGAAAGTGTGAGGTTATGCACTTTGGCAGAAAAAATCAAAGAGCAAGTTATTATCTAAATGGAGAGAAACTGCAAAGTGCTACATTACAAAGGGATCTGGGGGTCCTGGTGCATGAAACACAAAAAGTTAGTATGCAGGTGCAGCAGGTGATCAGGAAGGCCAATGGAATCTTGGCTTTTATTGCAAGGGGGATGGAGTATAAAAACAGGGAGGTCTTGCTGCAGTTATACAGGGTATTGGTGAGGCCACACCTGGAATACTGCGTGCAGTTTTGGTTTCCATATTTAAGAAAAGATATACTTGCTCTCGAGGCGGTTCAGAGAAGGTTCACTCGGTTGATTCCAGAGATGAGGGGGTTGACGTATGAGGAAAGGTTGAGTAGGTTGGGCCTCTACTCATTGGAGTTCAGAAGAATGAGAGGCGATCTTATCGAAACATATAAGATTGTGAGGGGTCTTGATCGGGTGGATGCGGTGAGGATGTTTCCACTGATGGGTGAGACTAGAACTAGGGGGCATAATCTTAGAATAAGGGGCTGCCCTTTCAAAACTGAGATGAGGAGAAACTTCTTCACTCAGAGGGTAGTAAATCTATGGAATTTGCTACCCCAGAGAGCTGTGGAAGCTGCAACATTAAATACATTTAAAACAGAGATAGACAGTTTCCTAGCAGACAAGGGAATTAGGGGTTACGGGGAGAGGGCAGGGAAGTGGACGTGAGTCTAGATTCGGATCAGCCATGACCCTATTGAATGGTGGAGCAGGCCCGAGGGGCCGTATGGCCTACTCCTGCTCCTACTTCTTATGTTCTTACATACCCCCTCCCCCCCCCTGATCACCTCCCCCCATCTCACAGAGAAAAATCAAGGGGTGGGGGGTGGGCCGTAAAAACAAATTGTATGTATTTTTCACTTTCTTTGAACAGTTCTGTTTATTAGTTATAGAAATATTGGACAAGTGAATAAACACTGTTTGACTGTTAGTCAAGAATCATCCCATCGAGGAACAATGACTCTGCTGAAGAGAAAAAGATTGGTGAAGTCAAGCGTAGGTCCCTTGCAGTCAGAATCAGGGCAATTTATAATGGGGAACAAAGAAATGGCAGACCAACTAAATACATACTTTGGTTCTGTCTTCACAAAGGATGACACAAATAACCTCCCAGAGATGTTGGGGAACATAGGGTCTAATGAGAGGGAGGAACTGAAATAAATCAGTATCTGTAGGGAAATGGTGTTAGGGAAATTGACGGGATTGAAGGCCGATAAATCCCCAGGGCCTGATAATCTACATCCTAGGGTACTTAAGGAAGTGGCCCTAGAAATAATAGATGCATGCTGGTCATCTTCCAACATTCGATGGAATCTGGAACAGTTCCCATGGATTGGAGGATAGCTAATGTAACCCCACAATTAGAAAATGTGTCCATTATAAAAGATGTAATAGCAGAGCACTTGGAAAACAGTGACAGCATCGGACAAAGTCAACATGGATTTACAAAAGGTAAATCGTGCTTAACTAATCTACTGGAATTTTTTGAGGATGTAACTGGTAAAATAGATAAGGGAGAACCAGTGGATGTGGTGTATTTGGACTTTCAGAAGGCTTTCGATAAGGTCCCGCATAAGAGATTAGCGTGCAAAGTTAAAGTACATGGGATTGGGGGTAAGGTACTGTCTTGGATAGAGAACTGGTTGGCAGACAGGAAGCAAAGAGTTGGAATAAACGGGTCTTTTTCCGAGTGGCAGGCAGTGACTAGTGGGGTACTGCAGGGATCGGTGCTAAGACCCCAGCTAATCGCAATATATATAAATGATCTAGACGAGGGAACCAGATGTAATATCTCCAAGTTTGCAGATGACACAAAGCTGGGTGGGCGTGTGTGCTGTGAGGAGGATGCAGAGAAACTCCAGTATGATTTGGACAGGTTGGGTGATTGGGCAGATGCATGGCAAATGCAGTATAATGTGGATAAATGCGAGGTTATCCACTTTGGTGGCAAAAACAGGAAGGCAGATTATTATCTGAACGGCAATAGATTGGGAAAAGGGGAAGTGCAACGAGACCTGGGTGTCCTTGTGCACCAGTCGCTGAAGGTAATTATGCAGGTGCAGCAGGCGGTTAAGAAGGCAAATGGTATGTTGGCCTTCAAAGCGAGAGAATTTGAGTACAGGAGCAAGGATGTCTTGCTGCAGTTGTACAGGGCCTTGGTGAGACCAGACCTTGAGTATTGTGTACAGTTTTGGTCGCCTTATCTGAGGAAGGATGTTCTTGCCATGGAGAGAGTGCAGCGAAGATTCACCAGACTGATTCCTAGGATGGCAGGAATGACATATGAAGAGAGATTGGGTCAATTAGGCTTATATTCGCTAGAGTTTAGAAGAATGAGAGGGGATCTCAATGAAACTTATAAAATTCTAACAGAACTAGACAGACTAGATGCAGGAAGGATGTTCCCGATTGCGGGGGATTCCAGAACCAGGGGTCACAGGCTAAGGATAAGGGGTAAGCCATTTAGGACTAAGATGAGGAGGAATTTCTTCACCCAGAGAGTGGTGAACCTGTGGAATTCTCTACCACACAAGGCAGTTGAGGCCAATTCATTAAATATATTCAAGAAAGATTAGATATATTTTTTAAGGCTAAAGGGATCAAGGGATATGGGGAGAAAGCAGGGACAGGGTACTGAATTTGAATGATCAGCCATGATCTCATTGAATGGCGGAACAGGCTCGAGGGGCCGAATGGCCTACTCCTGCTCCTATCTTCTATGTTTCTATGTTTCTATGCTCAGTTTCCGATTGGCTGGGAAGGTAGGGCACTGCGAGGATGGACATGTAGGGCAACCAATGGCGGGGCAGTTGGAGGCAGGATGTCATGTGATGAGACCTCCTGGAATACGTCCAACCAGAGATGGCCCATGGTTGATAAATATTGGCCCCAGGACACCGGGGACAACTCCCCTGCTCTTCTTCAAAATAGTGGCCGTGGGATCTTTACATCCACTTGAGGGGGCAGACTGGGCCCTGGTTCAACGTCTCGTTTGAAAGACGGCATCTCCGACAGTGCAGCACTCCCTCAGCACTACACTGGGAGTTTGGGCCTGGATTTTTGCTAAGTCTGTGGCACCTCCGCAACCTTCTGACTCAGGCGAGAGTGCTTCCCGCTGAGCCATGGCTGACTCTTCAGTTTAAAAAAGCTGGTCTCGGTAAAAGTGACCATGATGCTGTCGGATTGTCTTATAAACCCAACTGCTTCACCAATGTCCTTTAAGGAAGGAAACCCGCCCTCCTTACCCGGTCTGGGCTTGCATACGACTCCAGTCCTGCACCAATGCCATGGACTCTTAACTGCCCTCTGAACTAGGGGACGGGCAATAAATGCCGTCCTTGCCAACGACGCCCACATCCCGAGAATGAATTCTTTAAAAAAAGCTGAGAGACAGTGCCAATGCTTGACAACAATAATAGTTCAAGTGCGAACAAGCGTAGCTGAGACCGTCAGCTTGCGAAGAGTGGGCGGCAACATTCCCTTGCTGAGAGAGATGTGTTACTATATTGCTTTGCGTGCAGCTCGTGTTTGAGACCCACCCCCGCAGAGGTTTTCAACACAGGCTTCCTCCACCTGGCACGGCAGTGAGGTGGCAGGTTCTGAGTCTCACGCAGCTCAGAGTCTAATCCATGGAGAGGCACCATGAGCTATCCCCATGCCATGAGAAGGAGGGGCAGAGTGTCAGGGCATAAAATAAAGCGGCCAGTGAAACTGCCGGACACCCAGCTCAGGCCAATGAAGTACAAGTGGTTGATATTTCCTAAATTTGAATGAGTTAGCTGTTGGGAACACCGAAAGCGTTCAAGAAATTGACCTGGAAACCCACAGCGCTGCCCAAGACATGGACCACTGGCTCCACTTTAGCATACAGTGAGCTATGAAAAAATGGCACGGTGTTAGAGTTTATAGTGTCAGACCCCACAGTGTGAGACTCCATAGTGTGAGACCCCATAGTGTGAGACCCCATAGTGCGAGACCCCATAGTGTGAGACCCCACAGTGTGAGACCCCACAGTGTGAGACCCCATAGTGTGAGACTCCATAGTGTGAGACCCCATAGTGTGAGACCCCATAGTGTGAGACTCCATAGTGTGAGACCCCATAGTGTGAGACCCCATAGTGTGAGACTCCATAGTGTGAGACCCCATAGTGTGAGACCCCACAGTGTGAGACCCCATAGTGTGAGACCCCATAGTGTGAGACTCCATAGTGTGAGACCCCATAGTGTGAGACCCCATAGTGTGAGACCCCACAGTGTGAGACCCCATAGTGTGAGACCCCATAGTGTGCGAACCCATAGTGTGAGACCCCATAGTGTGAGACCCCATAGTGTGAGACTCCATAGTGTGAGACCCCATAGAGTGAGACCCCATAGTGTGAGACCCCATAGTGTGAGACCCCATAGTGCGAGACTCCATAGTGTGAGACCCCATAGTGTGAGACCCCATAGTGTGAGACCCCATAGTGTGAGACCCCATAGTGTGAGACCCCACAGTGTGAGACCCCATAGTGTGAGACTCCATAGTGTGAGACTCCATAGTGTGAGACCCCATAGTGTGAGACCCCATAGTGTGAGACCCCACAGTGTGAGACCCCATAGTGTGAGACTCCATAGTGTGAGACCCCATAGTGTGAGACCCCATAGTGTGAGACCCCATAGTGTGAGACCCCATAGTGTGAGACTCAATAGTGTGAGACTCAATAGTGAGAGACCCCATAGTGTGAGACCCCATAGTGTGAGACCCCACAGTGTGAGACTCCATAGTGTGAGACTCCATAGTGTGAGACTCCATAGTGTGAGACCCCATAGTGTGAGACCCCATAGTGTGAGACCCCACAGTGTGAGACTCCATAGTGTGAGACTCCATAGTGTGAGACCCCATAGTGTGAGACCCCATAGTGTGAGACCCCATAGTGTGAGACTCCATAGTGTGAGACCCCATAGAGTGAGACCCCATAGTGTGAGACCCCATAGTGCGAGACCCCATAGTGCGAGACTCCATAGTGCGAGACCCCATAGTGCGAGAACCCATAGTCTGAGACCCCATGGTGTGAGACCCTATAATGTGAGACCCCATAGTGTGAGACCCCATAGTGTGAGACCCCATACTCTGAGACCCCATGGTGTGAGACCCTATAATGTGAGACCCCATTGTGTGCGACCCCATAGTGTGAGACCCCATAGTGTGAGACTCCATAGTGTGAGACCCCATAGTGTGAGACCCCATAGTGTGAGACTCCATAGTGTGAGACTCCATAGTGTGAGACCCCATAGTGTGAGACCCCATAGTGTGAGACCCCATAGTGTGAGAACCCATATTGTGAGACCCCATAGTGTGAGACCCCATAGTGTGAGACCCCATAGTGCGAGAACCCATAGTGCGAGACCCCATAGTGGGAGACCCCATAGTGCGAGACCCCATAGTGCGAGACCCCATAGTGTGAGAAGCCATAGTGTGAGACCCCATAGTGTGCGACCCCATAGTGTGCGACCCCATAATGTGAGTCCCCATAGTGTGAGACCCCATAGTGTGAGACTCCATAGTGCGAGACCTCATAGTGTGAGACTCCATAGTGTGAGACCCCATAGCGTGAGAACCCATAGGGTGCGACTCCATCGTGTGCGACTCCATAGTGTGAGACTCCATAGTGTGAGACTCCATAGTGTGAGACCCCATAGTGTGAGACTCCATAGTGTGAGACCCCATAGTGTGAGACTCCATAGTATGAGACTCCATACCGTGAGACTCCATACCGTGAGACTCCATAGCCTGAGACTCCATAGTGTGAGACCCCATAGTTTGAGACCCCATAGTATGAGACCCCATAGAGTGAGAACCCACAGTGTGCGACTCCATCGTGTGCGACTCCATAGTGTGAGACTCCATAGTGCGAGACTCAATAGTGCAAGACACCATAGTGTGAGACTCCATAGTGCGAGACCACATAGTGTGAGACCCCATAGTGTGAGACCCCATAGTTTGAGACCCCAGAGTGTGAGAACCCATAGTGTGAGACCCCATAGTGTGAGACCCCATAATGCGAGACCCCATAGTGCGAGACTCCATAGTGCGAGACTCTATAGTGCGAGACTCCATAGTGCGAGACCCCATAGTGCGAGACCCCATAGTGGGAGATTCCATAGCGTGAGACTCCATAGGGTGAGCCCCCATAGTGTGAGACCCCATAGTGTGAGACCCCATAGTGTGAGACCCCATAGTTTGAGACCCCATAGTATGAGACCCCATAGAGTGAGAACCCATAGTGTGCGACTCCATCGTGTGCGACTCCATAGTGCGAGGCTCCATAGTGTGAGACCCCATAGTGTGAGACCCCATAGTGTGAGACCCCATAGTGCGAGACCCCATAGTGTGAGACCCCATAGTGTGAGACCCCATATTGTGAGACCCCATAGTGTGAGACCCCATAGTGTGAGACCCCATAGTGCGAGACCCCATAGTGTGAGACCCCATAGTGTGAGACCCCATATTGTGAGACTCCATAGTGTGAGACCCCATAGTTTGAGACCCCAAAATATGAGACCCCTTAGAGTGAGAACCCATAGTGTGCGACTCCATCGTGTGCGACTCCATAGTGTGAGACTCCATAGTACGAGACTCAATAGTGCAAGACACCATAGTGCGAGACTCCGTAGTGCGAGACCACATAGTGTGAGACCCCATAGTGTGAGAACCAATAGTGTGAGACCCCATAGTGTGAGACCCCATAGTGTGAGACTCCATAGTGTGAGAACCCATAGTGCGAGACCCCATAGTGCGAGACCCCATAGTGCGAGACCCCATAGTTTGAGACCCCATAGTGTGAGACCTCATAGTGTGAGACCCCATAGTGTGAGACCCCATAGTGTGGGAAGCCATAGTGTGAGACTCCATAGTATTAGACCCCATAGTGTGAGTCTCCATGGTGTGAGTCTCCATAGTGTGAGACCCCATAGTGTGAGGCTCCATAGTGTGAGACCCCATAGTGTGAGACCCCATAGTGTGAGACCCCATAGTGTGAGACTCCATAGTGTGAGTCTCCATGGTGTGAGTCTCCATAGTGTGAGACCCCATAGTGTGAGGCTCCATAGTGTGAGACTCCATAGTGTGAGACCCCATAGTGTGAGACCTCATAGTGTGAGACTCCATAGTGTGAGACCCCATTGTTGGAGACCCCATAGTATGAGACCCCATATTGTGAGACCCCATAGTGTGAGACCCCATAGTGTGAGACTCCATAGTGTGAGACTCCATAGTGTTAGATTCCATAGTGTGAGACTCCATAGTGTGGGTCCCCATAGTGTGAGACCCCATAGTGTGAGACCCCATAGTGTGAGACTCCATTGTGTGAGACCCCATAGTGTGAGACTCCATAGTGCGAGACCCCATATTGTGAGACACCATTGTGTGAGACCCCATAGTGTGAGACCCCATAGTGTGAGACTCCATAGTGTGAAACCCCATAGTGGGAGACCCCATAGTGTGAGACCCCATAGTGTGAGACCCCATAGTGTGAGACACCATAGTGTGAGACCCCATAGCGTGAGATTCCATAGTGCGAGACCCCATAGTGTGAGACCCCATAGAGTGAGACCCCATAGTATGAGACCCCATAGTGTGAGAACCCATAGTGTGAGACCCCATAGTGTGAGACCCCATAGTGTGAGCCTCCATAGTGTGAGGCCCCATAGTGTGAGACCCCATAGTGTGAGACTCCATAGTCTGAGACTCCATAGTGTGAGACCCCATAGTGTGAGACCCCATTATGTGAGACCCCATAGTGTGAGACCCCGTAGTGTGAGACTCCGTAGTGCGAGACCCCATAGTGCAAGACCACATAGTGCGAGACCCCATAGTGCGAGACCCCATAGTGCGAGACCCCATAGTGTGAGACCCCATAGTGTGAGACCCCATAGTGTGAGACCCCATAGTGCGAGACTCCATAGTGTGAGACCCCATAGTGTGAGACCCCATAGTGTGAGACCCCATAGTGTGAGACCCCATATTGTGAGACCCCATAGTGTGAGACCCCATAGTGTGAGACCCCATAGTGCGAGACCCCATAGTGTGAGACCCCATAGTGTGAGACCCCATATTGTGAGACTCCATAGTGTGAGACCCCATAGTTTGATACCCCAAAATATGAGACCCCTTAGAGTGAGAACCCATAGTGTGCGACTCCATCGTGTGCGACTCCATAGTGTGAGACTCCATAGTACGAGACTCAATAGTGCAAGACACCATAGTGCGAGACTCCGTAGTGCGAGACCACATAGTGTGAGACCCCATAGTGTGAGAACCAATAGTGTGAGACCCCATAGTGTGAGACCCCATAGTGTGAGACTCCATAGTGTGAGAACCCATAGTGCGAGACCCCATAGTGCGAGACCCCATAGTGCGAGACCCCATAGTTTGAGACCCCATAGTGTGAGACCTCATAGTGTGAGACCCCATAGTGTGAGACCCCATAGTGTGGGAAGCCATAGTGTGAGACTCCATAGTATTAGACCCCATAGTGTGAGTCTCCATGATGTGAGTCTCCATAGTGTGAGACCCCATAGTGTGAGGCTCCATAGTGTGAGACCCCATAGTGTGAGACCCCATAGTGTGAGACCCCATAGTGTGAGACTCCATAGTGTGAGTCTCCATGGTGTGAGTCTCCATAGTGTGAGACCCCATAGTGTGAGGCTCCATAGTGTGAGACTCCATAGTGTGAGACCCCATAGTGTGAGACCTCATAGTGTGAGACTCCATAGTGTGAGACCCCATTGTTGGAGACCCCATAGTATGAGACCCCATATTGTGAGACCCCATAGTGTGAGACCCCATAGTGTGAGACTCCATAGTGTGAGACTCCATAGTGTTAGATTCCATAGTGTGAGACTCCATAGTGTGGGTCCCCATAGTGTGAGACCCCATAGTGTGAGACCCCATAGTGTGAGACTCCATTGTGTGAGACCCCATAGTGTGAGACTCCATAGTGCGAGACCCCATATTGTGAGACACCATTGTGTGAGACCCCATAGTGTGAGACCCCATAGTGTGAGACTCCATAGTGTGAAACCCCATAGTGGGAGACCCCATAGTGTGAGACCCCATAGTGTGAGACCCCATAGTGTGAGACACCATAGTGTGAGACCCCATAGCGTGAGATTCCATAGTGCGAGACGCCATAGTGTGAGACCCCATAGAGTGAGACCCCATAGTATGAGACCCCATAGTGTGAGAACCCATAGTGTGAGACCCCATAGTGTGAGACCCCATAGTGTGAGCCTCCATAGTGTGAGGCCCCATAGTGTGAGACCCCATAGTGTGAGACTCCATAGTCTGAGACTCCATAGTGTGAGACCCCATAGTGTGAGACCCCATTATGTGAGACCCCATAGTGTGAGACCCCGTAGTGTGAGACTCCGTAGTGCGAGACCCCATAGTGCAAGACCACATAGTGCGAGACCCCATAGTGCGAGACCCCATAGTGCGAGACCCCATAGTGTGAGACCCCATAGTGTGAGACCCCATAGTGTGAGACCCCATAGTGTGAGACCCCATAGTGCGAGACTCCATAGTGTGAGACCCCATAGTGTGAGACCCCATAGTGTGAGACCCCATAGTGTGAGACCCCATAGTGTGAGACCCCATAGTGCGAGACTCCATAGTGTGAGACACCATAGTCTGAGACTCCATAGTTTGAGACTTGATAGTTTGAGACCCCATAGTGTGAGACCCCATAGTGTGAGACCCCATAGTGTGAGACCCCATAGTGTGAGAAGCCATAGTGTGAGACCCCATAGTGTGCGACCCCATAGTGTGCGACCCCATAGTGTGCGACTGCATAATGTGAGACCCCATAGTGTGAGTCCCCATAGTGTGAGACTCCATAGTGTGAGACCCGATAGTGTGAGACTCCATAGTACTAGACCCCATAGTGTGAGTCTCCATAGTGTGAGTCTCCATAGTGTGAGACCCCATAGTGTGAGACCCCATAGTGCGAGAACCCATAGTGCGAGACCCCATAGTGGGAGACCCAATAGTGCGAGACCCCATAGTGCGAGACCCCATAGTGTGAGAAGCCATAGTGTGAGACCCCATAGTGTGCGACCCCATAGTGTGCGACCCCATAATGTGAGTCCCCATAGTGTGAGACCCCATAGTGTGAGACCCCATAGTGTGAGACTCCATAGTGTGAGACTCCATAGTGTGAGACCCCATAGTTTGAGACCTGATAGCGTGAGACTCCATCGCGTGAGACTCCATAGGGTGAGACCCCATAGTGTGAGACTCCATAGTGTGAGACTCCATAGTGTGAGACCCCATAGTTTGAGACCTGATAGCGTGAGACTCCATAGTGTGAGACTCCATAGTGTGAGACTCCATAGTGTGAGACTCCATCGCGTGAGACTCCATAGGGTGAGACCCCATAGTGTGAGACTCCATAGGGTGAGACCCCATAGTGTGAGACCCCATAGTGTGAGACCCCGTAGTGTGAGACTCCATAGTATGAGACCCCATAGAGTGAGAACCCATAGGGTGCGACTCCATCATGTGCGACTCCATAGTGTGAGACTCCATAGTGTGAGACCCCATAGTGTGAGACCCCATAGTGTGAGACCCCATAGTGTGAGACTCCATAGTATGAGACTCCATACCGTGAGACTCCATAGCCTGAGACTCCATAGTGTGAGACCCCATAGTGTGAGACTCCATAGTGTGAGACCCCATAGTGTGAGACTCCATAGTGTGAGACCCCGTAGTGTGAGACTCCATAGTGTGAGACCCCATAGTTGGAGACCCCATAGTATGAGACCCCATAGAGTGAGAACCCATAGTGTGAGACCCCATAGTGTGAGACTCCATAGTGCGAGACTCAATAGTGCAAGACACCATAGTGTGAGACTCCATAGTGCGAGACCACATAGTGTGAGACCCCATAGTGTGAGACCCCATAGTTTGAGACCCCAGAGTGTGAGAACCCATAGTGTGAGACCCCATAGTGTGAGACCCCATAATGCGAGACCCCATAGTGCGAGACTCCATAGTGCGAGACTCTATAGTGCGAGACTCCATAGTGCGAGACCCCATAGTGCGAGACCCCATAGTGGGAGATTCCATAGCATGAGACTCCATAGGGTGAGCCCCCATAGTGTGAGACCCCATAGTGTGAGACCCCATAGTGTGAGACCCCATAGTTTGAGACCCCATAGTATGAGACCCCATAGAGTGAGAACCCATAGTGTGCGACTCCATCGTGTGCGACTCCATAGTGCGAGGCTCCATAGTGTGAGACCCCATAGTGTGAGACCCCATAGTGTGAGACCCCATAGTGCGAGACCCCATAGTGTGAGACCCCATAGTGTGAGACCCCATATTGTGAGACCCCATAGTGTGAGACCCCATAGTGTGAGACCCCATATTGTGAGACCCCATAGTGTGAGACCCCATAGTGTGAGACTCCATACCGTGAGACTCCATGGCGTGAGACTCCATACCGTGAGACTCCATAGCGTGAGACCCCATAGTTTGAGACCCCAAAATATGAGACCCCTTAGAGTGAGAACCCATAGTGTGCGACTCCGTCGTGTGCGACTCCATAGTGTGAGACTCCATAGTACGAGACTCAATAGTGCAAGACACCATAGTGCGAGACTCCGTAGTGCGAGACCACATAGTGTGAGACCCCATAGTGTGAGAACCAATAGTGTGAGACCCCATAGTGTGAGACCCCATAGTGTGAGACTCCATAGTGTGAGAACCCATAGTGCGAGACCCCATAGTGCGAGACCCCATAGTGCGAGACCCCATAGTTTGAGACCCCATAGTGTGAGACCTCATAGTGTGAGACCCCATAGTGTGAGACCCCATAGTGTGAGAAGCCATAGTGTGAGACTCCATAGTATTAGACCCCATAGTGTGAGTCTCCATGGTGTGAGTCTCCATAGTGTGAGACCCCATAGTGTGAGGCTCCATAGTGTGAGACTCCATAGTGTGAGACCCCATAGTGTGAGACCTCATAGTGTGAGACTCCATAGTGTGAGACCCCATTGTTGGAGACCCCATAGTATGAGACCCCATAGAGTGAGAAGCCATACTGTGAGATCCCATATTGTGAGAACCCAAAGTGTGAGACTCCATAGTGTGAGACTCCATATTGTGAGACCCCATAGTGTGAGACCCCATAGTGTGAGACTCCATAGTGTGAGACTCCATAGTGTTAGATTCCATAGTGTGAGACTCCATAGTGTGGGTCCCCATAGTGTGAGACCCCATAGTGTGAGACCCCATAGTGTGAGACTCCATTGTGTGAGACCCCATAGTGTGAGACTCCATAGTGCGAGACCCCATATTGTGAGACACCATTGTGTGAGACCCCATAGTGTGAGACCCCATAGTGTGAGACTCCATAGTGTGAGACCCCATAGTGGGAGACCCCATAGTGTGAGACCCCATAGTGTGAGACCCCATAGTGTGAGACACCATAGTGTGAGACCCCATAGTGTGAGATTCCATAGTGCGAGACCCCATAGTGTGAGACCCCATAGAGTGAGACCCCATAGTGTGAGACCCCATAGTGTGAGCCTCCATAGTGTGAGACCCCATAGTGTGAGACCCCATAGTGTGAGCCTCCATAGTGTGAGGCCCCATAGTGTGAGACCCCATAGTGTGAGACTCCATAGTCTGAGACTCCATAGTGTGAGACCCCATAGTGTGAGACCCCATTATGTGAGACCCCATAGTGTGAGACCCCGTAGTGTGAGACTCCGTAGTGCGAGACCCCATAGTGCAAGACCACATAGTGCGAGACCCCATAGTGCGAGACCCCATAGTGCGAGACCCCATAGTGTGAGACCCCATAGTGTGAGACCCCATAGTGTGAGACTCCATAGTGTGAGACACCATAGTCTGAGACTCCATAGTTTGAGACTTGATAGTTTGAGACCCCATAGTGTGAGACCCCATAGTGTGAGACCCCATAGTGTGAGACCCCATAGTGTGAGAAGCCATAGTGTGAGACCCCATAGTGTGCGACCCCATAGTGTGCGACTGCATAATGTGAGACCCCATAGTGTGAGTCCCCATAGTGTGAGACTCCATAGTGTGAGACCCAATAGTGTGAGACTCCATAGTACTAGACCCCATAGTGTGAGTCTCCATAGTGTGAGTCTCCATAGTGTGAGACCCCATAGTGTGAGACCCCATAGTGTGAGACTCCATAGTGTGAGACTCCATAGTGTGAGACCCCATAGTGTGAGACCTCATAGTGTGAGACTCCATAGTGTGAGACCCCATAGTTTGAGACCCCATGGTATGAGACCCCATAGAGTGAGGACCCATAGTGTGAGACCCCATATTGTGAGAACCCAAAGTGTGACACTCCATCGTGTGAGACTCCATAGTGTGAGATTCCATAGTGTGAGATTCCATAGTGTGAGACCCCATATTGTGAGACTCCATAGTGTGAGACTCCATAGTGTGAGACCCCATATTGTGAGACTCCATAGTGTGAGACCCCATAGTGTGAGACTCCATAGCGTGAGACTCCATAGTGTGAGTCCCCATAGTGTGAGACCCCATTGTGTGAGACTCCATAGTGTGAGATCCCATATGTGAGACCCGATAGTGTGAGACCCCATAGTGTGAGACTCCATAGTGTGAGACCCCATAGTGGGAGACCCCATAATGTGAGACCCCATAGTGTGAGTCCCCATAGTGTGAGACACCATAGTGTGAGACCCCATAGTGTGAGATTCCATAGTGCGAGACCCCATTGTGCGAGACCCCATAGTGTGAGACCTCTTAGTGTGAGACCTCTTAGTGTGAGACTCCATAGTGTGAGACAAATAGTGTGAGACCCCATAGTGTGAGACTCCATAGTGTGAGAAGCCATAGTGTGAGACCCCATAATGTGAGACCCCATAATGTGAGACCCCATAGTGTGAGACTCCATAGTGTGAGAAGCCATAGTGTGAGACCCCATAATGTGAGACCCCATAATGTGAGACCCCATAGTGTGAGACTCCATAGTGTGAGACTCCATAGTGTGAGACTCCATAGAGTGAGACCCCATAGTGTGAGCCTCCATAGTGTGAGACCCCATAGTGTGAGACCCCATAGTGTGAGACTCCATAGTCTGAGACTCCATAGTGTGAGACCCCATAGTGAGACCCCATAGTGTGAGACCCCGTAGTGTGAGGCTCCGTATTGCGAGACCCCATAGTGCGACACCACATAGTGCGAGACCCCATAGTGCGAGACCCCATAGTGCGAGACCACATCGTGCGAGACCCCATAGTGCGAGACCCCATAGTGCGAGACCCCATAGTGTGAGACCCCATAGTGCGAGACCCAAAGTGTGAGACCCCATAGTGTGAGACACCATAGCGTGAGACTCCATAGCGTGACACTCCATAGCGTGAGACTCCATAGGGTGAGACCCGATTGTGTGAGACCCCATAGTGTGAGAACCCATAGTGTGAGACCCCATAGTGTGCGACTCCATTGTGTGCGACTCCATAGTGTGAGACTCCATAGTGTGAGACCCCATAATGCGAGACCCCATAGTGCGAGACTCTATATTATGGGACCCCATAGTGTAAGACCCCATATTGTGAGACCCCATAGTGCGTGACCCGATATTGCGAGACCCCATAGTGCGAGAACCCGTAGTGCGAGAACCCGTAGTGCGAGGCTCCGTAGTGTGAGACCCCATAGTGTGAGACTCCGTAGTGCGAGACTCCATATTGCGAGATTCCATTGTGTGAGACCCCATTGCGTGAGATCCCATATCATGAGACCCCATATCATGAGACCCCATAGAGTGAGACCCCATAGAATGAGACTCCATAGCGTGAGACTCCAGTGTGTGAGACTCCATAGTTTGAGACTCCATAGTGCGAGATTCCATAATGTGAGACCCCATAGTGTGAGACCCCATAGTGTGAGACTCCATAGTGTGAGACACCATAGTGTGAGACCCCATAGTGTGAGACCCCACAGTGAGACCCCATAGTGTGAGACTCAATAGTGCGAGACCACATAGTGCGAGACCCCATAGTGCGAGACCCCATAGTGCGAGACTCCATAGCACTAGACTCCATAGTGTGAGACCCCATAGTGTGAGTCTCCATAGTGTGAGACCCCATAGTGTGAGACCCCATAGTGTGAGACCCCAAAGTGTGAGATTCCATAGTGTGAGACCCCATCGTGTGAGACCCCATAGTGTGAGACCCCATAGTGTGAGACCCCATAGTGTGAGACTCCATAGTGTGAGACCCAATAGTGTGAGACCCCATAGTGTAAGACCCCATAGTGTGAGACGCCATAGTGTGAGACCCCATAGTGTGCGACCCCATAATGTGTGACCCCATAGTGTGCGACTCCATAGTGTGAGACCCCATAGTGTGAGAATCCATAGTGTGAGACTCAATAGTGTGAGACTCCATAGTGTGAGACTCCATAGTGTGAGACCCCATAGTGTGAGCCTCCACAGTGTGAGACCCCATAGTGTGAGACCCGATAGTTTGAGACCCCATAGTGTGAGACCCCATAGTGTGAGACTCCATAGTGCGAGACCCCATAGTGCGAGACCACATAGTGCGAGACTCCATAGTGCGAGACCCCATAGTGCGAGACTCCATGGTGCGAGACCCCATAGTGTGAGACCCCATAGATTGAGACCACATAGTGTGAGTCCCAATAGTGTGAGACCCCATAGTGTGAGACTCCATAGTGTGAGACGCCATAGTCTGAGACTCTATAGTTTGAGACTTGATAGTGTGAGACCCCATAGCGTGAGACACCACAGCGTGAGACCCCATAGTGTGAGACTCCATAGTGTGAGACACCACAGCGTGAGACCCCATAGTGTGAGACTCCATAGCGTGACACTCCATAGGGTGAGACCCCATAGTGTGAGACCCCATAGTGTGAGACCCCATAGAGTGAGAACCCATAGTGTGCGACTCCATGGTGTGCGACTCCATAGTGTGAGACTCCATAGTGTGAGACCCCATAGTGCGAGGCCCAATAGTGTGAGACTCCATAGTGTGAGACCCATAGTGTGAGACCCAATAGTGTGAGACCCCATAGTGTGAGACCCCATATTGCGAGACCCCATCGTGCAAGAACCCATAGTGCGAGAACCCACAGTGCGAGACTCCGTAGTGCGAGATTCCATAGTGCGAGACTCCATAGTGCGAGACTCCATAGTGCGAGACTCCATAGTGTGAGACCGCATCGCGTGAGACCCCATATCGTGAGACCCCATAGCCTGAGACCTCATAGTGTGAGAACCTATAGTGTGAGACCCCATAGTGTGAGACTCCATAGTGCGAGACCCCATAGTGCAAGACCCCATAGTGCGAGACCCCGTAGTGTGAGACCCCAGAGTGTGAGACTCCATAGTGTGAGACCCCATAGTGTGCAACCCCATAGTGCGAGACCCCATAGTGCGAGACCCCATAGTGTGAGACCCCAGAGTGTGAGACTCCATAGTGTGAGACCCCATAGTGTGAGACCCCATAGTGCGAGACCCCGTAGTGTGAGACCCCAGAGTGTGAGACTCCATAGTGTGAGACCCCATAGTGTGAGACCCCATAGTGTGCAACCCCATAGTGTGAGACTCCATAGTGCGAGACCCCGTAGTGTGAGACCCCAGAGTGTGAGACTCCATAGTGTGAGACCCCATAGTGTGAGACCCCATAGTGCGAGACCCCATAGTGCGAGACCCCATAGTCCGAGACCCCATAGTTTGAGACCCCATAGTGTGAGTCTCCGTAGTGTGAGACCGCATAGTGTGAGACCCCATAGTGTGAGACCCCATAGTGCGAGACCCCATAGTGCGAGACCCCATAGTCCGAGACCCCATAGTTTGAGACCCCATAGTGTGAGTCTCCGTAGTGTGAGACTCCATAGTGTGAGACTCCATAGCGTGAGACTCCATAGTGTGTAACCCCATATTGGGAGACCCCATAGTGTGAGACCCCATAGTGTGAGACTCCATAGTGTGAGACCCCATATTGGGAGACCCCATAGTGTGAGACCCCATAGTGTGAGACCCCATAGTGTGAGACACCATAGTGTGAGACCCCATAGTGCGAGACCCCATAGTGTGAGACCCCATAGTGTGAGACCCCATATTGTGAGACCCCATAGTGTGAGACCCCATAGTGTGAGACCCAATAGTGTGAGACCCCATGGTGTGAGACCCCATAGTGTGAGACTCCATAGTGTGAGACCCCATAGTGTGAGACCCCATAGTGTGAGACTCCATAGTGTGAGACTCCATAGTGTGAGACTCCATAGTGTGAGACCCGATAGTGTGAGCCTCCATAGTGTGAGACCCCATATTGTGAGACCCCATAGTTTGAGACTCCATAGTCTGAGACCCCATAGTCTGAGACCCCATAGTGTGAGCCTCCATAGTGTGAGACCCCATAGTGTGAGACCCCATTATGTGAGACCCCATAGTGTGAGACCCCATAGTGTGAGACCCCGTAGTGTGAGACTCCGTATTGCGAGACCCCATAGTGCGACACCACATAGTGCGAGACCCCATAGTGCGAGACCCCATAGTGCAAGACCACATAGTGCGAGACCCCATAGTGCGAGACCCCATAGTGCGAGACCCCATAGTGTGAGACCCCATAGTGTGAGACCCCATAGTGTGAGACCCCATAGAGTGAGAACCCATAGTGTGCGACTCCATTGTGTGCGACTCCATAGTGTGAGATTCCATAGTGTGAGACCCCATAGTGCGAGACCCCATAGTGCGAGACCCCATAGTGCGAGACTCCATATTATGGGACCACATAGTGTGAGACCCCATATTGTGAGACCCCATAGTGCGTGACCCGATATTGCGAGGCCCCATAGTGCGAGAACCCGTAGTGCGAGAACCCGTAGTGCGAGACTCCGTAGTGCGAGATTCCATAGTCTGAGACCCTATCGCGTGAGATCCCATATCGTGAGACCCCATAGAGTGAGACCCCATAGAGTGAGACTCCATAGTGTGAGACTCCATAGTTTGAGACTCCATAGTTTGAGACTCCATAGTGTGATGCTCCATAGTGTGAGACTCCATAGTGTGAGACCCCATAGTGTGAGACCCCATAGTGTGAGACTCCATCGTGTGAGACCCCATAGTGTGAGACTCCATAGTGTGAGAACCCCAGAGTGTGAGACCCCATAGTGTGAGACTCCATAGTGTGAGACTCCATAGTGTGAGACTCCATATTGTGAGGCCCCATAGTGTGAGACCCCATACTGTGAGACCCCATAGTGTGAGACTCAATAGTGCGAGACCACATAGTGCGAGACCCCATAGTGCGACACCCCATAGTGCGAGACTCCATAGCGTGAGACTCCATAGTGTGAGACCCCATAGTGTGAGTCTCCACAGTTTGAGACCCCATAGCGTGAGATCCCATAGTGTGAGACCCCATAGTGTGAGACCCCATAGTGTGAGACTCCATAGTGTGAGAACCAATAGTGTGAGACCCCATAATGTGAGACCCCAAAGTGTGAGACTCCATAGTGTGAGACCCCATAGTGTGAGACCCCATAGTGTGAGACTCCATAGTGTGAGACTCCATAGTGTGAGAACCAATAGTGTGAGACCCCATAGTGTGAGACTCCATAGTGTGAGACTCCATAGTGTGAGACCCCATAGTGTGAGACCCCATAGTGTGAGACTCCATAGTGTGAGACTCCATAGTGTGAGAACCAATAGTGTGAGACCCCATAGTGTGAGACTCCATAGTGTGAGACTCCATAGTGTGCGACTCCATAGTGTGAGACCCCATAGTGTGAGAAGCCATAGTGTGAGACCCCATAGTGTGCGACCCCATAATGTGCGACCCCATAGTGTGCGACTCCATAGTGTGAGACCCCATAGTGTGAGAATCCATAGTGTGAGACTCCATAGTGTGAGACCCCATAGTATGAGACCCCATAGAGTGAGAACCCATAGGGTGCGACTCCATCGTGTGAGACTCCATATTGTGAGACTCCATAGCGTGAGACCCGATAGTGTGAGACCCCATAGTGTGAGAATCCATAGTGTGAGAATCCATAGTGTGAGACTCCATAGTGTGAGAATCCATAGTGTGAGACCCCATAGTGTGAGAATCCATAGTGTGAGAATCCATAGTGTGAGACTCCATAGTGTGAGACCCGATAGTGTGAGACCCCATAGTGTGAGAATCCATAGTGTGAGAATCCATAGTGTGAGACTCCATAGTGCGAGACCCGATAGTGTGAGACCCCATAGTGTGAGAATCCATAGTGTGAGAATCCATAGTGTGAGACTCCATAGTGTGAGAATCCATAGTGTGAGACCCCATAGTGTGAGAATCCATAGTGTGAGAATCCATAGTGTGAGACTCCATAGTGTGAGACCCGATAGTGTGAGACCCCATAGTGTGAGAATCCATAGTGCGAGAATCCATAGTGTGAGACTCCATAGCGTGAGACCCCATAGTGTGAGACTCCATAGTGTGAGACCCCATATTGTGAGACCTGATAGTTTGAGACCCCATAGTGTGAGACCCCATAGTGTGAGACCCCATATTGTGAGACTCCATAGTGTGAGACGCCAGAGTGTGAGACCCCACAGTTTGAGACCCCATAGTGTGAGACTCCATAGTGTGAGACCCCATATTGGGAGACCCCATAGTGTAAGACCCCATAGTGTGAGACACCATAGTGCGAGACCCCATAGTGTGAGACCCCATTGTGTGAGATCCCACAGTGTGAGACTCCATAGTGTGAGACCCAATAGTGTGAGACCCCATAGTGTGAGACTCCATAGTGTGAGAAGCCATAGTGTGAGACCCCATAGTGTGAGACCCCATAGTGTGAGACTCCATAGTGTGAGACCCGATAGTGTGAGCCTCCATAGTGTGAGACCCCATATTGTGAGACCCCATAGTGTGAGACTGCATAGTCTGAGACTCCATAGTGTGAGACCCCATAGTGTGAGACCCCATAGTGTGAGACCCCATAGGGTGAGACTCCATAGTGCGAGACCCCATAGTGCCAGGCCCCATAGTGCGAGACCGCATAGTGCGAGACCCCATATTGCGAGACTCCATAGTGCGAGACTCCATAGTGTGAGACCCCATAGTGCGAGACCCCATAGTGCGAGACCGCATAGTGCGAGACCCCATAGTGCGAGACCCCATAGTGCGAGACCCCATAGTGCGAGACCCCATAGTGCGAGACCCCATAGTCTGTGAACCCATAATTTGAGACCCAATAGTGTGAGTCTCCATAGTGTGAGACACCATAGCGTGAGACTCCATAGCGTGACACTCCATAGTGTGAGACTCCATAGTGTGAGACCCCATAGTGTGAGACCCCATAGTGTGAGATCCCATAGTGTGAGACTCCATAGTGCGAGACCCCATAGTGCCAGGCCCCATAGTGCGAGACCGCATAGTGCGAGACCCCATATTGCGAGACTCCATAGTGCGAGACTCCATAGTGTGAGACCCCATAGTGCGAGACCCCATAGTGCGAGACCGCATAGTGCGAGACCCCATAGTGCGAGACCCCATAGTGCGAGACCCCATAGTGCGAGACCCCATAGTGCGAGACCCCATAGTCTGTGAACCCATAATTTGAGACCCAATAGTGTGAGACTCCATAGTGTGAGACCCCATAGTGTGAGACCCCATAGTGTGAGATCCCATAGTGTGAGACCCCATAGTGTGAGACTCCATAGCGTGAGACCCCATAGTGTGAGACCCCATAGTGTGAGATCCCATAGTGTGAGACCCCATAGTGTGAGATCCCATAGTGTGAGACTCCATAGTGTGAGACTCCATAGTGTGAGACTCCATAGCGTGCGACACCATAGTGTGAGCCTCCATAGTGTGAGACCC
The DNA here is from genome assembly GCF_052327205.1 of Somniosus microcephalus. Classification (NCBI taxonomy): domain Eukaryota; kingdom Metazoa; phylum Chordata; class Chondrichthyes; order Squaliformes; family Somniosidae; genus Somniosus; species Somniosus microcephalus. The sequence goes on from NC_140998.1 coordinate 11,492,579, forward strand.
CATAGTGTGAGACCCCATAGTGTGAGATCCCATAGTGTGAGACCCCATAGTGTGAGATCCCATAGTGTGAGACTCCATAGTGTGAGACTCCATAGTGTGAGACCCCATAGTGTGAGACCCCATAGTGTGAGATCCCATAGTGTGAGACTCCATAGTGTGAGACCCCATAGTGTGAGACCCCATAGTGTGAGATCCCATAGTGTGAGACTCCATAGTGTGAGACTCCATAGTGTGAGACCCCATATTGTGAGACTCCATAGTGTGAGACCCCATTGTGTGAGACCCCATATTGTGAGACTCCATAGTGTGAGACCCCATTGTGTGAGACCCCATAGTGTGAGACCCCATAGTGTGAGATCCCATAGTGTGAGACTCCATAGCGTGAGATCCCATAGCGTGAGACTCCATAGGGTGAGACCCCATAGTGTGAGACCCCATAGTGTGAGACTCCATAGTGTGAGACCCCATAGTTTGAGACCCCATAGTGTGAGACCCCATAGTTTGAAACCCCATCGTGTGCGACTCCATGGTGTGCGACTCCATAGTGCGAGTCTCCATAGTGTGAGACCCCATAGTGTGAGACCCCATAGTTTGAGACCCCATAGTGTGAGACCTCATAGTGTGAGACCCCAATTTGGGAAACCCCATAGTGCGAGACTCAATAGTGCAAGACTCCATAGTGCGAGACTCCATAGTGCAAGACCCCATAGTGTGAGACCCCATAGTGTGAGACCCCATAGTGTGAGACTCCATAGTGCAAGACCCCATAGTGTGAGACCCCATAGTGTGAGACCCCATAGTGTGAGACTCCATAGCGTGAGTCTCCATAGTGTGAGACCCCATAGTGTGAGACTCCATAGTGCAAGACCCCATAGTGTGAGACCCCATAGTGTGAGACCTCATAGTGTGAGACTCCATAGTGTGAGACTCCATAGCGTGAGTCTCCATAGTGTGAGACCCCATAGTGTGAGACTCCATAGTGCAAGACCCCATAGTGTGAGACCCCATAGTGTGAGACCCCATAGTGTGAGACCCCATAGTGTGAGACTCCATATTGCGAGACCCCATCGACCGAGAACCCATAGTGCGAGAAGCCACAGTGCGAGACTCCATAGTGCGAGACTCCATAGTGCGAGACTCCATAGCGCGAGACTCCATCGTGTGAGACCCCATCGCGTGAGACCCCATATCGTGAGACCCCATAGTGTGAGACTCCATAGTGCGAGACTCCATAGCGCGAGACTCCATCGTGTGAGACCCCATATCGTGAGACCCCATATCGTGAGACCCCATAGTCTGAGACCCCATAGTGTGAGAACCCATATTGTGAGACCCCATAGTGTGAGACTCCATAGTGCGAGACCCCATAGTGCAAGACCCCATAGTGCGAGACCCCATAGTATGAGACCCCAGAGTGTGAGACCCCATAGTGCGAGACCCCATAGTGCGAGACCCCATAGTTCGAGACCCCATAGTGCGAGACCCCATAGTCCGAGACCCCATAATTTGAGACCCCATAATGTGAGTCTCCATAGTGTGAGACCGCATAGCATGAGACCCCATAGTGTGAGACCCCATAGTGTGCAACCCCATAGTGCGAGACCCCATAGTGCGAGACCCCATAGTTCGAGACCCCATAGTGCGAGACCCCATAGTCCGAGACCCCATAATTTGAGACCCCATAATGTGAGTCTCCATAGTGTGAGACTCCATAGTGTGAGACTCCATAGCGTGAGACTCCATAGTGTGAGACTCCATAGCGTGAGATCCCATAGTGTGAGACTCCATAGCGTGAGACTCCATAGTGTGAGACTCCATAGCGTGAGATCCCATAGTGTGAGACTCCATAGCATGAGACTCCATAGTGTGAGACTCCACAGTGTGAGACTCCATAGTGTGAGACTCCATAGTGTGAGACCCCATAGTGTGAGACTCCATAGTGTGAGACTCCATAGTGTGAGACCCCATAGTGTGAGACTCCATAGTGTGAGACTCCATAGTGTGAGACTCCACAGTGTGAGACTCCATAGTGTGAGACTCCATAGTGTGAGACCCCACAGTGTGAGACTCCATAGTGTGAGACTCCATAGTGTGAGACCCCATAGTGTGAGACTCCATAGTGTGAGACTCCATAGCGTGAGACCCCACAGTGTGAGACTCCATAGCATGAGACTCCATAGTGTGAGACTCCATAGCGTGAGACCCCATAGTGTGAGACCCCATAGTGTGAGACTCCATAGCGTGAGACTCCATAGCGTGAGATCCCATAGTGTGAGACTCCATAGCATGAGACTCCATAGTGTGAGACTCCATAGCGTGAGACCCCATAGTGTGAGACCCCATAGTGTGAGACTCCATAGTGTGAGACTCCATAGCGTGAGATCCCATAGTGTGAGACTCCATAGCATGAGACTCCATAGTGTGAGACCCCATAGTGTGAGACTCCATAGTGTGAGACTCCATAGCGTGAGATCCCATAGTGTGAGACCCCATAGTGTGAGACCCCATAGTCTGAGACTCCATAGCGTGAGACCCCATAGTGTGAGACTCCATAGTGTGAGACTCCATAGCGTGAGACCCCATAGTGTGAGACTCCATAGCGTGAGACCCCATAGTGTGAGACTCCATAGCGTGAGATCCCATAGTGTGAGACTCCATAGCATGAGACTCCATAGTGTGAGACTCCATAGTGTGAGACTCCATAGCGTGAGACCCCATAGTGTGAGACTCCATAGTGTGAGACTCCATAGTGTGAGATTCCATAGTGTGAGACCCCATAGTGTGAGACCCCATAGTGTGAGACTCCATAGCATGAGACTCCATAGTGTGAGACTCCATAGCGTGAGACCCCATAGTCCGAGACTCCATAGTGTGAGACTCCATAGTGTGAGACCCCATAGTGTGAGACCCCATATTGTGAGACTCCATAGCGTGAGATCCCATAGTGTGAGACTCCATAGTGTGAGACCCCATAGTGTGAGACCCCATAGTGTGAGACCCCATAGTGTGAGATCCCATAGTGTGAGACTCCATAGCATGAGACTCCATAGTGTGAGACTCCATAGCGTGAGACCCCATAGTGTGAGACCCCATAGTGTGAGACTCCATAGCGTGAGATCCCATAGTGTGAGACTCCATAGCATGAGACTCCATAGTGTGAGACTCCATAGCGTGAGACCCCATAGTGTGAGACCCCATAGTGTGAGACTCCATAGTGTGAGACTCCATAGCGTGAGATCCCATAGTGTGAGACTCCATAGCATGAGACTCCATAGTGTGAGACCCCATAGTGTGAGACTCCATAGTGTGAGACTCCATAGCGTGAGATCCCATAGTGTGAGACCCCATAGTGTGAGACCCCATAGTCTGAGACTCCATAGCGTGAGACCCCATAGTGTGAGACTCCATAGCGTGAGACCCCATAGTGTGAGACTCCATAGTGTGAGACTCCATAGCGTGAGACCCCATAGTGTGAGACTCCATAGCGTGAGACCCCATAGTGTGAGACTCCATAGCGTGAGATCCCATAGTGTGAGACTCCATAGCATGAGACTCCATAGTGTGAGACTCCATAGTGTGAGACTCCATAGCGTGAGACCCCATAGTGTGAGACTCCATAGTGTGAGACTCCATAGTGTGAGATTCCATAGTGTGAGACCCCATAGTGTGAGACCCCATAGTGTGAGACTCCATAGCATGAGACTCCATAGTGTGAGACTCCATAGCGTGAGACCCCATAGTCCGAGACTCCATAGTGTGAGACTCCATAGTGTGAGACCCCATAGTGTGAGACCCCATATTGTGAGACTCCATAGCGTGAGATCCCATAGTGTGAGACTCCATAGCATGAGACTCCATAGTGTGAGACTCCATAGTGTGAGACCCCATAGTGTGAGACTCCATAGCGTGAGATCCCATAGTGTGAGACTCCATAGCATGAGACTCCATAGTGTGAGACTCCATAGCGTGAGACTCCATAGTGTGAGACTCCATAGCGTGAGACCCCATAGTGTGAGACTCCATAGTGTGAGACCCCATAGTGTGAGACTCCATAGTGTGAGACCCCATAGTGTGAGACTCCATAGTGTGAGACCCCATAGTGTGAGACTCCATAGCATGAGACTCCATAGTGTGAGACCCCATAGTGTGAGACTCCATAGCATGAGACTCCATAGTGTGAGACTCCATAGCGTGAGACTCCATAGTGTGAGACCCCATAGTTTGAGACCCCATAGTGTGAGACCCCATAGTTTGAGACCCCATCGTGTGCGGCTCCATGGTGTGAGACTCCATAGTGTGAGACTCCATAGTGCGAGAACCCATAGTGCGAGACTCCATAGTGTGAGACCCCATAGTGCGAGACCCCATAGTTTGAGACCCCATAGTGTGAGACCTCATAGTGTGAGACCCCATATTGGGAGACCCCATAGTGCGAGACTCAATAGTGCGAGACTCCATAGTGCGAGACTCCATAGTGCAGGACGCCATAGTGTGAGACCCCATAGTGCGAGACCCCATAGTGTGAGATTCCATAGTGTGAGACCCCATAGTGTGAGACCTCATAGTGTGAGACCCCATAGTGTGAGACTCCATAGTGTGAGACGCCATAGTGTGAGACCCCATAGTGTGAGACCCCATAGTGTGAGACCCCATAGTGTGAGACGCCATAGTGTGAGACCCCATAGTGTGAGACCTCATAGTGTGAGACCCCATAGTGTGAGACTCCATAGTGTGAGACGCCATAGTGTGAGACTCCATAGTGTGAGACGCCATAGTGCGAGTCTCCATAGTGTGAGACCCCATAGTGTGAGACGCCATAGTGTGAGACCCCATAGTGTGAGACCTCATAGTGTGAGACTCGATAGTGTGGGACCCTATAGTGTGAGACCCCATATTGTGAGACCCCATAGTGTGAGACCCCATAGTGCGAGACCCCATAGTGCCAGGCCCCATAGTGCGAGACCCCATAGTGCGAGACCCCATATTGCGAGACTCCATAGTGCGAGACTCCATAGTGTGAGACCCCATATTGCGAGACCCCATAGTGCGAGACCCCATAGCCTGAGAACCCATAATTTGAGACCCCATAGCGTGAGACTCCATAGCGTGAGACTCCATAGCATGAGACTCCATGGTGTGAGACTCCATAGGGTGAGACCCCATAGTTTGAGACCCCATAGCGTGAGACTCCATAGTTTGAGACCCCATAGCGTGAGACTCCATAGCATGAGATCCCATTGCGTGAGACTCCATAGCGTGAGACTCCATAGCATGAGACTCCATGGTGTGAGACTCCATAGCATGAGACTCCATGGTGTGAGACTCCATAGTGTGAGACTCCATAGTTTGAGACCCCATAGCGTGAGACTCCATAGCGTGAGATCCCATTGCGTGAGACTCCATAGCGTGAGACTTCATAGCGTGAGACCCCATAGTGTGAGACTCCATAGTGTGAGACCCCATAGTTTGAGACCCCATAGTGTGAGACCCCATAGTTTGAGACCCCATTGTGTGCGACTCCATGGTGTGCGACTCCATAGTGCGAGACTCCATAGTGTGAGACCCCATAGAGCGAGACCCCATAGTTTGAGACCCCATAGTGTGAGACCCCATAGTTTGAGACCCCATCGTGTGCGACTCCATGGTGTGCGACTCCATAGTGCGAGACTCCATAGTGTGAGACCCCATAGTGCGAGACCCCATAGTTTGAGACCCCATAGTGTGAGACCTCATAGTGTGAGACCCCATATTGGGAGACCCCATAGTGCGAGACTCAATAGTGCAAGACTCCATAGTGTGAGACTCCATAGTGCAAGACCCCATAGTGCGAGACCCCATAGTGTGAGACCCCAAAATGTGAGATTCCATAGTATGTGACCCCATAGCCTGAGACCCCATAGCATGAGACTCCATATCGTGAGACTCCATAGTATCAGACTCCATAGTGTGAGACGCCATAGTGTGAAACCCCATTGTGTGAGACTCCATAGAGTGAGACTCCATAGTGTGAGACCCCATAGTGTGAGACTCCATAGTGTGAGACCCCATATTGTGAGACCCCATATTGTGAGACCCCATAGTGTGAGACTCCATAGTGTGAGACCACTTAGTGTAAGAGCCCATAGTTTGAGACTCCATAGCGTGAGACCCCATAGTGTGAGACCCCATAGTGTGAGACCCCAAAGTGTGAGACCCCATAGTGTGAGACCCCATAGTTTGAGACCCCATCGTGTGCGACTCCATGGTGTGCGACTCCATAGTGCGAGACTCCATAGTGTGAGACCCCATAGTGCGAGACCCCATAGTTTGAGACCCCATAGTGTGAGACCTCATAGTGTGAGACCCCATATTGGGAGACCCCATAGTGCGAGACTCAATAGTGCAAGACTCCATAGTGCGAGACTCCATAGTGCAAGACCCCATAGTGTGAGACCCCATAGTGTGAGACCCCAAAATGTGAGATTCCATAGTATGTGACCCCATAGCCTGAGACCCCATAGCATGAGACTCCATATCGTGAGACTCCATAGTATGAGACTCCATAGTTTGAGACTCCATAGTGTGAAACCCCATAGTGTGAGACTCCATAGAGTGAGACTCCATAGTGTGAGGCCCCATAGTGTGAGACTCCATAGTGCGAGACCCCATATTGTGAGGCTCCATAGTGTGAGACCCCATAGTGTGAGGCTCCATAGTGTGAGACTCCATTGTGTGAGACCCCATAGTGTGAGACTCCATAGTGCGAGACCCCATATTGTGAGGCTCCATAGTGTGAGACTCCATTGTGTGAGACCCCATAGTGTGAGACTCCATAGTGCGAGACCCCATATTGTGAGACCCCATAGTGTGAGACTCCATAGTGTGAGACCACTTAGTGTAAGAGCCCATAGTTTGAGACTCCATTGTGTGAGACCCCATAGTGTGAGACTCCATAGTGTGAGATCCCATAGTGTGAGACCCCATAGTGTGAGACCCCATAGTGTGAGACCCCAAAGTGTGAGACCCCATAGTGTGAGACCCCATAGTGAGAGATTCCATAGTGTGAGACCCCATAGTGTGAGACCCCGTAGTGTGAGACCCGATAGTGTGAGACTCCATAGTGTGAGACCCCATAGTCTGAGAACCCATAGTGTGAGACCCCATAGTGTGAGACTCCATAGTGTGAGACTCCATAGTGTGAGACCCAATAGTGTGAGATCCCATAGTGTGAGACCCCATAGTGTGAGAAGCCATAGTGTGAGACCCCATAGTGTGTGACCCCATAGTGTGCGACTCCATAGTGTGAGACTCCATAGTGTGGGACCCCATAGTGTGAGCCTCCATAGTGTGAGACCCCATAGTGTGAGCCTCCATAGTGCGAGACCCCATAGTGCGAGACCACATAGTGCGAGACCCCATAGTGTGAGACCCCATAGTGTGAGCCTCCATAGTGTGAGACCCCATAGTGTGAGCCTCCATAGTGCGAGACCCCATAGTGCGAGACCACATAGTGCGAGACTCCATAGTGTGAGATCCCATAGTGTGAGACGCCATAGTCTGAGACTCCATAGTTTGAGACCCCATAGCGTGAGACTCCATAGCGTGAGCCTCCATAGTGTGAGACCCCATAGCGTGAGACTCCATAGCGTGAGACTCCATAGTGTGAGACCCCATAGCGTGAGACTCCATAGCGTGAGACTCCATAGTGTGAGACTCCATAGCGTGAGACTCCATAGCGTGAGCCTCCATAGTGTGAGACCCCATAGCATGAGACTCCATAGCGTGAGACTCCATAGCGTGAGCCTCCATAGTGTGAGACTCCATAGCGCGAGACCCCATAGCGTGAGACTCCATAGCGTGAGACTCCATAGTGTGAGACTCCATAGTGTGAGACTCCATAGTGTGAGACTCCATAGCGTGAGCCTCCATAGTGTGAGACTCCATAGCGCGAGACCCCATAGTTTGAGACCCCATAGCGTGAGACTCCATAGCGTGAGACTCCATAGTGTGAGACTCCATAGCGCGAGACCCCATAGCGTGAGACTCCATAGCGTGAGCCTCCATAGTGTGAGACTCCATAGCGCGAGACCCCATAGTTTGAGACCCCATAGCGTGAGACTCCATAGCGTGAGCCTCCATAGTGTGAGACTCCATAGCGCGAGACCCCATAGCGTGAGACCCCATAGCGTGAGACTCCATAGCGTGAGACTCCAAAGGGTGTCTTTAAATCATTCTTGATAAGATTACTTAAGCAGCTTAATAAAGGGGAAAAGTTAAGTATTTGGGATTCTGTTGGTTTAAGAAGATTAAAACAAGGTTACACTGCAGTAGGAGTAAATTGGCACAGCAGGCAGTGAAAACCAGTTTTCTAACTCATCAGCAGGGGTGACTCATTTGGCTGTAAACAAACAAACAGTATAAAAAGACCATTGCTAGTGTGAGCAAGCACTGAGTGCGAGGTCAGCAGAGAGTGCTGTGAGTTTGGGTAAGTGGCAGTTAGGGTAAGTCGGGAGTTAGGTGCTCTTTTCAAACTTTAACTCTGTGGGTTGTAGTTAGTAAGGCCTTTCTGGTGCAGAGTGACTGTTGGCAAACCATTTAACTGGTGTAACTAGAGGGATTGATTTAATTTAAATCCAATTAATTAAAGGGGATACAAGCATCTAAAATCGGGCAGAGGGTGTCCCTAACTAACAATAAAAAATTTAATTCATTACATAGAATGGAGCAGGTGATGTGCTACTGTTGCGAGATGTGGGAGCCGGTGAACCCCATTGAGGCTCACGGTGATTATGTCTGTGACAAGTGTCTGCTGCTACAGGAACTCCAGCTCCGTGTTGAGGAGCTGGAGTCTGAGCTTCAGACACTGTGACACATCAGGGAGGGGGAGAAGTACCTGGACTCTGTGTATCAGGAGGTAGTCACACCTATGAAGTTAAGTAACTCAGATGTAGCCCATGGTCAGGGACAGGACGGTGTGACTACGAGTGAGGCAGGTACGGGGATCCAGGAGGTAGAGCTGGAGGAGCCGCAGCCCTTGCTCTTGACCAACAGATTTGAGGTTCTTACTCCCTGTGGGGACAGGAGCAGGGACTGCAGGGAGGATGAGCAACGTGGCCACAGCACCGTGGAACAGGGGGCCATTCAAGAGGGGGGAGTAAATAGAAATGTTGTAGTGGTAGGGGATAGTATTATTAGGGGGCTAGATAGAGTTCTCTGCAGCTGAGAGCGAGAGTCCCGAAGGCTGTGTTGCCTACCCGATGCCAGGGTTAAGGACATCTCCTCTGGGCTGGAAAGAAACTTGCAGTGGGAGGGGGTGGATCCAGTTGTCGTGGTCCATGTTGGTACAAACGACATAGATAGGACTAGGCAGCCGGTTCTGTTAAAGGAGTATGAGCAGCTAGGGGTCAAATTAAAAAACAGAACCTCAAGGGTAATAATCTCTGGATTATTACCTGAGCCACGAGCGAATTTGGCTAGGACAAATAAAATTAGAGAGTTAAATGCGCGGCTCAAAGACTGGTGTGGGAGAAATGGGTTTTGCTTCCTGGGACACTGGCACCAGTACTGGGGCCGGAGGGAGCTGTTCCGTTGGGACGGGATTCACTTGGCCAGTGCTGGGACTAGAGTCCTGGCGGATCATATAACTAGGGCTGTAGAGAGGGCTTTAAACTAACTAGTGGGGGGGAGGTTCCTAGAGCGCAAATAATAAAAATGACAACAGAGAAGGTCGTAGACTTAGGTAGCAGTGGGGAAATTAAAAACCAGAGCGTGTCAGGAAGGGGCAGAAGGTATGGAGTAAAAGGTAAAGTAATAAAAAGGGCAAAAGCAGGAACTAAGTGTCACAAAACATATTTGAAAGTTCTCTATCTGAATGCACGTAGCATTCGTAACAAAATAGACGAGTTAATGGCACAAATAACTACATATGGGTATGATCTTGTGGCCATTACAGAAACATGGCTGCAGGGTGACAATGCCTGGGAATTAAACATACCAGGTTATTTAACGATCAGGAAGGAGAGGCAGGAAGGAAGGGGAGGTGGGGTGGCTATGTTAATAAAGGAAGGAATCACTGTAATACAGAGAAATGATATTGGGTCAAAAGATCAGGATAATGAAACAGTTTGGGTGGAGATGAGGAATAATAAGGGGAAAAAAACACTAGTGGGCGTAGTCTATAGGCCTCCGAACAGTTGCAACTCTGTTGGACGGAGTATCAATCAGGAAATAGTTGAGGCTTGTAATAAGGGAACATCTATAATTATGGGGGATTTTAACTATCATATTAATTGGACAAATCAAATTGGGCAGGGCTGCCTTGAGGATGAGTTCATTGAGTGTATTAGGGATGGGTTTCTTGAGCAGTATGTAACTGAACCGACCAGGGGGCAAGCAACCTTAGATCTGGTCCTGTGTAACGAGACAGGATTAATTAAAAATGTCCTAGTAAAGGATCCCCTTGGAATGAGTGACCATAACATGGTTGAATTCCATATTCAAGTTGAGGGTGAGAAGGTTGGATCTCAAACAAGCGTGCTAAGCTTGAATAAAGGAGACTATGAAGGTATGAAAGCGGAATTGAGTAGAGTGGATTGGGAAAATAGATTAAAGGGTAAGACGATACATGATCAGTGGTGTACATTTAAGGAGTTATTTTACAACTTCCAAAAAAAATATATTCCACTGAGAAGAAAAGGGTGTAAAAGAAAAGACAGCCATCCGTGGCTAAGTAAAGAAATTAAGGATAGTATTCGACTAAAAACAAGGGCATATAAGGTAGCCAAATCTAGTGGGAGGATAGAGGATTGGGAAAACTTTAAAAGACAGCAAAAAATAGCAAAAAGATTGATTAAGAAAGGGAAGATAGATTATGAAAGTAAATTAGCAAAAAATATAAAAACAGATAGTAAGAGTTTTTATAGTTATATAAAAAGAAAAAGGGTGGCTAAAGTAAATGTTGGTCCCTTAGAGGATGAGACCGGGAAATTAATGGTGGGAAATATGGAGATGGCAAAAACACTGAATGAATATTTTACATCAGTCTTTACAGTAGAAGACACAAAGAATATCCCAACACTGGACAAACAGGGGGCTAAATGGGGGGAGGAGCTAAACACGATCAAAATCACTAAGGAAGTGGGACTCAAGGTGGATAAATCACCTGGACCTGATGGCTTACATCCTAGGGTCTTGAGGGAAGTGGCGGTAGGGATTGTGGATGCATTGGTAATAATTTTCCAAAACTCCCTGGACTCGGCAAAGGTCCCGGCAGACTGGAAAACTGCTAATGTAACACCCTTATTTAAAAAGGGCAGTAGACAGAAGGCTGGAAACTATAGACCGGTTAGCCTAACATTTGTGGTAGGTAAAATTTTGGAGTCCATTATTAAGGAGACAGTAACAGGACATTTGGATAATCATAATTTAATAGGACAAAGTCAGCATGGTTTTATGAAGGGGAAGTCATGTTTGACAAATTTGCTGGAGTTCTTTGAGGAAGTAACATACAGGGTGGATAAAGGGGAACCAGTGGACGTAGTGTATTTAGACTTCCAGAAGGCATTTGTCAAGGTGCCACACAAAAGATTATTGCTTAAGATAAAAAATCACGGGATTGGGGGTAATATTCTGGCATGGATAGAGGATTGGCTATCTAACAGAAGGCAGAGAGTTCGGATAAATGGTCCATTCTCAGACTGGAAATCAGTAACCAGTGGTGTTCCGCAGGGGTCAGTGCTGGGTCCCCAACTCTTTACAATCTATATTAATGATTTGGAGGGGGGGACCGAGTTTAACATATCAAAGTTTGCAGATGATACTAAGATGGGAGGGAAAGTAGTGAGTGAGGAGGACATAAAAAACCTGCAAGGGGACATAGACAGGCTAAGTAAGTGGGCAGAGATTTGGCAGATGGAATACAATACTGGAAAGTGTGAGGTTATGCACTTTGGCAGGAAAAATCGTAGAGCAAGTTATTATCTTAATGGCAAGAAACTGGAAAGTACTGAAGTACAAAGGGATCTGGGGGCCCTGGTGCACGAAACTCAAAAGGTTAGTATGCAGATGCAAGTGATTAAGAAGGCCAATGGAATGTTGGCTTTCATTGCTAGGGGGATAGAATATAAAAATAGGGAGGTATTGCTTCAGTTGTACAAGGTATTGGTGAGACCGCACCTGGAATACTGCATACAGTTTTGGTGTCCATACTTAAGAAAAGACAAACTTGCTCTCGAGTCAGTACAAAGAAGGTTCACCCGGTTAATCCCGGGGATGAGGGGATGGACATATGAGGAGAGGTTGAGTAGATTGGGACTCTACTCATTGGAGTTCAGAAGAATGAGAGGCGATCTTATTGAAACATATAAGATTGTGAAGGGGTTGGATCGGGTGGATGCGGGGAAGATGTTCCCGATGATGGGTGAAACTAGAACTAGGGGGCATAGTCTTAGAATAAGGGGCTGCTCTTTCAAAACTGAGATGAGGAGGAACTACTTCACTCAGAGGGTGGTAGGTCCATGGAATATGCTGCCCCAAAAAGCTGTAGAATCTACATCATTACATAAATTTAAAACAGAAATAGACAGTTTCCTAGAAGTAAAGGGAATTAAGGGTTACGGGGAGCGGGCAGGAATTTGGACATGAGTCTCGGTTCGGATCGGTCATGGCCCTGTGGGTAGCGGCGCGGGCCCAGGGGCCGTGTAGCCTGATCCTGCTCCTATTTCGTGTGTCTAATTCTGTTTGATTCAGGAGATGGTTCTGTGATAGTGGATTGGCGGTTAGCATCAGATCAGCCATGATCTTATTGAATGGCGGAGCAGGCTCGAGGGGCCGATTGGCCTCCTCCTGCTCCTATTTCTTATGTTCTTATGTTACCCCATAGTGTGCGGCTCCATGGTGTGCGACTCCATAGTGTGAGACACCATAGTGTGAGACAACAAAGTGCGAGACCCCATAGTGCGAGACTCCATAGTATGAGACCCCATAGTGTGAGACCCCATAGTGTGAGACCCCATATTGCGAGACCCCATAGCGCGAGAACCCATAGTGCGAGAACCCATAGTGCGAGACTCCGTAGTGCGAGATTCCATAGTGCGAGACTCCATAGTGCGAGATTCCATAGTGTGAGACCCCATCACTTGAGACCCCATATCGTGAGACCCCATATCATGAGACCCCATAGCGTGAGCCTCCATAGCGTGAGACTCCATAGCGTGAGACTCCATAGCGTGAGACCCCATAGCGTGAGACTCCATAGCGTGAGACCCCATAGCGTGAGACTCCATAGCGTGAGACCTCATAGTGTGAGACTCCATAGTGTGAGACTCCATAGTGTGAGACCCCATTGTTGGAGACCCCATAGCGTGAGACCCCATAGCGTGAGACTCCATAGCGTGAGACCCCATAGCGTGAGACTCCATAGCGTGAGACTCCATAGCGTGAGACCCCATAGCGTGAGACTCCATAGCGTGAGACTCCATAGCGTGAGACTCCATAGTGTGAGACTCCATAGCGTGAGACCCCATAGCGTGAGACTCCATAGCGTGAGACTCCATAGCGTGAGACTCCATAGTGTGAGACTCCATAGTGTGAGACCCCATAGCGTGAGACTCCATAGCGTGAGACTCCATAGCGTGAGACTCCATAGTGTGAGACTCCATAGCGTGAGACCCCATAGTGTGAGACCCCATAGCGTGAGACTCCATAGCGTGAGACTCCATAGCGTGAGACTCCATAGTGTGAGACTCCATAGCGTGAGACTCCATAGCGTGAGACTCCATAGTGTGAGACTCCATAGCGTGAGACTCCATAGTGTGAGACCCCATAGCGTGAGACTCCATAGCGTGAGACTCCATAGCGTGAGACTCCATAGCGTGAGACTCCATAGCGTGAGACTCCATAGCGTGAGACCCCATAGTGTGAGACTCCATAGCGTGAGACTCCATAGCGTGAGACTCCATAGCGTGAGACTCCATAGCGTGAGACTCCATAGCGTGAGACCCCATAGTGTGAGACCCCATAGCGTGAGACTCCATAGCGTGAGACTCCATAGTGTGAGACTCCATAGTGTGAGACTCCATAGCGTGAGACTCCATAGTGTGAGACTCCATAGCGTGAGACTCCATAGTGTGAGACCCCATAGCGTGAGACTCCATAGCGTGAGACTCCATAGCGTGAGACTCCATAGCGTGAGACTCCATAGTGTGAGACTCCATAGCGTGAGACCCCATAGTGTGAGACCCCATTGTGAGACCCCATTGTGTGAGACTCCATAGTGCGAGACCCCATAGTGTGAGACCCCATAGTGTGAGACCCCATAGTGTGAGACTCCATAGTGTGAGACCCCATAGTGTGAGACCCCATTGTGAGACCCCATTGTGTGAGACTCCATAGTGCGAGACCCCATAGTGTGAGACCCCATTGTGAGACCCCATTGTGTGAGACTCCATAGTGCGAGACCCCATAGTGTGAGACCCCATAGTGTGAGACCCCATAGCGTGAGACTCCATAGTGTGAGATCCCATATTGTGAGACCTCATAGTGTGAGACTCCATAGTGTGAGACTCCATAGCGTGAGACTCCATAGCGTGAGACTCCATAGCGTGAGATCCCATAGTGTGAGACCCCATAGTGTGAGACCCCATAGCGTGAGACTCCATAGTGTGAGATCCCATATTGTGAGACCTCATAGTGTGAGACTCCATAGTGTGAGACCCCATTGTTGGAGACCCCATAGCGTGAGACCCCATAGCGTGAGACTCCATAGCGTGAGACTCCATAGCGTGAGACTCCATAGCGTGAGACTCCATAGCATGAGACCCCATTGTGTGAGACTCCATAGTGCGAGACCCCATAGTGTGAGACCCCATAGTGTGAGACCCCATAGCGTGAGACTCCATAGTGTGAGATCCCATATTGTGAGACCTCATAGTGTGAGACTCCATAGTGTGAGACCCCATTGTTGGAGACCCCATAGCGTGAGACCCCATAGCGTGAGACTCCATAGCGTGAGACTCCATAGCGTGAGACTCCATAGCGTGAGACTCCATAGTGTGAGACTCCATAGTGTGAGACTCCATAGCGTGAGACTCCATAGTGTGAGACTCCATAGCGTGAGACTCCATAGCGTGAGACTCCATAGCGTGAGACTCCATAGTGTGAGACTCCATAGCGTGAGACTCCATAGTGTGAGACTCCATAGCGTGAGACTCCATAGCGTGAGACTCCATAGCGTGAGACTCCATAGTGTGAGACTCCATAGTGTGAGACTCCATAGCGTGAGACTCCATAGCGTGAGACTCCATAGCGTGAGACTCCATAGCGTGAGACTCCATAGTGTGAGACCCCATAGCGTGAGACCCCATAGCGTGAGACTCCATAGCGTGAGACTCCATAGCGTGAGACTCCATAGCGTGAGACTCCATAGTGTGAGACTCCATAGTGTGAGACTCCATAGCGTGAGACTCCATAGCGTGAGACTCCATAGCGTGAGACTCCATAGCGTGAGACTCCATAGTGTGAGACTCCATAGCGTGAGACCCCATAGTGTGAGACCCCATAGTGTGAGACCCCATAGCGTGAGACTCCATAGTGTGAGATCCCATATTGTGAGACCTCATAGTGTGAGACTCCATAGTGTGAGACCCCATTGTTGGAGACCCCATAGCGTGAGACCCCATAGCGTGAGACTCCATAGCGTGAGACTCCATAGCGTGAGACTCCATAGCGTGAGACTCCATAGTGTGAGACTCCATAGTGTGAGACTCCATAGCGTGAGACTCCATAGCGTGAGACTCCATAGTGTGAGACCCCATAGTGTGAGACCCCATTGTGAGACCCCATTGTGTGAGACTCCATAGTGCGAGACCCCATAGTGTGAGACCCCATAGTGTGAGACCCCATAGTGTGAGACCCCATAGTGTGAGACCCCATTGTGAGACCCCATTGTGTGAGACTCCATAGTGCGAGACCCCATAGTGCGAGACCCCATAGTGCGAGACCCCACAGTGCGAGACGCCACAGTGCGAGACCCCATAGTGTGCGACTCCATAGTGTGAGACCCCATAGTGTGAGACCCCATTGTGAGACCCCATTGTGTGAGACTCCATAGTGCGAGACCCCATAGTGCGAGACCCCACAGTGCGAGACGCCACAGTGCGAGACCCCATAGTGTGCGACCCCATAGTGTGCGACCCCATAGTGTGAGACCCCATAGTGTGAGACTCCATAGTGTGAGACTCCATAATGTGAGACCCCATAGTGTGAGTGTCCATAGTGTGAGACCCCATAGTGTGAGACCCCCATAGTGTGAGACTCCATAGTGTGAGACCCCATAGTGTGAGACCCCAAAGTGTGAGACCCCATAGTGTGAGACCCCATAGGGTGAGACTCCATAGTGCGAGACCCCATAGTGTGAGACTCCATAGTGCAAGACCCCATAGTGCGAGACCCCACAGTGCGAGACTCCACAGTGCGAGACCCCATAGTGTGCGACCCCATAGTGTGAGACCCCATAGTGTGAGACCCCATAATGTGAGACTCCATAGTGTGAGACTCCATAGTGTGAAACCCCATAGTGTGAGACCCCATAGTGTGAGACCCCATTGTGTGAGACCCCAGTGTGAGACCCCATAGTGTGAGACCCCAGTGTGAGACTGCAAAGTGCGAGACCCCATAGTTCGAGACTCCATTGTGCGAGACGCCAGAGTGTGAGACCCCATAGTGTGAGACTCCATATTGTGAGACGCCATAGTGTGAGTCCCCATAATGTGAGGCCCCATAGTGTGAGACTCCATATTGTGAGACCCCATAGTGTGAGACTCCATAGTGTGAGACCCCGTAGTGTGAGACCTCGTAGTGTGAGACTCCATAGCGTGAGATCCGATATTGTGAGACTCCATAGCGTGAGATCCGATATTGTGAGACTCCATAGCGTGAGACCCCATAGTGTGAGCCTCCATAGTGTGAGACCCCATAGCGTGAGACCCCATAGTGTGAGACCCCATAGTGTGAGACTCCATAGTGTGAGACCCCATAGTGTGAGACTCCATAGTGTGAGACCCCATAGTGTGATAGCCCATAGTGTGAGACCCCATAGTGTGAGACCCCATAGTGTGAGACTCCATAGTGTGAGACCCCATAGCGTGAGACCCCATAGCGTGAGACCCCACAGTGTGAGACCCCATAGTGTGAGACCCCATAGCGTGAGACCCCATAGTGTGAGACCCCATAGTGTGAGACTCCATAGTGTGAGACCCCATAGTGTGATAGCCCATAGTGTGAGACCCCATAGTGTGAGACCCCATAGTGTGAGACTCCATAGTGTGAGACCCCATAGTGTGAGACTCCATAGTGTGAGACCCCATAGTTTGAAAACCCATAGTGTGAGACTCCATAGTGTGAGACCCCATAGCGTGAGACCCCATAGTGTGAGCCTCCATAGTGTGAGACCCCATAGCGTGAGACCCCATAGTGTGAGACCCCATAGTGTGAGACTCCATAGTGTGAGACCCCATAGTGTGATAGCCCATAGTGTGAGACCCCATAGTGTGAGACCCCATAGTGTGAGACTCCATAGTGTGAGACCCCATAGCGTGAGACCCCATAGTGTGAGACCCCATAGCGTGAGACCCCATAGTGTGAGACCCCATAGTGTGAGACTCCATAGTGTGAGACCCCATAGTGTGATAGCCCATAGTGTGAGACCCCATAGTGTGAGACCCCATAGTGTGAGACTCCATAGTGTGAGACCCCATAGTGTGAGACTCCATAGTGTGAGACCCCATAGTTTGAAAACCCATAGTGTGAGACTCCATAGTGTGAGACCCCATAGTGTGAGACCCCATAGTGTGAGACCCCATATTGTCAGCATCCATAGTGTGAGACCCCATAGTGTGAGGCCCCATAGTGTGAGGCCCCATAGTGTGAGTCCCCATAGTGTGAGACCCCATAGTGTGAGGCCCCATAGTGTGAGTCCCCATAGTGTGAGTCCCCATAGTGTGAGACCCCATAGTGTGAGACCCCATAATGTGAGACTCCATAGTGTGAGACTCCATAGGGTGAGACCCCATAGTGTGAGATCCGATAGTGTGACACCCCATAGTGTGAGACTCCAAATTGTGAGGCCCCATAGTGTGAGACTCCATAGGGTGAGACCCCATAGTGTGAGATCCGATAGTGTGACACCCCATAGTGTGAGACTCCAAATTGTGAGGCCCCATAGTGTGAGACCCCATAGTGTGAGACCCCATAGTGTGAGACCCCATAGTGTGAGACCCCAGTGTGAGACTTCATAGTGCGAGAAACCATAGTGTGAGACCCCACAGTTCGAGACCCCATAGCGTGAGACCCCATAGTGTGAGACGCTAGAGTGTGAGACCCCATATTGTGAGACTCCATAGTGTGAGATCCCATAGTTTGGGACCCCATAGCGTGAGACCCCATAGTGTGAGACCCCATAGTGTGAGACCTCATAGTGTGAGACCCCATAGCGTGAGACTCCATAGCGAGGGACCCCATAGTGTGAGACCCCACAGTGTGAGACCATATAGTGTGAGAACCTATAGTGCGAGACCCCATCGTGCAAGACTCCATAATGCGAGACCCCAGACTGCCAGTCCCCATAGTGTGAGACTCCATAATGTGAGACCCCAAAATTTGAGATTCCATAGTGTGAGACTCCATAGTGCGAGACCCCAGAGTGTGAGACCCCATAGTGCGAGACCCCATATTGCGAGACCCCAGTGTGAGACTCCATAGTGCGAGACCCCATAGCCTGAGACTCCATGATGTGAGACCCCATAGTGTGAGACCCCATAATGTGAGGCGCCAGAGCGTGAGACCCCAAAGTGTGAGACCCCATAGTGTGAGACCCCATAGTGTAAGACCCCATAGTGTGAGTCCCCATAGTTTGAGACCCCATAGTGTGAGACTCCAGATTGTGAGACTTCATAGTGTGAGACCCCATACTGTGTGACCCCATAGTGTGAGACCCCATAGTGTGAGACTCCATAGTGTGAGTCTCCATAGTGTGAGTCTCCATAGTGTGAGACCCCATAGTGTGAGACTCCATAGTGTGAGACCCCATAGTTTGAGAATCCATTGTGTGAGACCCCATAGTGTGAGACTCCATAATGTGAGACTCCATAGTGTGAGACCCCATAGTGTGAGACCCCATAGTGTGAGACTCCATACTGTGAGACTCCATAGTGTGAGACCCCAGAGTGTGAGACCCCATAGTGTGAGACCCCATAGTGTGAGACTCCATAGTTTGAGACTCCATAGTGTGAGACCCCATATTGTGAGACCCCATTGTGTGAGACTCCATAGTGTGAGATCCCATAGTGTGAGACCCAATAGTGTGAGTCCCCATAGTGTGAGTCCCCATAGTGTGAGACCCCATAGTGTGAGACCCCATAGTGTGAGACCCCATAGTGTGAGACTCCATAGTGTGAGACTCCATAGTGTGAGATCTCATAGTCTGAGACTCCATAGTGTGAGACCCCATAATGTGAGACCCAATAGTGTGAGACACCATAGTGTGAGGGCGCACAGCATGAGACTCCATAGTGTTAGACCCAAATGTGTGAGACTCCATAGTGTGAGATTCCATAGTGTGAGACCCCATAGTGTGAGACCCCATAGTGTGAGACTGCATAGAGTGAGACTCCATATTGTGAGGCCCCATAGTTTGAGACCCCATATTGTGAGACCCCATTGTGTGAGACTCTATTTTGTGCGGCCCTATAGTGTGAGACTCCATAGTGTGAGACTCAGTAGCATGAGACCACATAGTGTGAGACCCCATAGTGTGAGACCCCATAGTGTGAGACCCCATAGTGTGAGACCCCAGTGTGAGACTCGATAGAGCGAGGCCCCATAGTGCGAGACTCCTTTGTGTGAGACGCCAGAGTGTGAGACCCCATAGTGTGACAGCCCATAGTCTGAGACCCCATAGTGTGAGTTTCCATAGTGTGAGACTCCGTACTGTGAGACCCCATAGTGTGAGGCCCCATAGTGTGAGACCCCACAGTGTGAGTTTACATAGTGTGAGACTCCGTACTGTGAGACCCCATAGTGTGAGACCCCATAGTGTGAGACCTCATAGTGTGAGACTCCATAGTGTGAGACCCCATAGTGTGAGACCCAATAGTGTGAGTCCCCATAGTGTGAGAGCGCATAGCATGAGACTCCATAGTGTGAGACCCCATTGTGTGAGACTCCATAGTGTGAGATTCCATAGTGTGAGACCCCATAGTGTGAGACCCCATCATGTGAGACTCCATAGAGTGAGACTCCATAGTGTGAGACCCCATAGTGTGAGACCCCATAGTGTGAGACCCCATAGTGTGAGACTCCATAGTGTGAGACTCCATTGTGTGAGACCCCATATTGTGAGACCCCATAGTGTGAGACCCCATAGTGTGAGACTCCATAGTGTGAGACCGCAGAGTGTGAGACCCCATAGTGTGAGGTCCCATAGTGTGAGACCCCATAGGGTGAGACCCCATAGTGTGAGACTCCATAGTGCGAGATCCCATAGTGCAAGACCCTATAGTGCGAGACACCATAGTGCAAGACCCCGTAATGTGAGACGCCAGAGTGTGAGACCCCATAGTGAGAGACTCCATATTGTGAGACCCCATGGATTGAGACCCCATAGTGTGAGACCCGAGAGTGTGATTCTCGATAGTGTGAGACCCATAGTGTGAGAATCCATAGTGTGAGACTCCATAGTGTGAGACCCCATAGTATGAGAACCCATAGTGTGAGACCCCAGTGTGAGACTCCATAGAGCGAGACTCCATAGTGCGAGACTCCATTGTGCGAGGCGCCAGAGTGTGAGACCCCATAGTGTGAGAGCCCATAGTGTGAGACTCCATAGTGTGAGACCCCATAGTGTGAGACCCCATAATGTGAGACTCCATAGTCTGAGACTCCATAGTGCGAGAACCCATAGTGTGAGGCCCCATAGTCTGAGACCCCATAGTGTGAGATCCCAGTGTGAGACTCCTTAGTGCGAGACCCCATATTCTGAGACTCCGTAGTGTGAGACCCCATAGTGTGAGGCCCCATAGTTTGAGACCCCATAGTGTGAGACGCCAGAGCGTGAGACCCCATATTGTGAGACCCCCCAGTGTGAGACCCCTTAGTGTGAGTCCCTATAGTCTGAGTCCCTATAGTGTGAGACCCCCCAGTGTGAGACCCCCCAGTGTGAGACCCCTTAGTGTGAGTCCCTATAGTCTGAGTCCCTATAGTGTGAGACCCCATAGTGTGAGACCCCATTGTATGAGACTCCATAGTGTGAGGTCCCATAGTGTGAGACCCAATAGTGTGAGACCTCATAATGTGAGACCGCATAGCGTGAGACTCCATAGCGTGAGACCCCAGAGTGTGAGACCCCATAGTGTGAGTTTCCATAGTGTGAGACTCCGTAGTGTGAGTCCCCATAGTGTGAGACCCCATAGTGTGAAACCCCATAGTGTGAGACCCCATAGTGTGAGACCCCATAGTGTGAGACTCCATAGTGTGAGACTCCATAGTGTGAGATCTCATAGTGTGAGACTCCATAGTGTGAGACCCCATAATGTGAGACCCAATAGTGTGAGACACCATAGTGTGAGGGCGCACAGCATGAGACTCCATAGTGTGAGACCGAAATGTGTGAGACTCCATAGTGTGAGATTCCATAGTGTGAGACCCCATAGTGTGAGACCCCATAGTGTGAGACCCCATAGTGTGAGAACCCATAGTGTGAGACCTCATAGTGTGAGACCCCATAGTGTGAGACCCCATAGTGTGAGACCCCATAGTGTGAGACCCCATAGTGTGAGACCCCATAGTGTGAGACTCCATAGTCGGAGACTGCATAGTGTGAGAGTCCATTGTGTGAGACCCCATAGTGTGAGACCCCATAGTGTGAGACCCCATAGTGTGAGACCCCATAGTGTGAGACTCCATAGTGTGAGACCCCAGAGTGTGAGACCCTATAGTGTGATGCCCCATAGTGTGAGACCCCATAGTGTGAGACGCCAGTGTGAGACTCCATAGTGCGAGACCCCATAGTGCGAGACCCTATGGTGCGAGACCCCATAGTGTGAGACTTCATATTGAGAGACTCTATAGTGTGAGACTCCATATTGTGAGACCCCATAGTTTGAGACCCCATAGTGTGAGACCCCATTGAGTGAGACTCCATTTTGTGCGACCCCATAGTGTGAGACTCCATAGTGTGAGACTCGATCGCATGAGACGCCATAGTGTGAGACCCCATAGTGTGAGACTCCATCGTGTGAGACCCCAGATTGTGAGACACCAGATTGTGTGACCCCATAGTGTGAGACCCCATAGTGTGAGACTCCATAGAGTGAGACTCCATAGTCAGAGACTGCATAGTGTGAGACTCCATTGTGTGAGACCCCATAGTGTGAGACCCCATAGTGTGAGACTCCATAGTGTGAGACTCCATTGTGTGAGACCCCATAGTGTGAGACCCCATAGTGTGAGACCCCATAGTGTGAGACTCCATAGTGTGAGACCCCAGAGTGTGAGACCCTATAGTGTGATGCCCCATAGTGTGAGACCCCATAGTGTGAGACCCCAGTGTGAGACTCCATAGTGCGAGACCCCATAGTGTGAGACCCCATAGTGTGAGACTCCATAGTGTGAGACTCCATTGTGTGAGACCCCATAGTGTGAGACCCCATAGTGTGAGACTCCATAGTGTGAGACCCCAGAGTGTGAGACCCTATAGTGTGATGCCCCATAGTGTGAGACCCCATAGTGTGAGACCCCAGTGTGAGACTCCATAGTGCGAGACCCCATAGTGCGAGACCCTATGGTGCGAGACTCCATAGTGCGAGACCCCATAGTGCGAGACCCTATGGTGCGAGAACCCAGAGTGTGAGACTCCATATTGAGAGACTCCATAGTGTGAGACTCCATATTGTGAGACCCCATAGTTTGAGACCCCATAGTGTGAGACCCCATTGTGTGAGACTCCATTTTGTGCGACCCCATAGTGTGAGACTCCATAGTGTGAGACTCCATAGTGTGAGACTCCATAGTGTGAGACCACATAGTGTAAGACCCCATAGTGTGAGACCCCATAGTGATAGACCCCATAGTGTGAGACCCCAGTGTGAGACTCGATAGAGCGAGACCCCATAGTGCGAGACTCCATTGTTTGAGACGCCAGAGTGTGAGACCCCATAGTGTGACAGCCCATAGTCTGAGACCCCATAGTGTGAGTTTCCATAGTGTGAGACTCCGTACTGTGAGACCCCATAGTGTGAGGCCCCATAGTGTGAGACCCCATAGTGTGAGACCCCATAGTGTGAGACCCCATAGTGTGAGACCCCATAGTGTGAGTTTCCATAGTGAAAGACTCCGTACTGTGAGACCCCATAGTGTGAGACCCCATAGTGTGAGACCTCATAGTGTGAGACTCCATAGTGTGAGAACCCATAGTGTGAGACCCAATAGTGTGAGACCCCATAGTGTGAGAGCGCATAGCATGAGATCCCATATTGTGAGACACCATTGTGTGAGACTCCATAGTGTGAGATTCCATAGTGTGAGACCCCATAGTGTGAGACCCCATAGTGTGAGACCCCATCGTGTGAGACTCCATAGAGTGAGACTCCATAGAGTGAGACCCCATAGTGTGAGACCCCTTAGTGTGAGACCGCAGAGTGTGAGACCCCATAGTGTGAGACCCCATAGGGTGAGACCCCATAGTGTGAGACCCCATATTGCGAGACCCCATAGTGCGAGACCCTATAGTGCGAGACACCATAGTGCAAGACCCCATAATGTGAGACGCCAGAGTGTGAGACCCCATAGTGAGAGACTCCATATTGAGAGACTCCATAGTGTGAGACTCCATGTTGTGAGACCCCATAGATTGAGACTCCATAGTGTGAGACCCCAGAGTGTGAGTCTCGATAGTGTGAGACCCATAGTGTGAGACTCCATAGTGTGAGACCCCATAGTATGAGACCCCATAGTGTGAGACCCCAGTGTGTGACTCCATAGAGCGAGACCGCATAGTGCGAGACTCCATTGTGCGAGACGCCAGAGTGTGAGACCCCATAGTGTGAGAGCCCATAGTGTGAGACTCCATAGTGTGAGACCCCATAGTGTGAGACCCCATAATGTGAGACTCCATATTGTGAGACCCCGTAGTGTGAGACCCCATATTTTGAAACCCCATAGTGTGAGACCCCATAGTGTGAGACTCCATAGTGTGACACCCCATAGTGTGAGACTCCATAGTGTGAGACCCCAGATTGTGAGACACCAGATTGTGTGACCCCATAATGCGAGACCCCATAGTGTGAGACCCCATAGTGTGAGACTCCATAATGCGAGACCCCATAGTGTGAGACCCCATAGTGTGAGACTCCATAATGTGAGACCCCATAGTGTGAAACCCCATAGTGTGAGACCCCATAGTGTGAGACCCCATAGGGTGAGACTCCATAGTTGAGTCCCCGTAGTGTGAGACCCCATAGTGTGAGACAGCATAGGGTGAGACTCTATAGTGTGAAACCCCATAGTGTGAGACCCCATAGGGTGAGACTCTATAGTGTGAAACCCCATAGCGTGAGACCCCATAGTGCGAGACTCCATAATGCGAGACCCCATAGTGTGAGACCCCATAGTGTGAGACTCCATAATGTGAGACCCCATAGTGTGAAACCCCATAGTGTGAGACCCCATAGTGTGAGACCCCATAGGGTGAGACTCCATAGTTGAGTCCCCGTAGTGTGAGACCCCATATTGTGAGACAGCATAGCATGAGACCCCATTGTGTGAGACCCCATAGTGTGAGACCCCATAGGGTGAGACCCCATAGGGTGAGACCCCATAGTGTGAGACCCCATAGGGTGAGACCCCATGTCGTGAGGCTCCATAGCGAGAGACCCCATAGTGTGAGACCCCATTCTGTGAGACCCCATACTGTGAGACCCTACCTTGGGAGACCCCATCGTGTGAGACCCCAAATTGTGAGACTCCATAGTGTGAGACTCCATAGTGCGAGACCCCATAGTGTGAGGCCCCATAGTGTGAGACCCCATAGTGTGAGACCCCAGTGTGAGACTCCTTAATGCGAGACCCCATATTCTGAGACTCCATAGTGTGAGACCCCATAGTGTGAGACCCCATATTGTGAGACCCCACAGTGTGAGACCCCATAGTTTGAGACCCCATAGTGTGAGATGCCAGAGCGTGAGACCCCATATTGTGAGACTCCACAGTGTGAGACCCCATAGTGTGAATCCCTATGGTGTGAGTCCCTATAGTGTGAGACCCCATAGTGTGAGCCCCCATAGTGTGAGACTCCATAATGTGAGACCCCATAGTGTGAGACCCCATAGTGTGAGACCCCATAGTGTGAGACCCCATAGTGTGAGACCCAATAGTGTGAGACCCCATAGTGTGAGAGCGCACAGCATGAGACTCCATAGTGTCAGACCCCATTGTGTGAGACTCCATAGTGTGAGATTCCATAGTGTGAGATCCCACAGTGTGAGATCCCATAGTGTGAGACTCCATAGTGCGAGACCCCATAGTTCGAGACCCCATAGTGCGAGACCCCATAGTGTGAGACCCCATAATGTGAGCCACCATAGTGTGAGACCCCGTAGTCTGAGTCCCCATAGTGTGAGACCCCATCGTGTGAGACTCCGTAGTGTGAGACCCAATAGCGTGAGGCCCCACAGTGTGAGACCCCACAGTGTGAGACCCCACAGTGTGAGACCCCATATCGTGAGACTCCATAGCGAGAGACCCCATAGCGAGAGACCCCATATTGTGAGACCCCATTCTGTGAGACCCCATACTGTGAGACCCTATATTGTGAGACCCCATAGTGCGAGACTCCATAGTGCGAGATTCCATAGTGCGAGACCCCATAGTGTGAGACCCCATAGTGCGAGACCCCATAGTGTGAGACCCCATAGTGTGAGACTCCATAGTGTGAGACTCCATAGTGTGGGACTCCATAGTGTGAGACCCCATAGTGCGAGACCCCATAGTGTGAGACCCCATAGTGTGAGACTCCATAGTGTGAGACTCCATAGTGTGGGACTCCATAGTGTGGGACTCCATAGAGTGAGACTCCATAGTTAGGGACTGTGGTGTATGTAACCTGTTCCACCTTAAGAGAACTACCTTAAGAGATGTACTACTTTCTCTTGGCTACTGTATACTGTAATACCGGTGGTGACCACACCGGTATATAAGTGTTGTGTAGGGATTTGCTGGGCAGTTCAGCCCTGACCTCCGAATAGTAAAGACCTGTTAAAAGTTATTCTTGTTGTCTGTGTCCAGTGATTGATCATAAGCATAACTGGGACACACAGACTCAACAGTGGCGACGAGTCCGATCTTACCGTGCGGCAGTTTTACATCCAAGGCAGCTTCGTCCTCAGAACGGGCGTCGAGAAGAGGCATCCGCCCTCATCATCCTGCTGAGCACCATTGCACGGGAGGCATCGAGAACCCGGGTTAAAAGAAAAATTCTGACCACGAAGCCCTCCATCAGCGATAGGCAGTGATCATCCCTTCTACCACGGTGTGGGTAAGCCGATCAGCGACACGAGCAGAAAGTCGGCCGCGTTGGCTGTGGAGTAGGGGAGGGAAAACGGAGGAATAAGGGCGGAGAACTCGACCACGGCCGGTAAAAAGGGCCGGGCTGCAATCGAGGCCGAGAGGCGCAGCGACTGGGGCAGCTTAAGGCACGAGAGCCGCGGAGAACTCAAACGCAGCCGGTGTAAAGGACCGGGCTGCAAGCGGGGCTGCGAGGCAAAGCAGCGTCGGGGAATTGAGAACCGCTGGGGAGGCGAGAACGGCAGCAGCACGGCAATCGCCATTGCAGCCAGCGGGGGAAGAAGGCAAATGCGGGAATCCGCCATTGTAGTCGGCGGGGGAAGAAGACGAGCGCGGGAAAGACCGCCAAGCGCGGGAAGCCACCATTTTAGTAGGCGGGGGAAGAAGACAAGCGCGGGAAGCCGCCATTTTGAGAAAAAGAAAAATTTAAAAACTTGCAAGGATGCCTAAACATGGGAACATTAATACCTTTGATAGCGATATCGAAGATTGGACCACGTATGTAGAACGCATGGAAGTTTATTGTAAAGCAAATAAGGTACCAGATGTTGAGAAAGCACTAACCTTATTAAGCTCAATGGGTGCGAAGACATACGGGCTATTGAAGCACCTTCTATCACCAAATAAACTGGCGGATCAGACTTTCACGAATATTGTTACTGTCCTGAAAAATCATTTAAACCCCATGCCGCTGATGATAGCGGAACGATTTAAATTTTACAGAAGAACGCAGCTGAAAGACGAAAGCAACGCTGAATTTTTAATTGAACTGCGTAAGCTATCGAAGTACTGTCAGTTTGGAACAGGACTAGCAGATGCGCTGAGAGATAAATTTGTGTGTGGATTGTTAAAAGAAGGAACACAAAAGCGACTGCTTGAGGAGAATGATCTTACGCTTGATAAAGCTGTCACTATTGCAGCATCGCAAGAAGCCGCAGCGAGAGGCACGGCGGAAATGCAGCTACGGTCACCGGAACTCAGCACCAATCAAATGGTCTTGGGTACAGTAAAATGTTATCGTTGTGGAAAGACAATGCACGATCAGAACCAGTGCTGGTTCAAAAATCAGGAATGCAGAAAATGTGGCAGGCTTGGTCACATAGCTAAAGTATGCCGGTCAGGAAAGAAGACCAGCAACAAAAAGTCACCGCAGGAAAAGTACAGAAAGGTACACAAGGTGACAGAGAACAGTTCGAACGAACAGAAGTCAGATTCAGACTCCAGCAGTAATGAACTGGGTAGTCTAAGAGTACACAATGTTGGTAACGAAGCAGACCTCCAAACAATTTGGGTCACACTTCAGATAGCAGGAGTCCAAGTGAAGATGGAATTGGACACTGGATCGGCATTGACGGTCATGAATAAGCAAGATTACAAAAGGTTATTCCCACATATTCCCCTACGGGATACGGAGATTGTATTGAAAACATACACGGGGCAAAGAGTATACCCCATCGGGAAGATAGAGGTAAAGGTGGTCCACAAGGGCAAAGAAAGCCGAGGAATGGACTTATATGTGCTACCTGAGGGAGGTCCACCACTACTGGGACGGGAGTGGATTAGGAAAATAAATATGGACTGGCATTCCTTAAAAGCACTAACGGTAGATTCCGGTAAAAAAGATGTCAAACCTAAACGATTGTCCAGAATATTGGACGATGCTAAAGAGGTGTTTCAACAGGGACTGGGAACACTGAGAGGAATTACGGCAAACATCAAGGTTGAAGAGCATGCAAACCCGAAATTTTTCAAAGCCAGACCGGTACCTTATGCGATACGACCTGCTGTGGAAGCTGAGCTGGAAGGGCTAGAACGTTCAGGAGTACTGTCTAAGGTAGACTGGAGTGAGTTGGCCACGCCCATTGTTCCCGTCATGAAGCGTTCATCGAGCAACAAGCCGGGGGAACCGGGGAAGGTTCGCATCTGTGGAGATTTCAAGATCACTGTTAATCCGGTGCTTCACACGGTGCAGTATCCGCTTCCGCGGATTGAGGATATCTTTGCTTCGTTGTCTGGCGGGAAACACTTCACCAAGATAGACCTGGCGCAGGCGCACTTACAGATGGAAGTTGAGGAAGAGTTACGCCAGTATCTCACGATCAACACGCATAGAGGCTTGTACCGGTATAATAGACTGGTTTTTGGAGTGGCATCGGCTCCAGCAATTTGGCAGAGGGCCATGGAGCAGGTATTACAGGGAATTCCAGGCACACAATGTTACCTGGACGATATTCTGATTACAGGAGATGATGATGAGGAACACCTTGCAAATTTGGAACTGGTGCTCACCAGATTGAAAGAATATGGACTTTGAGTTAATCGCCAGAAATGTGAGTTCTTTCAGAAGCGGATCTCGTACTGTGGTCATGTCATTGACCAGGAGGGGCTTCATAAGTCTCCTGACAAGATCGAAGCTGTTGTGAAGGCTCCCGCTCCGGATAATGTATCCCAGTTGAGGTCGTTCCTAGGGTTGATTAACTATTACCATAAGTTTCTGCCAAATTTATCCACGGTGCTGCACCCGCTGAACGCTCTTTTGCAGAAGGGAGCACCATGGAAGTGGAGCGAGGACTGTAAGAGGGCCTTTCGCAAAAGCAAGGCATTGATCACCTCAGGAAGTGTTGGCTCACTTCAACCCAACGCTGCCTATTCGTTTGGCTTGTGATGCTTCTCCATATGGTATTGGGGCAGTACTCTCACACAAGTTGCCAAATGGCCTGGAGAGGCCAGTTGCGTTCGCATCCAGATCATTGACCTCCGCTGAGCGCAACTATGCTCAGATAGATAGGGAGGCTCTCAGCCTTGTGTGGGGAGTAAAGAAGTTTAATCATTACCTGCAGGGCCAAAAGTTCACGCTTCTGACAGACCACCAGCCGTTGGTATCCATTTTTAACCCTAAGAAGGGTGTTTCGGTGATGACAGCACAGAGACTCCAGAGATGGTCCCTTTTCCTAGGGGCACATCAATATCAGATTGAATTCAAAGGTACAAAGCAGCATGGTAATGCTGATGGGCTGTCGCGCCTGCCACTACCTACAGAGGAGGAGGCACCGACGGTTGACCCTGTTGAGTTATTTCACTCGACCATCATCGAATGTTTACCAGTCACCAATGCAAGTATTGAAAGAGAAACCAGGAATGACCCGACACTGTCCCGGGTCTACGAAGTGACAGTGAAGGGATGGCCAGCATATGGTGATCCACTGTTACCGGCATTCTCAGCAAGACGAGAACAGCTGTCCGTCTGTCAAGGAACATTGATGTATGGAACAAAGGTGATTATTCCTCCTAAGTTAAGAGAGAGAGTTCTAAAGGAACTGCATGAAGGTCATCTGGGGGGAGTCAAGATGAAAAGCCTTGCTAGGGCTTATGTGTGGTGGCCGGGTATCGACCAACAGATAGAGGATCTGACGAAAAGCTGATCAGGGTGCCAAAAAGTGCAAAATGCACCTCCGATTGCACCGCTGCATCCATGGGAATGGCCTTCAACCCCATGGCAACGTGTACATATTGACTTTGCTGGTCCATTCATGGACTCCATGTTTTTAATTGCGGTGGACGCACATTCTAAATGGCCAGAAGTGATTAAGATGACTACCACTACCTCGGAAAAGATGATCGCGGTGCTGAGAACGATATTTGCAAGAAATGGATTGCCAGAACAAATATGTTCAGACAACGGACCGCAGTTCGTGTCAGAAGAATTCCAGAAATTCATGAAGAAGAATGGGGTGAAACATTATACCTCTGCCCCATATCATCCGGCTACAAACGGGTTGGCCGCGAGATTTGTACAAACATTCAAAAAAGCAATAAAGGCCATGAGCGAAGATCAGATTCCACTACAACACAAGGTGGACAAATTCCTACTGGCATATCGAAACGCCACTCATGCAGTGACAAACCAAAGTCCTGCCATGATGTTCTATAACAGGAGGTTGCGGTCCAGGTTGGACTTGTTAAAACCAAATGTGCGGAGGGAAGTTGAAAACAAACAGTTCCAGCATATAAATAACAAGACCACTCGGAGTTTCGAAATAGGACAACCAGTGTTAGCCCGGGACTATAAAAACGAGAAATGGCAATCTGGAACAATTCGGGCCAGACAAGGACCCCTGATGTACATGGTAGATATTGGTGAAAATGTAATACGGCGTCATGCTGACCAACTGGTAGAATCGAGAACAAGGGTCGAACCCATGGTTACGGCAGAGACAACCGTGGAAGAAGTTAGTGAACCTGAAGCATCTACCTCAGAAGTGAATGTACCTGATGATGATGTCCAATCCATAAGAGACCAACTAGATGAGTCACCCCAGCAACGAGAATCAGAGACCCCTGAAAGGCGTTATCCAACTCGAATCAGGAGGCCTCCTCAGAGACTGAATCTTTGAACTGTTTTGCATGAAGTTGTATATATATATATATATGTTATTATGTTATGTTAAATGGGGATATAACTGTTAAGCTAAAAAGGGAGGATTGTGGTGTATGTAACCTGTTCCACCTTAAGAGAACTACCTTAAGAGATGTACTACTTTCTCTTGGCTGCTGTATACTGTAATACCGGTGGTGACCACACCGGTATATAAGTGTTGTGTAGGGATTTGCTGGGCAGTTCAGCCCTGACCTCCGAATAGTAAAGACCTGTTAAAAGTTATTCTTGTTGTCTGTGTCCAGTGATTGATCATAAGCATAACTGGGACACACAGACTCAACAGGGACCCCATAGTGTGAGACCCCATAGTGTGAGACCCCATAGTGTGAGACCCCATAGTGTGAGACCCCATAGTTTGAGACCCCGTAGTGTGAGACCCCATAGTTTGAGACCCCGTAGTGTGAGACCCCATAGTATGAGACCCCATAGTGTGAGACCCCATAGTGTGAGACCCCATAGTGTGAGACCCCATAGTGTGAGACCCCATAGTATGAGACCCCATAGTGTGAGACCCCATAGTTTGAGACTCCATAGTTTGAGACTTCATATTGTGAGACTTCATAGTATGAGACCCCTTAGTTTGAGACTCTATAGTGTGAGACCCCATACTGTGAGACCCCATAGTGTGAGGATACTCTCTGTAGTTTGTGGATACTCTCTCTGGTTTGGGGAATCTCTCTGTGGTCTGATGGTGGCCTTGCTGCCTGAATGGAATAATATTGAAATATTTTTGCCTTCAGTCCAAATCCTGAAGAACAAGGCGTTTACACGAGGGACGGGAAACATTAAAACCTGCACTCAATTGCTATTGACGTCGGTGGAATTATTCACTGCTGACTGTGAAACAACTCTGTTAGGATATTTCCAGCTCATTTAACCCCGATCGACCTTTCCCTCCTGTCAGAGAATTGAGTCATTATTGAGCCTGCCCCAGAATTAATTGCAGCTCCTTGTTTCTCGTGTTTTTGTGATGTTCGTTGCCAAATTTGTGATAAATAGTTGAAAAGGAGGAAACAGCCCCTACATAATGCATAGCGCTGTCACATAAACATCCTGGCATCTGTGCTCTGACATATATGTTCATGGCTTCCTGTGCCCTTCATTACGTTGCATGATCTAGCATCCCATTGGACGCAGTCTTCCTAGCCATTGATCACCTGAGGGCTGACTGCCATATCTATTGGTGGTTGCTTCATAAAACTTCTGGTCCTCAAAGTATTCATGAATGCCTGGGTCCAACTAGCAACTGACCACATAGTCTATCTCATTAAATACAGAGGACTTCTCCCTGGTGTCCCAGCCAATATTTATCCCTCAACCAACATCATAAAAACAGATGACCTGGTCTACTAGCTCATTGCTGTTTGTGGGAGCTTGCTGTGCGCAAAGTGGCTGCCGCGTTTCCAACGTCACAACAGTGACTAGACTACAAAAAGTACTTCATTGGCTGTAAAGCGCTTTGGGACGCCCTGAGGTTGCAACAGACGCTATATAAATGCAAGTTCTTTCTTTTAATAAAATAAAATGACTCACGTTGATTGCACGATTTAATTTGGCAAATAGTGATGTAGAACACCAATGGGAAACATTTAAAGCGGCGTTCAACAGAGTTCAGGACCAATATATTCCACTAAAAAGCAAGGACAAGCTAAACACTATTGAGACACCATGGATGAATAAAGCCATAAGGGAAATGGGATGGCAGGAATGGCGTATGAAGAGAGATTGGGTCGATTAGGCTTATATTCGCTAGAGTTTAGAAGAATAAGAAGGGATCTCATTGAAACTTATAAAATTTTAACAGGACTAAACAGACTAGATGCAGGAAGGATGTTCCCGATGGTGGGGGAGTCCAGAACCAGGGGTCACAGTCTAAGGATAAGGGGTAAGCCATTTAGGACAGAGATGAGGAGGAATTTCTTCACCCAGAGAGTGGTGAACCTGTGGAATTCTCTACCACAGAAGGCAGTTGAGGCCAACTTATTAAATGGCCCAGAAGTTCAGGTCGGGGGCTTCCCGCGGGTGCAAGCCCCCGACCTGCACTTACCTAGCGCGCCTGCCGTTGTGCTGTGGGCCCGCGTGGGATTCCGATCCTGGGCCTCCTCCAGTTGCCGGCGTGCAGTGCTTGCGTATCCCAGGGGCGAAGGTAGTTCGCAGCGTCCCCTGGGATCACGTGGGCCATGGAGAGCCAATCATAGCAGAGAATCTCTATTCATCGATTTGACAGGAAGACTTGTCAAATCTATGAATACAGTTCGGCCTGAAAACCTAACTAAAACTTCAAATAATTTTTTTTTTTAAATCACAATTTTAAAATAACTATAAATTACATAAAATAACTATTTTAAACAATAATTTAAATTTTTGAAAAAATTGATTAGTTTTTAATGGGGCTAAAAATAAACTTACCTTTCTTTAAAGTATTTAAAAATAATAAACCTGTGGAAAAATGTTTTAATTTTACTTAATTCACCACTTACCTTGTTAAAAGCAGGCCTTGCGACTGCTTTTTAAACGCGCAGCTGCTGGAGACTTACCCTCCCGGAGAAAGCTATAAAAAAAATTGGAAGTTCCAGGCGTACGCGCTGCCTCTCCGGTGCACGCGTTTGACCTGTGAACCCCTTCCTGCAAGGGAACGGAAGTTCCGGTTTCCAGCGCATGCGCAGTGCATGCACGAAACCAGCACTTTCATTGGCCCTACGCATGAGTACCCAGTGCGTGCTCACCCGTGGGGATCTGAAGTTCTTATATTCAAGAAGGAGTTAGATATATTTCTTAAGACTAAAGGGATCAAGGGATATGGGGAGAAAGCAGGGATAGGGTACTGAATTTGGATGATCAGCCATGATCTCATTAAATGGCGGAGCAGGCTCGAAGGGCCGAATGGCCTACTCCTGCTCCTATCTTCTATGTTTCTATGTTTCTAAAATTTGAGGGTAAGGAAAGAGGCATACATTAAGTACATGGACAGCAGGGGAGAGCTTGATAAGGGAAAATATGAAGAGATTAGCAGAGAAGTCAAAAAACAATTAGGAAGGCAAAGAGGAACTATGAAATTAAATTATCAAGGAACATAAAACAAAATAGTAAAATATTTTATAGGCACATCAATAAAAAAAGGAATGTCGACATGGGAATATGGCCACTAAGGGATGGACAGGATAATACCACAGGCAGTGATAAAAAGATGGCAGAAATATTAAATAATGACTTTGCTTCAGTATTTACCAGGGAGGTAGAACACGTGGAGATGACATTGGATTAATAATGAAATAACTGCACTTAAAATTAAAGGAGGAGATATATTAAATAAACTAATCAAACTCAAAGAGGAAAAAACCCTGGTCCGGATGGATTACATCCGCACATTTTAAAAGGGAAGAGATAGCAGAGGCATTACTACACATATTTAATAATTCGTTAGAAAAAGGTGTAGTGCCAGAGGACTGGCGGATAGCTAACATAATGCATATATTTAAGAAGGGAGATAGAACATGTCCAGGGAACTATAGGCCAGTCAGCTTAACATCAGTGATAGGAAAAATAATGGAATCCCTACTAAAGGAGAAAATAGAATAACATCTAGAAACCAAAAATATAATAATGAATAGTCAGCATGGATTTCAGAAGGGAAAGTCTTGCTCCACTAACCTTATTGAATTTTTTGAAGAGGTAACAGAGAGAGTAGACAAGGGTAATGCAGTAGAAGTAATTAATCTAGATTTTCAAAAGGCCTTCGATAAGGTACCACATAATAGACTAATGAATGAGGTCAGAGAATGCAGAGTCAGAATGGATTGCTGGCTGGCTTCAAGACAGAAAGCAGAGAGTAGGAGTAAAGGGTGGCTATTCACAGTGGCAGAAGGTGGGTAGTGGTGTTTCACAAGGATCAGTGCTGGGACCACTGTTGTTCACAATTTACATTAATGATTTACACTTTGAAATCCAAAACACAATTTCTAAAGCTGCAGATGACACCAAATTGGTCGGGGGAGGGGAAGTGGCAGTTAAAATACTGAGGAGGACTGCAACAAATTACAGTAAGACATTAATAAACTTGCAGAATAGGCATATAATTGGCAAATAAAATTCAACACAGATAAATGTGAGGTTGTAGGAGTCTACGTACTCCTAGCAAAAAATACTGAACTCGGAGAGGTTCAACAGAAAAGGTTTAATTGTTGAGGCTGCATGCTGAACACCAAATGGAGTCAGAGCCTACACAAAGTACGACTGCCTTTCATCAGTGCACAGCTTCGACTCCTCCTCCCCCGCTCTGGGCTTAACTATGTTGCAGATCGAGTTTCTTAAAGGTGTGATCCTTCTTAAAGGCATGACGCCTGATTTATAGTCTACGGACCGGAAAGCGGATTGTGTCCGTTCTGTGATCGGTACGCCACAAGGTATTACATTTTGGTAGAAAAAATAGGGAGGTCACTTATCACTTGGAGGGTGCGAGTCTAGGTGGGGTAGAGGAACAAAAGGATCTCGGAGTACAAATACACAAATCACTAAAAGTAACGACACAGGTTAACAAGGCCATATAAAAGCAAAGCAGAGGTATAGAATTGAAAAGTAGTGAAATTATGCTAAACTTGTATTGAACCTTGGTTAGACCACACTTGGAGTACTGCATACAGTTCTAGTTGCCATATTATAAAAAGGGTATAGAGGCACTGGAGAGGGTGCAGAGAAGATTTACAAGGATGATATCATAAAAATACGAGGGTATACATATCAGGAAAGGATGAACAGGCTGGGTCTCTTTTCTCTTGGCTGAGGGGTGACCTAATAGAGGTCTTTAAAATGATGAAAGGTTTTGATAGAGTAGACACAGCGAGAATGTTTCCACTTGTGGGGAAGAGCAAAACTAGAGGCCATCCATATAAGATAGTCAGTAATAAATCTAATAGGGAATTCAGAAGAAACTTCTTTACCCAGAGAGTGGTGAGAATGTGGAACTCGCTACCACAGGGAGTGGTTGAAGTGAATAGTATGGATGCACTTAAGGGGAGGCTAGACAAGTATATGAGGGAGAAGGGAATAGAGGGTTATGCTGATAGATTTAGATGAGGAAAGATGGGAGGAGGCTCGAGTGGAGCATAAACACCGGCATGGACTGGTTGGGCCGAATGGCCTGTTTCTGTGCCGTATATCCTATGTAATTCTACGTGATTTTCCGCACCCAGTTTTCTCCTGACTGCAGTTGGGGTTGAGTCCGTGGCTCGGCAGGACCTGGCTCACTTGCCCATGCTTGATGTGAGAGCTGAGACCGGGGGGGGGTTCCTGGATTTTCCGTAGCACTGCCCACCCCATTTTCCGTTGTCATATCCAATGGCTGAGGAGATGTGCGCCAATCTTTTTGGAGGGGATGTGGCTACACGCTAATGAGTTCTGATCTTACCAACCTGGTTGAACTCTTTGAGGAGGTTACTAGGCTGATGGATGAAGCTGGACTTTGTATATCTGGACTTTCAAAAAGCTTTTGGCAAGGTGTCGCACTGTAGTTTGCTATATAAGATGGAGTCCCTGTGGTATTGGAGGGTAGATTCTGGGTTGGCTAGTTCTTGTAGACAGACAGTTATCATTAATGGTGTAGGCTACATATAAAGTCCTGTTACTAGTGGAAGTCCACAGGGATCGCTGTTAGGGAGGTTGCTCTTCACCACCATGAGGGTAGACGAGGAGAAATGTTTTTACACAGTGAGTTGTTGTGATCTTGAATGCGCTGCCTGAAAGGGCGGTGGAAGCAGATTCAATAGTAACTTTCAAAAGGGAATTGGATATATACTTGAAAAGGAATACTTTTCAGGACTATGGAGGAAGAGCAGGGGAGTGGGACTAATTGGAGAGCTCTTTCAATGAGCCAGCACAGGGATGGTGGGATGAATAGCCTCCTTCTGTGCTGTAAGATTCTAGGTCAATGATGAATGATCTGGATGAGGGTGTTGGGAGTACTACTTGCAAGTTCTCAGGTAACATCTGGATCTGTGATGGTGTCAGAAGCCTTGAGGAGAGAAAAGGATTACAGTCTGCTCTAGATGTGATGGGGAAATAGGCCCACAACTGGCGATGAATGTAGATAAATGGAGAATTATGCACGTGGGAAGGCTCTTAAAATGCAAGCTAGGTGTCTTAGAGCAGCTACCAGAAGCGTGAACCATGGCTAGTTTTGTCCCATCCCTACCCCAGGCTTGCTCAGACTCATTGGAGGTCGCCAATCTTAGCTCAACACTGGTTAACTGATCCACCAGAGGAAACCTCCATCCCTGGCTTTTTTGTTTCAATACAGAAACCGGGTTCATAGAATCATAGAAATTTATGGCACAGGAGGAGGCCATTCGGCCCATCGTGTCTGTGCCGGCCGAAAAAAGAGCTACCCAGCCTAATTCCACTGTCCAGCTCTTGGTCCGTGGCCCTGTAGGTTACGGCACTTCAAGTGAATATCCAAGTACTTTTTAAATGCGATGAGGGTTTCTGCCTCGACCACACTTTCAGGCCATGAGTTCCAGACCCCCACCACCCTCTGGGTGAAAAACATTCTCCTCAACTCCCCTCTAATCCTCCGACCAATTACTTTAAATCTATGCTCCCTGGTTGTTGACCGCTCTGCTAAGGGGAAATAATAGGTTCTTCCTATCCACTCAATCTAGGCCCCTCATAAGTTTATACACCTCAATTAAGTCTTTCCTCAGCCTCCTCTGTTCCAAAGAAAACAACCCCAGCCTATCCAATCTTTCCTCATAGCTAAAATTCTCCAGTCCTGGCAACATCCTCGTAAATCTCCTCTGTACCCTCTCTAGTGCAATCACATCTTTCCTGTAATGTGGTGACCAGAACTGCACGCAGTACTCTAGCTGTAGCCTAACTAGTGTTTTATATGGTTGAAAGGCCAAGTCAGGCAGTCTAGGGTAACAAAAGAGGAGGTAAAGGAGGACTAGATGTGAGGTGAGGCCAAGCTTGAATTTTAAAAGCCTGTTGGAGGCTGAGATGTCTAATGGGAGTGAGGAGTTCTTGGAAAGATTGAGTTAGAGGAGGAGATAGGTACAGTTGTTCTTGATTTCAATGCAGTGAGAATACGGGGCAGAGGATGGTGTGTCTGGAGATTAGGAGATACGAGAGAGGAAAGTTTCGAGCAGCAAGGCAGGAGCGACTAAATACAGACACGAACGGCTGTGACGGAAAAGAAAGGAAGAACTTACACTTATAGAGCGCGTTCCACAACCTCAAAGGCCTTTCAGACAGTGCATTCCAGATCAACAACAACAACTTGTATTTATATAGCACCTTTAACATAGTAAAACGTCCCAAGGCGCTGCACAGGAGAATTTTAAGACAAAAAATTTGACACCGATCCACATAAGGATAAATTAGGGCAGGTGACCAAAAGCTTGGTCAAAGAGGTAGGTTTTAAGGAGCGTCTTAAAGGAGGAAAGACAGGCAGCGAGGCGGAGAGGTTTAGACAGGGAATTCCAGAGCTTAGGGCCTAAGCAACAGAAGGCACGGCCACCAATAGCGGAGCGATTATAATCAGGGATGCTCAAGAGGCCAGAATTAGAGGAGCGCAGATATCTCGGGGAGTTGTGGGGCTGAAGGAGATTACAGAGATAGGAAGGGGCGAGGCCATGGAGGGATTTGAAAACAAGGATGAGAATTTTGAAATCGAGGCGTTGCTTAACCGGGAGTCAATGTAGGTCAGCGAGCACAGGGGTGATGGGCGAACGGGACTTGGTGCGAGTTAGGACACGGGCAGCTGAGTTTTGGATGACCTCAAATTTACGTAGGGTGGAATGTGGGAGGCCTGCCAGGAGTGTGTTGGAATAGTCAAGTCCAGAGGTAACAAAGGCATGGATGAGGGTTTCAGCAGCGGATGAGCTGAGGCAAGGGCGGAGACGGGCGATGTTATGGAGATGGAAGTAGGCGGTCTTTGTTATGCTGCGGATATGTGGTCGGAAGCTCATTTCAGGGTCAAATATGACACCAAGGTTGCGAACAGTGTGGTTCAGCCTCAGACAGATGTTAGGGAGAGGGATGGTGTAGTGTATGTACCTTTAAGAGCCCCTGTGTACTGTAATACCGGTAGTGACCACTCGGGTATATAAGCCTGTATAGCGTCTTGTATCTTTTAGTTCACCTCCAGACTTTGTTCAGTAAACACCTGTTAAACCAACTCCTGCATTCCGTGTCTCCATTAACACATGGATACAACAGTGGCGACGAATTGGAAACGGACTTACCTGCAATTCGGCAGCACCTCAAGGAGATCGATTCCTCAGACGAAGGTCGAAGAAAAAAACCCCAAAAAACTGTGGTTTCACCAGCTAGCCGGGCTGGTGGCAGGTACTGCACTAATCCTTCCTGGGCGGCGGGCTGGGGCTCGATCGGATGGCTCTGCAGCGGGGCCGAGCAGCGAGTCGGAAGGCTGAGGCAAACAGAGACGGAGGGTGGAGCACTCGGGAGACGGCCGGCGCTGCAAAGCAGGTCGGCGTTCGGATCAAGCAGAGGGAGGGAAAAGTCCCAGAGAGTCCGGCGGGAACAAGTCTCCAACTGTTAAAAATATATGTCCAAATAAAAACCGCGGAGAACAGCGTTGTCAGCAGCGGCAGCGGCGGGAAAGCGCGGGAAGCGCCATTTTGACTCGCAGGGAAGAAGGGAAAGCGCGGGAGGCGCCATTTTTGATTTTCAGGATGCCTAAGACTGGCAATATTACTGCTTTCGATAGTGATATAGAGGATTGGACCACATATGTGGAAAGAGTGGAGGTATATTGCACAGCGAATGAAGTAGAGGATGATAAAAAGGCATCGGTACTTCTAAATCTTATGGGCGCAAGGACATACGGGCTGTTACGAAACTTAATCACTCCAGCCAAACCGATGGACAAGAATTTTAAGGAGATTGTTGATACCCTACAGGAGCACTTAAACCCAACACCGCTGCTGATAGCGGAACGATTCAAATTCTTCAGGAGGAATCAGCACAAGAATGAAAGTAACGCTGATTACCTCACCGAATTAAGAAAGCTGTCAAAGCACTGCCAATTCGGGGCAGGACTGGCAGATTCTCTACGAGACAAATTCGTCTGCGGTCTCCTAAGCGAAGGAACACAGAAAAGGCTACTTTCTGAGAAAAATTTGACACTGGACAAGGCTTTCAGTGTGGCTGTATCATATGAAGCAGCAGCAAGAGGAGCTGCAGAGATACAGCAAAAGCCACAGGACTTCGGCACCCATGAAATGACACGGGGTTTCGAGAGATGTTATCGCTGCGGCAGATCCACCCATGACCAGAGGGACTGCTGGTTCAAGGACAAAGCATGCAGGCAATGCGGAAAGATGAGACACATTGCACGTGTATGCCGATCTGGAAAAAAATCCACTGACAGAAAAAAAATCGATAAGGAAAAGTACAGAAAGGTACAAATGATGACGGACAGTAGCTCCGAAGACCAGAAGAGCGATAGCGACTCCGGAAACAAGAGACTAAGCTGTCTCAAATTACATAATGTAATTGCCAAAGAAGATAGCCAGACCATTTGGGTTACCCTCACGATAGCGGGGTCTCCAGTTAAAATGGAGCTAGATACAGGATCAGCTCTGACCGTCATAAGTCGACGGGATTATGAGCGGCTATTTCCGCATGTACCTTTGAAAGACACATCCATTATCTTGAAGACATATACGGGGCAGAAAGTATACCCCAGAGGGAAAATAAGGGTGCCTGTTGTATACAACGGCAAGGAAATACAGAAGTTGTATTTATACGTTCTGTAAGATGGTGGTCCACCATTGTTGGGACGGGAATGGATCAGGAAGATACGTTTAGACTGGCACTCCATTCAGGCATTGACGGTGACCAGTAAGAAAAAAAATGATGATGACGTCATACCTGAACGATTAAAAGACATCTTGGCTAACGCCAAAGAAGTGTTTCAACAGGAACTAGGAACCTTGAAAGGCGTCACCGCCTCAATAAAAGTGGAAGATGCGGCAATTCCCAAGTTTTTTAAGGCAAGGCCGGTGCCATACGCAATTCGTCCAGCAGTCGAGGCAGAGCTGGAGAATTTGGAAAAAGCAGGCGTATTATCCAAGGTAAATTGGAGCGAGTGCGCAACACCCATCATCCCGGTCATGAAGAAAACGTTGAATAATGATAAATCTGAAGAACAGAGAAAAATTCGCATCTGTGGGGACTTCAAGGTAACTGTAAACCCGGTCCTTCACATGGTACAGTATCCTCTTCTGAGGATAGAAGATATTTTCGCCTCACTATCCGGAGGGAAACGTTTCACCAAAATTGACTTGGCACAGGCATATCTACAGATGGAGGTTGAAGAGGCCTCTAAAAAGTATTTCACGATAAACACAGACAAAGGCCTGTACCAGTACAATCGACTGGTTTTCGGAGTGGCATCAGCTCCGGCTATCTGGCAAAGAGCTATGGAGCAAGTCCTGCAAGGGATTCCGGGGACTCAATGCTACCTAGACGACATCCTTGTAACAGGAGAAAATGACAACGAGCACCTTGCCAATTTGGAGCAGGTGCTCACTAGGCTGAGAGAACGGGGCCTACGAGCAAATCGCCCCAAGTGCGAATTTTTCCAGAAACAAATATCATATTGTGGCCATATAATTAACGAAGAAGGGTTGCATAAGTCACCTGAAAAAATTGAAGCGGTCATAAAAGCCCCAGCACCTGAAAATGTCTCACAATTAAGGTCGTTCCTGGGATTGATAAATGACTATCATAAATTTTTACCGAACTTGTCAACTGTTCTGCACCCTCTTAACGCACTGCTACAAACGGGAGTAGTTTGGAAATGGAGCGAAGACTGTAAACGTGCCTTCCATAAATGCAAAGGCTTGATCACGTCCAAGGAAGTTTTGGCTCATTACAACCTATCACTGCCAATCAGACTGGCGTGCGATGCATCCCCTTACGGCGTAGGAGCGGTATTATCGCATAGATTCCCTGATGGCTCGGAGCGGCTGATAGCTTTTGCGTCACGCTCATTGAACTCAGCTGAGCGTAACGATGCCCAGATTGACAGGGAAGCACTCAGCCTGGTGTGGGGAGTGAAGAAATTCAACCATTACCTACACGGACAAAAATTTACCTTGTTGACTGACCATCAACCCCTCATCTCCGTATTCAACCCTAAAAAGGGCGTTCCCATTATGACAGTGCAAAGGCTACAGAGGTGGTCCCTTTTCCTAGGGGCACACCAATATGACATAGAATACAAAGGAACAAAACAGCATGGGAATGCTGATGGTTTATCGCGCCTACTGTTGCCAACGGTAGAAGAGGCACCTACAGTGGACCCAGTGGAGATGTTCCACTCAACCATAGTGGAATGTCTACCAGTAACAAATTCTACCATTGAAAAGGAAACGAGAAATGACCCGACTCTCTCACGAGTCTACGATTTAACGGTGAAGGGATGGCCAGCACATGGCGAACCACTGTTGCCAGCATTCTCGCAAAGAAGAGAACAGCTGTCAGTGTGCCGAGGAACCTTGATGTGTGGATCCAGAGTGGTGATTCCACCCAAACTCCAGGATAAAGTGCTAAAGGAGCTTCACGAGGGGCATCTGGGTGGAGTGAAAATGAAGAACCTAACCAGAGCGTTTGTGTGGTGGCCAGGTATCGATGGAGACATCGAAGAAATGACCAAGAGCTGTCTAGGATGCCAGAAGGTCCAAAACGCCCCACCACAAGCCCCTCTACATCCATGGGAGTGGCCCTCATCTCCATGGCAAAGGGTACAAATCAAGTTTGCTGGTCCATTTATGGACTCAATGTTCTTAATCACGGTTGATGCACACTCCAAGTGGCCGGAGGTAATAAAGATGCCCTCCACCACCACGGAAAAAACCATCACAGTATTAAGGACCATATTTGCCAGGAATGGGCTGCCTGAACAGATCTGTTCTGATAATGGACCGCAATTTGTGTCCGAAGAATTCAGGAAGTTCTTAAAAAACAATGGGGTTAAGCACTACACGTCCGCCCCATACCATCCCGCCACCAATGGATTAGCTGAAAGGTTTGTCCAGACCTTCAAGAAGGCCATAAAGGCCATGGGTAATGAAGACATAAATCTACAACATAAGGTAGATAACTTCTTGTTTGCGTACAGGAATGCAACATATGTGGTTACAAACCAAACTCCCGCCATGATGTTTTTCAATAGAAGACTAAGATGCCGGCTGGATTTGATCAAGCCAAACATCAGAAGGGACGTAGAGAACCGGCAATTTCAAGGCATGAATGAAAGGCCAACTAGAACCTTCCAGATAGGTCAACAAGTTTTGGCCCGGGACTACCGTACTGAGAAATGGCAGCCTGGAACTATTTGCACACGACTAGGACCGCTGATGTATACCGTGGACATTGGAGAAAGCATAATAAGGTGCCATGCTGACCAGATCATAGAGTCATCCGAAAAGGGACAACCTACACCACAACTCTATACGTCTAATGATGAAGCAGAGATACCCATAGTATCTACCTCCAATCTGGTGATACTGGAACCAGATGAACCCGACACTGGCATTCAAGCCGAATCGACCTCGCCAAAAGAACCTACTACACCACCGAAAACTACTACACCACCGAGGTGTTATCCGGACCGAGTCAGGAAGCCTCCAGAGAGACTGACTTATAATTGATTAACTGCAGCAAATGTGTAGATTATTGTTCTTATAAACATGTTAATTAATGATTACTTAAAATGTTATGTACTAATTATCTAAAAGGGGAGGAATTGTAGTGTATGTACCTTTAAGAGCCCCTGTGTACTGTAATACCGGTAGTGACCACTCGGGTATATAAGCCTGTATAGCGTCTTGTATCTTTTAGTTCACCTCCAGACTTTATTCAGTAAACACCTGTTAAACCAACTCCTGCATTCCGTGTCTCCATTAACACACGGATACAACAGATGGAGTCAGTGGCTAGGGAATGGAGTTTGTGGTGGGGACCAAAAACAATCATAGCAACTCACTGCGTAAAAAAAATTCTCCTCATCTCAAAGACAAAGTGCTTTAAG
Source organism: Somniosus microcephalus (assembly GCF_052327205.1). Classification (NCBI taxonomy): domain Eukaryota; kingdom Metazoa; phylum Chordata; class Chondrichthyes; order Squaliformes; family Somniosidae; genus Somniosus; species Somniosus microcephalus. The sequence continues at coordinate 11,536,663 of NC_140998.1, forward strand.
CCAATGAAGTACATCTGAAGCATCGTCACTGTTGTAATGTAGCAGCCAATTTTCACACGGCAAGATCCCACAAACAGCAATGTGATAATGACCAGATAATCTGTTTTTTCATGATGTTGGTTGAGGGATAAATATTTGCCCCAAGACACCAGTGAGAACTCCTCTGCTCTTCTATCAAAATGCTGCCATGGGATCTTTTACATCCACCTGAGAGGGCAGACGGGGCCTCAGTTTAACGTCTCATCCGAAAGACGGCACCTCCGACAGTGCCGCGCTCCCTCAGTACTGCCCCTCCGACAGTGCAGCGCTCTCTCAGTACCGCCCCTCCGACAGTGTAGCGCTCCCTCAGTACTGCCCCTCCGACAGTGCAACACTCCCTCAGTACTGCCCCTCCGACAGTGCAGCGCTCTCTCAGTACCGCCTCTCCGACAGTGCAACACTCCCTCAGTACTGCCCCTCTGACAGTGCCGCGCTCCCTCAGTACTGCCCCTCCGACAGTGCAGCGCTCTCTCAGTACCGCCTCTCCGACAGTGCAACACTCCCTCAGTACTGCCCCTCTGACAGTGCAGCGCTCCCTCAGTACTGCCCCTCCGACAGTGCAGGGCTCCCTCAGCACTGCACCGGAATGTCAATCTAGATTTTGTGCTCAAGTCTCTGGAGTGGGGACTTGAACTCACAACCTTCACGACTCTGAGGTAAGAGTACTTACCCAATGAGGTGGTGCAATGAAGGTTCACTAGATTGATATCTGGGATGAGAGGGTTGTCCTATGATGAGAGATTGTGTAGAATGGGCCGATACTCTCTGGAGTTTAGAAGAATGAGAGGTGATCTCATTGAAACATACAAGATTCTGAGGGGGATTGACAGGGTAGATGCTGAGAGGTTGTTTTCCCTGGCTGGAGAATCTAGAACTAGGGGGCATAGTCTCAGGATCAGGGGTAGGCCATTTAAGGCCGAGTTGAGGAGGAATTTCTTCACTCAGAGGGTTGTGAATCTTTGGAATTCTCTGCCCCAGAGGGCTGTGAATGCTGAGTCATTGAGTATATTCAAGGCTGAGATCAATAGATTTTTGAACTCTAGGGGAATCAAGGGATATGGAGATCGGGTGGGAAAGTGGAGTTGAGGTCGATGATCGGCCATGATCTTATTGAATGGTGGAGCAGGCTCGAGGGGCCGAATGGCCAACTCCTGCTCTTACTTCTTATGTTCTTATGAGCCACGACTGACCCAGAGGGAGAGATTGGACAGTGGAGCTGAGAGGAGGACGGGCTGCGGCCTAGGGTTGTGAGATATCAAGAAGATGGAGGAAAGAGAAAACAGTCATGAGAAAACAGTCAGCCTGGAATCTGAGACCCGGGCTTGATCAATTAAGCTCCACTAAACCGATTACGCCGCCTCCTTTTTCCCACAAAACTCCCATCTGTCACTTGTTAGTTTGGATGGTCTCTGTAGATTAGCCGTGGTAGATTCCCATTCGATCCATCTTCCTTTGGGTTTGTAGGATCCTGCCCCCTCAGTCTCCTGCACCTTTAATGGATTTTATTGTGACAGAGACTAAGCAATAGGCCAAGTAAATATCTAAAGAGGACACTGGCATCACGATTAAAAAGGGTTCGGCAAATCTTTATTCATCTGTAAGCAAAGACAGAGCATCGTGAGACAACTGGTGTTGGAAAAGTGTCGCTGGGCAATGGCGGGAAATGTTAACCATGATAAAGTTGATGCTCGGCTCCCACTAACTGTCCCGGCAAAACTTCTAAATCCAAATCCTTAGTCAGACCTTTCCTTTCCGAAGCTGACTCTGTTGAATTCAGTTAATAAAAAACTGGTAGTAAATCAGTAAAAGTGACCATGAAGCTGTCGAATTGTTACAAGAACCCAACTGGATCCTGAGTGTCGGGCAATCTCTGCAGAATATCCGTGGGAGATTCCCATTCCATCCTCCTCCCTTTGGGTTGTTGCTGTCACTGTTGCTTCGCTAAGAACATAAGAATTAGGAGCAGGAGTCGGCCACTCGGCCCCTCGAGCCTGCTCCGCCATTCAATAAGATCATGGCTGATCATCGACCTCAACTCCACTTTCCCGCCCGATCTCCATGACCCTCTAAAGGTGATTCCTCTAAAGTTCAAAAATCTATCTAGCTCAGCCTTGAATACACTCAATGACTCAGCATCCACAGCCCTTTGGGGTCGAGAATTCCAAAGATTGACAACCCTCTGAGTGAAGAAATTCCTCCTCATCTCAGTCTTAAATGGCCGACCCCTTATCCTGAGACTATGCGTCCTAGTTCTAGAGTCTCCAGCCAGGGGAAACAACCTCTCAGCATCTACCCTGTCAATCCCACTCTTAGTTTCTCAGCTATTTCAACACAGGCCAGGATTAGAACTCAAGGCCTTCCTGGTTAGCTATTGAATAAGAGCACCAACCCATCAGGCAAGCTCTGGTGAACTCCTTTTCATCAGAGAAGAGGGCTCAGGTGATGAAATGGCAGGCAGGGATATTATTCAGGTGTTTTAAACTCCATGAAGCAGAGATAATTTTGGAATAGTGGACACAGCTCTTTTTAAAAATCATTCTCGGGATGTGGACCTCGCAGACATTTACTGCCCTTCCATATTTACCAGTTTGATGGCTTGCTAGACCACTTCGGAGGGCACGTCGGTGCGGGGCTGGAGTTACATATAGGCCAGACCGGGTAAGGACGGCAGGTTTCCTTTCCTAAAGGGACATTAGTCAACCAGTCGGGGTTTTTTTGCAACAGTCCGAAGGCTTCATGGTCACTTTTACTGACACCAGTTTTTTTATTAACTGAATTCAAATTCTCAATCTGATCTAGAACGTGATGGGATTTGAACTCTCGTCCTCTGGATTACTGGTCCAGTAACATAGCCACGACACTACCGTACCCGAATTAAATTAAACGTGACCAAACTTCAAGAGAGCAGCGGAAGAGAGTGCAGGCTGAGCGGAAATTTATGTAAATAATAATCATTGAACTAATGAATTCAGCTTTCTTGACATTCCACTAGACTCCTACACCCTTTTTCCCAGGAACTGTTTCTAAGATATCATTAGTGAACAATTGTATAAAGAATTCCTAGCAAAACGTGACATGACCATTGGGGAAACAGCTATAATTCAGTGTGGAATGGGCAGAACATTGTGTTATTGAAATGCCATTTAAAAATACTCAAGAGGAAATGTCTCATGGTTCTATTTTTCCACTGCGTGGGGAGCAGGGAGCAGGCAGATTTTGTGTTCTGTCACCCGGTGTCCAGACAGGAACTGCTGGTTTGCTCTTCCGCCCTTAAATAATGTGCAATTGTGAGGCTGAGGATGAAGGCGACACCCTCCCTGCTCTGTGCTCGGGAAGCAGGGAACTCGCAGCCGACCTTTTCAAAAACAGGGACCGCAGTCTTGTCCAGCTCTCTGATTCGAGCTTCTGCTTCTTCACCGAAAAGGGATTGAGAAATCTCCTCCCGCCCCACCCTCACACCTCACCCCTCTCAGCTTGTGGGGTAAAGTCACAGTGTGGTAAGAAAAAGAAAGAAAGGCTTGCATTTCTACAGCGCCTTTCTCAACCTCAGGACGTCTCAAAGCGCTTTACCAGTGAAGTACTTTTGAAGTGTAGTCGCTGTTGTAATGTCGGAAACACGGCAGCCAATTTACACACAGCAAGCTCCCACAAACAGCAATCTGATAATCTGTTTCAGTGATGTTGATTGAGAGATAAATATTGGCCAGGACACCATGGATAACTCCCCTGCTCATCTTCGAAATAGCACCGTGGGATCTTTTACATCCACCTGAGAGAGCAGACGGGGCCTCGGTTTAATGTCTCATCTGAAAGTGCAGCATCTCCGACAGTGCAGCACTCCCTCAGTACTGCACTGTAGTGTCAGCCTAGACCATTGTGCTTAAGTCTTCTGGAGTGGGACTTGAACCCACAACCTTTATGACTCAGAGGCAAGAGTGCTGCCCACTGAGCCACAGCTATCCCTGGTTGAGGGATAAATATTGGCCAGAACACCAGGAGAACTCCCGTGCTCTTAATCGAAACAGTGCTGTGGGATCCGTTACACCCACCCGAGAGAGCAGACGGGGCCTCGGTTTAACGTCTCATCTGAACGATACAAGGGGATCGGTTTATCACAGACAGGGCTGTTGAATGGTGTGAAAGGTGAAATGGGGCTCAGGAGGTGGGAAAGAAAGAAAGAACTTGCATTTCTATCGCACCTTTCACGACCTCAGGACATCCTGAAGCGCAAACCATTACATGCCAATGTTAAACCCAACCAGACCAACGTCCTCAGAAACACGGGTCTGTACAGGAACAGCACTGCACAGAGCCATGGCTCAGTGGGCAGCACTCTCGTCTCTGTGTCAGAAGATTGTGGGTTTAAGTCCCACTCCACAGCACATAATCCAGTGCAGTACCTCAGCAGTACTTGAGGGAGTGCTGCACTGTTGGAAGTGCTGTCTTTCGGATAAGACGTTAAACCGAGGACGTAAGAGGCCCCACGGCCACTACTTCGAAGGAGAGCAGGGGATTTATTGCTGGCACAGCCCTCACTTTCACTCCCTTAAGTCCAAGGGACGCAGACTTGAATGGATATGGCGGAAAACTGGTTTAGCCATTCACCGCCAGATCGGGCCGGACCACATGAGCATTGTCGGATCCTGCTCTTGTCTGCCGAAATTCCTCACTATTCCAGAATCATTCTGGAATGCAAAGATAAACCCCGGCTCCTATTCTCCGCTGCTAACCGTCTTCTTAAACTCCTCCACCCTCACCTCCGATAACAAGTGTCAGGAGCTCATGGACTTCTTTGTCTTGAAGATTGAGACCATCCGTTCAGCTGCCTCTGCCACTTCCCTTCCTTCCCCAGGCCCACCGGGCCAAACTTCCCCTAAGGTTCCCCGCATAACTCACATCTTTCTCCAGTTTCTCTCCGATCTCTCCTCATGACCTCTCCGCGCTCATCTTGTCCATGAGACCCACCTCCTGCTCCCTCGACCCTATTCCCACCAAACTGCTGACCACCCAACTTCCTTTTCTGTCTCCCATGTTAGCTGATATTGTTAACGGTTCTCTCTCCTCAGGTACTGTCCCCCTCTCCTTCAAATCTGCCGTCATCAACCCTCTCCTCAAAGGACCACCCATTGACCCCTCCATCCTTGCATCTACTACCCCATCTCCAACCTCCCTTTTCTCTCCAAAGTCCTTGAATGTGTTGTCACCTCCCAAATCCGTGCCCATCTTTCCCGCAACTCCATGTTTGAATCCCTCCAATCAGGTTTCTGCTCCTGCCACAGTACCGAAACGGCTCTCATCAAAGTCACAAATGACATCCTTTGTGAGTGTGACAAAGGTAAACTATCCCTCCTCATCCTTCTTGACTTATCTTTGACACAGTTGACCATTCCATCCTTCTCCAATGCCTCTCCACTGTCGTCCAGCTGGGTGGGACTGCACTCGCCTGGTTCCATTCTTATCTATCTAATCGTAGCCAGAGAATCACCTGCAATGGCTTCTCTTCCCACTCCCACATCGTTACCTCTGGTGTTCCCCAAGGATCTATCATTTGCCTCCTCCTGTTTCTCATCTACATGCTGCCCCTTGGCGACATCATCCGAAAACACAGCGTCAGTTTCCACATGTACGCTGACGACACCCAGCTCTATCTCACCACCACCTCTCTCGACCCCTCCACGGTCTCTAAATTGTCAGACTGCTTCTCTGACATACAGTTCTGGATGAGCAGAAATTTTCCCAATTAAATATTGGGAAAACCGAAGCCATTGTTTTCGGTCCCTGCCACAAACTCCGTTTCCGAGTCACTGACTCCATCCCTCTCCCTAACATCTGCCTGAGGCTGAACCACACTGTTCGCAACCTTGGTGTCATATTTGATCCTGAAATGAGCTTCCGACCACATTTCCGCAGCATAACAAAGACCGCCTACTTCCACCTCTGTAACATCGCCTGTCTCCGCCCCTGCCTCAGCTCATCTGCTGCTGAAACCCTCATCCATGCCTTTGTTACCCCTGGACTTGACTATTCCAACACACTCCTGGCTGGCCTCCCACAATCCACCCTACGTAAACTTGAGGTCATCCAAAACTCGGCTGCCCGTGTCCTAACTCGCACCAAGTCCCGTTCGCCCATCTCCCCTGTGCTCGCTGACCTACAATGGCTCGAAATCAAAATTCTCATCCTTGTTTACAAATCCCTCCATGGCCTCGCCCTTCCCTCCATCTGTAATATCCTCCAGCCCCACAACCCCCCGAGATATCTACACTCCTCTAATTCTGCCCTCTTGAGCATCCCTGATTATAATCGCTCAACCTTTGGTGGCCGTGCCTTCTGTTGCCTGGGCTCTAAGCTCTGGAATTCCCTGCCTAAACCTCTCCACCTCGCTACTTCTCTTTCCTCCTTTAAGACGCTCCTTAAACCTACCTCTTTGACCAAGCTTTTGGCCATTTGCCCTAACATCTGCTTATATGGCTCAGTGTCAAATTTTCTTTTGTCTTATAACACTCCTTGTGAAGCACCTTGGGACGTTTTACTACGTTAAAGGCGCTATGTAAATACAAGCTGTTGTTGTTGGTGTCCTGGTCAATATTTATCCCTCAACCAACATCACTAAAACAGATGATCTGGTCATTATCACATTGCTGTTTGTGTGATCTTGCTGTGCGCAAATTGGCTGCCGCATTTCCTACATTACAACAGTGACTACACTTCAAAAAGTACTTCATTGGCTGTAAAGCGCTTTCTTTGGGATGTCCTGAGGTCGTGGAAGGTGCTGTAGAAATGAAAGCCTTTCTTTCACACCTCGTGACCCCCATTTCACCTTGCAGTCACTTCAATAGCCTTGTCTATGATAGACTGATCCCCTCCCAATCTGCCCATCTTTAGCTCGGCTTACATTGCCATCCTCTGGCCTCCGTGAAGCACCTTGGGAGTTCTTTTCTCTGCATTCAAAGTGCTGTATAAATGCAAGGTGTCGATTGCTCCCTTTAAAGTGATAAAGTTTTATTGCTGTCACATCCTACCACGAACACAATGGGACGTGTGATGTAGGGGAGCAAAGGTCAGCTGTGGAATGTTGCTGTACGGAAATTGGAAAGTGCAATTAGACCCAACCTTCCGGCTCCTGATGACTGGGCCAGGTCAGCTCTGCAGGGAGTCCACGTGTGTGTGTGTGGGGGGTGGGGGCGGCCGGGTAAGGGCAGGATTAGGCGCAGCTGTAATTCTCACACTCGGTCACACTCACTGCTCCCGATCACACGCGGAGAGCCTGAGGCAGGGTGCGGATTGGTGCTGGAGAGAAGTTCAACACCAGATGCTTATGGGGAACACATTCCCAGCCTAGGCTCAGCATCAGGGAAAAGGACCCGAGATTGAATCAAAAATTGAATCATAGAATCATAGAATGGTTACAGCACGGAAGAAGGCCATTCGGCCCGTCGAGCCCGTGCCGGCTCTCTGCAAGAGCACTTCAGCTAGTCCCACTCCCCCGCCCTTTCCCTGTAGCCCTGCAAATTTCTTTCCTTCAGGTACTTCTCCAACTCCCTTTTGAAAGCGACGATTGAGTCTGCCTCCATCACCCTTTCAGGCAGCGCATTCCAGATCCTAACCACTCGCTGCGTAAAAAAGTTTTTCCTCATGTCACCTTTGGTCCTTCTGTCAATCACCTTGAATCTGTGTCCGCTGGTTCTTGACCCTTCCACCAATGGGAACAGTTTCTCTCTATCTACTCTGTCCAGACCCCTCATGATTTTGAACACCTCTATCAAATCTCCTCTCAACCTTCTCCGCTCCAAGGAGAACAACCCCAGCTTCTCCAGTCTATCCACGTAACTGAAGTCCCTCATCCCTGGAATCATTCTTGTAAAGCTTTTCTGCACCCTCTCTAAGGCCTTCACATCCTTCCTAAAGTGCAGTGCCCAGAATTGGACACAATGTTCCAGTTGGGGCCGAACCAGTGTTTTATAAAGATTCATCATAATTTCCACACTTCTGTACTCTATACCTCTATTTATGAAGCCCAGGATCCCATATGCTTTTTTAACTGCTTTCTCAACCTGCCCTGCCACCTTCAACGATTTGTGCACATATACCTCCAGGTCTCTCTGTTCGTGCACCCACTTTAGGATTGTACCCTTTAGTTTATATTTCCTCTCCTCATTCTTTCTACCAAAATGTATCACTTCACACTTTTCTGCGTCAAATTTCATCTGCCACGTGTCCGCCCATTTCACCAGCCTGTCTCTGTCTCCCTGACATAGTTCCTGAGAAGCACACAGAAAGAGTTAAATAAATAGAATAATATCAATGTGTTTAATGTGCTCAAAATTAAATCTGTCTTTGCATTTCATTGAAGACTTTTGTTCAAGGTTCCTGATTGGTTCGTTGTAGGCTCATGTTTGAGTCATATGATTGGTTCGTTGTTTCGTACAAAGCAGCCAATCAGGTGCTCAGGAAACCCTTTCTGCTGCCATTGGAATTCCCCACTTCAAAGTGTGTAGCCAGGCTAGGGGCTGAGACATGACTAAACCCCTTCCGTCAGATTCCTGACTGCAGCCATCTCCTTCGTCACAGCCCTGAGCGGTCCCTCACTCCCCGCACCTCCGACTGTTAGTCCCTGGAAATCCACGAGTGGGCCTCAGCCCCCCGTGTTCCCACTCGCTCCCGAGTCCCCACCCTGCCTCAGATTCCTCCTCACACTCACTCCCCACCCTCCCAGCCCCCTCCTCACACTCACTCCCCACCCTGGCTCAGCCCCCTCCTCACACTCACTCCCCACCCTGCCTCAGCCCCCTCCTCACACTCACTGCCCACCCTCCCAGCCCCCTCCTCACACTCTCTCCCCACCCTCCCAGCCCCCTCCTCACACTCACTCCCCACCCTGGCTCAGCCCCCTCCTCACACTCACTCCCCACCCTGCCTCAGCCCCCTCCTCACACTCACTGCCCACCCTCCCAGCCCCCTCCTCACACTCTCTCCCCACCCTCCCAGCCCCCTCCTCACACTCACTGCCCACCCTGCCTCAGCCCCCTCCTCACACTCACTGCCCACCCTCCCAGCCCCCTCCTCACACTCTCTCCCCACCCTCCCAGCCCCCTCCTCACACTCACTCCCCACCCTGCCTCAGCCCCCTCCTCACACTCACTGCCCACCCTCCCAGCCCCCTCCTCACACTCTCTCCCCACCCTCCCAGCCCCCTCCTCACACTCACTCCCCCCCTCCCAGCCCCCTCTTCACACTCACTCCCCACCCTCCCAGCCCCCTCGTCACACTCACTCCCCACCCTCCCAGCCCCCTCCTCACACTCACTCCCCACCCTCCCAGCCCCCTCGTCACACTCACTCCCCACCCTCCCAGCCCCCTCCTCACACTCACTGAAATCAAATCAAATCAAATCAACTTTTATTGTCAGTTAGTGCACAAGTGCAGTACAACGAAATGTAGGCTTGCGGCTCCCGATAGTGTACATTTAGATTAAGACATTTAAACATTCAACATACATTTGGCTTGTAATACATTAACATAAACATAACCATAATAAAGTGCATTGGCAGATGTGCAGGCTTTAGAGTTTATTTGTGGAGTTCAGTAGGATGACAGCCCTGGGAAAGAAGCTGTTCCTAAATCTGGTCGTACGGGTGCGAATGCATCTGTAGCATCTCCCAGATGGCAGGAGGGTGAACAGACTGTGGCTGGGGTGGGTAGGGTCTTTGATGATGGACCGTGCCCTCCGTAAACAGCGTTTCTGGTATATGTGCTCTATGGTCGGTAGCCGGGTGCCGGTAATGCGTTGGGCAGTTTTCACTACCCGCTGCAGGGCTTTCCGGTCATAGTAGCTACAGCTGCCATACCATACTGTGATACAGTTTGTCAGGATGCTCTCTATTGTGCAGCGGTAAAAGTTAGAGAGGATCAGGGGTGACAGGTTACATCCCTTCAGCCTCCTTAGGAAATATAGGCGCTGCTGGGCCTTCTTCACCAGACAGGAGGTATTGAGGGACCAGGAGAGGTCTTCCGTGATGTGGACTCCGAGGAACTTAAAGCTGTCCACCCTTTCCACCACAGCCCCATTGATGTGGATGGGGGTGTGACTTCCGCCTTTAGAATTCCTGAAGTCCACAACGATTTCTTTGGTTTTCTTGATGTTAAGGGCCAGGTTGTTATCGGCGCACCACTTCACGAGATGCTGGACCTCCTCCCTGTAGGCTGACTCATCGTTGTTGGTGATCTGGCCTACTACCGTGGTATCATCCGCAATCTGGTCGTATGGGTGCGACTGCATCTGTAGCGTCTCCCAGATGGCAGGAGGGCGAACAGACTGTGGCTGGGGTGGGTAGGGTCTTTGATGATGGACCGTGACCTCCGTAAACGGCCCACCCTGCCTCAGACCCCTCCTCACACTTACTCCCCACCCTGCCTCAGACCCCTCCTCACACTCACTGCCCACCCTCCCAGCCCCCTCCTCACACTCACTCCCCACCCTCCCAGCCCCCTCCTCACACTCGCTCCCCACCCTGTCTCAGACCCCTCCTCACACTCACTCCCCACCCTGCCTCAGACCCCTCCTCACACTCACTGCCCACCCTCCCAGCCCCCTCCTCACACTCGCTCCACACCCTGCCTCAGACCCCTCCTCACACTCACTCCCCACCCTCCCAGCCCCCTCCTCACACTCACTCCCCACCCTCCCAGCCCCCTCCTCACACTCACTGCCCACCCTCCCAGCCCCCTCCTCACACTCACTCCCCACCCTCCCAGCCCCCTCCTCACACTCACTCCCCACCCTCCCAGCCCCCTCCTCACACTCACTCCCCACCCTCCCAGCCCCCTCCTCACACTCAATTCAATTCAATTCAATTCAAATCGCTTTATTGGCATGACAAGGTACATCTTATGTTGCCAAAGCATCGAAAAACATTCATGGTTGTACACAAAAATACAGATCTATCCATACAGTGTATAAACAGGTATATCCCTGAGTCTATAAATATACATTCATGTAATTTGTATATACTCTTTTCTTATATTTAGTGGTTGTCCCTCTGTTTATGGCAAGCTGTAACATAGTGTGCCGCTAAGGTTACAGAATTTCTCTCTTCCCCTAGTAGGTATGGGAGTTTTTGGTCGTCATTCAAATTTCTGAATTCCGGGCATATTTTTGTGAATTTTGGGTAGAAATTCTCCCTTATGCCCTGATATTTTCTACAAGCTGTGAGGAAGTGCATCTCTGTCTCCACCACTCCCTGACTGCACTGAGAGCGTAACCTGTCCTCTCTTGGTAGCCGGGTCTGCCTGTGTCTACCTTTTTCGATCGCCAGGCTATGTTCACTAAGTCTGTACATTGTCAAGGTTTTTCTCAGTTTGCTATCCTTTACCATGGTCAGGTAATCAGCCATGTTCACTCCCCGGCCTCCCAGCCCCCTCCTCACACTCACTCCCCACCCTCCCAGCCCCCTCCTCACACTCACTCCCCACCCTGGCTCAGCCCCCTCCTCACACTCACTCCCCACCCTCCCGGCCTTGCAAAGGCCAGTAAATTAGAATCAAAATTCCCGGGAACAAGGAACAGTTACATTTGCCGAGTTCTATTGAAATCGAACAACAAGATGCAACTTTTGCTTACTGTTGTGAACCTGCTAACTCCATAGCAACGGCTGTGACAGGAAGCGGTGACTGAATCTGCGAGTGCCATTGTGTGCTGCGGCCTACACAATGGCACCGGGCTGATCCGAATCCGCCAATACTTGTGTAAACAATGAAGGGTTGGCTAATTGAGGCTTCCAGTTACATAACACTTCCCACCTCAGCCGTCAACACCTCCTCATTGCCGATTTCGCCATGAATGAACAGAATGGAGCAGATTCAGTGAGGCAATGTGGAGGATGTGGGAACGCAGGTCAGAGGCGGACCCTTAGCCTCGTCGCTCCGACCTGCGTTCCTGTCCGGTGAGGCTTGGCTCGGGAGCACGTGCAGTTCAACCCCATCGACCTACCCACTCCCCATATCCTTCAACCCCACTGACCCACCCTCTCCCCATATCCCCAAACCTATCCACCCAGCTTCTCACCATATCCTTCAACCCCATCTACCCTTTTCACCTTTCCCTCAACCCCGCCTAGCCAACGCCTCTATATCTCCGAACCATAGGACCATCTTTCTGGGGGAAGGGGGCGTGAAAGCGGGCACTTCCTTGGGTTGGCAGAGGATGGCCTCATGGCTTTGCCCCAACCTATCTCTGTAACTACCTCCGGTCCTACCACCACCCCCACCCACCCACCCCCCCTAGAACAATCCATTCAACTGACTCTGACCTCTCCTGCATCTCTCCATCCCTTTGCTCCACAATTGGCAGCCGTGCCTTCAGTCACCACGGTCCCAGACTCTAGAATTCCATCGCTAAACCCCTCCATCTCTCCCTCTCTTCCTTTAAGAAGCTCCTTAAAACCCACCCGCGTGAGCCAGCACCCTTCCTAACCCTTCTTTGGCTCAGCTTCCATTTTCTCTTCCTATCGCCTACGAGAAATGCTATGGGACATTCCTCCTTTGTTAAAGCCACCCAATTAAAATCCTAGAACCCCCTCAACTGCAACAGAATTGGCTTCCCGGGAATGCGAGCTACATGTGGGAGTGCCCGCAACCACTGACGTTATCGATGAGATTAGTAAGCTTTGCTTTTGCAAACTGCTCACCTCAACACAAGAACGAACAGGCCCGATATCTCAGGTCGTGAGCTGTTTGATTCAGATCTCCTTCCTCCCTCTCCTGAAGGCGTTAGCTCGTCTTGGGCATGACTCACGCCACAACTATTAGCCATCCTCCGTTACTTGTTCCCCCCCGAATGCTTACTGTTCCTGTGTGAGCTACAGCAAGTGTTGACAAGACAGCCTCAATTCATTTTTTTTTTGAGTTCACTGGCTTAAGAACAAAGGATTTGCCCCTAATTGAGTATCAGTTGGCCCTACTTGTGCATCCTGCTCTCACAGGCCATCGGGATGCCTGGAATGGGGGAAAGGGGAAGCGTCGAGTTGGCACGGTGAGGTGAAGATATGGCCTTGGAGGGAGTGCAGCGTAGATTTACCAGAATGATACCCGGACTCCAAGGGTTAAATTACGAGGAGAGATTACACAAACTAGGGTTTGTGCATTTAGAAGGTTGATTTATCGAAGTTTTCAAGAAATTAAGGGGAACAGATGGGTTAGAGAGAGAGAAACTATTTCTGCAGATTGGGGATTCTAGGACGAGGGAACATAGTCTAAAAGTTAGAACCAGGCTTTTCAGGAGTGAAATTAGGAAACACTTCTACACACAAAGGGTGGTAGAAATTTGGAACTCTCTTCCACATCAACAGTGGATGCTGGGTCAATAGTTAATTTTAAACCTGAGATGTAACTGAACTGACCAGGGGGCAAGCAACCTTAGAACTGGTCCTGTGTAACGAGACAGGATTAATTAAAAATGTCCTAGTAAAGGATCCCCTTGGAATGAGTGACCATAACATCGTTGAATTCCATATTCAATTAGAGGGTGAGAAGTTTGGATCTCAAACAAGCGCGCTAAGCTTGAATAAAGGAGACTATGAAGGTATGAGAGCGGAATTGAGTAGAGTGGATTGGGAAAATAGATTAAAGGGTAAGACGATACATGATCAGTGGTGTACATTTAAGGAGTTATTTTACAACTTCCAAAAAAAAAATATTCCACTGAGAAGAAAAGGGTGTAAAAGAAAAGACAGCCATCCGTGGCTAAGTAAAGAAATTAAGGATAGTATTCGACTAAAAACAAAGGCATATAAGGTAGCCAAATCTAGTGGGAGGATAGAGGATTGGGAAAACTTTAAAAGACAGCAAAAAATAACAAAAAGATTGATTAAGAAAGGGAAGATAGATTATGAAAGAAAATGAGCAAAAAATATAAAAACAGATAGTAAGAGTTTTTATAGTTATATAAAAAGAAAAAGGGTGGCTAAAGTAAATGTTGGTCCCTTAGAGGATGAGACCGGGAAATTAATGGTGGGAAATATGGAGATGGCAAAAACACTGAATGAATATTTTGTATCAGTCTTTACAGTAGAAGACACTAAGAATATCCCAACACTGGGCAAACAGGGGGCTATAGGGGGGAGGAGCTAAACACGATCAAAATCACTAAGGAAGTGGTACTCGGTAAAATAATGGGACTCAAGGCGGATAAATCACCTGGACCTGATGGCTTACATCCTAGGGTCTTGAGGGAAGTGGCAGTAGGGATTGTGGATGCATTGGTAATAATTTTCCAAAACTCCCTGGACTCAGCAAAGGTCCCGGCAGACTGGAAAACTGCTAATGTAACGCCCTTATTTAAAAAGGGCAGTAGACAGAAGGCTGGAAACTATAGACCGGTTAGCCTAACATCTGTGGTAGGTAAAATATTGGAGTCCATTATTAAGGAGACAGTAACAGGACATTTGGATAATCATAATTTAATAGGACAAAGTCAGCATGGTTTTATGAAGGGGAAGTCATGTTTGACAAATTTGCTGGAGTTCTTTGAGGAAGTAACATATAGGGTGGATAAAGGGGAACCAGTGGACGTAGTGTATTTAGACTTCCAAAAGGCATTTGACAAGGTGCCACGCAAAAGATTATTGCTTAAGATAAAAAATCACGGGATTGGGGGTAATATTCTGGCATGGATAGATGATTGGCTATCTAACAGAAGGCAAAGAGTTGGGATAAATGGTTCATTCTCGGACTGGCAATCAGTAACTAGTGGTGTTCCACAGGGGTCAGTGCTGGGTCCCCAACTCTTTACAATCTATATTAATGATTTGGAGGAGGGGACCGAGTGTAACATATCAAAGTTTGCAGATGATACTAAGATGGGAGGGAAAGTAGTGAGTGAGGAGGACATGAAAAACCTGCAAGGGGACATAGACAGGCTAAGTAAGTGGGCAGAGATTTGGCAGATGGACTACAATACTGGAAAGTGTGAGGTTATGCACTTTGGCAGGAAAAATCGTAGAGCAAGTTATTATCTTAATGGCAAGAAACTGGAAAGTACTGAAGTACAAAGGGATCTGGGGGTCCTGGTGCACGAAACTCAAAAGGTTAGTATGCAGGTGCAGCAAGTGATTAAGAAGGCCAATGGAATGTTGGCTTTCATTGCTAGGGGAATAGAATATAAAAATAGGGAGGTATTGCTTCAGTTGTACAAGGTATTGGTGAGACCGCAGCTGGAATACTGCGTACAGTTTTGGTGTCCATACTTAAGAAAAGACATACTTGCTCTCGAGTCAGTACAAAGAAGGTTCACTCGGTTAATCCCGGGGATGAGGGGATGGACATATGAGGAGAGGTTGAGTAGATTGGGACTCTACTCATTGGAGTTCAGAAGAATGAGAGGCGATCTTATTGAAACATATAAGATGGTGAAGGGGTTGGATCGGGTGGATGCCGGGAGGATGTTCCCAATGATGGGTGAAACTAGAACTAGGGGGCATAGTCTTAGAATAAGGGGCTGCTCTTTCAAAACTGAGATGAGGAGGAACTAATTCACTCAGAGGGTGGTAGGTCCATGGAATATGCTGCCCCAAAAAGCTGTAGAAGCTACATCATTACATAAATTTAAAACAGAAATAGACAGTTTCCTAGAAGTAAAGGGAATAAAGGGTTATGGGGAGTGGGCAGGAATTTGGACATGAGTCTAGGTTCGGATCGGTCATGGCCCTGTGGGTAGCGGAGCGGGCCCAGGGGCCGTGTAGCCTGATCCTGCTCCTATTTCATGTGTCTAATTCTGTTAGATTCAGGAGATGGTTTTGTGATAGTAGATTGGCGGTTAGGATCAGATCAGCCATGATCTTATTGAATGGCGGAGCAGGCTCGAGGGGCCGATTGGCCTACTCCTGCTCCTATTTCTTATGTTCTTATGATAGTTATTTGTTAACCAAAGGTATTAAGAGATATGGGCCAAAGGGGGGGTATCTGGAGTTAGGTCACAGATCAGCCATTAACTCATTGAATGGCGGGACAGGCTCGAGGGGCCGAATGGCCTCCTCCTGCTCCTATGTCCCTCTGGTCCTAAGATATGCATTTCCATTTCTGCAGAAGGTTCTTTGGATCTCCTCCTTGTTAAGTATGTGTATTGTATTGAACAATTAACACAAAGACTTAAACGTATAACTCAAACAGGTCTTTACTGGTTGGAGGTAGGGACTACACGTAGGTCTTTACTTCATGCCCACAGGTGGGAACTGAGGGGAGATCAGTACCCACAGTACTATTTATACCCCTATGGCCAGGAGTGGTACTGCGTATCACTACGCCCTACAAGTAGTGCAGTCCTGTCCATAGGTTCAAAGTAGCACACATATTACATACACAACATTCCTCCCTTCTTAGCTTTACAGTCATCTCCCCATTTAACATAACGTAATAACATATATACATATATAACTTCAGGTTTACATAACAGAATAACATAGATACATAGATAACTTCATGTCAAAACAGATCACAGATTCAGTCTCTGCGGAAAACAGTTCACAGATTCAATCTCTGTGGTGTAGTCGGTTCACGTTGCTGGAGTGACTCATTCAATAGTCCTTCCATGAATTTAACGGCTTGAACTTCCGAACTGATTTGGCTCCGTTCGGAGGGACCACGTGTGTGATCTGGTAGGGGTGATAATGGTTCAGATGGTTATCATCTTCTGCTTCATCTTTTCCTTTTCTGCTTCTTAGAGACTCTCTGGGCTCCCCTGTCAGC
This sequence comes from Somniosus microcephalus, assembly GCF_052327205.1. Taxonomy (NCBI): domain Eukaryota; kingdom Metazoa; phylum Chordata; class Chondrichthyes; order Squaliformes; family Somniosidae; genus Somniosus; species Somniosus microcephalus. The sequence goes on from NC_140998.1 coordinate 11,553,442, forward strand.
TGCCAGCTGTAGCGCCACCATCTCCCTATGTTCCTTAGACTTTAAGTGATTCATCCTGATTTCTGCACTTTGGGAGTTTTCATCACAAGCTGGGCAGACCAGGTCACTATAATATTCAGTGTCACTCAATAGGTCATGGTAATATTCGGTGTCGTCCTGATCTAGGCCAGCGAGAGGGTCTTCTATTTCCTCCATACCCAGCTGGGCGTTAGCCAGCTTTTGTTCCAAGTCCAGACATCTTTCCTGAAGAGACTTCTTCATGAGTACCTCTTCATCCAGCTTTTTCTGGGCTTTCAGCAAGTCGTTTACTAATGACCTCATTTGAGACTTTACTACTTCAACTTCTTTTGGAGATTGATTGATCGGACTATTCAATCCCTCTACCGGAGCAGCTGTTTCAGCGGTCTGTTGTTCTACGTTGACGTGAGTCAGCGTACTTTTGGCATCCAAGGGCTGCTCTGTTGCAGTCATCTCAGTCTGTGTTGCCACCTCAGCTCTTCCAATAACCTTTGAGAGCTCCGAACCCCTTTCGTTTGAATATTGAAGTTCGTGTTCAAGTTTTTCCCATTTCAGAGTCCTGTCCTTCAGCATATGCAGGAGTTGGCTGACCGTTAACTCCTCTGACATCAGACGTTTTGTGTGCTCCTGCTCCATTTTCTCCATCAGCTGCTTCTGTTGTCTTTCCAGATTCTCCAACTCTATATCAAAGAACTCTTTCGTTGCATTCAACTCTTGCTCAAAACGGCGAAGCATTTGTTCTAATTGCTGTTGTAGTTTGAAATGGAGTTGAGTTCGAGCCCGGTGTCCCTCAGAAATGGGCACATCAGTAGACTTGCCAGACTCAGAATCCACAGTTAAACTATGTTGTTGTTGCTCAGTGGAATTCTGTGCTGAAACTTTGTCTTTTGCACCTGAGTTGGGCTTACCATCATCCGTTCCAGAGTCTGGGCTGACTATCTTCACCGAGTTCTCACTCGTTATTGTTTGTAGGAAATGCCAGTCCATATTCATTTTCCTAATCCACTCCCGTCCTAGTAGTGGAGGACCTCCTTCAGATATCACATATAAGTCCATTATTTGACTGTCTTCGCCCTTGTGGACCACTGCAACCTCTATTTTCCCGATGGGGTACACTCTTTGCCCCGTGTATGTTTTCAATATAATCCCCGTATCCTGTAGGGGAATATGTTGGAATAACTTTCCGTAATCTTTCTTATTTATGACCGTCAATGCCGATCCAGTGTCCAATTCCAGTTTTACTTGGACTCCTTCTATCTGAAGAGTGACCCAAATTGTCTGGAGGTCTGCACCCTTACCAGCGTTGAGTACTCTTAAGCTAGCCAGTTCATTACAGCTTAAGCTAGCCAGTTCATTACTGCTAACGTCTGAATCGGACTCCTGTTCGGTCACCTTGTGTACTTTTGCGTATTTTCCTTGCGGTGACTTCTTGTTGCTGGTCTTCTTCCCTGACCTGCATACTCTAGCTATATGTCCAAGCCTACCACAAGTTCTACATTCTTGGTTTTTAAACCAACACTGGTTCTGATCATGCGTTGTCTTTCCACAACGATAACATTTGCCAGAACTCACACCCAATTTGTGTGCACTGAGCTCCGGTGACCGTAGCTGCATTACTGCCGTGCCTCTCGCTGCGGCTTCGTGTGCTGCTGCCATAGTGACCGCCTTCTCAAGCGTCAGCTCATTCTCCTCGAGCAGTTGCTTTTGTGTATCCTGTTTAAATAAACCACACACAAATTTGTCTCGTAGTGCATCTGTCAGTCCCGTTCCAAACTGGCAATATTTCGCTAATTTACGCAATTCCAGCAAATATTCAGCATTGCTTTCATGCTGTAGCTGCCTTCTGTCATAAAATTTAAATCGTTCCGCTAGCATCAGCGGCGTGGGGTTTAGATGATCTTTCAGGACAGTAACAATCTCATCGAACGTCTTATCCGCCGGTTCATCTGGTGATAACAGGTGTTTCAATTGCCCGTATGTCTTCGCACCCATTAAATTTAATAATGTTAGAGCTTTATCTTGGTCACGAATTTTATTGGCCTTACAATAATTTTTTACTCTTTCAACATATATGGCCCAATCTTTGAGGTCACTATCAAAGGTGCTAATATTCCCGTGTTTAGGCATTGTAGATTTGCAATTTCTCAGATTTTATTTTCTTTACTTGGTATCAAAGATGGCGGCTTCCCGCTCTTGCCGTCGTCCTCCGCCCACAAAATGGCGGTTTTCCCGCGCTTGGCGGTCTTCACCCGTCCCCCGACGCCGTCTCCCTTCAGCCCCCGAGTGCGGCCCTTATCTTCGCCGCGATCGCCCGAGTGCGGCCCTTATCAGCGGATGCGATCGCTGGATCGCGAAGTGGCTCCCGACCGAAGCGGCTCTCGGCCCTTATCTTCTGTGCGATCGATAGCCCGCGCTGTGCACCGCGGCTCTCGCACCTTGAGCTTCTGCAGCCGCCGCGCCTTTCAGTCTGAGTGCGGCCCTTATCTGCTCCGACTTCCCCAGCCCTGTCTTTGCAGCCAACGCTGCACGGCTTACCCCACCACCTAGGTTGAACAAGGAAACTGCAGAAAGACTTCTGTCAATCGCTGGAAGCTGTCAGGATGGCTGCTGCGCTCCAGTGCTCAGTCGCTGATGGAGGCTTCAGAGTCCTAAGCCTGTCGCTTCTAGTGGGGTGGCGAGGTTTGAAACCTCTCTTCAACTGCCGCAGGGTAAGAACCTGACTCGTCGCCAGTGTTAAGTATGTGTATTGTATTGAACAATTAACACAAAGACTTAAACGTATAACTCAAACAGGTCTTTACTGGTTGGAGGTAGGGACTACACGTAGGTCTTTACTTCATGCCCACAGGCGGGAACTGAGGGGAGATCAGTACCCACAGTACTATTTATACCCCTATGGCCAGGAGTGGTACTGCGTATCACTACGCCCTACAAGTAGTGCAGTCCTGTCCATAGGTTCAAAGTAGCACACATATTACATACACAACACTCCTGACATAACTTCAGCGCACACCGTGGAGAAACCACGTAAACAGCCATTGCACTGATTCCGACAAAGTTACAGTGGGAGATGGGGGCGGGGGCGGGACAGACCCCTGTGAGGACCCCTGTGGAAACTCTGCCCCATATTCTTGACGTAGGACACGAAGCTTTACACCATCTAACCCATAGCATAGCTGAGCTGGGAGAGAACTTGTCATCGAATCCTTTGGGAAAAGAGATTTCAAGGTGATGTCTTTGAAGTGCTCAGGCTTTTGCAGGGATCATAGACTCATACAGCACAGAAGGAGGCCTTTCGGCCCATCTTGCCAGTGCCGGCTCTTTGCAAGAATCACAGAATCACAGAAACCCCACAGTGCAGATAGAGGCCATTTCGGCCCATCGAGCCTGCACCGACACATATTCTACCCGATCCCCGTAACCCCTACACCAACACATATCCCACCCTATCCCCGTAACCCCACGTATTTAATCCCCCTAACACTAAGGGTCAATTTATCATAGCCAATCAACCTAACCCGCACACCTTTGGACTGTGGGAGGAAACCGGAGCACCCGGAGTAAACCCACGCAAACACGGGGAGAATGTGCAAACTCCACACAGACAGTCGCCCGAGGCCGGATTCGAACCCGGGTCCCTGGCGCTGTGAGGCAACAGTGCTAACCACTATGCCACCGTGCTGCCACCGAGCGATCCAATTAGTCCCACTCCCCCCGCCCCCCGCTCTTTCTCCATAGCCCTGCAAATGTTCCCTTTTGAAGTGTGTATCCAATTCAATTGACAAAATTGGCAAATTGTGACCTGTTCAAGTTAGAGACATTTTCAAATTTGGGACATTCTCAGAGCATCCCAAAACGCTTCACAATGAATGGATTACTTTGGAAGCACAGTCGGTGTTGTATGATTGTAATCGAGGGATATGGAGATCGGGCGGGTAAGTGGAGTTGAGGTCGAAGATCAGCCAAGATCTCATTGAATGGCAGAGCAGGCTCGAGGGGCCGAATGGCCGACTCCCACTCCTGATTCTTATGTTCTTATGTAGGCGCATGCAGCAGTCATTACACACAATGTGAGGTCCGACAAAACAACAATGAGATGAATGACCAGTTAATCTGTTGCAATGGCGTTGTTTGAGGGACATCCTGGGGGTTACCATTGATCAGAAACTGAACTGGACCAGCCATATAAATACTGTGGCTACAAGAACAGGCCAGAGGCTGGGAATTCTGCTGCGAGTGTCTCACCTCCTGACTCCCCAAAGCCTTTCCACCATCTACAAGGCACAAGTCAGGAGTGTGATGGAATACTCTCCACTTGCTTGGATGAGTGCAGCTCCAACAACACTCAAGAAGCTCGACACCATTCAGGATAAAGCAGCCCGCTTGATTGGAACTCCATCCACCTTCAACATTCACTCCCTCCACCACCGGCGCACTGTGGCTGCAGTGTGTACCATCTACAAGATGCACTGCAGCAACTCACCAAAGCTCCTTCAACAGCACCTTCCAAACCCGCGACCTCTACCACTTAGAAGGACAAGGGCAGCAGACGCATGGGAACATCACCACCTACAAGTTCCCCTCCAAGCCACACACCATCCTGACTTGGACCTGTATCGCCGTTCCTTCACTGTCGCTGGGCCAAAATCCTGGAACTCCCTTCCTAACAGCATTGTGGGTGTACCTACACCATATGGACTGCAGCGGTTCAAGAAGGCGGCTCACCACCATCTTCTCAAGGGCAATTAGGGATGGGAACTAAATGCAGGCCTAGCCAGCCAGCGACGCCCACATCCCATCAATGAATTAAAAAAAAATACTGGCCAGGGCACACTGTACTTCTTCAAATAGTGCCATGGTATCTTTTATATCCGAACCAAACAGGCAGACGGGGCCTCAGTTTAACATCTCATCAGAAAGATAATGCAACGTTCCCTCAGCACTGTAGTGTACGATCAGCCTAGATCGTATGCTCCAGCACTGGGAGTAGGCTTGATCCCATAGCCTTCTGATTCGGGGAAGGGTTTCACTCACCCACCGAGCTAAGCTGACAACTAGAAGAAGGCAAATCAGCTGGGAATTTTTCAAAGGGCCATGGATTTGTGAAACTAGTTTTGACGGAAGGCCCTTGAAGTGACAGATGGGCTGAAGAGACAACAAGATGTGCTGCTGTCGAGAGAAGGCATCGAAGGATATGATGAGGAAGGAGGTAGGTGGGGCTAATCTAGGATAGGCTCTTCCTGAAAATTCTTCTGTTTCACATTCTTCTGCTCATGTTACAGCTGGCCTGGGAATGCCCGATGCTGATGTTGGGCTTCCATTCTTCAACTTGCCTCACTGAACACCAAATTCCCCCTTCAAAAAAAAAGGCGGTATTTTAAAGCGCCACATTATTGTGAGTGCCAGGAACTGAAAGGCGGCTGTGTGACTGGAATTGTTTTTGATCAGCTACGCCTCTGTGAATTCCCCCAGTGTCCTAGGCCAACATTCCTCCCTCGACCGAAAACACCAAGAACAGATGCTCTGGTCATTCATCACGTTGCTGTTTGTGGGATCACCCTGTGCATAAAATGGTTTTCCTACATAACAACAATTGGATAATTGGAAACAAAGTCCTTTGGGACCTCCTGAGGATGTAGTAACAACAACAACTTGTATTTCAAGAGCGCCTCTAACATAGTAAAACGTCCCAAGGCGCTTCACAGGAGCGTTATCAGAAAAGATCTGACACTGAGCCACATAAGGAGGTATTAGAACAGGTGACCAAAGCTTGGTCAAAGAGGGAGGTTTTAAGGAGCGACTTAAAGGAGGAGAGGGAGAGGTAGAGAGGTGGAGAGGTTTATGGAAGGAATTCAAGGCAGTTGAAGGTACGGCCCCCAATGGTGATGCGATGCACAGGATGGCAGAATTGGAGGGGTATTTCGGGGGATTGTGGGGCTGGAGGAGGTGACAGAGATAGGGAGGGGTGAGGAGGCCATGGAGGGATTTGAACACAACAATGAGAATTTTGAAATCGAGGCGTTGCTGGACCGGGAGCCAATGTAGGTCAGCGAGCACAGGCGGTGATGGGTGAATGCAACTTGGTGCGAGTTAGGACACGGGGCAGTGAGCACAGGGGGTGATGGGTGAACGGGACTGGGTGTGAGTTAGGACACGGGGCAGTGAGCACAGGGGGTGATGGGTGAATGCAACTTGGTGCGAGTTAGGACACGGGTCAGTGAGCACAGGGAGTGATGGGTGAACGGGACTCGGTGTGAGTTAGGACATGGTGCAGTGAGCACAGGGGGTGATGGGTGAACGGGACTGGGTGTGAGTTAGGACAGGGGGCAGTGAGCACAGGGGATGATGGGTGAACGGGACTCGGTGTGAGTTAGGACACGGGGCAGTGAGCACAGGGGGTGATGGGTGAACGGGACTGGGTGTGAGTTAGGGCACGGTGCAGTGAGCACAGGGGTGATGGGTGAACGGGACTCGGTGTGAGTTAGGACATGGGGCAGTGAGCACAGGGGGTGATGGGTGAACGGGACTGGGTGTGAGTTAGGACACGGGGCAGTGAGCACAGGGGGTGATGGGTGAACGGGACTGGGTGTGAGTTAGGACATGGGGCAGTGAGCACAGGGGGTGATGGGTGAACGGGACTGGGTGTGAGTTAGGACACGGGGCAGTGAGCTCGGGGGGTGATGGGTGAACGGGACTGAGTGTGAGTTAGGACACGGGGCAGTGAGCACAGGGGGTGATGGGTGAACGGGACTGGGTGTGAGTTAGGACACGGGGCAGTGAGCACAGGGGGTGATGGGTGAACGGGACTGGGTGTGAGTTAGGACACGGGGCAGTGAGCACAGGGGGTGATGGGTGAACGGGACTGGGTGTGAGTTAGGACACGGTGCAGTGAGCACAGGGGTGATGGGTGAACGGGACTGGGTGTGAGTTAGGACACAGTGCAGTGAGCACAGGGGGTGATGGGTGAACGGGACTGGGTGTGAGTTAGGACACGGGGCAGCGAGCACAGAGGGTGATGGGTGAACGGGACTGGGTGTGAGTTAGGACACGGGGCAGTGAGCACAGGGGGTGATGGGTGAACGGGACTGGGTGTGAGTTAGGACACGGTGCAGTGAGCACAGGGGTGATGGGTGAACGGGACTGGGTGTGAGTTAGGACACAGTGCAGTGAGCACAGGGGGTGATGGGTGAACGGGTCTGGGTGTGAGTTAGGACACGGGGCAGCGAGCACAGAGGGTGATGGGTGAACGGGACTGGGTGTGAGTTAGGACACGGGGCAGTGAGCACAGGGGGTGATGGGTGAACGGGACTGGGTGTGAGTTAGGACACGGGGCAGTGAGCACAGGGGGTGATGGGTGAACGGGACAGGGTGTGAGTTGGGACACGGGCAGTGAGCACAGGGGGTGATGGGTGAACGGGACTGGGTGTGAGTTACGACACGGTGCAGTGAGCACAAGGGGTGATGGGTGAACGGGACTCGGGGAGGGTAAGGACATGGGGCAGTGAGCACAGGGGGTGATGGGTGAACGGGACTGGGTGTGAGTTAGGACACGGGGCAGTGAGCACAGGGGGTGATGGGTGAACGGGACTGGGTGTGAGTTAGGGCACGGGGCAGTGAGCACAGCGGGTGATGGGTGAACCGGACTCGGTGCGAGTTAGGATACGGGGCAGTGAGCACAGGGGGTGATGGGTGAACGGGACTGGGTGTGAGTTAGGACATGGGGCAGTGAGCACAGGGGCTGATGGGTGAACGGGACTTGGTGCGAGTTAGGACATGGGGCAGTGAGCACAGGTGGTGATGGGTGAACGGGACTGGGTGTGAGTTAGGACACGGGGCAGTGAGCACAGGGGGTGATGGGTGAGCGGGACTGGGTGTGTGTTAGGACACGGGGCAGCGAGCACAGGGGTGATGGGTGAACGGGACTGGATGTGAGTTAGGACACGGGGCAGTGAGCACAGGGGGTGATGGGTGAACGGGACTGGGTGTGAGTTAGGGCACGGGGCAGTGAGCACAGCGGGTGATGGGTGAACCGGACTCGGTGCGAGTTAGGATACGGGGCAGTGAGCACAGGGGGTGATGGGTGAACGGGACTGGGTGTGAGTTAGGACATGGGGCAGTGAGCACAGGGGGTGATGGGTGAACGGGACTTGGTGCGAGTTAGGACACGGGGCAGTGAGCACAGGTGGTGATGGGTGAACGGGACTGGGTGTGAGTTAGGACACGGGGCAGTGAGCACAGGGGGTGATGGGTGAACGGGACTGGGTGTGAGCTAGGACACGTGGCAGTGAGCACAGGGGGTGATGGGTGAACGGGACTGGGTGCGAGTTAGGACACGGGGCAGTGAGCACAGGGGGTGATGGGTGAGCGGGACTGGGTGTGTGTTAGGACACGGGGCAGTGAGCACAGGGGGCGATGGGTAAACGGGACTGGGTGTGAGTTAGGACACGGGGCAGCGAGCACAGGGGTGATGGGTGAACGGGACTGGGTGTGAGTTAGGACACGGGGCAGTGAGCACAGGGGGTGATGGGTGAACGGGGCTGGGTGCGAGTTAGGACACGGGGCAGTGAGCACAGGGGGTGATGGGTGAACGGGGCTGGGTGTGAGTAAGGACACGGGGCAGTGAGCACAGGGGGTGATGGGTGAACGGGACTGGGTGTGATTTAGGACACGGGGCAGTGAGCACAGCGGGTGATGGGTGAACGTGACTTTGTGTGAGTTAGGACACGGGGCAGTGAGCACAGGGGGTGATGGGTGAACGGGGCTGGGTGCGAGTTAGGACACGGGGCAGTGAGCTCGGGGGGTGATGGGTGAACGGGACTGGGTGTGAGTTAAGACACGGGGCAGTGAGCACAGGGGGTGATGGGTGAACGGGACTGGGTGTGAGCCAGGACACGGGGCAGTGAGCACAGGGGGTGATGGGTGAACGGGACTGGGTGTGAGTTAGGACACGGGGCTGTGAGCACAGGGGGTGATGGGTGAATGGGCCTGGGTGCGAGTTAGGACACGGGGCAGAGAGCACAGGGGGTTATGGGTGAACGGGACTGGGTGTGAGTTAGGACACGGGGCAGTGAGCACAGGGGGTGATGGGTGAACGGGACTGGGTGCGAGTTAGGACACGGGGCAGTGAGCACAGGGGGTGATGGGTGAACGGGACTGGGTGCGAGTTAGGACACGGGGCAGTGAGCACAGGGGGTGATGGGTGAACGGGACTGGGTGCGAGTTAGGACACGGGGCAGTGAGCTTGGGGGGTGATGGGTGAACGGGACTTGGTGCGAGTTAGGACACGGGGCAGTGAGCACAGGGGGTGATGGGTGAACGGGACTGGGTGCGAGTTAGGACACGGGGCAGCAGAGTTCTGGGTGAGCTGATGTTTATGGAGGGGGGAAGATGGGAGGCCGGTCAGGAGTGCGTTGGAATTTTTGAGTCTAGAGGTAACAAAAGCACGGGTGAGCGTTTCAGTCGCAGAAGGGCTGAGTCAGGGGCAGAGTCGGGCGATGTTACGGAGGTGGAAGTAGGCGGTCTTGATGATGGCGAGAGTATGTGGTCGGAAGCTCAGCTCAGGGTCAAATAGGACACCGAGATTGCGACGGTCTGGTTAGACACAATATATAAAATGCATGTGCAAGTGCTTTCTTCATGCCTACTTGTGCCAGCTTGATGGATTTCTAATTGATTTTCCAAATTGATTTTTCCAATGCTCTCTGTCGAAACCTGCGAGAATTTTGCTCACTTCCGTCTTACTATGTGGTTTAGTTTTTAATATGCTGCAGGCAGGAATGGTTAGTAGAATTACGTTTAATATCTCTGTACACTCAAGTCAAGCTTCACAGAGCAGTACAGGGCCCCTGTGACCAATGTGTCCTCTAATTTTTTGGGGGGCCGCGCGCCCCTTTAACCGCACGCGCGCTTTTTGCATTTAAAAGCCGGCTGACCAGCTGGGTGGGACCTCGCGAGCGCTGTGGGGCCACGCGGCTGCGCATCGTAACGGGAACGTTGTCTGTGACAATACATCCTTCTTCTTCTTCTTCTTAGGCAGTCCCTCGGAGCCGAGGATGACTTGCTTCCACACTAAAAATGAGTTCGCAGGTGACTGATGATTCCAATGTGGGACCTACAGTCTCTGCCACTGGGGCAGAGGGTGGTTGAAGGGACGGGTGGGTGGGGTGCTTGGGTTGACTTGCACTCCTTGCGCTGTTTGCACTTGGCTTCCGCTTGCTCCCGGCGAAGAGACTCGAGGTGTTCGGTGCCGTCCCGGATGCTTCTCCTCCGCTTTGTGCAGTCTTGGGCCAGGGATTCCCAGGTGTCGGTGGGGATGTTACACTTTTTCAAGGAGGCTTTGAGGGTGCCCTTGAAGCGTTTCCTCTGCCCACCTGGGGCTCTCTTGCCAAGCCGGAGCTCCGAGTAGAGCGCTTGTTTTGGGAGTCTCGTATCGGGCATGCGGACAATGTGACCCGTCCATCGGAGCTGATCGAGCGTGGTCAATACATAGGAACATTAGGAATAGGAGGAGGCCATTCAGCCCCACGAGCCTGCTCAGCCATTCAATTATTTCATGGTGGATCCGCACCTCAGCTCCATATGCCCGCCTTTGCTCACTGTCCCTCGATACCCTTACGCAACAGAAATCTGTCGCTCTCAGTCTTGAAAAGTCCAATTTTCCCCCAGCACCCACTGCCTGTTAGGGGAGGGAGTGGCAGATTTCCAACACCCTTAATACTGTCTGGTCACCACAATACAGAAAGGATATTACAGCCATTGAGAGGATACAGAAGAGAGCGACCAGAGTGACTGAGGGGATGGAAGGATTGGATTATGAGGAGTTATTGTGCAATTTGGGGATGTTCTCACTGGAAAAGAGAAGGTTGTGAGGGGATACAATTGCTGTCTTTAGGATTCAAAAGGGACTAGATAATGTTGACCGTGACAAGCTGTTTCACCTTGTCCAGAACAGGAGAACCAGAGGACACGGCCTGTGCTTGAAGGGGGGTTAAATTAAAAAATAATCGGCGGAAACAATATTTCAGTGAGTGAGTGGTCAATCTATGGAACAGGCTCCCTAGGGAGAGGGTGGGAGCAGTTAGTGTTGATTCATTCAAATGCAAATTACATAGATGTCTTTTTAGAAAATAACATTTTGGGACACAGTGTAGGAGTAATTTGAGACATGACGTGTGGTGAGTGTAGCAGGCTCGGGAGGAAATTAATTTATTCATTCACGGGATGTGGGCGTCCCTGGCAAGGCCAGCATTTATTGCCCATCCCTAATTGCCCCTTGAGAAGGTGGTGGTGTGGCACCTTCTTGAACCACTGCAGTCCGTGTGGTGAAGGTACTCCCACAGTGCTGTTAGGGAGGGAGCTCCAGGATTTTGACCCAGCGACGATGAAGGATCGGCGATATATTTCCAAGTCGGGATGGTGTGTGACTTGGAGGGGAACTTGGAGGTGGTGGTGTTCCCAGGTGCCTGCTGCCCTCGTCCTTCTAGGTGGTAGAGGTCGCGGGTTTGGGAGGTGCTGCCGAAGAAGCCTTGGCGAGTTGCTGCAGTGCATCTTGTATGGTTGCCAAAGCTCTCCACCAATGGAGGGTTTTCCTCGCCTCGTGTCTGGGCCTGTTGTAGGCTCATTGATGGAGATTGATCGCTGTGATTGGTCAACAACTCCATTATCGTTGTATCATGTGACGACTAGGATGGTGGAGGTGAACTAAATTATGAACATCGGAAAATGACGGACAGGTAAAGCCCCGCTGACACGTCCAACCTGTCCCATCGAGTTGTGATGCCTCAGGCGTCACGGTACACAGACTCCCCTCACCACCTGGAGCCATGGAATCTCCTGGGTGAGGCAAGAAAGCAGATCAAAACCCGATCCAATGGGGGGAAAGTAACCTGGATAATTCCTCTCCGCTCCCTTCAGGCGAGCTAAACTAGTCAAGGAGATCAAGTTGATTTACGTTAGAGGACACCTACCTCCTGTACCAGGTGATCTCCGCCCCAGCCAGAAACAGGTCCAGCTCTCGCTTGAAGAAACTCAGCCAATCAACACTTCACCGATGGACCTCAGTCTTCTTTCGTCTCGCACTCCTATGTTGCTACTTCCTCGTGGGTGTCGTGAGCCTTACAACTACCTGGGAATCCCTGGCCCAAGACCGCACAAAGTGGAGGAGAAGCATCCGGGAAGGCGCCGAACACCTCGAGTCTCTTCGCCGGGAGCAAGCGGAAGCCAAGCGCAGGCAGCGCAAGGAGCGCACGTCAACCCAAGCACCCCACCTACCCGCCCCTTCAACCACCGTCTGCCCCACCTGTGACAGAGACTGTAGGTCCCGCATTGGACTCATCCGTCACCTGCAAACTCATTTTTAATGTGGAAGCAAGTCATCCTCGGTTCCGAGGGACTGCCTAAGAGAGACAACTAAATGTTGTTGTGCTGCCATACTTCTCCCCAGCACGTTCTATTCAATTTCTCCTACATTCCTTTTGTATTCAAGTGTCAGCCGTGGCTCAGTGGGCAGCACCCTCTCTCGCCTCAGAGTCAGAAGGTTGGGGGTTCGAGTCCCACTCCAGAGACTTGAGCACAAATTTCTAGGCTGACACTCCAGTGCAGTACCAAGGGAGTGCTGCACTGTCGGAGGTGCCGTCTTCTGGATGAGATGTTAAACCGAGGCCCCGTCTGCCCTCTCAGGTGGGCGTAATAGATCCCCTGACACTATTTCAAAGAAGAGCAGGGGAGTTCTCCCCAGTGTCCTGGACAACATCACTAGAACAGATTATCTGGTCATTATCACACTGCTGTTTGTGGGAGCTTGCTGTGCGCAAATTGGCTGCTGCGTTTCCTACATTACAACAGTGACCACACTTCAAAAGTACTTATACAAAAAGAAAATACTGCAGAAGCTGGAAATCTGAACTAAAAGCAGAAAATGCTGGAAACATTCAGCAGGTCAGGCAGCATCTGTGGAGAAAGAAACAGAGTTAATGTTTCAGGTCGATGACCTTTCGTCAGACGAAAGTATCTCCAGCATTTTTTGTTTTTACTTCAAAAGTACTTCATTGGCTGTAAAGCGCTTTGAGACGTCCGGTGTTTGTAAAATGCAAGTCTTCTTTTTTACTATTTCCGCACACCCCTCCCCCCCTTCTCCTGAAGGTGCTGAGTTGTGGGATTTCTGTTCCACCATTGGTAGAAGCCGCCGTTCACCCCAAGTGGCCGTTCTTCCCGTGAGCTTGAAGAGTGAGGGGCCGAGACTCTGGTGTCTGGGGAGGGCAGAGGGCAGAGGGCAGACCCGTAGCAGGACTTTGACTTGTGAGTTGTACCTGGGGGCTCCCGTCCACTTAAGCCCCCCACCCCCCGCCCCGGTCAGGTCAAATACAACTCTTGCCTGTGGCAAGCTGCCGTGAGTACAATGTAAAACCTACTTAAGGCACCGGGGACTGTAGTAGGGAGAATCGGGGATGCGCAAGAGGCCAGAATTGGAGGAGGGCAGATATCTCAAAGGGCTGGGGGAGTTTACAGAGATAGGGAGGGACGAGGGCCGTGGAGGGATTTGAAAACAAGGATGAGAATTTTAAAATGGCGGCATTGCCAGACTGGTTGCCAATGTAGTTCAGCCAGCACAGGGGGCGATGGGTGAAGGGGACTTGGTGTGAGTTAGGACAGAGTTTGTGGATGAGATGAAGTTTACGGAGGGTGGGCGATGGGAAGCCAGCCAAAGAGAGCGTTGGGGGTTGTCGAGTCCATTCTAACTACAGATTTGACACAATGATCATCTGGAAGTTTCTGAGCTTCAGCCGAGAGTCATTAGGCTGATGCGTGGATCCCCTTGTTGAGCAATCAGTCCGTTCAGCAGCTGCTGAGTGTTCCACTGTAGCATATTCACACCCTGCCCTCGACAGCTCTTCGGAGCTATTGTAACTATTGCTGGAAGAATTTCTCTGGGCAGGTCACCGCCACCTAGCCCGTACCCCAGCGAAGCACGTCATGCCCACTGCTCCTCATACCCACTGCACGTCCACGGCATGAACTCTTTCTCTACCAGAGTTGGGAGGGGATATAAAACCGAAAAAAATCAACATAAAAATATAAATTCTTTCTTTCTTGCTGGGTGTCAGCCGCAGCTCTGTGGGTAGCTCTCTCGCCTTTGGCTCGGAAGGTTGTGGGTTCAAGTCCCACTCCGGAGACTGACTGACTCTCAACAACAACAGCTTGCATTTATAGAAGTTCTGTAGAAGGGTTTCGACCCGAAACATTGACTCTGTTTCTCTCTCTCCACGGATGTTGCCTGGCCTGCTGACCATTTTCTGCTGTTATTTTGCATTTATATAGCACCTTTAACATAGTAAAACGTCCCAAGGCGCTTCACATGGAACGTTAGCAGACAAAATGTGATAATGGCAAAGGGTACCTTGTAAAACAGTGGCGCTCCGTCCCAAGGATTGATGGGTGGGCGCGAGTCACGGGCGACAGGCGATGTTAACCCATCATAACTCCGTCACTGGCACCCGGCTGCCACTGGAGATGGTGGCATTTCGCCAATGCACCCGATACTCAATTTGCAGTGCTGAGGGAGTGCTGCGCTGCCAGAGGTGCCGTCTTTTGGATGCTATCTGTGGGATCTTGCTGTGCGCAAATTGGCTGAGCGTTTTCTACATTACAACGGTGCCTGCATTTCAAAAATTACTTCACTGGCTGTAAAGCGTTTTGGGATGACCTGAGGCCATGAAAGGTGCTGTAGAAATGCGAGTCTTTCTTTTATTACATACTCAGTTGAAAAGTGCAGCGACAGTAGAGACATGGAACATGTACAGCAGGCACCTCAAAGCATTGGAGAGGTACCACCAACGCTGCCTCCGCAAGATCCTGCCAATCCATTGGCAGGGTAGGCGGACCAACGTCAGTGTTCTTGCTCAGGCCAACATCCCCAGCATCGAAGCGCTGACCATGCTCGATCAGCTCCGATGGATGGGTCACATCGTCCGCATGCCCGATACGAGACTCCCAAAACAAACACTCTACTCGGAGCTCCGACACGGCAAGAGAGCCCCAGGTGGGCAGAGGAAATGCTTCAAGGACACCCTCAAAGCCTCCTTGAAAAAGTGTAACATCCCCACCGACACCTGGGAATCCCTGGCCCAAGACCGCACAAAGTGGAGGAGAAGCACCCGGGAAGGCGCCGAACACCTCGAGTCTCTTCGCCGGGAGCAAGCGGAAGCCAAGCGCAGGCAGCGCAAGGAGCGCACGTCAACCCAAGCACCCCACCCACCCGCCCCTTCAACCACCATCTGCCCCACCTGTGACAGAGACTGTAGGTCCTGCATTGGACTCATCAGTCACCCGAGAACTCATTTTTAGTGTGGAAGCAAGTCATCCTCGGCTCCGAGGGACTGCCTAAGAAGAGGAAGATTGACTGCGTGTGATTCTGGTTTTCACCCTTCACCCTCTCGTGTGGGGGTGTCTGAGGCTGGTCAAAGATCCTCCCCCCGCCTCACCCCACCAAATGCCACCCGAAGTGGGACCAGCAATGGCATCGCAGAATGGGAGATGGGGCCGGTCTTGAAGGCTGAGTGTGGTGTTCAGCACACAGCTCAACCGAACCCTTGTCAAAAGCTGTGGTCCAATCATCACAGCCCCGGTACACCTCCTCCTTTAAGTAGGAAAAACGCTTTGTTTAGAAAAACAATGCAAGATTCAATGTGTGTTTGCTCAAGCCTGTATTGTGTGGACTTGTTCTCTTTAATACAGGATGAATGTGAAAACAGACTTAAGTACATTAAAAAAGGGTTAGAAGCTTCAAAGGATATTTCAACGTCAATTCCTCAGTGGATTTTGAAAGGGATTATCAATTATAAGTCAATAAACTCTATCACGTTTTTCTCATTCTGCCGCCTGCGGGCAACAGCTAATATAGTGACGCAAACGCTGTGATAAACTAGGCAGAGGCTTGGCGGCAATCCTGGAGGTGGAGCCCTTAGTGTCAGACATTATAAAATGAGA
Organism: Somniosus microcephalus; assembly: GCF_052327205.1. NCBI lineage: Eukaryota > Metazoa > Chordata > Chondrichthyes > Squaliformes > Somniosidae > Somniosus > Somniosus microcephalus. The sequence goes on from NC_140998.1 coordinate 11,569,444, forward strand.
CCCAGTCTGCCCATGGCACTCACTCATCACTCACTCACTCATCACTCACTCACTCATCACTCACTCAACACTCACTCACTCATCACTCACTCACTCACTCATCACTCACTCACTCATCACTCATCACTCACTCACTCATCACTCACTCACTCACTCATCACTCACTCACTCATCACTCACTCACTCATCACTCACTCAACACTCACTCACTCATCACTCACTCATCACTCACTCACTCACTCAACACTCATCACTCACTCACTCATCACTCACTCATTACTCACACACTCATCACTCACTCACTCAACACTCAATCACTCATCACTCACTCACCCATCACTCACTCACACAACACTCACTCATTACTCACCACTCACTCATCACTCACTCATCACTCACTCACTCATCACTCACTCACTCAACACTCACTCATTACTCACCACTCACTCATCACTCACTCATCACTCACTCACTCATCACTCACTCACTCACTCACTCACTCATAACTCACTCAACACTCATCACTCACTCACTCATCACTCACTCATTACTCACCACTCACTCATCACTCACTCATCACTCACTCACTCAACACTCACTCACTCATCACTCACTCACTCACTCATCACTCACTCACTCATCACTCATCACTCACTCACTCATCACTCACTCACTCACTCATCACTCACTCACTCATCACTCACTCACTCATCACTCACTCAACACTCACTCACTCATCACTCACTCATCACTCACTCACTCACTCAACACTCATCACTCACTCACTCATCACTCACTCATTACTCACACACTCATCACTCACTCACTCAACACTCAATCACTCATCACTCACTCACCCATCACTCACTCACACAACACTCACTCATTACTCACCACTCACTCATCACTCACTCATCACTCACTCACTCATCACTCACTCACTCAACACTCACTCATTACTCACCACTCACTCATCACTCACTCATCACTCACTCACTCATCACTCACTCACTCACTCACTCACTCATAACTCACTCAACACTCATCACTCACTCACTCATCACTCACTCATTACTCACCACTCACTCATCACTCACTCATCACTCACTCACTCATCACTCACTCACTCAACACTCACTCACTCATCACTCACTCACTCATCACTCACTCACTCAACACTCACTCATTACTCACCACTCACTCATCACTCGCTCATCACTCACTCATAACTCACTCAACACTCATCACTCACTCATTACTCACCACTCACTCATACCTCACTCATCACTCACTCACTCACTCATTACTCACTCACTCATCACTCACTCATCACTCACTCACTCACTCATAACTCACTCACTCACTTAACACTCACTCATTACTTACCACTCACTCATCACTCACTCATCACTCAACACTCATCACTCACTCACTCATCACTCACTCATTACTCACCACTCACTCATCACTCACTCATCACTCACTCACTCATCACTCACTCACTCAACACTCACTCACTCATCACTCACTCACTCATCACTCACTCACTCAACACTCACTCATTACTCACCACTCACTCATCACTCACTCATCACTCACTCACTCATCACTCACTCACTCACTCATAACTCACTCAACACTCATCACTCAGTCATTACTCACCACTCACTCATAACTCACTCACTCACTCATCACTCACTCATTACTCACTCACTCATCACTCACTCATCACTCACTCACTCACTCATAACTCACTCATCACTCACCACTCACTCACTCATCACTCACTCATCACTCACTCATCACTCACTCATCACTCACCACTCACTCATTACTCACTCACTCATCATTCATTCACATCACTCACTCACCACTCACTCACTTATAACTCACTCATCACTCACCACTCACTCACTCATCACTCACTCACCAGTTACTCACTCATCACTGACTCACCACTCATACACTCATCACTCGCTCATCACTCACTCACTCACTCACCACTCACTCATCACTTGCCCACTCATCACTGACTCATCACTCAATCTCTTGTCACTCACCCACTCATCACTCACTCATTACTCACTCAGTCATCACTCACTCATCACTCACATCACTCACTCATCACTCACCACTCACTCACTCACTCACTCATCACTCACCATTCACTCACTCATCACTCACTCATTACTCACTCAGTCATCACTCACTTATCACTCACTCACTCATCACTCACTCATCACTCACCACTGATTCACTCACTCGCTCATCACTCACTCATCACTCACTCACCACTCACTCATCACTCACTCATCACTCACTCTTCACTCACTCATCACTCATCACTCACTCTTCACTCATTCATCACTCACACATCATTCACTCATTAATCACTCACTTACTCATCACTCACACTCTCATTACTCACTCACTCACTCACCACTCACTCATCACTCACTCATCACTCACTCATCACTCACTCATCACTCACTCATCACTCACTCACTCACTCACTCATCACTCACACATCATTCACTCATTAATCACTCACTTACTCATCACTCACTCACTCATCACTCACACTCTCATCACTCACTCAATCACTCATCACTCACTCAGTCACTCTTCACTCAGTCATCACTGACTCATTCACTCACTCCTCACTGACTCATTCACTCCTCCCTCACTCACTCACGCACCATTCACTGATCACTCGCGCACTCACTCATAACTCACTCAGTCTTCACTCACTCATCCCTCATCACTCACCCCTCACTCATCACTGACTCACTCAATCATTGCTCACTCGCTCAGTCATGCATCACTCATTCATCCCTATTTTATCACTCATCACTGACTCACTCTCTCTCTCATCATTCACTCACTCATTGCTCACTCATCACTCTCTAACTCATCACTCACTCATCACTCACTTACTCATCACACACTCATCACTCACTCCCTCACTCATCACTCACTCACTCACTCATCACTCCCTCACTCATCACTCACTCACTCATCAACACTCAATCATCACTCACTCGCTCACTCATCACTCACTCGCTCATCAATCCCTCACTCGCTTATCACTCACTCACTCATCACTAACTCACTCACTCACTCATCATTCACTCACTCATCCCTAATGCATCACTATTCACTGACTCACTCAAGTCTCACACATCACTCTTCACTCACTCATCACTCACTCATATCACTCACTTATCACTCACTCATCACTCACCAGTCATTCACTCATCACTCACTCATCACTCACTCTTCACTCACTCTTCACTCACTCTTCACTCACTCTTCACTCACTCACTCATCACATCACTTACTCACTCCTCACTCACTCATTAATCACTCACTTACTTTCTTATCACTCACTCACTCACTCATCACTCACTCACTGACTCATTCATTCCTGCCTCACTCACTCACACATCACTCACTGATCACTCACTCACTCACTCATAACTCAATCAGTCTTCACTCACTCGCTCATCCCTCATCACTCACCACTCACTCATCACTGACTCACTCAATCATTACTCACTCGCTCAGTCACGCATCACTCACTCATCCCTAATTTATCACTCATCACTGACTCTCTCTCTCATCATTCACTCACTCATCGCTCACTCGTCACTCTCTCACTCATCACACATTCACTCATCACTCACTCGTCACTCAGTCATCACTCACTCATCACTCACTCACTCACTCCTACCCACTCACACACTCACTGATCACTGACTCACTCACTCACTCATCATTCATCACTCCCTCACTCATCACTCACTCATCATTCATCACTCCCTCACTCATCACTCACTCATCATTCATCACTCCCTCACTCATCACTCACTCATCATTCATCACTCCCTCACTCATCACTCACTCATCATTCATCACTCCCTCACTCATCACTCACTCATCACTCACTCACTTACTCATCACTCACTCATCACTCACTCCCTCACTCATCACTCACTCATGCATCACTCACTCACTCTTCACTCACTCATCACTCACTCACTCCTCACTCATCACTCACTCACTCATCACTCACTCATCATTCATCACTCCCTCACTCATCACTCACTCATCATTCATCACTCCCTCACTCATCACTCACTCATCACTCACACACTCATTACTCACTCACTTACTCATCACTCACTCATCACTCACTCCCTCACTCATCACTCACTCACGCATCACTCACTCACTCTTCACTCACTCACTCACTCATCACTCACTCACTCACTCACTCATCACTCACTCACTCATCACTCACTCAGCACTCACTCACTCACTCATCACTCACTCAGCTAGAGTACTGCGTGCAGTTCTGGTCACCACATTACAGGAAAGATGTGATTGCACTAGAGAGGGTACAGAGGAGATTTACAAGTCTGTTTTCCTTGGAACAGAGGAGTCTGAGGGGAGACCTTGTTGAGGTGTATAAAATTATGAGGGGCCTAGATAAAGTGGATAGAAAAGATCTATTTCCCTTACCAGAGAGGTCAAAAAACAGGGGGCACAAGTAATTGGGGGAAGGTTTAGAGGAGATTTGAGGGGACATTTCTTCATCCAGAGGGCTGTGAGGTGTCTGGAACTCACTGCCTGAAAGGTGGTAAAGGCAGGAACTCTAACTATATTTAAAAAGTACTTGGATGTGCCCTTGGGATGCTGTAACCTGCAGGGTTATGGACCAAGAGCTGGGAAGTGGGATTATGCGATCCATATGCGATCAATGTCTGGCTGGCGAGGTTGAAACAGAAATGCATTTCCTCCTAAAATGCGAAAAATTCAACACATCAAGAAACATATTATTCAACAAGCTAAGCCAAACAACCCCAGATTTCAAGGAATTGGATGATCTGTCAAAATTGAGATTAGTCCTAGGAGAAGGAGACAGACCATACCTTGGGGCCAAATATGTAACAACATGTCACAACCTGAGGACTGTTTAAAATTAAGACTGTTTAAAATTAATATTGAACGTACCAAATGAAGTACAAAGACTGTTTAAAATTAATACTGTTTAAAAGTAATATTGTATGTACCCAACAAATGTCAAATCGATTGACACCTACAGAATGTTGGAAAACTGTACCTTTTTGCTATGTAAGCTTTGGCAATATGGTTCTCTGTAAACTTTCATGCCAATAAAGCATTTTAATTGGAAATTGGAATTGGAATTGGATTAGGCTGGAGAGCTCTTTGTTGGCCGGCGCGGACCTGATGGACTGAAATGGCCTCCTTCCGTGCTGTAACTTTCTATGATTCTATGATTAATCATTCATCACTCCCTCACTCATCGCTCACTCACTTACTCATCACTCACTCACTCCTCACCCGCTCACTCACTCACTCATCACTCACTCATCATTCACTCACTCATCACTCACTTGCTCATCAATCCCTCACTCACTCATCACTCACTCATCACTCACACTCATTCTTCACTTAGACATCACTCACTCATCACTCACTCCCTCATCACTCCCTCACTCATCATTCACTCACTCTCTCATCAACACTCACTCACTCATCACTCAATCATTCACTCACTCATCACTTACTCACTCATCACTCACTCACTCATCACTCACTCGCTCATCAATCCCTCACTCGCTTATCACTCACTCATCACTCACTCATCACTCACTCATCACTCACTCACTCTCTCACTCATCACTGACTCACTCACTCATCACTCACTCTTCACTCATCACTGACTCACTCATCACTGACTCATTCACTCACTAATCACTCATCACTCACTCACTCATCACTCACTCATCATTCACTCACTAACTCATGCACGCATCACTCACTCATCACTCACTCATCACGCACACTCTCATCACTCACTCACTTATCACTCACTCATCACTCACTTACTCACTCATCACTCACTCACTCACTTATCACTCACTCACTCACAGATCACTGACTCACTCATCACTCATTCACTAACTCATCAATGACTCACTCACTCATCCCTCACTCACTAATCATTGACTCACTCACTCGCTCATCACTGACTCACTCACTCATCTCTCACTCATCACTCACTCACTCTCACTCACTCCTCACTCACTCATCACTCACTCACACATCACTCACTCTCTCACTCACTCCTCATTGACTCATTCACTCATCACTCTCATTCACTCATTCACTCATCACTCACTCACTCATCACTGACTCATTCACTCACTAATCACTCACTCATCACTCATTCATCACTCATTCATCACTCACTCATGCACACACTTATCACTGACTCATTCACTCATTAATCACTTACTCATCATTCGCTCACTCATCACTCACTCATCAGTCACTCACTAACTCATGCACGCATCACTCAATCATCACTCACTGATCACTCACTCACTAATTACTCACTCATCACTCACTCACTTACTACTGACTCATTCATTCTCACTCACTCATCACTCACTCTCTCACTCACTCATCACTCATTACTCACTCATTCAATCACACATCACTCACTCATCACTCATTCACTCACTCTCTCATTCATCACTCACTCACTTATTTATCACTCATTCATCACTCACTCACTTACTTATCACTCATTAACCACTCACTCCTCACCCACTCACTCATCACTGACTCACTCACTCATTCATGCATCACTCACTCATTCACTCATCACTTGCTCCTCACTTATCACCCACTCACTCCTCACTCACTCATCACTTACTCACTCACTCATCACTCACTCATCACTCACTCACTCATCACTCAATCATCACTCACTCATCACTCACTCACTCATCACTCAATCATCAATCACTCATCACTCACTCACTCTTCACTCAGTCATCACTCACTCAGTCATCACTCACTCATCACTCATTGATCACTGACTCACTCACTCATCACTCAGTCGTCACTCACTCACTCTCACTCACTCTTCATCACTCACTCACTCATCACTCACTCATTCATTCATCACTCACACATTCACTCACTCACTCATCATTCACTCACTCATCAATTACTCCCTCACGCAAGTCTAACTCATCACTCTTCACTCATCATGCACTCACTCACTCCTCACTCACTCATCACTCACTCATTCACTTATGCATCACGCACTCACTCACTCACTCATCACTCACTCACTCATCGTTGACTCAATCACTCATCACTTACACACACACTCACTCAGGTCTCACTCATCACTCATCTGCTCACTCATCACTCACTCATTCGCTCACCACTCACTCACTCATCACTCACTCCTCATGCATCACTCACTCATCACTCACTCACTTATCCCTCAGCACTCACTCACCCCTCACCCGCTCACTCACTCACTGATCACTCACTCACTCCTCACTGACTCATCACTCACTCACTCATCACTGACTCACTCTACAGTCACTCATTCATTGTCACTCACTTACCACTAACTCAATCCTCACCCGCTCACTCACTCACTCATCAACGACCCACTCACTCACTGAACACTGACTCACTCATCACTCACTCATCACTCACTCACACACTTATCACTGACTCATTCACTCACTAATCACCCACTCATTACTCACTCTTCACTCACTCACCACTCACTCATCACTCACTCTCACTCACTCACTCACTCATCACTCACTCACTCCTCACTCACTCATCACTCACTCACCACTCACTCACAGATCACTGACTCACTCACTCGCTCATCACTGACTCACTCACTCATCACTCAGTCATCACTCACTCATTCTCTCACTCGCTCATCATCACTCACTCACTCCTCACTCACTCACTCATCACTCACTCACTCATGACGCATCACTCAATTCAATTTCAATTCAAATCGCTTTATTGGCATGATAAGGTACATCTTATGTTGCCAAAGCATCAAAATACATTTATGGTTGAACACATAAACGCAGATCTATTCATACAGTGTATAAACAGATATATCCCTGAGTGTATAAATATACATTCGTATAATTTATATATACTTTTTTCTTAGGTTTACTGGTTGTCCCTCTGTTTATGGCAAGCTGTAACATAGTGTGCCGCTAGTGTTACACAGTTTATCTCTTCCCCTAGTAGGTATGGGAGTTTTTGGTCGTCATTCAAATTTCTGAATTCAGGGCATATTTGTGAGAATTTTTGGTAGAAATTCTCCCTGATGCCCTGATATTTTCCACAAGCTGTGAGGAAGTGCATCTCTGTCTCCACCACTCCCTGACTGCAGTGAGAGAATATCCTGTCCTCTCTTGGCAGCCGGGTCTGCCTGTGTCTGCCTTTTTCGATCGCCAGGCTATGTTCACTGGCCTAGAAATTCAGTCGCGCCACTTCTGGGGTGCTAAAGTCGGGCGGGCGCTAAAGTTAGCGCCCGCCGGAAAGTGTAGGCCACTTCGCCGAAATTCAGTAGATTTGGCCAAGGAGTTTGGGCGAGCGCTGAAACTGGCGTTGCACTCCTATCTTTAGGCGCTAAGCCGGCGGTGCAGACTGATAACGCCGAGGCCGGGCGCAGCGCAGGTGCGGTCATGTTTTGATTGACAGCAGACACCCTGACGCCGGCCAGCTCTTAAAGGGGGAAGGGTCGACTTTGTCTGCTGCCACGCCCTGGATAGTGGAGCCCTGCAGCTAGGCCTCAACACTGCTGGTGGACCCAAATAGCGCCTGAAGCCATGCAGAAGGCCCGTGAACGAGCGCAGCGCTTCTCAGAGCATGCTTTCAGGGTGCTGCTTAGGGGGTTGGAAAAGAGAAGAGAGATCTTGTGCCCGGACAGTGGCAAGAAGGCTCCCAGGAGGCAGTACAGGAGAGCCTGGAGGGAAATCGCCCACAGGGTGTCAGTCAACAGCGATGTCCCCAGGAGTGCGGACCAATGCCGCAAGAAGTACAACGACCTCACTCGGATGGTCAGGGTGAGTACCCTTTCCAGTGTCCTCCTCATCCTTGCATGTGCACCTCACATTATGGGCAAAGGGACCTCAAAGGCCTAATGGCCATCCCTCCTCCCGCAGCTATGGCACTGGCATGATCATCAATAGCACTTTCTGCACTTTACACACTGGCCAAGCTATTCGACCATGGGAGGCAGTGCACACAACAACAGGGCACCACACTGGCCATGCTATTCGACCATGGGAGGCAGTGCACACAACAACAGGGCACCACACTGGCCATGCTATTCGACCATGGGAGGCAGTGCACACAACAACAGGGCACCACACTGGCCATGCTATTCGACCATGGGAGGCAGTGCAGACAACAACAGGGCAACACACTGTACTTAGAGGCCGTCTTTTCTCTTGCAGGCCAAGCTGGCCAAGAATATGAAGAGCCGGAATGTCACCGGGGGAGGCCGTGGCCAGTTCCAGGAGCTCAGTGACCTGGAGGTGCGCGTGGCTCGACTCATGCGTGGCCGGGTGGTTGGCCCCGTTGCTATTGGAGATGCCGACCCTGTGCTGGGCCCCAATGGTAAGGACATGACCGTTTGGACCTCTCTCGTTCCCCTTGCGCTTCAGATCTACATCCTTTGCCACTGTCCGACCAATGCGCATAATGCCACCACTCATGCCTCCCTCGCTGACGCCCTGTCCTCACTCTAAAGCTACTCTTGTGCCTTCCTGCTTTCAGTTGGTGAGGAGGAGGTCCATGAAGCTGAGAGTGCCAGTCCCTCGGAAGAGGAGGACGACGAGGACCAAGAGGAAGGCGGCACATCGGGGGAACCCTCATCCGCGCCAGGGGATGGCAATGGAGGGGACACGTCTTGCCTGGAGGAGAGCCAGGGGGAAGTGTTGCAGGGGGGTGCAGCTCCTGGGCCCAGTGGCGTCCAGGCAGGCGGGAAGGGTCGGGTAGCACGGCTGCCTTCTCCCCAGAGGGGGGAAGTGTTGCAGGGGGGTGTAGCTCCTGGGCCCAGTGGCGTCCAGGCAGGCGGGAAGGGTCGGGCAGCACGGCTGCCTTCTCCCCAGAGGGGGGAAGTGTTGCAGGGGGGTGTAGCTCCTGGGCCCAGTGGCGTCCAGGCACGCGGGAAGGGTCGGGCAGCACGGCTGCCTTCTCCCCAGAGGGGGGAAGCGTTGCAGGGAAGGGCAGTTGCTGGGCCCAGTGGCGTCCAGGCACGCGGGAAGGGTCGGGCAGCTCGGCGGCCTTCTCCCCAGATGGAGAGTCCGCCCTCCAGTCCGGAGACGGTCCTCGCCCAGGAGGTGCGCCTCCTTGATGAAGTGTCCGCGGCCTCCGAGCGGCGCCACAACGAGGTCATGGGGGTTGTGGGACAGTTGCCTCAGGCCATTGAGTCCCTGGCTCATAGTGTGGCCGCTTTCGGGGACTCACAGGCCAGGGGTGTCGAGCAACTCGCGGCAGCACAGGCCAGGGGTGTCGACCAACTCGCGGCAGCACAGGACGCGAGTCGCGAGTTCATGAGTGGTGCCGTGCAGACACTGGCTGATCTGATGCGGGCACAGACCAGGGCAGTTCGGGCACTCACTTCTGCCACACTCGCTGTGTCACGGAAGCATCGACAGGGCACCCGCCGCCCTGCTGCAGCACAGCGGTCTGGCCTCCACCAGATTGCTGCGCTTGCTGCAGTGCCAGCCCGGCCGAGTGCCAATGTCTCTGGCGACCAGCGAGCGCCTGGCATCAGCCAGCTTGCCCCCATTGCTGCAGCCGCCACTGCCACTCCCCCAGCCAAGGTGCGACGAGCTGCTGCAGAGACTGATGCTGCCCAGCCACAGCTGCAGCAGTCAGCAGCCGGACCCTCCAGGGCTGGACCTCGTCTAGGCCGACCCCCAAGGGCATCTGCCGTTACGCATTGTGGCCCTCAGGAGCCTTCCCCCAGCCTTCCAACACCCACAGGGCCCAGGTTGAGGCGGAGCAACAGGTCGGGCAGGGGCCGGAGAAGCCTGCACAAGGACTTGCCCTCTCGGCACACCAAGTAGAGGGTGTCGGCAACTGTTTTTTTTATATGGGGGTGTTTGTGTTCTGGAGGTGGGAGGGCTTATTTTGGAAAGGCCGAAGATGAAGGCCAATTGGATTGACAAGTTTTGTTATTCCTCCCCAGGTTGTGGGAGTGAGATATGTTTTTCACTGTTTTTTGGGGGTCTTGTCTGTTTTTCTGTTTCATGTGGGAAGGGCCCTGAGTTTGTTAAATAAAGCTTTTTATTTATTCAGCTTGTCCAGGTGTCATGTTTCAAGTGGTTGTTGCGTTAACCGGCTGAGGGCTTGCGGAGCGGCTGCATTCAGGTGCGTTCATTGCCACAAGCCATTCCCTGACAGGGGGCCTAGAAGTGTCGTTCAATAAGCCGCCGGCGGACGGCCCTTGGACCTTGTGGCTCCCTTCTAGGCTGGTACTCCTCCTCCTCCTCCTCCTCCTCCTCATGGTCCTCCTGCTCGTCCTCCTGAGGTGGTGGCCCAACGTGAGGTGGCAGTGCCTGAGTCCTGCGGATAGCCAGGTTGTGCAGCATGCAGCAAACGACGACGAACTGGGAGACTCTATCCGGCGAATACTGTAGAGATCTGCCGGATCGATCCAGGCAGCGGAACCGTTGCTTCAGGACGCCAATCGTTTGCTCTATGATGTTCCTTGTGGCTTGATGGCTTTCGTTGTATGCCTCCTCCGCAGGGGTCCTGGGCGCGCGGAGCGGGGTCATGAGCCATGTGCACAAAGGGTAGCCCTTGTCCCCAATAAGCCATCCCCTTGGTGGAGGCTGTGCCTGGAACATGTCAGCCACAGTAGTCTGGCGCAGGATAAATGCATCGTGGCTGCTTCCTGGAAAGCGGGCATTGACAGCTAGGATGCGCTGCCTGTGGTCACACACCAGCTGTACATTGAGGGAATGGTAGCCCTTCCGGTTGCGGTAATCCTCGGCATTGTCGATAGGTGCCCGCAAAGCCACATGCGTGCAGTCAATGGCGCCCTGCACCATGGGGAAGTCGGCGATCCTGGCAAATCCGACTGCACGCTGCTCCTGCCTCTCTCGGGTCATGGGGAAGGAGATGAATTGGTGTCTCCTTGCGAAAAGGGCATCGGTGACCTGCCGGATGCAGCGATGCACGGCGAACTGGGAGATGTTCGCTATGTCCCCAGCAGCGGCTTGGAAGGAGCCGCTTGCATAAAAGTTCAGAGCCACCGTGACCTTCACTTCCACCGACAGAGACGTCCTGCACATCAGCTGTGGACGCAGATCTCTGTGAAGCAGCTGGCAGATCTCTGCAACCACCTCCCTTCTGAAGCGCAGCCTCTTAACACAATGCGCGGCAGTCATGGTGAGATAGGACACCTGCTGCCGGTATTCCCTGAGTGGGTAAGGCCTACATTGCCGACGCCTGATGGCCCCTCTGCGTCTAGGCATGGCTGGCCCTCTCACACAGCGTCTGCGAGCCCTTCGCACATAATGCTGGAACTGAGGGTTGGAACCCCATGCAGCCCCCATAATAAACTTGCAAACAGTGAAATCACAAAGAGTCAAATTTCCAAGCTCTGGCCAGAAGCCAAAAATACCTCTCCTATGTTGTCCCAAATCAGTAAGGTCTGTTCCTTGGTCTCTGTCCAGAAATCCAAAGCACTAAAGTCATTGCTGCAAAATGGCTGGCCTTTATAGTTCAGTGTAAGTGCCCTTTAATTAGCGCTCCCCGAGGCCCGCAGGGCCTCTGCTGCGTTCCACTTCACAGTTCTTAACAGCGCCACGCCCACATTGGGCGGGCGCCACTGAATTTCCGGTTTGGGGCGCACAAACAGCGTTGCACGACGAAATGATGTCATAAGCTGCGCGCGCAGCTGAGCGGGCGCAAACACTTTGCACCGGCGCTAAATGTCAACTGAAGTTGGGCGTTGCCGCAGACCGGCCTGCGCCCGGGCGCTAAGTGCCTAGCGCTGGAAATCTACCCCTCTTATGGCGTTAACGGCTGGCGAACGCAACTGAATTTCTAGGCCACTAAGTCTGTACCTTGTCAAAGTTTTTCTCAGTTTGCTATCCTTTACCATGGTCAGGTAATCAGCCATGTTGTATTGTCTGTTTAGGGCCAAGTAGCAATTGAGTTTGCTTTGGGTTTTTGTTGTTTCTGCCCAATATGACAGATATTTTTCCTTTTGCTCAGTGACAATTGTGTTGGGTTGAATTCTCTGTGCTACGATGTCACTGTCCTGGGGCTGGTTATTGTTAGTAGTGTTAGTGGTTGCTTCACTGAGTCCCAGGACTAGTTGACTGAGGGTGTTCTTCTTTATGGTCCTCTCTTGGCATTTCAAGGCTTCGTAATGATAGCAGTGGGGGTTGCTCATTTTTAGGTGTTTCCAAAATTTGGTGGCTCTTTTTTGGATAGTAATTATTAGTGGATATTGGCCTAGTTCTGCCCTGCATGCATTGTTTACGGTTTTCCTTTGAGTCCGGAGGATACTTTTACAGAATTCTGCATGTAGGATCTCAATTGGGTGTTTGTCCCATTTTGCAAATTCTTGTTGTGTTAGCGGTCCCCACACCTCACTGCCATAGAGTGCAATTGGTTCAATTACTGATTTGAAAATTTTGAGCCAAATGCTAATTGGGATTTCTATTTGGATTGATCTTTTAATGGCATAGAAAGCCCTTCTAGCTTTCTCTTTCAGTTCATTCACAGCCAGTTTGAAATTTCCCGTAGAGTTGATTTTTATGCCCAAGTATGTGTAGTTAGTGGTTTGTTCGATTTTAGTTGTTCCTAGTGTGAGATTTATTTTGGGTCCCTGATGTCTGGATCTTTGCTGGAACACGAGGACCTTGGTTTTTTGGGGGTTTATTGTCAGGGCCCAGGTCTGACAGAACGACTCCAGCAGATCCATGTTCTGCTGTAGACCCTCCTTAGTTGGTGACAGCAGAACCAGGTCGTCTGCATAGAGGAGGAATTTAACCTTGGATTCATATAGGGTGAGGCCGGGTGCTGTAGATTGTTCAAGTAGTTTTGCCAATTCATTTATGTAAATATTAAAGAGTGTCGGTGAGATTGGCGAGCCCTGCGTCACCCCCCGCCCCTGTGGGAAGTATTTTGTTTGTTTGTCTCCAATTTTAACTGCACATTTGTTGTTTGTATACATTGATTTGATTACATCATATGTTTTTCCCCCTACCCCGCTTTCGATAAGTTTCAGGAATAGACCGTCATGCCAGATGGAATCGAAAGCCTTCTGGAAATCTATAAAGCATGCGTAGATTTTGCTTTTGTTTTGATGAACGTGTTTGTCAATTAGGGTCTGTAGGGTGAAGATATGATCTGATGTTCTATAGTTTGGCAGGAATCCAATTTGGCTTTTACTCAAGACATTGTGCTCCTCAAGGAAGTTTATAAGTCTTTTGTTTATGATACTACAGAAAACCTTCCCCAGGTTACTGTTTACACAGATGCCTCGATAGTTATTTGGGTCAACTTTATCCCCACTTTTGTATATGGGTGTTATGAGTCCTTTGTTCCAGATATCAGGGAAGTAACCGACACTCAGAACCAAGTTGAAGAGTTTCAGTATAGCCAATTTCATTTTATCGTCCGTGTGTTTAATCATCTCGCTTAGGATGCCGTCTGCACCGCAATCTTTTCCTGGTCGCAGGTCCTTGAGTTTTTCAATTAGCTCTTTTTCAGATATTATGGGGTCTATCGGGTTTTGGTTATCTTTTATGGCAAATTCTAGCTTTGCCAGTTTTTCGCATATTTGGTATTGCTCTGGGCTTAGTGTGTTTTTCTGGTAAAATTTTTCAAAATGGTTTTCCCATGTGTCTCCGTTTTGAATGGCCAATTCGTCGTGTTGTTTTTTGTGTAATGTATTCCAGTTGTCCCAGAAACAATTGGAATCAATGGATTCCTCAATGGAGATGAGTGTATTCTTAATATACTGCTCTTTCTTGGTTCTGAGTGTGTTTTTGTATTGTGTTAGTGCCTGACAATAAGTAAGGCGTAATTCCTCATTTTCTGGTTGTCTGTGTTTTTGGTTTGATATTTTTCTGAGTTTTTTCCTCATGTTCTGGCAATCGGAGTCAAACCATTTTTCGTAGTTTTTTGTTTTGGGTTTGTTCTTTCGAACTTTCAAGTTTGACATTGATGCCAAATTATCAAAAATATTATTTAGGTTATTCACTGCCCGGTTTACGCCTTCTTTATTGTGTGTGTATGTATTTTCCAGAAAGGTGTCCAAGAGAGCTTGAGTTGTTTGGTTGCTAATTGCTTTCTGGTATTTTTCCGTGCTGTTTTTGGCCCATCTGTACGATTTTTTGGTAAGAGCCCATGGGATCCAGGGCAATTTGGCACATTGGAACCAAAATTGGCTTAGTGGCAGGAGGCAGAGGGTGATGGTCGAAGGTTGTTTTTGTGACTGGAAGCCTGTGTCCAGTGGTGTACCACAGGGATCGGTGCTGGGTCCCTTGCTGTTTGTAGTGTGCATTAATGATTTAGATATGAATGTAGGAGGTATGATCAGTAAGTTCGCAGATGACACGAAAATTGGTGGAGTGGCAAATAGCGAGGAGGGAAGCCTCAGGCTACAGGACGATATAGACGGGTTGGTCAGATGGGCAGAACAGTGGCAAATGGAATTTAACCCTGAAAAGTGTGAGGTGATGCATTTTGGGAGGACTAACAAGGCAAGGGAATACACAATGAATGGTAGGACCCTAGGAAGGACAGAGGATCAGAGGGACTTTGTTGTGCATGTACATAGATCCCTGAAGGCAGCAGGACAGGTAGATAAGGTGGTTAAAAAGGCATATGGGATACTTGCCTTCATTAGCTGAGGCATAGAATATAAGAGCAGGGAGGTTATGATGGAGCTGTACAAAACGCTAGTTAGGCCACAGCTGGAATACTGTGTGCAGTTCTGGTCGCCACACTATAGGAAGGATGTGATTGCATTGGAGAGGGTGCAGAGGAGATTCACCAGGATGTTACCTGGGCTGGAGCGCTTCAGCTATGAAGAGAGACTGGACAGGCTGGGGTTGACTGAGGTGTACAAAATGATGAGGGGCACAGATAGGGTAGATAGAAAGGAACTTTTCCCCTTAGTAGAGGGGTCAATAACCAGGGGGCATAGTTTCAAGGTAAGGGGCAGGACGTTTAGAGGGGATTTAAGGAAAAACATTTTCACCCTGAGGGTGCTGGAATCTGGAACTCACTGCCTGAAAGGGTGGTAGAGGCAGGAACCCTCACAACATTCAAGAAGCATTTAGATGAGAGCTTGAAACGCCATAGCATACAAGGCTACGGACCAAATGCTGGGAAATGGGATTAGACTGGACAGGGCTTGATGGCCGGCGCGGACACGATGGGCCGAAGTGCCTCTTTCTGTGCTGTATAACTCTATGACTCTATCACTAACTCACGCATCACTCACTCGCTCATCACCCACTCACTCATCACTCACTCACTGATCACTGACTCACTCATGCATCACTCAATCACTCAATCACTCACTCCTCACTCACTTCTCACTGACTCATTCACTCATCACTCACTCATTTATCACTCACTCACTCACACACTCACTTACATTCACTTACACTCACTCATCACTCACTCATCAATGACTCATTCACTCATTCACTCATTCATCATTCACTCTCTCACTCTCACTCATCACATCACTCATTCACTCATCACTCACTCACTTACTCATCACTCACTTACTCCTCACTCATCACTCACTCACTTACTCATCACTCACTTACTCCTCACTCATCACTCACTCACTCATCACTCACTCACTCATCACTCACTCACTCATCACTCACTCATCACTCACTCGTCACTCACTCGTCACTCACTCGTCACTCACTCGTCACTCACTCATCACTCACTCATCACTCACTCGTCACTCATCACTGACTTGTCACTCACTCACTCATCTCTGACTCCGTCACTCACTCACTCATCTCTGACTCACTCACTCACACACTCATCACTCACTCCACTCAATCACTCACTCATCACTCATTTATCACTCACTCACTCATCACTCACTTGCCCCTCACCGCTCACTCTCTCACTCATCACTGACTCACTCACTCCTCACTCACTCACTCTCTCACTCATCACTGACTCACTCACTCCTCACTCACTCACTCACTCATCACTCGCTCACTCATCACTCAATCATCAATCTCTCATCACTCACTCCTCATTCACTCACCCATCACTGACTCACACACTCACACAATCACTCACTCATCACTCATCTCTCACTCACTCATCTCTCACTTATCACTCACTCACAACTCACTCATCACTCACCACCTCACTCACTCACCGCCCACTCTCTCACTCATCACTGACTCACTCACTCACTCACTCATCCTTCACTCACTCATCACTCAATCATCAATCCCTCATCACTCACTCACTCCTCATTCACTCACTCATCACTGACTCACACACTCACTCACTCATCACTCATCTCTCACTTATCACTCACTCACAACTCACTCATCACTCACTCACAACTCACTCATCACTCACCACCTCACTTAACACTCACTAACTCACTGATCACTGACTCACTCTCTCACACACTCCTCATCCACTCACTCATCACTCAATCATCAATCCCTCATCACTCACTCACTCATCAATCACTCACTCACTCCTCACTCACCCATCACTGGCTCACACACACTCACTCATCACTCATCTCTCATTCACTCATCAGTCACTTATCACTCACTCACAACTCACTCATCACTCAATCACTCATTGCTCATTCGCTCCTCACCCACTCAGTCATCACTGACTCACTCACACACTGATCACTGACTCACTGATCATGGACTCACTCACTCACTCATCACTCACTCACTCATCACTCACTCATTACTCACTCTCTCACTCACTCATCACTCACTCATCATTCACTCCTTACCCACTCACTCAGTCATCACTCACTCAGTCATCACTCACTCCTCGCCCGTTCACTCATCACTCACTCAGTCATTGATCACTGACTCACTCACTGGTCACTGACTCACACTCATCAATGACTCACTCAGTAATCACTCACTCACTCATCACTCACTAATCACTCACTCGCTGATCTCTCACTCAGTCACTCACTGATCACTGACTCACTCATCACTCACAGTCACCCACTCATCACATCGCTCACTCATTCCTCACTCACTCACTCATCACTCACTCACTAATCACTGATGCACTCTCTCATCTCTCACTCCTCACGCATCACTCACTCACTCAACACTCACTCAACACTCACTCATCTCTCACTCACTCATCACTCACTCACTGATCACTGACTCATTCATCACTCACTCACTCACTAATCACTCACTCACTGCTCACTCACTCATTCATCACTCACTTACTCATCACTCACTCATCACTCACTCATCACTCACACTCTCTCACTCATCACTCACTTATCACTCATCACTCACTCCTCACCCACTCACTCATTACTCACTCAGCACTCAATCATCAATCACTCATCACTCACTCACGGACTCACTCTCTCACTCACTCCTCATCCACTCACTCATCACTCAATCATCAATCACTCACTCACTCATCAATCACTCACTCATCACTCACTCACTCACTCACTCTCTCATTCATCTCTCACTCATCTCTCACTCACTGGCTTACACATCACTCACTCATCACTCACTCACCTCACTCATCTCTCATCACTCACTCATCACTCACTCATTCCCTCACTCATCACTTACTCACTAATCACTGACACACTCTCTCATCACTCACTCTTCACTCAGTCATCACTCACTCATCACTCACTCATCCCTCATCCGCTCACTCACTCACTGATCACTGACTCACTCACTCATCACTCAGTCATCACTCACTCATTCATCACTCACTCACTCATCACTCATTCACTAATCACTGATGCACTTTCTCATTCACTCTCTCACTCACTCATCTCTCTCTTACTCATCACCCACTTATCACTCATTCACTCACTCATCACTCACTCACTCACTTATCACCCACTCACTCATTACTCACTCAGCACTCAATCATCAATCACTCATTCACTAAGTCACTGATCACTCACTCACTCATCTCTCTCTCACTCATCACTCACTCATCACACACTCACTCACTCATCACTCACTCACTCATCACTCAGTCATCAATCACTCACTCACTCATCTCTCTCTCACTCATCACTCACTCATCACGCACTCACTCACTCATCACTCACTCACTCATCACTCAGTCATCAATCACTCACTCACTCATCTCTCTCTCACTCATCACTCAGTCATCAATCACTCACTCACTCATCACTCACTCACTCATCACTCAGTCATCAATCACTCACTCACTCATCACTCACTCACTCATCACTCAGTCATCAATCACTCACTCACTCATCACTCAGTCATCAATCACTCACTCACTCATCACTCAGTCATCAATCACTCACTCACTCATCACTCAGTCATCAATCACTCACTCACTCATCTCTCACTCATCTCTCACTCATCACTCACTCATCACACACTCACTCCTCACCTCACTCTCACTCTCACTCACCCATCGCCCATCACTCATCACTCATCACTCATCTCTCACTCAACAGCAACTTGTATTTATATAGCGCCTTTAACGTAGTAGAATGTCCTATGCACTTCACAGGTGTATTATAATACAAAAAATTTGACACCGAGCCACATAATGATAAATTAGGGCAGGTGACCAAATTCTTGGTCTAAGAGGTAGGTTTTAAGTACCTTCTTAAAGGAGGAAAGTGAGTTAGAGAGCTGGAGAGGTTTAGGCAGGGAATTCCAGAGCTTAGGGCCTAGGCACCAGAAGGCTCGGCCACCATTGGTTGAACGTTTATAATCATGATGCTCAAGAGTGCAGAAATAGAGGAGCTCAGATATCTTGGGGGGTTGTGGGGATGATGGAGATTGCAGAGATAGGGAGGGCCGAGGCCATGGAGGGATTGGAAAACAAAGATGAGAATTTTGAAATCGAGTCGCTGCTTAATCGGGAGCCAATGTAGGTCAGCGAGCACAGGGGTGATGGTCGAACGGGACTTGGTGCGAATTAGGTCACAGGCATCAGAGGTTTGGATGACCTCAAGTTTACGTAGGGTAGAATGTAGGAGGCCAGCAAGGAATGCATTGGAATAGTCAAGTCTAGAGGTAACAAAGGCATGGATGAGGGTTTCAGCAACGGATAAGAACTTAAGAAATAGGAGCAGGAGTAGGCCATTTGGCCCCTCGAGCCTGCTCCACCATTTAATGAGATCATGGCGGATCTGATCTTGGGCTCAGCTCCATTTCCCCGCCCGCTCCCCATAACCCATCACTCCCTTATTGTTCAAAAATCTGCCTATCTCCACCTTAAATGTATTTAATGACCCAGCCTCCACAGCGCTCTGGGGCAGAGAATCCCACAGATTTACGACCCACTGAGAGAAGAAATTCCTCCTCATCTCAGTTTTAAATGGGTGACCCCTTATTCGGAATCTATGCCCCCTAGTTCTAGATTCCCCCATGAGGGGAACCATCTCTGCATCTACCTTGTCGAGCCCCCTCAGTATCTTATGGGGGAAAAATTCAGTTGGTTTGCGTCTCCCGTTAGCGCCTTAAGAGGGCGCTAATGGGGCGCAAAGCAACTAGCGCCCGAGCGCAACGATGTTTGCGCCGCTCACGAAATTAACTAGACATTTTGTGGCGGTGCTAAACACTGCCGCCACGATCTCCTGCGCCCGCAGATCGTGACGTCAGTCGAATGTGCAACGCCCCGTTAGCGCCCCGGACCGGATATTGAGTGGCGCCCCCTGTCTTACCGCCTGCCGCTAGCAACGACAGGTTGAGGGGAGCGTTTTGCAGTTAGGAAGGGACTGGGGGAGCGCTATTTAAAGGCGACCGCTTCCTGCCTTTTTCTGTTGGTGGCATTTTTGCACCACGCATTCTGAACGAGAGAGAGAGAGAGAGAGACTTCTGGAGAGATTCAACGCTGTGTGAAGGAGTTTTGGGTACTGAGCAGCACTTTGCAGGTTCATTTTGATTTGCCCTTCCTTGTATCGATTTAGAAGAGACTGTGGGGGCTGCATTCTGAGCTCTTTCCCTGGGCATCTCCATTGTTCTTTCTAGCAGATTTGATGTACAGGTCTCTCCAGGCCGAGTTTCAAGGCTGCAATGAGCAGGGTGTGGATGGTGAGCAAGATTGACCCTCCCCTTTAAGAACTGGCCGGCGCCATTGTGTCTGTGTTCCATTGCTGACTGACATCACATGAGCTTCGCCAGCGCTCTGAGGTAGCGCCTCGCTCCTCAGCCTTTGCGCTTTAAGATAGGTGTGTAGCGCCTGATTTAGCGCTCCAATCACCTCCAGGGGCGATAAAAGCCAAGTTTGCAGTTGGAGGCAATAATTAGCGCCAGGCGCTAATCTTTGCACCCGGCCAATAATTACGCCTGAAATGGGGCGATACTGAATTTCTCCCCCTATATGTTTCAATAAGATCACCTCTCATTCTTCTAAACTCCAATGAGTATAGGCCCAACCTGCTCAACCTTTCTTCATAAGTCAACCCCTTCATATCAGGAACCAACCTCGTGAACCTTCTCTGAACTGCCTCCAATGCAAGTATGTCCTTCCTTAAATAAGGAGACCAAAACTGTACGCAGTACTCAAGGTGTGGTCTCACCAATACCCTGTACAGTTGTAGCAGGACTTCCCTACTTTTATACTCCAACCCCCTTGCAATAAAGGCCAACATTCCATTTGCCTTCCTAATTACTTGCTGTACCTGCATGCTAACTTTTTGTGATTCATGTACAAGGCCCCCACGTCCCTTTGTACCGCAGCATTTTGTAATCTCTCTCCATTTAAATAATAATTTGCTTTTTTATTTTTCTTACCAAAGTGGATAACCTCACACTTTCCCACATTATACTCCATCTGCCAAATGTTTGCCCACTCACTTAGCCAGTCTATTTCCCTTTGCAGATTCGTTGTGTCCTCTTCACAACTTGCTTTCCCACCTATCTTTGTATCATCAGAAAATTTGGTTACATTACACTCGGTCCCTTCATCCAAATCATTGATATAGATTGTAAATAGTTGAAGCCCCAGCACTGAGCCTTGTGGCACCCCACTAGTTACTGTTTGCCAACCAGAAAATGACCCGTATATCACAACTCTCTGTTTTCTGTTAGTTAGCCAATCCTCAATCCTCTATCCCAACCCCATGAGCTCTTATCTTGTGCAGTAACCTTTCATGTGGCACCTTATCGAATGCCTTCTGGAAGTCCAAATATACCACATCCACTGGTTCCCCTTTATCCATCCTGCTCGTTACATCCTCAAAGAACTCCAGCAAATTTGTCATAGAAACATCAAAGATAGGAGCAGGAGTAGGCCATTCGGCCCCTCAAGCCTGTTCCGCCATTTAATGAGATCATGGCTGATCATCCAAATTCAGTACCTTGTCCCTGCTTTCTCCCCACATATAGAACATCCACTACATGATTTCTGTTACGTCCGTGAATAATTGAGACACGGACAGCAGGAGTGAACAAAGTAAGTCTTTACTGGTGGAAGTCAATAGTGAAACTAAATACAGCCAGTCTTCGGCATCTTGCAAATCTAAAATGCCTTCTTCCCCGATTTAACAAAATGGCGCCTCCCGCGCTTTGCCTTCTTCCCCGCTGTTGTTAGCGCTGCTTTCCACGGTTTCTTGCGCGTTTAATATTGATTTTTTTTCTTTTATTATTTTCCCGTCGTGGAGCGGACCCTCTGGGACACTTCCCTCCCTCTTCTTAGGTCTGAACGCTGCCCGGCTCCGAAGCACCGGCCACGCCCTGTGTGCTCCACCCTCTCTCTCTCTCTTTGCTTCCCGACTCACTGCCCGGCCCCGTTGAAAAGCCACCTGATTGAGCTTCAGCCCGCCGCAGCCCAGGAAGGATCAGTGCACTACCTGCCACCAGCCCGATTAGCTGGGAAACCACAGACCGAGGAACCAAGCCTGGCTCTGGACAGTCTCTCCTGCAAGTTTCCAATCCGACGATTTGGAGGGCGGTTGCCCACGGTCGACGCCCGTTTCTCGAGTTTCTTTGGATTTTTTTTTTTTTCTTTCTTCTGGCTTCGACTTTCAATAACGTCGTCTGAGGTGCTGCCGAGTTGCAGGTAAGTTCGTTTCTTACTCGTCGTCAGTGTTACGTCCATGAATAATTGAGGCACGGACAGCAGGAGTGAACAAAGTAAGTCTTTACTGGTGGAAGTCAATAGTGAAACTAAAAACACAGAGGCTCAATAGCGCCTTTTATACAGGGGTGGTCACTGCCGGTACTGCAGTCTGAGACCAGTTATTCTCTTAAAGGCACATACACAACAATTTCCCTTTCATAAAACCACGCCGACTCTGCTTGACTATATTATGATTTTCTAAATGTCCTGCTACTGCTTCCTTAATAATGGACTCCAGCATTTTCCCAATGACAGATGTTAGACTAACTGGCCTATAGTTTCCTGCTTTCTGTCTGCTTCCCTTCTTAAATAGGGGCGTTACATTTGCGGTTTTCCAATCCACTGTGACCTGTGCATAATCCGGGGAATTTTGGTAGATTGTAACCATCTCTGCAGCCACTTCTTTCAAGACCCTGGGATGCAGGCCATCAGGTCCAGGGGACTTGTCCACCTTTAGTCCCATTATTTTACTGAGAACTTTTTCTTTAGTGATAGTGATTGTTTTAAGTTCCCCCCTCCCTATAGCCCCTTGATTATGTATTATTGGGTTGGTTTTAGTGTCTTCTACTGTGAAGACTGATATAAAATATTTGTTCAAAGTCTCTGCCATTTCCCTGTTTCCCAATATTAATTCCCCAGTCTCATCCTCTAAGGGACCAATGTTAACTTTAGTTACTCTCTTCCTTTTTATATACCTGTAGAAGCTCTTACTATCTGTTTTTATATTTCTTGCTAGTTTACCCTCATAATCCATCTTCTCTCTCTTTATTATTTTTTTAGTCATCCTTTGCTGGTTTTTAAAAATTTCCCCATCCTCTGGCCTCCCACTAATCTTGGTAACATTGTATGCCTTCGTTTTCAATTTGATACCATCCTTTTCTTCCTTAGTTAGCCACGGATGATGCTCCCTTCTCTTAAAGTCCTTCCTTCTCACTGGAATATATTTTTGTTGAGAGTTATGAAATATCTCCTTAAATGTCTGCCATTGCTTATCAATCGTCTTACCCTTTAATCTCTTTTCCCCAGTCCACTGAGCTGAGGCAAGGGCGGAGACGGGCGATGTTACGGAGGTGGAAGTAGGCGGTCTTTGTTATGCTGCGGATATGTGGTCGGAAGCTCATTTCAGGGTCCAATATGACACCAAGGTTGCGAACAGTGTGGTTCAGCCTCAGACAGATGTTAGGGAAAGGGATGGAGTCAGTGGCGAGGGAACGGAGTTTGTGGCAGGGACCGAAAACAATGACTTCGGTCTTCCCAATATTTAATTGGAGAAATTTTCTGCTCATCCAGAACTGTATGTCGGACAAGCAGTCTGACAATTTAAAGACCGTGGAGGGGTCGAGAGAAGTGGTGGTGAGGTAGAGCTGGGTGTTGTCAGTGTACATGTGGAAACTGACGCTGTGTTTTCGGATGATGTCACCAAGGGGCAACATGTAGATGAGAAATAGGAGGGGCCAAGGATAGATCCTTGGGGGACACCAGAGGTAACGATGTGGGAGCGGGAAGAGAAGCCGTTGCAGGTGATTCTCTGGCTACGATTAGATAGATAAGAATAGAACCAGGTGAGTGCAGTCCCACCCATCTGGACGACGGTGGAGAGGCGTTGGAGGAGGATGGAGTGGTCAACCGTGTCAAAGGCTACAGACAAGTCAAGAAGGATGAGGAGGGATAGTTTACCTTTGTCACACCCACAAAGGATGTCATTTGTGACTTTGATGAGAGCCGTTTCGGTACTGTGGCAGGGGCGGAAATCTGATTGGAGGGATTCAAACATGGAATTGCTGGAAAGGTGGGCACGGATTTGGGAGGCGACAACACGTTCAGGACTTTGGAGAGGAAAGGGAGGTTGGAGATGGAGTGGTAATTTGCAAGGACGGAGGAGTCAAGGATTTTTTTGGTGGAGAGGGCTGATGACGACAGATTTGTGGGAAGGGGACTCACTCATCACTCACTCACTCATCACTCATCACTCGCCTCACTCACTCATCACTCATCACTCATCACTCGCTTCACTCACTCATCACTCATCACTCATCACTCACCTCACTCACCTCACTCACTCATCACTCACTCATCACTCACTCATCACTCACTCACTCATCACTCACTCATCACTCACCACTCATCACTCATCACTCACTCATCACTCACTCATCACTCACTCACTCATCACTCACCACTCATCACTCATCACTCACTCATCACTCACTCATCACTCATCATTCGCCTCACTCACTCATCACTCATCACTCACCTCACTCACTCATCACTCACTCATCACTCACTCATCACTCACTCACTCATCACTCACTCATCACTCACCACTCATCACTCATCACTCACTCATCGCTCACTCATCACACACTCACTCATCACTCACTCATCACTATCAGTCACTCACTCACTCATCACTCCTGAAGACCGATCTCCTTGACCACCTGTCCTAATATCTCCTTATGTGGCTCAGTGTCAAATTTTGTCTGATAACGCTCCTGTGAAGCGCCTTGGGACGTTTTACTATGTTAAAGGTGCTATATAAATGCAAGTCGTTGTTGTGGACCAAGGCTTGTTGACATCAGTTGTGCGATGGTTAAATTGGAAGTGAAGGGGGAGGGGTACTGAGACGAAATGGATATAGCTCAAGGGGAAGAGGTTACGATGAGGCATTAGGAGCCCAGGAGAGGCGAATAATCAATAAAGAGTTAAATAATAGATATTGTAAACTGATCTAATAGGATGCTTCTCATAGCTCCTACATGTCCTCTCCACTCATTGTGTCAATTAGTTCTGTTGATTAATTCTTACACTCTCTGCCCTTTGATTCCTTTTGTTGACAGATTCAGATAATTAATCTGCTGATTAGATCTCCAGGTTGGAGCTGACTTGTATAGTTGGTTGGTATCATCGATTGGTTCAATAGTCTGTGGCATTTCGAAGGGAAAAATTGTGTCCTTTGTTCTGACAGACTTCACCTGCCGCAGCTGGAGTATAGAGCGCAGAACAAGAGTGTGTCATTCAAGACAGCTCCAACAACAGATCACGTACGATCTGCTTCATCGCAGCTTCCAGGCACTCATTCAATCTCATGAGGATAGGTACTGTAAGTGACGCCCTTCCTGCCCTATCGCATTCCCCACAGCTCAATTGAGTGAAACTCTAAATACCTAAGTAGCTTTGCATCCTTCTATTATTCATCCCTGACCTTCCTTGTCATGACACTTCCATGATCTAGCTCTGGAACTCTTGTGTAACAATCTCTGTAACCTCCTCCTGCCCCAACAACCCTCCGAGATCTCAGTGTTTTTCCAATTCTGGCCTCTTGCGCATTCCCCAGATTGTAATCACACCACCATCGGCGGCCGTGCCTTCTGTTGCCGAGGCCCTAGGCTCTGGAATTCCCTCCCTAAACCTCTCCGCCTCTCTACCTCTCTTTCCTCCTTTAAGTCGCTCCTTAAAACCTACCTCTGTGACCACCTGTCCTAATATCTCTTTATGTGGCACGGTGTCAATTTTTGTCTGATTTACGCTCCTGTGAAGCACCTTGGGGCGTTTTACTATTTAAAGGCGCTGTATAAATCCAAGTTGTTGTTGTTGTCGCATGCATGATTGGGTCGGTCAGTACCTTACCGTTTGCATCCTTCATCCCATTTCCTAATCAGGTGCATATCCAACTATTTTAAACAAGGTTTAATCTATACAACTGAAAGGGTTAAAACGGGCTAAGATGAGGGGTTAAGGAACGGAGCATATCTCCAACCATATAAGGAATGGTTGTGAACAGAGGGGATGTCTGGCGTAACGTGGCCAAAGTGCACAAACCGTGAATCACTAACTGAGGAATGTATTGAGAGATAACGTATGGGGTCACAAGACCAATGCACACAGGTCACAAGAATTTACACCCGAAGCCAACTGTATGATGAAAGAAATGTATACGTGTAATGCACCTAATTGCAAACAGTAGCCACGACTCAGAACAAAACCTGTATATAAGGCAGGGGATTTTCAGCGATCGGGGAGCATTCGTCCCAGGATGAGTGCCTCCCCTGTCGACTTGTATAAAGTGGCTTTACTGAACGAACCTCCGGACTCCGAGTGATTGAGCGGGAATAAGTCGGACGTCGACCCTTTATATCAAGAGGGTCCGTCTCGGGGAGAAGAAGCTCTCCCGGTTTACCCTTGCAACAACGTTAACTACTTTTGGTGGGAGTCTATTCTTCACGATCCACTATTCCGGGAGAAAGAAAAGTTCTGCGATCGAAGGTTGTTAATTTTATATTCAGGTCCTCTAGTTCTGTGATTACAGCCCAAGTTTAATAACCTAAGGCTGAAGTTTCATCAACCGCCCCCCAGCAGCAGAGTGTGGGAAGAGCGGCATTTTAGTTTGGGGTCCAGTTACGTTGAGTCCTGCACCTTCTGCCTGCCTCAAACTCGAAGGTGGGTCAGTGAGATTAAGGGATATGGCGAGATGGTGAGAAGGCGGGATTGTGGGATATGGTGAGAATGGAGGGTTGAGGGATTATTTTTTATTCTTTCTCGTGATGTGGGTGTCGCTGGCAAGGCCAGCATTTATTGCCCATCCCTAATTGCCCTTGAGAAGGTGGTGGTGAGCTGCCTTCCTGAACCGCTTCAGTCCGTGAAGTGAAGGTACTTCCACAATTACCGCCCAATCAGCCGACTTTCAATTGTCAGCAAAGTGATGGATGGTGTCGTCGACAGTGTTATTAAGTGGCATTAACTCATCAATAACCTGCTCACCAGTGCAGGTGATGACTCCAGCCAGTGGAAAGTTTTCCCCTTGATTCCCATTAACTTCAGTTTTACTAGGACTCCTTGATGCCACACTCGGTCAAATGCTGCCTTGATGTCAAGGGCAGTCACTCTCACCTCACCTCTGGAATTCAGCTCCTTTGTCCATGTTTGGACTAAGGCTGTAATGAGGTCTGGAGCCAAGTGGAACCCAAACTGGGCATCAGTGAGTAGGTTATTGGTGAGTAAGTGCTGCTTGATAGCACTGCTGATGACACATTCCATCACTTTGCTGATGATTGAGAGTAGACTGATGGGCGGTAATTGGCCGGATTGGATTTGCCCTGTTTTTTGGGGACAGGACATACCTGGGCAGTTTTCCACATTGCTGAGTAGATGCCAGTGTTGTAGCTGTACTGGAACAGCTTGGCTATAGGTGCGGCTCGTTCTGGAGCACAAGTCTTCAACACAACAAAATTAGGGCTCATGGGATTGGGGGCAATATACTCGCATGGATTGAGGATTGGTTAACGGACAGAAAACAGAGTAGGAATGAACGCGTCATTTTCGGGATGGCAGGCTGTAACTATCTGTTCAACCTCCATCGCCTCCAGTCCAGATCCAAGGTCGTCCCAACCTCTGTCATCAAATTACAGTATGCAGATGACGCTTGCGTCTGCGCACACTCTGAGGCCAAACTCCAAACCATCGTCAACACCTTCACCGAAGTGCACGAGAGCATGGGCCTTACACTAAACATCCTTAAGAAAAAGGTCCTCTACCAACCTGCCCCTTAGCTACAAGGACAGGTTGGAGAAGCTGGATTTGTTTTCATTAGAGCAAAGGAGGTTGAGGGGTGATTAGACAGACTAACTGAGTGGGCAAGAACATGGCAAATGGAATATAATGTGGAGAAATGTGAAGTTATCCACTTTGGTAGGAAAAATAGAAAAGCAGAGTATTTTTTAAATGGTGAAAGATTTGGAAATGTTGATGTTCAGAGGGACCTGGGTATCCTTGTACACGAATCACTGAAAGTTGACATTCAGGTACAGCAAGCAATTGGGAAAGCAAATGGTATGTTGGCCTTTATTACAAGAGGATTTGAGTATAAGAGTAAAGATGTCTTACTACAATTGTATAGAGACCACACCTGGAGTATTGTGTACAGTTTTGGTCTCCTTACTTAAAGAAGGATATACTTGCCATAGAGGGAGTGCAACGAAGGTTCACCAGACTGGTTCCTGGGTTGGGGGGGGGGGGGGGGGATTGTCCTAGAGTTTAGAAGAATGAGAGTTGATCTAATTGCAACATACAAAACTCTTACAGGGCTTGACAGGTTAGATGCAGGGAGGATGTTTCCCCTGGCTGGGGAGTCTAGAACCAGGGATTGTTGTGTATGTAACCTGTTCCACCTTAAGAGAGCTTAAGCCTGTTCCACCTTAAGAGATGTACTACTTTCTCAGGCTGCTGTAGACGTAATGCCAGGGGTGAACACACCGGTATATAAGCACTGTGCAGTAATCTTGTATTCAGTATAGTCCCTACCTCCAACCAGTAAAGACCTGTTTTGTTGTTACTCATTAGTCTGTGTGTTAATTAACTAAACAACGCGCAGAATTAACACTGGCGACGAGTCAGATTCTTACCCTGCGGCAGTTATTCCACGGCAGCTTCGTCCACAGACAGGACGTCGAAGAGAGGTTTCAACCCTCACCACCCCACTGGAAGCAGGCATCGGGACCCTGAAGCCTCCATCAGCGACTGTGAACTGGAGTGCAGAAGACATCCCGACAGCTTCCAGCGACTGTGAACTGGAGGACAGAAGACATCCTGCAGTTTCCTTTTCAACCTCGGTGGTGGGGTAAGCCGGGCAGCGTCGGCTGCAAAGACAGGGCTGGGGAAGTCGGAGGAACAAGGGCGATCGCGATCGGGAGATAAGGGCCATCGATCGCAATCATAGATAAGGGCCGCAATTGGACTGCAAGGCGCAGCGTCGGCAGAAATTGAAGGCACGAGAGCCGCGGTGAAAAGCGCGGGCCATCGATCGCGGCGGAGATAAGGGCCGCACTCGGGGCTGAAGGGAGACGGCGTCGGGGGACGGGTGAAGACCGCCAAGCGTGGGAAAACCGCCATTTTGTGGGCGGAGGACGACGGCAAGAGCGGGAAGCCGCCATCTTGGATAGCAGTAAAAAAAAAAAAAAAAAAAATCTGAGAAATTGCAAATCTGATAAAGTAGTACAATGCCTAAACACGGGAATATTAGCAACTTTGATAGTGACATCGAAGATTGGGCCATATATGTTGAACGAGTTAAAAATTATTGTAAGGCCAATAAAATTCCTGAAGCAGATAAAGCACTAACATTATTAAATTTAATGGGTGCGAAGACGTACGGGCAATTGAAACACCTGTTATCACCAGATGAACCGGCGGATAAGACGTTCGATGAGATTGTTACTGTCCTGAAAGATCATCTAAACCCCACGCCGCTGATGCTAGCGGAACGATTTAAATTTTACGACAGAAGGCAGCTACAGAATGAAAGCAATGCTGAATATTTGATGGAATTACGTAAGTTAGCGAAATATTGTCAGTTTGGAACGGGACTGACAGAAGCACTACGAGATAAATTTGTGTGTGGTTTATTTAAACAGGATACACAAAAGCGACTGCTCGAGGAGAATGAGCTGACGCTTGAGAAGGCAGTCACTATGGCAGCAGCACACGAAGCCGCAGCGAGAGGCACGGCAGTAATGCAGCTATGGTCACCGGAGCTCAGTGCAAACAAATTGGGGTTGAGTTCTGTCAAATGTTATCGTTGTGGAAAGACAACGCATGATCAGAACCAGTGTTGGTTTAAAAACCAAGAATGCAGAACATGTGGTAGGCTTGGACATATAGCTAGAGTATGCAGGTCAGGGAAGAAGACCAGCAACAAGAAGTCACCGCAAGGGAAATACGCAAAGGTACACAAGGTGGCCGAACAGGAGTCCGATTCAGACGCTAGCAGTAATGAACTGGCTGGCTTAAGCAGTATTGAACTGGCTAGCTTAAGGGTACTCAACGTTGGTAAGGGTGCAGACCTCCAGACAATTTGGGTTACTCTTCAGATAGAAGGAGTCCAAGTAAAAATGGAATTGGACACTGGATCGGCATTGTCGGTCATGAATAAGAAAGATTACAGAAGGTTATTCCAACATATTCCCCTACAGGATACGGAGATTATATTGACAACCTACACGGGGCAGAGAGGGTACCCCATCGGGACAATAAAGGTTGCAGTGGCCAACAAGGGCGAAGGAAGTCAAATAATGGACTTATATGTGCTACCGGAGGGAGGTCCACCACTACTAGGCCGGGAGTGGTTTAGAAACATAAATATGGACTGGCATTCGCTAAAAGCCATAAAGAGTGAGAACTCGGTGCAGATAATCAGCCCAGACTCTAGAACTGATGATGGTAAGACCAACCCATGTGCAAAAGACAAAGTTTCAGCACAGAATTCCACTGAGCAACAACAACATAGTTTAACAGAGAATTCTGAGTCTGTCAAGTCTACTGATATGCACATTTTTGAGGGACACTGGGCTCGAACTCAACTCCATTTCAAACTACAACAGCAATTAGAACAAATGATTCGCCGTTTTGAGCAAGAGATGAATGAAATAAAAAAGTTCTTTGTTACAGAGTGGGAGAATCTGGAAAGGCAACAGAAGCAACTGATGGAGAAAATGGAGCAGGAGCACACCAACCATCTGCGCGAGGAGGCCGAACGAATCAAAGCTGATTCAGGTTCTGAAGGTGCGTGCCATAACCTGGTGTCAGAAGAGTTAACGGTCAGCCAACTCCTTCATATGCTGAGGGACAAGACTCTGAAATGGGAAAAACTTGAACACGAGCTGCGATCTTCAAAGGAAAAGGGTTCGGAGTTCTCAAAAGTCATTGAGATGGCTGATGTGACGACACAGACTGAAACGACTGCAACAGAGCAGCCATTGGATGCCAAAAGTACGCTGACTCACGTCAATGTAGAACAACAGACCGCTGAAACAGCTGCTCCGGTAGAGGGATTGCATAGTCCGATCAATCAATCTCCAAAGGAAGTTGAAGTATTAAAATCACAAATGAGGTCACTAGTAAACGACTTGCTGAAAGCCCAGAAAAAGCTGGATGCAGAGGTACACATGAAGAAGTCTCTTCAGGAAAGATGTCTGGATTTGGAACAAGAGCTGGCTAACGTCCAGCTGGGTATGGAGGAAATAGACGACCCTCTCACTGGTCTAGCTCAGGACGACACCGAATATTACCATGACCTGGTGGACGACACCGAATATTACGATGTCCTGTCCTGCCCAGCTTGTAACTTCGACTCCCAAAGTGCAGAAATCATGGAGGAGCACCAAAAGTCTACGGAACATCGGGAGAAGCTGGCTCTACGACGGAAACAGGAGGAAGAGAAGGAGGAACTGCGCATGCAGCTGGCAGCTGTGGCAGCTGACAATGGAGCCCAGAGAGTCTCCAAGAAGCAGAAAAGGAAAAGTAAAAACAGAAGATGACCCATCTGAACCATTGTCACCTCTACCAGATCACACACGTGGTCCCTCCGAACGGAGCCAAATCAGTTCGGAAGTTCAAGCTGTTAAATCCATGAAAGGACTATTGAATGAGTAACGTGAACCGACTACACCACAGAGATTGAATCTGTGAACTGTTTTCCGCAGAGACTGAATCTGTGATATGTTACGTTAAACATGAAGTTATATATGTATATATGTTATTACGTTATGTTAAATGGGGGGATGACTATAAAGCTAAGAAGGGAGGAGTGTTGTGTATGTAACCTGTTCCACCTTAAGAGAGCTTAAGCCTGTTCCACCTTAAGAGATGTACTACTTTCTCAGGCTGCTGTAGACGTAATACCGGGGGTGAACACACCGGTATATAAGCACTGTGCAGTAATCTTGTATTCAGTATAGTCCCTACCTCCAACCAGTAAAGACCTGTTTTGTTGTTACTCATTAGTCTGTGTGTTAATTAACTAAACAACGCGCAGACTTAACAGGGATCACAGTCTCAGAATAAGGGGTCGGCCATTTAGGACTGAGATGAGGAGAAATTTCTTCACTCAGAAGGTGGTGAATCTTTGGAATTCTCTACCCCAGAGGACTGTGGAGGCTCAGTCGTTGAGTATATTCAAGACAGAATCGATAGATTTTTGAATATTAAGGGAATCAAGGGATATGGGGATAGTGCAGGAAAGTGGAGATGAGGTAGAAGATCAGCCATGATCTTACTGAATAGCGGAGCCGGCTCGAAGGGCCAAATGGCCTACTCCTGCTCCTATTTTTTATGTTCTTAACAGCCGGGGTGTTGTCGGGACCCAGAGCATCTGCTGTATCCAGTGCGCTCAGCTGTTTCTTGATATTCCATAGAGTGAATCAAATTGGCTGAAGACTGGCTTCAGTGGTGGTGGGGACCGCAGGAGGAGGCTGAGATGGACCACCCACTTGGCACTTAGAGTCAGAGAGTCATAATGGCACAGAAGGAGGCCATTTGGCCCAACGAGTCCATGCTGGCTCTCTGTGGAGCAATCCAGTCAGTCCAGTCAGTCCCAAGGCTGGTTAACGAAATTGAGGCTCATGGAATAGATGGGTCAGTGGCAGCTTGGATAAGAAATTGGCTTAAGAACAGAAACAGTGAGTTGTGGTAAATGGCTGTTTTTTCCAGACTGGAGGATGGTAGACAGTGGTGTTCCCCAAGAGTCAGTGCTGGGACTGAAGAGATCGCAAAGTCTCTGTTTGAAGAATGGACTCAGTCGAGAATATTTTTGTGGACATTATAGGCTGAGGGTGTTTTCCCTGTGGTGGGATCGCCCTGTGCAGATGCGTGGGGGACTGGTTTGTTAAAACTCCAGAGAACGCATGGCAGTTGGCTGTGACAAAAGAACTGTCAGTCATCCAGGATGTATGGGTTCGCCCGACAGTCCTGGAAAAAGGAAGGGAGCCATTGAACTTGAACTTGTTAGAAAGCCACTCTAATATACAAAAGCACTTCTCACCTCCATCTCAGAAGAGAAGCAGAACAATGAACCCACTGAAGAGGAGCCAGTTTTTCTCAGCACAAAGACCAAAGATATGTCCCAGACTTAGGGCCATTAATCCAATCACGGAATACTCATGGGTCTGATGATGACCCATCGCTGATTAAGCACCAGAGTGCTTAGAAACAAAAGGATTTTAAAGATTGGCGGGAAAGATAGGAGTACCCAGACTCCTATAAAAATAGATCCTTTTCCACCATTCTCTCTCGCACTCTTGCTCTCGCTCCACCAAGATCGACCTAACGAGAAGTACCAGAGAAGCCGCCGAGCGGAGCGATCGAAACCGACCGTGTGTGGGGGTAAGCACAGTCTCGAGTGTCCCAAGCCGGTAACCCGATATCCCAGGGTGAGCTCTAAGTGCTCTCAGAAGTGAAGTTTTTGGGCTATTCCGAGGGGGGAGCTTGGTTTGGTTCA
Source organism: Somniosus microcephalus (assembly GCF_052327205.1). Taxonomy (NCBI): domain Eukaryota; kingdom Metazoa; phylum Chordata; class Chondrichthyes; order Squaliformes; family Somniosidae; genus Somniosus; species Somniosus microcephalus. The sequence goes on from NC_140998.1 coordinate 11,603,903, forward strand.
GCCAGGTGAAGGGGCTTATGCGACTGGGTAATTTATTGGTAGGGGTGGAGTTAGAGTCCACCATAGCAACACGGGAATTACTGCTTGTTATAATCCCCAGTTGTGTACTGTATGTATGTTGTTTGTAACCTGGATTTGATTCTCCACAGAGACAGTGATTTTGTTTAGTAGTGCATGTTTTAGCCAGTGTATGTTAGACCAAGTAAATATAAGTTTGATTTTTCACCGAAGCATTCCTGTCCATTACTTATTTCATTTACACTCTGAATAATAATTCCCGGTATAGAACTTTCGTAAGGTGGGGGTGATTCGAACCGTCCGTCTAGCAATTGGGCTAGGATCAAAAACAACTTACATCACTGTTATGTTCATAAATAAATAGACGTTTTCATTATGAACAGCTAGCTTGAGCTAGTCATTTATTCAGCCATTGTACAGGCATCCATCTTGACTACTGCCTTGTGGGTAGCCCCTTACTAAACATACAGCTCCACCTAGTGTACCATTCTAGAATGACATGTTACTGATCATTACATCCCCCTTCCTTAGAGGTTAAACAAAATCAATATCAATCAATCATAACATAAACATCTTCACAACAGTCAACACATTTTCAAAGCTTTACTTTATGAACTCTACGCTTTTCATTCTTTTATTATAGTTTTCTTTGTACTCAAAGATTAAGTCTATCAGGCTTTTTTACTTCACGTGTGGATCTTCTCAGCACAGGTAAGCCTGATGTGTTTTCATGAGAGCCTGTATGTGTGTTTGTGTTAGATTGTTCTGGTGGTGAGTGACAAGATTCAGTTGCGGCATTGTCATCAATTTGCTTTTGGATAGTTTCTTGTGTTTTCAGGAGGGAACGGCGGTTCCTCCTGAGAATCTGTCCTTCCTCAGTTCTAACAGTATATGACCTCGGTCCTACTTCCTCAAGAACTGTAGCTTTCCTGTTCCATGCATCTAGATCCTCAATCCTGACAACATCATCCCTTGTCAATGGTTTCAGAGTTTTGGATGACTTGTCATAGTGCGATTTCTGTTTCAGCTTTACCAGTTGAAGTCTCTGTCTCAGTTTCTTACTCTGCTTTTCTTTTGCGACCCATTAGGAGTTCAGCAGGTGAAGAACCACAGTCTAAAGGGGGGGCTCGGTAGCTCAGCAGGGCGAGATAAGGATCAGACTTGCTTTCTGTTGCTTTCTTCAGTAGCTGTTTGAGAACTTGAACACCTTTCTCTGCCTTACCATTCGACTGAGCATACAGAGGACTGGATGTGATGTGTTGAAAGTCATAATGTGCTGCAAACTGTTGCCACTCCTTACAGTTGAAGCACGGACCATTGTCGCTAACGGCAATCCTGGGAATTCCATGTCTGGCGAAGATGGATTTCACATGCATTATGACACTGCTTGCTGATGTGCTTGAGAGCAGCGCCATCTCAGGATAATTAGAATAGTATTCAATCACTAATAGATAGTCTTTACCATTCAAATGAAAAAGGTCCATACCAACCTTTTGCCATGGTGCTGTTGGTAAGTCAGCTACTATCATTGGTTCCTTTGCTTGTTTGTTTTGGTGTTTCTGACATGTCTCACATTCGCCTATCATGTTCTCAATGTCCTTATTTATGCCAGGCCAATAAACAGTGTCTCTTGCTCTCCTTTTGCATTTTTCAATTCCGAGGTGTCCCTCATGAATCCTTTGGAGCATGTCTTGACGTAGAGCCTGTGGAATGACTATTCTGTTCTGTTTTAGTAATAGTCCACTTGCGACACTTAACTCTGACCTGATGTGATAGTACTTTGGACAGGAACCTTTTGGCCAACCATGATGAATGTTCTCTAATACTGTTTGTAACACTGTATCTTTTACTGTTTCTTCTGCTATTCACTTTGATTTTGTGTCTGACACGGGCAGGGCAGCAGTGACCATACTCACATGAACATCCACGTCTTCCTCAGTAGAGCTCACATGACTCATTGTGGGTGCTCGGGATAGTACATCTGCTAACACTCTGGCCTAGAAATTCACTAGCCTTAGCGCCGCTTTTGAGGCGCTAGAGGGACTAGCGCCAGAGTTATGGCCAGTTGAAAAATTCCCTGGGGCCCTAAAGCGGCGTTGCACCGGTAGCACTGCGCCGGCACCGATGACGTCATCGGTGTGCGCAGCGTCCCGGTTGCCATGCCGACGGGCCCCAGCACCGAAATTCAGTTGCGGCCGCCTCGCCCGTGGCAGCCGCAACTAAGACTCTGGCAACAGAGTCCAACATGTGTTTGCGCCGGCGCATTAAAGGCCCCGCAGCGGCCGGCCGCTTTCCTGCCGGCCGCCTGCCCGCAGCTCCCTCCCCGGACTTCTCCCCCCCCCCCCGGAACAGATGCAAGCCCGGCACTTGTCCGAGGTGCCGGGCTCATTTTTAAACAGATTTGCGCGCGCCGTGGCCGGGTGCAGGCAGCTCCTCCTTAACGGAAGGAGGAGGCCTGCACTTCCTCAGCCTGCCGCACCGCATCGGGTGCCGCAGCGCCGGAATTGCGGCGTTAAACGGCAGTTAGCGCCCTTTTCCAGGCGCTAAGACCCTTCAGTAGCGCCGGCAGCCGTTTGGGCGCGGCGCTACTGAATTTTTGGCGCGCGCAGGGGGACTTAGCGCCGGCACTAACTTCCGGCGCTAAAGCCCTGGCTAAGCCAAAACCCAATTTCTAGGCCTATGTGTTTGCCTGGTGTGTAGATCAGTTCAAAGTCATATCTTTGCAGCTTCATCATGAGTCATTGAATCCTTGGAGACATCTCATTCAGGTTTTTTTTTATGATGGCAACCAGTGGGCAGTGGTCTGTCTCAACTGTGAAGGTGGGAAGTCCATATATGTAGCCATGGAACTTTTCTAGTCCAACTACCAAGCCTAGACATTCCTTTTCAATCTGGGCGTATTGACACTCAGAGTCAGTCATAGACCTGGAGGCATAGGCAACAGGCTTCCAATCTTCACCCTCTGCTTGTAGCAAGACCGCACCTAGGCCATCTTTTGATGCATCCGTTGACACTTTGATTCTCTTTGTTGGGTCAAAGAAGGTGAGTACAGGTGTGGTTGTCAGCACTGTTTTGAGGTTCATCCACTCTTGTTCATGTCTTTCTGTCCATGCAAACGCATTTGTTTTATGTAGCAGGTCTCGCAGACAGGCTGTCTTGGCTGACAAGTTAGGAATGAACTTTCCAATGAAGTTTATCATCCCCATGATGCGTAGCACTCCTTTTTTGTCAGTGGGTCGGGGCATGTTGAGTATGGCATTTACTTTTTCCATATCTGGCTCTATTCCTTTACCAGATAGATTATCTCCTAGGAAAGTGACTTCCTGGACGTCAAACTGACACTTGGCTTTGTTGAGCTTCAGTTCATTCCGGCGTATGCTCTGTAGCACTTTAGTCAGTCTCTCATTGTGTTCTTTCAGTGTGGAGCCCCAGATGATGATGTCATCAACATAGACCCGAACTCCTTCCAGACCTTCAATTATGTGTTCCATCGCTCTATGAAAGATTTCAGATGCAGATATTATCCTGAAAGGCATTCTGAGGAAACAATACCTGCCAAATGGTGTGTTGAAGGTACAGTATTTGGTGCTCTCTTCATCCAGTTTTAGTTGTCAAAATCCTTGTGAGGCATCGAGCTTTGTGAAGTATCTGGCACCTGACATTTCACTGGTGATTTCTTCTCGCTTGGGAATCTGGTAGTGTTCACGTTTTATGTTTGCATTTAAGTCCTTTGGATCCATGCATACTCTTGGATCATTGTTCTTTTTCTTTACACATACCATGGAGTTAACCCAGTCTGTTGGCTCTTCGACTTTCCTGATGACTCCCAGTGTGGTCATTCTGTCCAGTTCTTTCTTGAGCCAGTCACGCAGGGGTGCTGGAACTCTCTGTGGAGCATGTACCACTGGCTGAGCATCCTCCTTTAGCTGGATCTTGTAAGTGAATGGTAGAACTCCAAATCCTTTGAACACATCCTGGAAATTACTCAGTACAGAATCCACCAAGTCATCTGGTCTGCTTATGGCACAGTTTATACAGTAGACTCTCTTGACCAGTTCTAAGTCCTCACAAGCTTTGTCACCTAGTAGTGAATCAAGTCCTTCAGCCACGACAGAAAACGTGAGATGATGCACTTTGTCTTTGACTGTCACTTTTAGTGTGCATACACCTAAGCTATCTATTTTCTGTCCATTATAGTTCTTCAGTAGTACTGACTTTTTCTGTATTTTGGGCTTTTCTTTCATATTTTTAGTGTCACTCATACTGATTAAGTTTGCTTTTGCCCCAGTGTCTAGTTTCAATGTAACTGATGCTCCATTTACCTGCAGTGGCATTATCCATTTGTCCTCTTTTACTGCATTAACTTTATGTTCAGCATTGTCCATTCCTGAGGGCTGCACATTTTCTGTATCCTTTTTGATATTGTCACATGACACCATTCCTACAAAAAATGTCTCACTTAAATCAGTGTTCTCAATCACATTGACTTGTTGCCCTTTCTTTGTTTTTACTTTTGAAAAGCATTGTTTGGCAAAGTGATTCTTTCCATTACATTTTGTGCACATTTTCCCAAACGCTGGGCATTGTCTTGACTGGTGCTGGTAACCACAGCATTTACAATTAAAAATTCCATCCTCCGATTGCTTTGCATTTCTGTTCTGCCCACGTTTCTTCCCCTCGTAGGACACAGCACCGACAGCAGCACTATCACTTACTACAGTCGCATTATTATTAATTTCACTGAAAGTCTTTGCGTGCTGTTGAGCTAGTTCACTGGCATGGCATATTTTCACAGCTTTCTCCAATGTTAGTTCAGTTTCTCTCAACAAACGTTCCCTGACCTTTTTATCATGAATACCAAACACAATCTGGTCACGAATCATGGATGATTTCAGTTCAGAGAAATTACATGTCTGTGCTTTCAGTTTCAGATCGGTCACAAAGCTATCAAAAGTCTCATTTTGCTGCTGTGTCCGTGAACGGAACACGTACCTCTCATAGGTCTCGTTCTTTTTGGGAGAACAATGTGTATCAAACTTCTTTTGCAAATCGTCCATTTTTTCTCTGTCCTCCTCTTGATCAAATACAAACGTATTAAATACCTCTATCACCTGCGGGCCTGCAACCGTGAGCAGTAACGCTATTTTCCTTCCGTCTGGCTCCGTACCGAACCCGATGGCAGCAATATAGAGTTCGAATTGTTGTTTGAAAGTCCGCCAATTGCAGTCGACATTCCCCGTGAGTTTCAAACCCTCTGGTAGCTTCAAATTCTCCATGTCGCATTTCACAATATTCAGCAGATATTACCACTCCTGGTACCATGATATGTTCATAAATAAATAGACGTTTTCATTGTGAACAGCTAGCTTGAGCTAGTCATTTATTCAGCCATGTGGACTAGTGTACAGGCACCCATCTTGACTACTGCCTTGTGGGTAACCCACCCTAAACATACAGCTCCACCTAGTGTACCATTCTAGAATGACATGTTACTGATCATTACAATCTCCACTGCTTTTTTTGATATATATAAATGACCTGGATATTGGAATACAGAGTAGAATTTCTAAATTTGCTGATGACACCAAACTTGGGGGTGTGGCAAGCAGTGATGATGATATCAATTGACTGCAACAGGACATAGAAAGGCTAGCAGAATGGGCAGACAAGTGGCAGATGGAATTTAATACAGAGAAGTGTGAGGTGATGCATTTTGGCAGAAGGAACAGGGAGAGGCAATATACACTTAATGGCTAAAGCAAAATACTGCGGATGCTGGAAATCTGAAATAAAAATATTAGAGCAAAGGAGGTTGAGGGGTGATTTGATAGAGGTGTACAAGATTATGACGGGTTTGGATAGGCTAGACGGGGAAAGACTGTTCCCACTAGTTGAAGGTACAAGGCCTAGGGGACACAGATTTAAGGTTTTGGGCAAGAGATACAGGGGGGACGTGAGGAAAAACTTTTATGCAGCAAGTGGTGTGGACCTAGAACTCGCTGCCGATGGAAGTGGTAGAAGCGGAGACACTCAGGGCTGAAAATTCAGGAGGGTTAGCGCCCCATTTGAGGCGCTGGAGGGCCTAGCGCCGGAGTTATGGCCGGTTTGTAAATTCAGTGGGGCCCTGCCATTGGCGTTAGACCGGTTGCGCTGCGCCGGCACCGATGACGTCATCGGTGTGCGCAGCGTCCCGGTTGCCGTGGTGATGGGCCCCAACGCTGAAATTGAGTTGCGGCCGCCTCGCCCGTGGCAGCCGCAACTAACGATGTTTCAGCAGAGTCCTACGCGAGTTAGCGCCGGCGCATTAAGGTCGCGCGGCGGCCGGCCGCTTTCCCGCCGGCCGCCTGCCCGCACCTCCCTCCCCGGACTCCTCCACCCCCCCCCCCGCGGAACAGATGCGTCTGGCCTGCGAGCCCGGCACTTCTCCGAGGTGCCGGGCTCATTTTTCTCCACAGATCAACGGCCAGCGGGCGGGTGCAGGCAGCTCCTCCTTAACTGAAGGAGGAGGCCTGCACTTCCCCAGCCTGCCGCACCGCATCGGGTGCCGCAGCGCCGGAATTGCGCCGCAATGCGGCAGTCAGCGCCCATTTTGAGGCGCTGACACCCTCCTGTAGCGCCGGCAGCCGTTTGGGCGCGGCGCTACTGAATTTTTGGCACGCGCAGGGGGACTTAGCGCCGGCACTAAATTTCCGGCGCTAAAGCCCTGGCGCGGCGCCAACTGAATTTCTAGGCATCAATGTTTTCAAGGGGAGACTGGATAGGCACTTGAGGGAAATAAACTTGCAGGGCTACAGGGATAGAGCGGGCGAATGGGACTGACTGGATTGCTCTACAGAGAACCAGCATGGACTCGATGGGCCGAATGGCCTCATTGTGTGCCATTATGACTCTATTGTGGAAAAATTCAGTTGCTTTGCACCGCCCAAAAAGGGCGCTAATGGGGTGCAAAGCAACTAGTGCCCGGGCACGGCAATGTTTGCGCCGCTCTCAAAATTGACCAGAGTTTTTGTGGCAGCGCAAAAGTCTACCGCCCTGATCTCCTGCGCCCGCAGATCGTGACGACAGTCGAGCGTGCAACACCCTTGTGGTGCCCCGGACCGATATTGAGTGGCGCTCCCCTCCTTTCCACCTGGCGCTAGCAACGACAGGGAGACTGGAACGTTTCCCAGTCGCTGTGGGGCCTGGGGGGCGCTATTTAAAGACGGCCTCTTCCTGGCTTTTTATGTGGTAGACATTTTTGCACCACTCATTCTGACAGAGAGATAGAGGTTCTGAGAGAGGGGAGAGACTTATGCATAGAGTCAACGCTGTGTGAAGTAGTTTTGGCTACTGAGTATCACTTTGCAGGTTCTTTTGGATTTGACCTTCATTGCTTCGATTGTCAAGAGATTATGGGGGCTGCACTGATTCGAGGCGTCATCCTACGCCTGCAGAATCGGAGGCAACAGAGATGCAGAGAGAGAGTGGCAATCATGGCCAGAGGGAGGAGGGCCAACAGGCCTCTGCACAGGAGGCCTTACCCTCCCAGGGTATTCCGGGAGCAATTCTCCGACATTAATTTGTCTGAGGAGCAGTGTTTGCCAAGGCTGCGCTTCAGCAAGGAGGTGGTCACTGAGCTCTGCCACCTGCTGTAGCCAGATCTGCAGCTTCTACTGAGGACCAGGACGTCTCTGTCGGTATCAGTGAAGGTCACAGTGGCTCTGAATTTTTATGCCACTGGCTCCTTTCAAGCAACTACTGGGGACATCGCCAATATCTCCTAGTTCGCAGTCCATTGCTATATCTGGCAGGTCACAAATGCCCTGTATAAAAGGAGACGCCAGTACATCTCTTTCCCGATGACCCGGGCCAAACAGCATGACTGCACATTGGGCTTTGCGAGGATAGCGGGATTCCCCATGGTGCAGGGCGCTATTGACCGCAAATGGTCACATTGTCCAGATATGGGAAAGTGGCCTGCAACGCATTTTGATCGACCATCCGGTCCATCTCCCTTTGGAAGACGGAGACCCCGTTGGTGACGCCAAAGGGAACCCTAAGGAAGTGGTAGAGGCAGCCGTGTGCCTCAAAGGCAGTGTACTGGCGGTCCTCAGGGCGGATAGGGAGCTGGTGGTATGCTGATTTCAGGTCAATGGTCGAGAAGGCGCGGTACTGCGCGATCTGGTTGACCATATCAGCTATGCGGGGGAGTGGGTAAGCATCCAGCAGGGTGTAGCGATTTATTGTCTGGCTGTAGTCGATGACCAGGCGCTGCTTCTCGCTGGTCTTAACGACCACAACCTGGGCTCACCAGGGGCTGGTGCTGCCCTCAATAATCCCCTCCTTCAGGAGCCGCTCCACTTCGGTTTTAATGAAAACCCTGTCCCCGGCATTGTATCGCCTGCTCTTTGTGGCGATGGGCTTACAGTCGGGGCTGAGGTTAGCAAACAGTGGGGGGGGGTGACTCTGAGTGTGGAGAGGTTGCACCTGGTGCGCGGCGGGCAATTTGGAAGCTGCTGGCTGCGGACTGTGAGTGGGGGGAGGGGTCCACCGTACGCCATCGTAACACTTTTAAGGTGGCACTGAAAATCTAACCCCAGTAGAACGGCAGCGCAGAGGTGGGGCAGGACCAGAAGTTTAAAATTATCGTACACAGTCCCGTCTACTAAGAGTGTCACCACGTAGTGTTTGCGTGGGTTTCCTCCGGGTGCTCCGGTTTCCTCCCACAGTCCAAAGATGTGCGGGTTAGGTTGATTGGCTATCATAAATTGACCCTTAGTGTTAGGGGGATTAAATACGTGGGGTTACAGGGATAGGGTGGGATATGTGTTGGTGTAGGGGTTACGGGGATCGGGTGGGATATGTGTCGGTGCAGGCTCGATGGGCCGAAATGGCCTCTATCTGCACTGTGGCGTTTCTGTGATTCTGTTTCTGTTTCTGTGATTCTGCAGTAGCTGCCAATGTCCGCCGACTGGGACTCGGAGGCCATAGAAATCCACTGGTGCGCAGGCAGGACTGGGAGAGAGCAACGCCGCACCGTGTCGGGGTGGATGAAGCTCTCAGTGCTCCCAGAGTCAAAAAGGCAGGTTGTTTCGTGACCATTTACCTTAATGTCCATTGTGGACCGGGCCAGTTGGTGCGGTCTCGCTTGGTCCAGCGTAACGGAGGCCAGCGTAGGGGTCGGTGTGTCGCTGCGGGTATCAGATGAGGCGGTGTTGGGGGCCTGCTGCATCCCGGCTGGCGTCCAAGATGGCGGCGTCCATGATCCCCATGTGGCTGGAGGCATCCAAAATGGCTGCTGTTCCGGTGGTTCGCACATGGCTGGGGAGGCCCAAGATGGTGGCCCGCACGGCCCACACGCAGCGCTGCTGGGGTTCGGGGTGGCTTTGGCCCTGCAGATGCTGGCGTAGTGTCCCTTCTTCCCGCAGCCCGAGCAGATCGCATTTTTCACCGGGCAGCGCGCTCTGGGGTGTTTGGCCTGGCCACAGAAGTAGCATTTCTGGCCTTGGGACACTGCTGCAGTAGTTGGGCCATTGCTGGGATGTGGCTGGGGTGGCACAGCGCTATGAGACGGTCCTACCGTGTCCCAGGCTGTCATTCCCCGCGGCGTCTACGGTGCAGAGGAGTAGGCATCCATGCCCCGGTAGGCTGCGTCCAATGATAGTGCGAGTTCAGAGGCCTTGTTGAGGTCGAGGTCACTCTGCTCCAACAGTCGCTGTCGGGTGTAATTGGACCTGTGGCCCACCACAAAAGCGTCCCGGATAAGTTCCTCTGTGTACACGGCGGCCTTTACATCCTTACAACCACAGGCCCGGCCAAGCACAGACAGTGCCTGAAGGTATTCCTCGGTCGATTCCCCAGGTTGTTGTTTACGACTCCCCAGGAGGTGCCTGGCGTACACCTCGTTCACTGGGCGCGTGTACTGGTCCTTGAGGAGCTTGAGAGCAGCCGTGTACGAGGTCGCATCCTGGATGACCGAGTACGCTCGGTGGTTCACTTTGGAGGTCAGGACATCCAGTTTGTCCTCGTCCGATTTGACCGTTGCAGCGGAGGCGATCAGGAATCTTTCAAAGCACCTAAGCCAGTGAGTAAACTTGGTGGATGCGTCCGCCTCCCGATGGTCTAAGTCCAGGCATGCTGGTGTGAGGATCTTCTCCATTATAAAAAATCTTGTTAATAAAATTGATGCGCTATCAATTACTCAAAAGACTGAGGTGAAGCGAGTAACTAACAGGCTTTTATTAACAAGAGAATGAAGGTGTGCCTCGAGTGGTCGACCAGTCCAGAATACAGAGGGACTGTGGAGCAGTCACCTTTATACCTGGACTCGTGGGAGGAGTCAGCCGAGGCATGTACAGACATGTACACAGTGGAATACAAACACCCACACAGGCAGGTATAACAGTGGTTTACCACATCACCCTACTGCACCTCCATAATGGGGCCCCAGTGGCTGCAGCAAGGCTGGTGGAAGGCTGCTGAATGTCAGTTGCAGAGACTACAGATGCCCTTGCAGGACGGCCTTGACCAGCTCTGGGCCTGGAGGCCCCGGCTGCAGTCTGCACCAACTCTGCACGGGCGGCAGCAGTCTGGGCTACAGGCGGCGGCGAGTGCAATGGGGAAGTGACAGTGGTGGCAGCAAGAATGCTGTCCTCTTGAGAGAGGACAGCACCGCCCTACTCGACCGACACACTGGCACTCCCACGGGGCAGCACTTCAGCATGCGGAGCAATCTGCTGGAGCACAGATTGCTGGCCTGCTGCAGCACGGTGAGAGCCCTGGGGAAATGTGTCCGAACCAGCGAGGATGGCAGCAGTCAGTGCTTGCGTGACCTCAATCTGAGTCTGCATGAGAGCAGTCTGAGATTGGATCACAGCAGCCACTGACTGAATTGCAGCACTAAACATTTGCGTGGCATACGCCTGTGCTACAGCATAGTGCTCCACACTCCTTGCCAGTGCATCAATGCTTTCGGGCACCCTTCCCACTGCACCCATGAGCTGAGTGTGCATGTCCACCGCCTGGGTGTTCATTTCAGCGATGAGCCACTCCTCCTCTGCGTCCAGTGCAGCAGGACTCGCTGGCCTACTCTCCCTCCGGGGAGAAGGCCCCCGAGTTTCCCTACCCCCATCGCGTTTCTGTAGCCCGCTGGGTCCCGGAGCTTCACCCTCATCAGACCCTTCTTCCCTGCTCCCTTCCAGGGAAGACGTGGTCCCAGTGTGGGCATGGGCTTCCTCGGGTGAGGGTGGCGCTGATGCTCCGGCTTCCTCTTCCTCCTCGCCTGCGGCTTCGCTCCCACTGGCAGCTTCAGGGCCCGTCTCCTCAGCTGGTGAATCACCATCTGAAAGCAGGGAAGTACAAGAGTGGCTTTAGTGTGAGGACAGGGGGACAGTAAGGGAGGAATGAGTGCAGCGATTTAGTAAGTTGGATTGAAAGTGTCAAAGACTGGTGTTGTGAGGGACAAGTGGAATGACCTTACCATTGCTGTCCCGAATGGGGTCGACCTCTCCAGGGGCGACGGGACAGATCACCTGGCTTGCCACAATCCTATGGACGTGCTCCTCAAGATCGCTGAGGGGTTGCAGCTGAGGCCGCCCTCCACCCGTCCGTTGCTGCTGTCTCCTGTTATGAGATAGCTTGACCTGCAAGAAAAAGGACAGCGTCTGAGTAACTATACAGCCATGGTCTTGCCTGATGTGCCTCCCATAGTTGAATAGCGCTTAATATATGCAGCCATGGTCTTGCCTGATGTGCCTCCCATAATTGAATAGCCTTTAATATATGCAGCCATGGTCTTGCCTGATGTGCCTCCCATAATTGAATAGCCCTTAATATATGCAGCCATGAGTCTTGCCTGATGTGCCTCCCATAATTGAATAGCCCTTAATATATACAGCCATGGTCTTGCCTGATGTGCCTCCCATAGTTGAATAGCCCTTACTGTATGCAGCCATGCTCTTGCCTGATGTACCTCCCATATTTGAATAGCTCTTACTGTATGCAGGGTGTGGAATGTGCGTGTGTCTTTTATGAGAGGGCCATAGGTGTTGGATGAGTGTTGGGCATTGGGGTTTTAAGACCCTCTGGCCATAGAGTGAGGTTGCGATAGAGGGATGGAGAGGTATTGAAAAAAAGCCACTCACCCTGACGACCCGAGTGAAGTCGTTGAACTTTTTGCGACATTGAGTATGGGTCCTGGGCACCATGCTCCTGGAACAGATGCGCTGAGCCACCTCCCTCCACACTCTTCTGTACTCGCGCAGCAAAGGCCTCCTGCCACTCTCAGGGTAGAGTATAGATCTTCTGTGCTTCACCACGCCAACCAGAGCCTCCAAGGCCCACTCGCTGAAGCGCTGAGCTCGTTCTCTCACCCTCTCCATAGTCCTTGGCTGGAAAATTTAGCCACAGGTCTGCCCAGGCCGAGATTCAAGGCTGCAATGAGCAGGGTGTGGATGGAGAGCAAGATCGACCCTCCCCTTTAAGAACTGTCCGGCGCCAGTGTGTCTGTGTTCCATTGCTGACTGACATCACCTGCGCTGCGCCAGCGCTCTGAGGTAGCACCTCGCTCCTCGGCCTTTGCGCCTTAAGACAGGTGTAGCGCCTGATTTAGTGCTCCAATCTCCTCCAGAGGCGATAAAAGCCAAGTTTGCAGTTGGAGGCGATAATTAGTGCCAGGCGCTAAACTTTGCGCCCGACCGATAATCGCGCCCCAAACGGGGCGACACCGAATTTCTCCCCCATGACTGTAATTAAAGTCCTCCAATATCACCACTCTATAGCTCTTGCATATCTCTGCGATTTCCCTGCAGATTTGCCCCTCTCACTATTTGGAGGCCTATAGAATACCCCCAATAGCGTGATCATACCCTTTTTGCTCCTCAACTCTAACCAAATGGATTCCGACCTTGTGCCCTCAAGAACATCCTCCCTTTCCAACACTACAATGTCTTCCTTAATCAGCACTGCCACCCCACCTCCCTTTTTTCCTTCCCTATCTTTTCTGAACACCTTGTACCCTTGAATATTAAGTGCCCAGTCCTCACCGTTTTTAAGCCATGTTTCCGTTATTGCCACAACATCATATTGCCACACAGCTAATTGTGCTTGTAGCTCACCAACCTTATTCACCACACTTTGTGCATTTATGTACATGCATTCTAAATCCATTTTCAAATTTTTCGTAGTCTTTCTTAGTCTGCTCCTAATATGGTACTACTACCACCTCTAGTACTATCTTCTCTAGTACTATCCAACACACTTGCTCTTTTATGCACCTTATTCCTCTTTTCTACTCCTACATGCTGTTGCCCATCCCCCTACCAAGCTAGTTTAAACCCTCCCCAACAGCACTAGCAAACCTCCCCGCGAGAATATTGGTCCCGGCTCTGTTGAGGCGTATCCCGTCCGGCTTGTACAGGTCCCACCTTCCCCAGAAACGGTCCCAATGTCCCAGGAATCTAAAGCCCTCCCTCCTGCACCGTCTCTCCAGCCACGCATTCATCTGTTCTAGCCTCCTATTTCTGTACTCACTAGCACGTGGTACCAGGAGTAATCCGGAGATTACTACCTTTTGAGGCCCTGCTTTTTAATCTCTCTCCTAGCTCCCTAAACTCTGCTTGCAGGACCTCATCCCTCTTCCTATTTATATCGTTGGTACCGATATGGACCACGACCTCTGGCTGTTCACCTTCCCCCCTCAGTGTGTCCTGCAGCTGCTCAGTGACATCCTTGACCCTGGCACCAGGGGGGCAACATACTATCTTGGAGTAACGTCTACCTCCGCAGAAACGCCTGTCTACTCCCCTAACTATTGAATCCCCTACCACTATTGCTCTTCCACTCTTTTTCCTCTCCCCCTGTGCAGCTAAGCCACCCGTGATGCCGTGGACTTGACTCTGGCTGCTCTCCCCGGAGGAACCATTGCCCTCACCAGTACTCAGTGCTGAATACTGGTTGGGGAGCGTGATGCACTCCGGGGACTCCTGCAGTACCTGACCGGTCCTCCTCTTCTGTCTGGTTCTCACCCATTCTCTCTCTGCCTGCACACTCTTAAGCTGCGGGGTGACCACCTCCAGAAACGTGCTATCCACATAACTCTCAGCCTCGCGGATGCACCGCAGTGTCTCCAGCCACCGCTCAAGCTCCGAAACCCGGAGCTCAAGTTGCTGCAGCTGGCGACACTTCCCGCACATGTGGTCGTCCAGACCACGGGAGGTGTCCAGGACTTCCCACATGGCACAGGATGTGCACTCCACGGGACTGAGCTGCCCTGCCATGCCTCTATATAATATACTAAGAACTAACCCAGCAGAAATAAACTTAAAACTTAACAAAAAAACACTCCCCAGCTACTCACCAATCATCTCTTTCCCTCTATTTAATATCTATTATCTAACTTAGCAGAAATAAACTTTTAAACTTTAAAAAAAAATACACTCACTAATCAGCTCCTTCCCTTGTGCCGACGTCACTTTTTTTACTCTGACGTCACTTTTTCAAAAACTGCCTCTGTTGAGTTGCTGCCGCTCCTTTTAACTGCTCCACTCTCGCTGTGATCCATCCAGGTCCGCTCCTTCCTGTCTCCGGCTCCTGCCACTCGGGACTGGATCTTTTAACTGCTCCGCTCTCACTGTGCTCCCTCTAGGTCCGCTCCTCCCAGTCTCAGGCCTGAAGATTTTTGCAAATGCTTCAACTTTGTCTTTTGCACTCAAGTGCCGGGCTCCACCATCATTGAGGATGGGGATGTTAATGGGGCCTCCACATCCCGTTAGTTGTTTAATTTTCCACCATCATTCACGACTAGATGTGGCAGGACTGCAGAGCTTTGATCTGATCTGTTGATTGTGGGGTCACTTAGCCCTGTCTATAGCATGCTGCTTCCGCTTTTTAGCATGCATGTAGTCCTGTGTTGCAGCTTCCTCAGGTTGGCACCTCATTTTTAGGTATGCCTGGTGCTGCTCCTGGCATGCTCTTCTACACTCCTCATTTAACCAGGGTTGGTCCTCTGGCTTGATGGTAATGGTAGAGTGAGGGATATGCCGGACCATGAGGTTACAGATTGCGGTGAAATAAAATTCTGCTGCTGCTGATGGCCCACAGCGCCTCATGGATGCCCAGTTTTGAGCTGCTAGATCTGTTCTGAATCTATCCCATTTAGCACGGTGGTAGTGCCACACAACACGATGTCCTCAGTGTGAAGACGGGACTTCGTCTCCACAATGACTGTGCAGTGGTCACTGCTACCAATGCTGTCATGGACAGATGCATCTGCGACAGGTAGATTGGTGAGGACGAGGTCAAGTAGGTTTTTTCCTCATGTTGGTTCTCTCACCACCTGACGCAGGCCCAGACTGGCAGCTATGTCCTTCAGGACTCGGCCAGCTCAGTCAGTAGTGGTGCTACCGAGCCACTCTTGGAGATGGACATTGAAGTCCCCCACCCAGAGTACATTCTGTGCCCTTGTTACTCTCAGTGCTTCTTCCAAGTGGTGTTCATCAGCTGAGGGAGGGCGGTAGCTGGTAATCAGCAGGAGATTTCCTTGCCCATGTTTGACCTGAAATCATGAGACTTCATGGGGTCCGGAGTCAATGTTGAAGACTCTCAGGGCCACTCCTTCCCGACTGTATACCACTGTGCCACCACCCCTGGTGGGTCTGTCCTGCCGGTGGGACAGGACATACCCAGGGATGGTGATGGAGGAGTTTGGGACATTGGCTGAAAGGTATGATTCTGTGAGTATGACTCAGTCAGGCTATTGCTTGACTAGTCTGTGGGACAGCTCTCCCAATTTTGGCACAAATCCCCAGATGTTTGTGAGGAGGACTTTGTAGGGTTGGATGGGCTGGGTGTGCCTTTGCCGTGTCAGAATCTGGTGCCGAGGTCGATGCTGGGTGGCCCATTAGGCTTTATTCTTATTGTTTTTCGTAGCATTTTGATACAACTGAGTGACTTGCTCGGCCATTTCAGAGGGCAGTTAAGAGTCAACCACATTGCTGTGGGTTTGGTGTCACATATAGGCCAGACTGGGTAAGTGTGGCAGATTTCCTTCCCTAAAGGATATTAGTGAACATGGTGAGAAGGTGGGGTTGAGGGATATGGGGAGAAGGGGAGGTTGAGGGATATGGGGAGAGGGTGGGGTTGAGGGATTTGGGGAGAGGGTGGAGTTGAGGGATAAAGGGAGAGGGTGGGGTTGAGGGATTTGGGGAGAAGGTGGAGTTGGGGAAATGGGGAGAAGGTGGGGTTGAGGGATCACAGAATCACAGAAACCCCACAGTGCAGATAGAGGCCATTTCGGCCCATCGAGCCTGCACCGACACATATCCCACCCGATCCCCATAACCCCTACACCAACACATATCCCACCCTATCCCCGTAACCCCACGTATTTAATCCCCCCTAACACTAAGGGTCAATTTATCATAGCCAATCAACCTAACCCGCACATCTTTGGACTGTGGGAGGAAACCGGAGCACCCGGAGTAAACCCACGCAAACACGGGGAGAATGTGCAAACTCCACACAGATATGGGGAGAGAGTGGGGTTCAGGGATATTGGGAGAAGGTGGCATTGAGGGATATGGGGAGTGGGTGGGGTTGAGGGATATGGGGAGAGGGTGGGATTGAGGGATATGGGGAGAGGATGGGGCTGAGGGATATGGGGAGAGGGTGGGATTGAGGGCTATGGGGAGAGTGTGGGGCTGAGGGATATGGGGAGAGGGTGGGATTGAGGGATATGGGGAGAGGGTGGGATTGAGGGATATGGGGAGAGGGTGGAGTTGAGGGATATGGGGAGAGGGTGGGGTTGGGGGATATGGGGAGAGGGTGGGATTGAGGGATATAGGGAGAGGGTGGAGTTGAGGGATATGGGGAGAGGGTGGGGTTGGGGGATATGGGGAGAGGGTGGGATTGAGGGATATAGGGAGGGGGTGGAGTTGAAGGATATGGGGAGAGGGTGGAGTTGAGGGATATGGGGAGAGGGTGGAGTTGAGGGATATGGGGAGAAGGTGGAGTTGAGGGATATGGGGAGAGGGTGGGATTGAGGGATATGGGGAGAGGGTGGAGTTGAGGGATATGGGGAGAGGGTGGAGTTGAGGGATATGGGGAGAGGGTGGGATTGAGGGATATGGGGAGAGGGTGGGGTTGAGGGATACGGGGAGAGGGTGGGATTGAGGGATACGGGAAGAGGGTGGGATTGAGGGATATGGGGAGAGGGTGGATTTGAGGGATACGGGGAGAGGGTGGGGGTAGCTGGGGACTGATTTATTAAAAAGCAAATGGCTTGCTGAAACCTCGTGGCCTTCTGCTATTTATAAAATTACCTCTCATTGCCCGTGGTCCTACCCTCTGGTTATTTTATTTATTTTATTGCTTGTTTTACGGACAATACAGAGCGGAGATGCTCAGTGACTGATGCCCAGCACATGTTGCCAGAAGCTGACACGAGTGTCATAGTCACACCATCGCCTGTAAGCAAAGCTGCTCGCAACTCGAGTGGGCAGCCTGCTATTTATACAGCTGTTCCAATCTGAGCAGCAAGCCAAATATACACTGGCTCCGTCACCAACAGCACAGAATCCCCTGGGTTCAGATCACCTCACCTACTATCCACATTTACTCAGCTTACTGTATTGACCCAATGAATTCTTACCCAGCCTGTACTACAAATGTACTCGCCCCTCCCAATATCTGTAATCTCCTCCAGCCCTACACCCGCCTCCCCGCCCCCCCGAGATATCTGCGCTCCTCTTATTCTGGCCTCTTGACCAGCCCCAATTTTAATCGCTCCACAATTGACGGCTGTGTCTTCAGCTGCCGAGGCCCTAGGCTCTGGAAATTCCTCCCTAAACCTCTCCGCCTCTCAACAACAACAACAAGTTGTAGTTATATAGTGCTTTAACGTAGTAAAACATCCCACTGGAGAGTTAAGAAACAAAATTTGACACCGAGCCACATAAGGAGAAATTCGGACAAGTGACCAAAAGCTTGGTCAAAGAGGTAGTTTTTAATGAGCGTCTTAAAGGAGGAGAGGAAGGTAGAGAGGTGGAGTTGTAGGGCTGGAGGAGATTACAGAGATAGGGAGGGGGGCGAGGCCATGAAGTGATTTGAAAACAAGGATGAGAATTTTTAAATTGAGACATTGGAAGCTAATGTAGGTCAGCGCGCTAAGGGGAGATGGGCGAACGGGACTTGGTGCGAGTTAGGACACGGGCAGCCGAGTTTTGGATGACCTCAAGTTTACGTAGGGTGGAATGTGGGAGGCCAGCCAGGAGTGCATTGGAATAGTCGAGTCTAGAGGTAACAAAGGTATGGATGAGGGTTTCAGCAGCGGATGAGCTGAGGCAAGGGAGGAGACGGGCGATGTTACGGAGGTGGAAGTAGGCGGTCTTAGTTATGCTGCGGTTATGTAGTTGGAAACTCATTTCAGGGTCAAATATGACACCAAGGTTGCGAACAGCGTGGTTCAGACTCTGACAGTTGCCAGGGAGAGGGATGGAGTCAGTGGCGGGGACCGAAAACAATGGCTTCGGTCTTCCCAATATTTAATTGGAGAAAATTTCTGCTCATCCAGAACT
This sequence comes from Somniosus microcephalus, assembly GCF_052327205.1. Classification (NCBI taxonomy): domain Eukaryota; kingdom Metazoa; phylum Chordata; class Chondrichthyes; order Squaliformes; family Somniosidae; genus Somniosus; species Somniosus microcephalus. The sequence continues at coordinate 11,622,472 of NC_140998.1, forward strand.
GGATGTCGGACAAGCAGTCTGACAATTTAGAGACTGTGGAGGGGTCGAGAATAGTGAGGCAGTGAGGTAGAGCTGGGTGTCATCAGCATACATGACGCTGTGTTTTCGGATGATGTTGCTGAGGGGCAGCATGTAGATGAGAAACGGGCAATAAATGCTGGCCTTGCCAACGATGCCCACATCCCAGGACCAAATAGTAAAAAAATAGGAGGGGGGGGGGCCAAGGACAGATCCTTGGGGGACACCAGAGGTAACGATGCGGGAGTGGGAAGAGAAGCCATTGCAGGTGATTCTCTGGCTATGCCTAGGTAGATAAGAATGGAACCAGGTGAGTGCAGTCCCACCCAGCTGGACGACGGTGGAGAGGCGTTGGAGGTGGATGGAGTGGTCAACCCTGTCAAAGGGTGCAGACAGGTGGAGAAGGACAAAGAGGGATAGCTTACCTTTGTCACAGTCACATACGATGTCATTTGTGGCTTTGATAAGAGCCATTTGGGTACTGTGCCAGGGCCTCTCTACCTCTGTCTCCCTCTTTAAGACACTCCTGAAAACCTACCTCTTTGACCAAGCTTGTGGTCACCTGTCATATTATCTCCTTATGTGGCTCAGTGTCAAACTATCTTTGATAACGCTCCTGTGAAACACCTTGGGCGTTTTACTACTTTAAAGGTGCTACATAAATGCAAGTTGTTGTTGTTGTACAAGGGTTAGCACTGAGATGTGCAAGAACCAGGTATTGCCTGTGGAGGGACGGGGGAGTGAGCTGTATGATGCATAGTCCACTGATCTACAATGAGGGTAACACTGGAATCTGCAGGGACACTAAGCCCATGGTTTGGGGTAGTTTGAGGTAGTCTTAAAGGGGTGACGTAGATTCCCTTAAGGCAGACAGTGGCAGGCTTGGGAGAGTTGCACACGTCCACAAAGGTGGAGGTGATGTTACAGAAGGAAACACATCATAACAAAGGTAGAGGTGGCCTAGCAAGAGGGGTTTTGGCAGCTTGGAACAGGGAACAGTTGCTATAGGATGTGGAGAGTGTTACCACTGGTAAAGCTTAGGCAGAATGATGTCTGCAACTTGGGCTAAGCCGCAGCAACCTCAGGTGTCAGCCGTGAGCAGTTAGGAGTCACCTGCGTGTGCCAGCTATGGCTATGGGCAGCACTCTCACCTCCGAGTCAGAAGGTTGTGAGTTCAAGGTCCACTTCCAGAGACTTGAGCACGTAATCTAGGCTGACACTGCAGCGCAGTGCTGAGGGAGTGCTGCACTGTCGGAGGTGCCGTCTTTTGGATGAGACGTTAACCGAGGCCCCGTCTGCCCTCTCAGGTGGATGTAAGAGACCCCATGGCACTATTTCGAAGAAAAGCCGGGGAGTTCTCACTGGTGTTCCAATATTTATCTCTCAACCAACTTCATTAAAACAGATTATCTGGTCATTATCAGATTGCTGTTTGTGGGAGCTTTCTGTGCACAAATTGGCTGCTGCTTTTCCTACATTACAACAGTGACTACACTTCAAAAGCACTTCATTGGCTGTAAAGCGCTTTGGGTCGTGAAAGGCGCTATAGAACTGCAAGTTATTTCTTGACTTCAGCCCTGGGCTGTTGGAAAGCCTTTGTGATCTCTGAGTGGGCATTGTAAGAGGTTTTTAAAAATCAGAACACAGCCTTCGAGTTCGGCTGGAGCATGAGACTGGAACTGGAGAACCTGAGCCTGGTCAGGGAGAGGTCGTGCGTCTATGTTTAGTAAAGAGCCCGTCGAAGTGGGTTTGTGCACGCATTTTCTTTACTTGTTTTTGTAATCGTACGTGAACAGAAGTTATACTGATTGTACCGAGTATGACTCATTGTACTCAGTGTCCTGTATGTTTTGCCCTCTGTGGAATAATGCCCTTTAGGGAAGGAAACCTGCTGTGCTTACCTGGTCTGGGCCTATATGTGACTCCAGTCCCCACACCAAGTGTGGTTGACTCTTAACTGTCCTCTGAAGTGACCTGCAAAACACTCAGTTTGTATCAAACTGCCACCCAGTGGTTCAAGAAGGCCCTCCACCACCTTCTCAAGGGGCAACTGTGGGATAGGTGATAAATGCCGGCCTTGCCAGCGACGCCCACATCCCGACTATGAATAAAAACAAGTAAAGCCGTTTTTGAGCCAAACTGAATGTAGCCTCACCATGTATCAGCCGTGGTTCAGTGGGTGGCACTCTCGCCTCCGAGTCAGAAGGTTGTGGGTTCTAAGTCCCACTCCAGAGACTGGAGCATGAAAATCCAGGCTGACTCTCCCAGTGCAGTGCTGAGGGAGTGCCGCACTGTTGGAAGTGCCGTCTTTCGGATGAGATGTTAAACCGCGGCCCTGTCTGCCCTCTTTGAAACTCATTGAAACTTATAAAATTCTAACAGGACTAGACAGACGAGATGCAGGAAGGTTGTTCCCGATGGGGTCACAGTCTAAGGATAAGGGGTAAGCCATTTAGGACTGAGATGAGGAGGAAATTCTTCACCCAGAGAGTGGTGAACCTGTGGAATTCTCTGCCACAAAAGGCCGTTGAGGCCAATTCATTAAATATATTCAAGAAGGAGTTAGATATATTTCTTAAGGCTAAAGGGATCAAGGGATATGGGGAGAAAGCAGGGACAGGGTACTGAATTTGGATGATCAGCCATGATCTCATTAAGTGGCGGAGCAGGCTCGAGGGGCCGAATGGCCTACTCCTGCTCCGATCTTCTATGTTTCTATGGCGCTCTCAGGTGGATGTAAAAGATCGCAAGTCACTATTTTTGAAAAAGAGCAGGGGAGTTTCCTCAATCAACATCACCAAAACAGATGATCTGGTCATTACCACAATGCTGTTTGCGGGAGCTTGCTGTGCGCAAATTGGCTGCCGCGTTTCCCACATTACAACAGTGGCTACACTTCAGGAAGTACTTCGTTGGCTGTGAAGTGCTTTGGGACGTCCTGTGGTTGTGAAAGGCGCTGTAGGAATGCAAGACTTTCTTTGTTGAAGCTCTGGAGCAAGTGAAGGAGTACGGCACGGATATCTGGTCCAGATCACAAGAGAGTTTGATTGTTACACTCCCGGGTCCTGTTAGCACACAAGCAGATAGATGCGATGGGAGGCATCATCCATAAACAGGAGACGCTCAGACTGTCCAAGGGAGCTACTGGTTCCACTGAACCTGAGGAGGAATTGAGGGGGGTCCCAAATTCGTAACTCCTGATGTGTTCTTTAGGGGTGTTCCAACGATGCGCTATTCCAAGCCAAGCGCATCGCGGGGAAGTGGTGTACGTGCCCCCTCTCCGCTGGGAACGCTGGGTCAAGGAATCACCAGCCTCCCCACCACCCCCCCTCCTTTATGTGTTCAATGACCATGTACGTTTGGGAGGGGGAAGCGGGTGAAAAAATGGGGGAGGAGAAGGAATAGAGAGAGAGAGACCCTGGATGGGGTTTCGCTTCCTCAGCTCCAGCACAACAGCTGACTAATTTTAACAATCGAGCATTCTCTGAGAGTCTCAGCTCTCATGATGTAAATCCGCTCAGTGTGTGGGTTTGAGAAAATTACAGTTTAACAAAAGCCTCCGATCTGACCCGGCTCTGGGAAAACCTCCCTTTGGCTGCGTGCCCTCAGGAAATGATATAATGTCACGAGTTTTTTTTCTCGAATGTTGATGGGAAAGTGTATCGCCTCGAGGCACACGGCTCCTGTGCACATGCCATGCCGGATACCAGTTCGATAAGCCGCCTTGACCCACACAAATCCCAGAACGCTTGGTGCTTCTGCTGCCCCCAGCTCCCAGATGTCCGAGTGGGCATGACATCATGGAAACACATCTGGAGCAGGAGAGACGGAACCAATCCAGCCTCACCTGTCTCATGGGGTCCAGGTCGAGTGCTAACCCGGAGTATATATTTTCCTAAAACCTTGGTGAGGGGATCAAGGCACAAAAGAGGAGACAGATTGAAAAGGGGAGGAGATAAATAAACAAAGACCAAGCATTTCTATAGCATCTTTCATGACTTCAGGACGTCCCAAAGTGCTTTACAGCCAATGAAGTACTTTTGAAGTGTAGTCACTGTTGTAATGTAGGGAGACGTGGCAGCCAATTTGTGCACAGCAAGCTCCCATAAACATTATTAAGTTAAATTACCAAATAATCTTTATTTAGTGATGTTGGTTTAGGAATAAATATTGGCCAGGACACCAGGGGAGAACTCCCCTGCACCACTTTGAAATAGTGGCCGTGGGATCTTTTACATCCACCTGAGAGGGCAGGCGGGGCCTTGGTTTAACGTCTCATCCGAAAGACGGCACCTCTGACAGTGCAGCGCTCCCTCAGTACTGCACTGGGAGTGCCACCTTGGGTTACCTGCTGATGTCGCTGGAGTGGGACTTGAATATTGGTATCGAGGCCGTCGACTAACAGGCCTGGCAGAGGAGGGAGTGTCAGTAAGACAGATCCCTAACCCATCAATCTTGGGCGCTAAACTGCCTTTAATGCCAAAGCAGGAAGAATACCAGTCCAGACAAATGATCAGATTCAACATCTGTAATTATTGCAAATAACAAGTTGCATTCTGCTGCATGTTTGCAGTTGCAACACTTTCCTTTTTTAAAAATTTGTTCTCCGGATGTGAGCGACACTGGCCTGTCTGCATTTATTGCCCATCCCTAGTCGTCCTGAGAGTCAACAACGCTGGTGTGGGGACTGGAGTCACATGTAGGCCCAGACCAGGCAAGGACATAGAAACATAGAAGATAGGGGCAGGAGTAGGCCATTCGGCCCCTCGAGCCTGCTCTGCCATTTAATGCGATCATGGCTGATCATCCAAATTCAGTACAATGGAAGTAAGACTAAGGGGTCTGTAGTGTGTCTGTTTATTCCTGTTTTGAATGTGATCACCATGTTAGCCCATTTCCAATATACTGGCACCTCCCCAATGTCAATTGACTCCCTCATAATGATAGTCCTTGCCTCCCGAGTCTCTCTTCGTATTCTGAGATAAATATCATGCCCAGAAATTCAGGTCAGGGGCTTCCCGCGGGTGCAAGCCCCCGACCTGCACTTACCTTGCGCGCCGGCCGTTGAGCTGTAGGGCCCCGTGGAATTCCGATCCGGGGCCTGGTCCAGCTGCCGGCGCACAGTGCTTGCGTATCCCAGGGGCGCAGTTAGTTCGATGCGTCCCCTGGGATCACGTGGGCCATGGGGAGCCAATCGGAGCAGGGAATGCTCCATTCATAAGATTGACAGGAAGAGCTGTCAAAACTTATAAATACTACAGCCCCAAAACATCACTAAATCTTCAAATAAATTTTTTTTAAATCACATTTTTTAAATAAACTATAAATTACATGAAATAACTATTTTAAACAATAATTTAAATTTTTGAAAAAAATAATTTTATTTTCTAACGGGGCTAAAAATAAACGGGTCCGGTCCCTGCTTTCTCCCCATATCCCTTGATCCCTTTAGCCTTAAGAAATATATCCAACTCCTTCTTGAATATATTTAATGAATTGGCCTCAACTGCCTTCTGTGGTAGAGAATTCCACAGGTTCACCACTCTCTGGGTGAAGAAATTCCTCCTCATCTCAGTCCTAAATGGCTTACCCCTTATCCTTAGACTGTGACCCCCTAGTTCTGGACTCCCCCGCCATTGGGAACATCCTTCCTGCATCTAGTCTGTCTAGTCCTGTTAGAATTTTAAAAGTTTCAATGAGATCCCCTCTCATTCTTCTAAACTCCAGCGAATATAAGCCCAATCGACCCAATCTCTCCTCATACGTCATTCCTGCCATCCCAGGTATCAGTCTGGTGAATCTTCGCTGCACTCCCTCCATAGCAAGAACATCCTTCCTCAGATAAGGCGACCAAGACTGCACACAATACTCAAGGTGCGGTCTCACCAAGGCCCTGTAAAACTGCAGGACGGCAGGTTCCCGTTCCCTGAAGGGCATTGGTGAACCAATCGGGTGTTTACGACATTTCAACCACTTCATGGTCACTCGATCTGGTGCCAGCCCTCAAGTTACCCGACAAGTTATTGAATGCATAGGAATTGCTAGACGGAGAAAGACCACAGTCCATCGAGTTCACCTTCTACCATTCTGGTAGTCGCATGATAATGGAGTTGCTGACTAATCATAGCATAAGAACATAAGAATTAGGAGCAATACGGCCCCTCGAGCCTGCTCCACCATTCAATAAGATCATGGTTGATCTTCTACCTCAACTCCACTTTCCCGCCTGATCCCCATATCCCTCGATTCCCTTATTATTCAATAATCTATTGCTCTCAGTCTTGAATATACTACAACAACAACTTGTATTAATATAGCACCTTTAACGTAGTAAAACGTCCTAAGGCACTTCACAGGACCGTTATAAAACAACATTTGACACCGAGCCACAGAAGGAGAAATTAGGGCAGATGAGGTCGGTTTTAAGGAGAGTCTTAAAGGAGGAAAGAGAGGTAGCGAGGCGGAGAGGTTTAGGGAGGGAATTCCAGAGCTTAGGGCCCAGGCAGCAGAAGGCACGGCTGCCAATGGTTGAGCGATTATAATCAGGGATGCTCAAGAAGCCTGAATTAGAGGAGCGCAGATACCTCGGAGGGTTGTGGGGCTAGACGAGGTTACAGAAATAGGGAGGGGCGAGGCCATGGAGGGATTTGGAAACAAGGATGAGAATTTTAAAATCGAGATGTTGCTTAACCGGGAGCCAATGTAGGGGTGATGGGTGAACGGGACTTGGTGCGAGTTACGACACGGGCAGCCGAGTTTTGGATGACCTCAGGTTTACGTAGGGTAGAATGTGGGAGGTGGCCAGGAGTGCGTTGGAATGGTCAAGTCTAGAGGTAACAAAGGTACTCAATGGCTAAGCATCCACAGCCCTTTGGGGTAGAGAATTCCAAAGTTTCATACCCCTTTGAGTGAAGGAATTTCTCCTCATCTCAGTCCTAAATAGCCAACCCCTTATCCTGAGCAATCAAGCTCCATCAATCAATCTACAACAGACCCAGGCATGAGGTGAGGAAAACCCCCAGTGGTGGAGAGCTGGGGAACCACAGGTCCAGAGTCACCTGTTGCTCCCGAGCTCGCTGCACTCCTCACACGTCACGTCTCAAATTACTCACGTATTGTGTTCCAAAATGTTATTTTCTGAAAGTAATCTATCTAATTTGCTTTTGAATCAATCAACACTAACTGCTCCCACCGTCTCCCTCGGGAGCCTGTTCCATAGATTGACCACTCGCTCACTGAAATATTGTTTCCACAGGTTAGTGTTGAATTTACGCCCCTTCCGTCCGTGTCCTGTGGTTCTACTGCTCTGGACGAGGTGAAATAAAATTGAACAACTTGCCACAATGGGATCTGAACTCACAACCTCTTGGCTCCTCGGCCAGTACCATAACTACTAGGCGACAACAAGTAGATTTACAAAGAGAACTGGAAGAGGGAGAAGAGTTTGGGGCTTGGATTGAACTTGGCTAGAATTTTACGATTGGGTGGGGCTGATTTTTAGTTGCTTTGCTGGGCAGGAGTGGGACGGTCACAAGGTGCTAATCACGTGAATAAGGACATACGTAGGACTCTAATTCAATGTAGAGGTATCGGTGGGTGGGGGGCATGCGGCAAGTAGGATGCTGGGGGACCTAACCACAGCTCCTTAAAGGGACTGCTGTAGACCACTCCAAGACCATGAATGCCACACCTCGGTTTAAGGTCTCATCTGAAAGACGGCACCTCTGGCACTGCAGCACTCCCTCAGTACTGCCCCTCCGACAGTGCAGCACTCCCTCAGTACTGCCCCTCCGACAGTGCAGCACTCCCTCAGTACTGCCCCTCTGACAGTGCAGAGCTCCCTCAGTACTGCCCCTCCGATAGTGCAGTGCTCCCTCAGTACTGCCCCTCCGACAGTGATTCACTCCCTCAATATTGCCCCTCCGACAGTGATTCACTCCCTCAATACTGCCCCTCCGACAGTGCAGCGCTCTCTCAGTACTGCCCCTCCGACAGTGCGGCACTCCCTCAGTACTGCCCCTCCGACACTGCGGCACTCCCTCAGTACTGCCCCTCTGACACTGCGGCATTCCCTCAGTACTGCCCCTCTGACACTGCGGCATTCCCTCAGTACTGCCCCTCTGACACTGCGGCATTCCCTCAGTACTGCACTGGGAGTGTCAGCCTGGATTGCCTGCTCAAGTTTCTTGGAGTGGGGCTTGAACCCACAGACCTCAGACACAGACGTGAGCGCTCTACCCACTGTAACACGACAGGCACAGGCGAGGGGTGAGAGGGGTGCAACTTATGACGTACCCCACCACCTCACGAAGATAACAATCTGGTCCAGAGCTTTGACTGCATCACCACATTAAAACAGTCGGCAACACCTCGGAGGCAGAGTGATTGAACCTGAGGGCTTTCCAGCACCGAATTTTTGTCTGGAGAATGTTGCAGGTTTGCTCTCCTTAATTACACATGACACCGTAGAGGGATAATAAGACATGAAAGACCTGGGTGGTTTAAATACCTATTTTGATGTCGCTCCTTCCTTCTGCTACTCTAATGCTTTGAACATTCACACACATCAATTTTTAAATACAGTCATTGAACGTGACTCACCCAGCCTTGGGTTCCTGGGGAATCTGGTACCACTTCAGCTGGTTCCAGAATGTTCCTCACTTCAATTTGAAACTGAAGTCCTTCAGTTATCGGCTACAGTTATTTACTAGCTGAATGGGGCAGAATTGGTATTGGGTGGGAGCACGAAGCGGGCGATAAAGAATCGGCAACTCCCGTTTTACGGCCCACACCCGATCTTCTACTCCCGCTGGCCGCAGATTTCGCTATCGCCCCTTTCGCTCTCCTGCCCATGGCCCATGTCACCCTCCAATAGGTTGAAGGCTGAAGCTCAGAGGTTGAATTCCCCGGGGGTCGTGGGGGGGCGGGGGGGGAGTTTCTCGTGATTGAACAGATCGCAACCTGGGCGGAGGATCTGCAGAACCCCCCCCCCCACCGTGAAACCAGTGTGATATCAGCCTCCTCCAGGCACTCGTCCAAGTTCTTCTTAGAATGTTTGCAACAAATCGGCATCCAGCACACCAGCCGTGGACCAACTCCAAAGGTCAATGACCCTCTGGGTAAAGAGAAACCATCTGACGACCAACCTGGTTCGCTGCTTGTGTCACTGATACGCATGTCCTTTAAAAAAATATTTGTTCCTGGGATGTGGGCGTCGCTGGCAAGGCCAACATTTATTGCCCATCCCTAATTGCCCCTTGAGAAGGTGGTGGTGAGCTGCCTTCTTGAACCGCTGCAGTCCGTGTGGTGAAGGTGCTCCCACAGTACGGTTAGGGAGGGAGTTCCAGGATTTTGACCCAGCGACACTGAAGGAGGGTTTCTCGGGGTGGGGGGTTTCTGCAGGTCCTCCGCCCAAGTCACGATCTGTTCAATCACGAGAAACTCCCCCCCCCACCGACCCCCGGGGAATTCAACCTCTGAGCGTCAGCCTACAACCTATTGGAGGGTGACATGGGCCGTGGGCAGGAGAGCGCAACGGGAGGATGTTCAAAGTGGTGGATGGGGCGCCAATCAAGCAAGCTGCTTTGTCCTGGATGGACATAAAAGCATAAGAATTAGGAGCAGGAGTTGGCCCTACGGCCCCTCGAACCTGCTCCGCCATTCAATAAGATCATAGCTGAATTTCTACCTCAACTCCACTTTCCCGCCCGATCTCCATATCCCTTGATTCTCTTAGTGCCCAAAAATCTGTCGATCTCAGTGTTGAATATACTCATCGACTGAGCGTCCACAGCCCTCTGAGGTAGAGAATTCCAAAGATTCATAACCCTTTGAGTGTAGATATTTCTCCTCATCTCAGTCCTAAATGGCCGACCCCTTATCCTAAGACTATGCCTCCTAGTTCTAGACTCCCCAGCCCAGGGGAAACAGCCTCTCAGCATCCATCCTGTCGAGCCCTCTAAGAATTTTGTACAATTTAATGAGATCACCTCTCATTCTTCTAAACTCCAGAGAATATAGGCCTAGTCTACTCAATCTCTCCTCATAGGACAGCCCTCTCATCCCAGGAGTCAATCTAGTGAGCCCCCGCTGCACCCCCTCTCAGGCAAGTATATCCTTCCTTAGGTATGGAGACTAGAACTGTACACAGTACTCTAGGTGTATTCTCAATAAAACCCTATAGAATTGCAGCAAGACTTCCTTACTCTTATACTCCAACCCTCTTGCAATAAAGGCTAACATACCATTTGCCTTCCTAATTGCTTGCTGTACCTGCATCTCCCACCATATGAGGGGATCAGGACTGGACTCTATCGTCTAGATGGGGCCTAACCAAGGTCTTGTTCAGGGACATTATGGTGCTATTAGTTTAATATTGAATTGTCCTAGCTATACATCCTCTTGCCCTAATTTATTTCACTGTAGTCTCTCAGTACTGTTGATGGAGCTTGAGAAACTCCTTCACTATAACTCCCAGGTCTCTTTCTCCCTCAACAGCCTTTACTTCAGAGCTGGGCATGGTGTACAGATGCTTGGCTTCCGTCCTACCCACATGCATCACACTACATTTATCAACACTGAATGTCATCTGCCAGATGTGGGCCCATTTCCCCATCGCATCTAGATCAGATTGTAATCTTTCCTTCTCCCCGGGCATTCTGACATCAGCACAGATCTTCGTGTCACCACAAACGTGTGGATATTACACTCCCCGCCTTCATCAGATCATTGATCTAGATTGTGAGGAGTAACGACACCTAACTGAAATAACAGCAGAAAATGCTGGAAATACTCAGCAGGCCAGGCAGCATCCGTGGAGAGAGAAACAGAGTTAACGTTTCAGGTCTGGGACCCTTCATCAGAACTGGAAAAAGCTGGAGATGGAACAGACATTAAGCAGGTGCAGAGATGGGGGTGGGGGGGTGCGGTGAGTAGGAGGGGAGGAAGGAATTGAAAGAACATACTGTGAAAATGTTGCAAATGGGAATGGCAAAATCATACAGCATGAAAAATGGGGGCAGGGATTATTATCTGAAATTGTTGAACTCGGATATTGGCCTAGAAATTCAGTGGCCTGCGCCACCAGTTTGCGCCCAAAGAGGGCTTTTGCGCCAGTCTGCAAACTTCAGGCGAAATTCAGCGGTGCGCTAATGGCGGCGTTAGGCTGTAGCGCTGCGCCGCCACCGATGACGTCATCGGTGTGCGCAGCGCCCCGTTTCCGCGAAGAACGCCATATTAAGTCGCGCCCGCCTCTTCAGCGCCGGCCGCAAACAACGACCGGTACACAGGGCCTACCTGTGGCGGTAGTGGCGGTAATTAAAGTGGAGGTGCGGCCGGCTGCTTTTTCGGCGGCCGCCTGCCCGTACCTCCTTCCCCGGCCTCCTCCACCCCCCCCCCCCCCGCGGCATTGCCGGCTGGTTTCCGGGAGCCCGGCACTTCTCCGTTCTGCCAGGCTCTTTTGCCGGCACTCGCGATCGGGGCTCCGGCTGCTGCAGGCACCTCCCCCTTAAGAGAGGGAGGAAGGCCTGCAGTACCGCAGCCTGCCGCTCCGCTGCGGGTGGCGCTGCGGCCACTAGCGCGCCGATAATCAGTTTCAGCGCCCAAGCGGAGCGCCGAAACCCCTGTTTAGCGGCCGCCTTCCACTTGGTGCGCTGACACTGAATATCCCGCTTGCGCAAGTGGATCCGCGCGCAGCGGTAATTCCGGCGCCCAGGCGAGCTGGGCGCCCCACAATGAATTTCTAGGCCATTGAGTCCAGAAGGCTGTAAAGTGCCTAATCGAAAGATGAAGTGCTGTTCCTCAAGCTTACATTGAGCTTCATTGCAGCAGTGTAAGAGGCCGAGGACAGAGATCAGAGTGGGAGTGAAGCGGAGCATTAAAGTGACAGGCGACCGGAAGCTCGGGGTCACGCTTGCAGACTGAACGGAGGTGTTCCGCAAAGCGGTCACCCAAACTGCATTTGGTCTCCCCAGTGTAGAGGAGACCGCATCGTGAGCAGCGAATACAGTATACTAGATTGACACATAACTGTATCCATTCGATGGGATAGATATAGTTCACAGTTGCAGGGTGAGACTGGAGAAGCTGGGGTTGTTCTCCTTAGAGCAGCGAAGGTTAAGGGGAGATTTGAGAGAGGTGTTCAAAATCAGGAGGGGTTTTGATAGAGAAAATCAGGAGAAACTGTTTCCAGTGGCAGAAGGGTCGGTAACCAGAGGAGACAGATTTAAAGTGATTGGTAAAAGAACCAGAGGCGAGATCAGGAGACACTTTTTACACAGCGAGTTATTAGGATCTGGAACGCGCTGCCTGCTAGGGTGGTGGGAGCAGATTCAATAGTGACGTTCAATAGGGAATACAGACACGATGGGCCAAGAGGCCGCTTTCTGCGCCGTAAATTTCTATGATTCTATGAAATACTTGAATTTATTAAAATTTACAGGGCTATGGGGAAAAATACCAGGTTGGGGGGGGGGGAGGTGTGGGATTAATTGAATGGCTCATTTCAAACAGCCGGCACAGGCCGCTGGGCTGAATGGCCTCCTTCTGTGCTTTATCATTCTATGATTCTACGTAAAGACAATTAATAACTAGACAGGTGAATATCAGAAGACATTTAATAATGTGGAATGGGCAGTAAGAACGGAGAAAGGACTTGCATTTCTCCAGCACCTTTCACAACCTCAGGACGTCACAAAGCGCTTTACAGCCAATGAAGTACTTTTTGAAGTGTAGTCACTGTTGTAATGTGGGAAACGCGGCAGCCAATTTGTGCACAGCAAGCTCCCACAAACAGCAATAAGTTAAATGACCAGATAATCTTTATTTATTGATGTTGGTTGAGGGATAACTATTGACCAGAACACCGGGGCGAACTCCCCTGCTCTTAACTTTCAATAGTGCCGTGGGATCTTTTACATCAACCTCAGTACTGCACTGGGAGAGTTAGGCTGGATTATTTGCTCCAGTCTCTGGAGTGGGACTTAAACCCACACCCTTCTGACTCAGAGGTGAGTGTGACACCCACTGAGCCATGGCTGAAAATGTAATGTTTAATGAGTCGGTGTCCATGGTGGCATTGCCGGGATAGGGACGGAGGCACGGGGGGGGGGGGGGGGGAGATGGGGAGATGGGACAGTGGGCAGGGAGGTGAGGGACGGGGGGCGGGGGAGTGGGGGGGATGAGGGATGGAGGCAGGAGGAGAAGGAGGAGATGGGGAGATGGGACGGTGGGCGGGGGGGTGAGGGACGGGGGCCGGGGAAGGGGGCGGGGGAGTGGGGGGGGATGAGGGACAGAGGCGGGGGGGGGAGATGGGGAGATGGGACAGTAGGAAGGGGGGGTTGAGGGACGGGGGGGCAGGGGAGTGGGGGGGACGAGGGACGGAGGCGGGGGAGATGGGGAGATGGGACGGTGGGCAGGAGGGTGAGGGACGCGGGGCGGGGAGTGGGGGGGATGGGACGGTGGGCAGGAGGGTGAGGGACGCGGGGCGGGGGAGTGGGGGGGGTGAGGGACAGAGGGGATGGGGAGAGGGGCCGAGGTGTGGGAGAGGTGGGGTGTGAATCAGCCAACTCCTGGTCACTCTCTGGGCACACCTGCTGGAAAGGGCCTTTCTGTAGGCCACCTCACTGAGGTTACAGGACGGAGGGAGGCCCTTCGACATATCGGGGATGCACAGTGGGAAAAAAATAGATTGGCGAGGTCACAGAGGTGATTCCAGGAGCAAGTGAAACTGTATTTCAGCGAGGAAAGGTAGGGGACAGGAGGGGAAGGCAAGGGACGAGAATTAAAACAACACTTTTACACTACACTCAGGAACCTGAGTGAAATTTCCAAATCATTCACCCATCATCAGAAACTAGCGTGTCTGTCGAATATTAACAGGCTCAGGGCAGTGATCCTAGTGGGTTTGGTCCCTGTCTGTCTGTACGATCTGCCTGTCTGCTCCTCAGCTGTGGGCATTAGGTAGCTAATTGTGCCAAAGTTCATTTCCCCGCTTTAATTCTGTTTCCAGATTATATATTCTTAACGATTGCCCATCCCAACAGCTAAGTAAACAACGTACATTCTTCATCAAGGGCTCAGTCTAATTTACTGCATGCTGTGCTTTCAAATTATCACCCATTACCGTCAGACAGACTCTCTCTCTCTTACTGAAACCACCGTTCCCACGGAGACAGGGCCTTTAATCTTCGCTCTCTGCACCTTTGGAAGAGGATGCTGGGTGACAGTGCGACTGGAGCCAAAGTGCCTTCAGTCTATCAGAGCCTTGCAATTACTGACCGCACAGGAAAATAATATGGCCCAGAAATTCGGGTCGGGGGCTTCCCACGGGTGCAAGCCCCCGACCTGCACTTACCTAGCGCGCCGGCTGTTGAGCTGTGGGCCCGCGTGGGATTCCGATCCTGGGCCTCCTCCAACTGCCGGCGTGCAGTGCTTGCGTATCCCGGGGGCGCAGTTAGTTCGAAGCATCGCCTGGGATCAGGTGGGCCATGGAGAGCCAATGGTAGCAGGGAATCTGTATTCATAGATTTGACAGGAAGAGCTGCAACACATCACTAAAACTTCAAATAATTTTTTTTTTAAATCACATTTTAAAAATAACTATAAATTACATAAAATAACTATTTTAAATAATAATTTAAAGTTTTGAAAAAATTAATTACAGTTTCTAACGGGGCTAAAAATAAACTTACCTTTCTTTAAAGTATTTAAAAATAATAAACCTGTGGAAAAAATGTTTTAATTTTACTTAATTCACCACTTACCTTGTTAAAAGCAGGTCTTGTGACTGCTTTTTAAAAGTGTAACTGCTGGAGACTTACCCTCCCAGAGAAAGCTGCAAAAAAACCGGAAGTTCCAGGCATACGCGTTGCCTCTCCGGCGCACGCATTCGACCCGTGAACCCCTTCCTTTAAGGGAACGGAAGTTCCGGTTTCCCGCGCATGCGCAGTGCACGCACGAAACTGGCACTTTCGTTGGGCCTACGCGTGAGTACCCAGCGCGTACTCACCCGTGGGGACATGAAGTTCTGGGCCAATAGCCTGGGCGGGGTGGTGGGGAATGGCAGGTGAGGTCAGGGCTTTGTCCCCGATGGCTGCTATTGAGGCCTCTCATTGGGTGATCTTGCCGTGTCCCCTCTCTCCCGATCTTGCCATGTCCCCTCTCTCTCCCGATGTCCCCCCCCTCCCCCCATCTCCACCAAGCTGGCTCGCAGCACTTGCAGCCTTCGGGCACCTTGCCCAGTGGCCCATTCTTCGTGGGCGAGCCAAGACGATTTGTCCATTGGGCCGCCACCTCCGAGCCTGATCCCGCCTTCGCCCTCCAGCATCAGCCACTGGGATAGTGAGCACGGACCAAGAGCGCGGACCCGGGTTCATTATTTTCTCTCCCCCTGCACCAAGGGTCCTGAGGCTAACCGTCATGCCTGCAAGGCGTCAGCCGTGGCTCAGCGGGTAGCGCTCTCGTCCTCCAAGTCAGGTGGGCGTGGGTTCAAACCCCACTCCTGCGACTTAAGCACAGGACCCAGGCTGACACTCCCAGTGCAGTACAGAGGGAGAGCTGCACTGTCGGAGGTGCCCGTCCTTTGGATGAGATGTTAAGCCGAGGCCTGCCCTCTGAGGTGGATGTAAAATATCCCCTGACTACTATTTCGAAGCGGCGCAGTAGATTTCAGAGGGCTGGAGGAGGTTACAGAGATAGGGAGGGGGGTGAGGCCATGGAGGGATTTGAACGCAAGGATTAGAATTTTAAAATTTGAGGTGTTAGTGGACCGGGAGCCAATGTAGGTCAGCGAGCACAGATGTGGAATAAAGCAGTTAATGTGAGTTGACTAACACCTTAGCAAAGAGTCGGGATAGACACCTGGTTAGGAATGGGATGGAGAATTATAAATACAAAGCTCCTGTGGTGCCTCTAATGCAGTAAACATCCCAAGGCACTTGTCGGAGGAGAACTGGCTCTGGGTCCTAATTCATAAAATTAACCCCCACAAGATGTTTTGTGAGCAGGAGTGATGCTTTCCTTGGGGGGTGGTGGGGAGGGAGGGTGGGTCGGTTTGGGGCTCCTATATCGATAAAGTCGAGAGCGTTAAATTCATCACTGGTTCCGCTTGGTGACTAATGGCGCCCCCGTTTGTTAGGGTGGGACACCCTGTACCCAGGAGCACTTACAGCAGGCAGTGGGGTTAGCAGCAAAGATGGGAATGGTTCCATTCCCTAGACGTTCCTCACCTTGTCGAACACTTAAATTAGTCTCCCGATGTGTTTTCTCTACAAAAAAAACATATCAATGGTATCAATTATAATTAAAAGCTAGCAGTGCCTTTGTCTCTCTTTGGCGCCTAGGTGTCAGCTGTGGTTCAGTGGGCAGCACTCTCACCTCTGAGTCAGACGGTTGTGGGTTCAAGTCTCACTCCAGAGACTTGAGCACACAAATCCAGGCTGACACTCCCAGTGCAGTGCTGAGGGAGTGCTGCACTGTCGGAGGTGCCGTCTTTCAGATGAGACGTTAAACCGAGGCCCATCTGCTCTCTCAGGTGGACGTAAAAGATCCCACGGCCACTATTCCAAAGAAGAGCAGGGGAGTTATCCCCGGTGTCCTGGTCAATATTTATCCCTCAACCAACACCACTAAAAACAGGTGATCTGGTCATTATCGCATTGCTGTTTGTGGGAGCTTGCTGTGCGCACATTGGCTGCCACGTTTCCTACATTACAACAATTACTAGAGTTGAAAAAGTACTTCATTGGCTGTAACGTATTTGGGAGGCCCTAAGGTTGTGAAAGGCGCTATAGAAATGCAAGTTCTTTCACTTCAACAGGATCGGTTTATCACAGATAGGCCTATTGAATGGTGTGAGAGGTGAAATGGGGGTCAAGCAGTGTGAACGAAAGACTTGCATTTCTATAACACCTTTCCCGACCTCAGGACGTCCCAAAGTGCTTTGCAGCCAATGTTAAACCCAACCATCCCAATGTCATAGAAACATAGAAGATAGGAGCAGGAGTAGGCCATTCGGCCCCTAGCGCCTGCTCCGCCATTCAATGAGATCATGGCTGATCATCCAAATTCAATACCCTGTCCCTGCTTTCTCCCCATATCCCTTGATCCCTTTAGCCTTAAGAAATATATCTAACTCCTTCTTGAATATATTTAATGAATTGGCCTCTACTGCCTTCTGTGGTAGAGAATTCCACAGGTTCACCACTATCTGGGTGAAGAAATTCCTCCTCATCTCTGTCCTAACTGGCTTACCCCTTATCCTTAGACTGTGACCCCTGGTTCTGGACTTCCCCGCCATCGGGAACATCCTTCCTGCATCCAGTCTGTCTAGTCCTGTCAGAATTTTATAAGTTTCAATGAGATCCCCTCTCATTCTTCTAAACTCCAGCGAGTATAAGCCCAATCGACCCAATCTCTCCTCATACGTTATTCCTGCCATCCCAGGTATCAGCCTGGTGAATCTTCGCTGAACTCCTTCCATGGCAAGAACATCCTTCCTCAGATAAGGCGACCAAAACTGCACACAATACTCAAGATGTGGTCTCACCAAGGCACTGTACAACTGCAGCAATACATCCTTGCTCCTGTACTCAAACCCTCTTGCTATGTAGGACAACATACCATTTGCCTTCTTAACCGCCTGCTGCACCTGCATGCTTACCTTCAGCGACTGGTGCACAAGGACACCCAGGTCTCGTTGCACTTCCCCTTCTCCCAATCTATTGCCATTCAGATAATAATCTGCCTTCCTGTTTTTGACACCAAAGTGGATAACCTCGCATTTATCCACGTTATATTGCATCTGCCATGCTTCTGCCCAATCACCCAATCTGTCCAAATCATGCTGGAGCTTCTCGGCATCCTCCTCACAGCACACACGCCCACCCAGCTTTGTGTCGTCTGCAAACTTGGAGATATTACATCTAGTTCCCTTGTCTAGATCATTAATATGTATTGTGAATAGCTGGGGTCCAAGGACCGATCCCTGCGGTACCCCACTAGTCACTGCCTGCCACTTGGAAAAAGACCCGTTTATTCCAACTCTTTGCTTTCTGTCTGCCAACCAGTTCTCTATCCAAGTCAATACCTTGCCTCCAATCCCATGTGCCTTAACTTTACACGCTAATCTCTTATGTGGGACCTTATCGAAAGCCTTTTGAAAGTCCAAATACACCACATCCACTGGTTCTCCCTTATCTATTTTACCAGTTACATCCTCAAAAAATTCCAGTAGATTAGTCAAGCACGATTTACCTTTTGTAAATCCATGTTGACTTTGTCCGATCCTGTCACTGTTTTCCAAGTGCTCTGCTATTACATCTTTTCTAATGGACTCTAGCATTTTCCCCACTACCGATGTCAGGCTTACTGGTCTGTAATTCCCCGTTTTCTCTTTACCACTTTTTTGAATAGTGGGGTAACATTAGCTACCCTCCAATCCATGGGTACTGTTCCAGATTCCATCGAATGTTGGAAGATGATCAGCAATGCATCTACTATTTCTAGGGCCACTTCCTTAGGTACCCTCGGATGTAGATTATCAGGCCCTGGGGATTTATCGGCCTTCAATCCCGTCAATTTCCCTAACACCATTTCCCTACAAATACTGATTTCTTTCAGTTCCTCCCTTTCATCAGACCCTATGTTCCCAATGTCTTCAGAAACACAGTCTGTACAGGAACAGAACTGCACAGAGCTTGTGGGAGCTTTCTGTGCGCAAATTGGCTGCCGCAATTCCTACATTGCAACGGTGATTACACTTCAAAAATAATTTGTTGGCTGTTAAGCACTTTTCGACCTCCTGAGGTCGTGAAAGGCGTGATCGAAATGGAAATTCTTTCTTTTCTTCTTCTTCTTCGGCAGTCCCTCGGAACCGAGGATGACTTGCTTCCACATTAAAAATAAGTTCTCAGGTGACTATGTGAAGAGAAGAAGACTGGTGAAGTCAAGCGTAGGTCCCTTGTAGTCAGAATCAGGGGAATTTATAATAGGGAACAAAGAAATGGCAGGCCAATTAAATACATACTTTGGTTCTGTCTTCACAAAGGAGGACACAAATAACCTCCCAGAGATGTCGGGGAACATAGGGTCTAATGAGAGGGAGGAACTGAATGAAATCAGTATTTGTAGGGAAATGGTGTTAGGGAAATTGACGGGATTGAAGGCCGATAAATCCCCAGGGCCTGATAATCTACATCCTAGGGCACTTAAGGAAGTGGCCCTAGAAATAGTAGATGCATTGCTGGTCATCTTCCTAAATTCTATAGACTCTGGAACAGTTCCCATGGATTGGAAGGTAGCTAATGTAACCCCACTATTTAAAAAAGGTGGTAGAGAGAAAATGGGGAATTATAGGCCGGTAAGTCTGACATCGGTAGTGGGGAAAATGCTAGAATCCATTATAAAAGATGTAATAGCAGAGCACTTGAAAAACAGTGACAGGATTGGACAAAGTCAACATAGATTTACATGCTTCACTAATCTACTGGAATTTTTTGAGGATGTAACTGGTAGAATAGATAAGGGAGAACCAGTGGATGTGGTGTATTTAGACTTTCAGAAGCCTAGTAAAGGATCCCCTTGGAATGAGTGACCACAACATGGTTGAATTCCATATTCAATTAGAGGGTGAGAAGGTTGGATCTCAAACAAGCGTGCTAAGCTTGAATAAAGGAGACTATGAAGGTATGAGAGCAGAATTGAGTAGAGTGGATTGGGAAAATAGATTAAAGGGTAAGACGATACATGATCAGTGGTGTACATTTAAGGAGTTATTTTACAACTTCCAAAAAAAATATATTCCACTGAGAAGAAAAGGGTGTAAAAGAAAAGACAGCCATCCGTGGCTAAGTAAAGAAGTTAAGGATAGTATTCGACTAAAAACAAGGGCATATAAGGTAGCTAAATCTAGTGGGAGGATAGAGGATTGGGAAAACTTTAAAAGACAGCAAAAAATAACAAAAAGATTGATTAAGAAAGGGAAGATAGATTATGAAAGAAAATGAGCAAAAAATATAAAAACAGATAGTAAGATTTTTTATAGTTATATAAAAAGAAAAAGGGTGGCTAAAGTAAATGTTGGTCCCTTAGAGGATGAGACCGGGAAATTAATGATGGGAAATATGGAGATGGCAAAAACACTGAATGAATATTTTGTATCAGTCTTTACAGTAGAAGACACTAAGAATATCCCAACACTGGACAAACAGGGGGCTATAGCGGGGGAGGAGCTAAACACGATCAAAATCGCTAAGGAAGTGGTACTCGGTAAAATAATGGGACTCAAGGCGGATAAATCACCTGGACCTGATGGCTTACATCCTAGGGTCTTGAGGGAAGTGGCAGTAGGGATTGTGGATGCATTGGTAATAATTTTCCAAAACTCCCTGGACTCAGCAAAGGTCCCGGCAGACTGGGAAACTGCTAATGTAATGCCCTTATTTAAAAAGGGCAGCAGACAGAAGGCTGGAAACTATAGACTGGTTAGCCTAACATCTGTGGTCGGTAAAATATTGGAGTCCATTATTAAGGAGACAGTAACAGGACATTTGGATAATCATAATTTAATAGGACAAAGTCAGCATGGTTTTATGAAGGGGAAGTCATGTTTGACAAATTTGCTGGAGTTCTTTGAGGAAGTAACATATAGGGTGGATAAAGGGGAACCAGTGGACGTAGTGTATTTCGACTTCCAAAAGGCATTTGACAAGGTGCCACACAAAAGATTATTGCTTAAGATAAAAAATCACGGGACTGGGGGTAATATTCTGGCATGGATAGAGGATTGGCTATCTAACAGAAGGCAGAGAGTTGGGATAAATGGTTCATTCTCGGACTGGCAATCAGTAACTAGTGGTGTTCCACAGGGGTCAGTGCTGGGTCCCCAACTCTTTACAATCTATATTAACGATTTGGAGGAGGGGACCGAGTGTAACATATCAAAGTTTGCAGATGATACTAAGTTGGGAGGGAAAGTAGTGAGTAAGGAGGACATAAAAAACCTGCAAGGGGACATAGACAGGCTAAGTAAGTGGGCAGAGATTTGGCAGATGGAATACAATGCTGGAAAGTGTGAGGTTATGCACTTTGGCAGGAAAAATCGTAGAGCAAGTTATCTTAATGGCAAGAAACTGGAAAGTACTGAAGCACAAAGGGATCTGGGGGTCCTGGTGCACAAAACTCAAAAGGTTAGTATGCAGGTGCAGCAAGTGATTAAGAAGGCCAATGGAATGTTGGCTTTCATTGCTAGGGGGATAGAATATAAAAATAAGGAGGTATTGCTTCAGTTGTACAAGGTATTGGTGAGACCGCACCTGGAATACTGCATACAGTTTTGGTGTCCATACTTAAGAAAAGACAAACTTGCTCTCGAGTCTGTACAAAGAAGGTTCACTCGGTTAATCCCGGGAATGAGGGGATGGACGTATGAGGAGAGGTTGAGTAGATTGGGACTCTACTCATTGGAGTTCAGAAGAATGAGAGGCGATCTTATTGAAACATATAAGATTGTGAAGGGGTTGGATCAGGTGGATGCGGGGAGGATGTTCCCGATGATGGGTGAAACTAGAACTAGGGGGCATAGTCTTAGAATAAGGGGCTGCTCTTTCAAAACTGAGATGAGGAGGAACTACTTCACTCAGAGGGTGGTAGGTCCATGGAATATGCTGCCCCAAAAAGCTGTAGAAGCTACATCATTACATAAATTTAAAACAGAAATAGACAGTTTCCTAGAAGTAAAGGGAATAAAGGGTTATGGGGAGCGGGCAGGAATTTGGACATGAGTCTAAGTTCGGATCGGCCATGGCTCTGTGGGTGGCGGAGCGGGCCCAGGGGCCGTGTAGCCTGATCCTGCTCCTATTTCGTGTGTCTAATTCTGTTAGATTCAGGAGATGGTTCTGTGATAGTGGATTGGCGGTTAGGATCAGATCAGCCATGATCTTATTGAATGGCGGAGCAGGCTCGAGGGGCCGATTGGCCTACTCCTGCTCCTATTTCTTATGTTCTTATGCTCTTATAAGGTCCCGCATAAGAGACTAGCGTGTAAAGTTAAAGCACATGGGATTGGGGGTAAGGTACTGACTTGAATGGAAAACTGGTTGGCAGACAGGAAGCAAAGAGTTGGAATAAACGGGTCTTTTTCCGAGTGGAAGGCAGTGACTAGTGGGGTACCGCAGGGATCGGTGCTAGGACCCCAGTTATTCACAATATATATTAATGATCTAGACGAGGGGACTAGATGTAATACCTCCAAGTTTGCAGACGACACAAAGCTGGGTGGGCATGTGTGCAGTGAGGAGGATGCAGAGAAACTCCAGTATGATTTGGGCAGGTTGGGCGATTGGGTAGATGCATGGCAGACGCAGTATAATATGGATAAATGCGAGGATATCCACTTTGGTGGCAAAAACAGGAAGGCAGATTATTATCTGAATGGCAATAGATTGGTAAAAGGGGAAGTGCAACGAGACCTGGGTGTCCTTGTGCACCAGTCGCTGAAGGTAAGTATGCAGGTGCAGCAGGCGGTTAAGAATGCAAATGGTATGCTGGACTTCATAGCGAGAGGATTCGAGTACAGGAGCAAGGATGTCTTGCTGCAGTTGCACAGGGCCTTGGTGAGACCACACCTTGATATTGTGTGCAGTTTTGGTCACCTTATCTGAGGAAGGACGTTCTTGCCATGGATGAGTGCAGCGAAGATTCACCAGACTGATACCTGGGGTGGCAGGAATGATGTATGAAGAGAGATTGTGTCGATTAGGCTTATATTCGCTAGAGTTTAGAAGAATGAGAGGGGATCTCATTGAACCTTATAACATTCTAACAGGACTAGACAGACTAGATGCACGAAGGATCTTCCCGATGGCGGAGGAGTCCAGACCCAGGGGTCACAGTCTTAGGATAAGGGGTAAGCCATTTAGGACTGAGATGAGGAGGAATTTCTTCACCCAGAGAGTGGTGAACCTGTGGAATTCTCTACCACAGAAGGCAGTTGAGGCCAATTCATTAAATATATTCAAGAAAGAGTTAGATATATTTCTTAAGGCTAAGGGGATCAAGGGATATGGGGAGAAAGCAGGGACAGGGTACTGAATTTGGATGATCAGCCATGATCGCATTGAATGGCAGAGGAGGCTCGTGGGGCCAAATGGCCTACTCCTGCTCCTATCTTCTATGTTTTTATGTTTCTATGACCGTTGAGTCCAATGCGGGACTTACAGTCTCTGTCACAGATGGGGCAGACGGTGGTTGAAGGGGCGGGTGGGGGGTGGGTGGGGTGCTTGGGTTGACGTGCGCTGCTTGCGTTGCTTGCGCTTGGCTTCCGCTTGCTCCCGGCGAAGAGACTCGAGGTGTTCGGCGCCTTCCCGAATGCTTCTCCTCCACTTTTTGCGGTCTTGAGCCAGGGATTCCCAGGCGTCAGTGGGGATGTTGCACTTTTTCAAGGAGGCTTTGAGGGTGCCCTTGAAGCATTTCCTCTGCCCACCTGGGGCTCTCTTGTCGTGTTGGAGCTCCGAGTAGAGCACTTGTTTTGGTAGTCTCGTATCGGGCATGTGGACGATGTGGCCCGTACATCGGAGCTGATCAAGCGTGGTCAAAGCTTTGATGCTGGGGATGTTGGCCTGAGTGGTGCGCCTATCCTGCCAATGGATTTGCAGGATCTTGCAGAGGCAGCGTTGGTGGTACCTCTCCAATGCTTTGAGGTGCCTGCTGTACATGGTCTATGTCTCTGAGGCATACAGCAGGGCGGGTATCACTGCTGCTCTGTAGACCATGAGCTTGGTTTGCGGACTTTTCTATGGCTTTGGATGGTAACCTGATTGGGGAGGAAGGTCAGTGAGGCTCTTTTTAACTTTTATACTATTTGAAGCCTGATCAGAGCAAATTTCAGTTGGAGTGACTGTGACATTCACACAAAGCTGGATTCCTTGGCTGCCATCTCTCCACCAAGCCTCTCCCCCCTCAACGCCCTCCAATCTCAGTGCCAAGGCTGGCAGCACAGCAAATCGCAAGTAATTATCGACTGAAAAAAAAACACAGTGGCACGAAGGCAAGGAATATCTGATCCCGCTGTCAAACCTTCTAATTGCTGTGCTTAAAAAGGAATGTTGTACCAAATATGCTGTAACCTGTGGTTTATAAGCCACCCTCATCTCTTCCAAATCAGTGTTACTCACTAACTCTTCATCCTCGCTGTATTCTCAGTGTTGAACTCAAGACTCATTGCATCTTCTTCTACTCTAACTCATTCTTAACCAGGCCATCAGAACAAGGTGATATCTGGTTCAACAATTTCAGATCATAACCTCGGCCCCTATTATATTTTTATATTTTTTATCCACACTCTTGGTTTGTGCCTTTTCCTTTTCTCTCTCCCACATGGCAGCTGTCTCTCACTCTGCCAGCGCATTTCACACTTCATCTAGAGCCATTGTCTGTTTCTTTACCTGTCCTATTACCATCTCGTCTCGCCTTGAATATCTCTCAATGTCTCTTCTTTCATCCCCTCCCCCATTTCCCAGCCCCCAAACTGTCTTTTCATCTGTTTCATTTCCTGCCTTTTTTTCTCAGTTCTGACGAAGGGTTTCGACCCGAAACGTTGACTCTGTTTCTCTCTCCACGGGTGTTGCCTGGCCTGCGGAGTTTCTCCAGCGTTTTCTGTTGTTATTTCTTTTTTTAAATTCGTTCCTGGGATGTGGGCGTCGCTGGCAAGGCCCAGCATTTATTGCCCATCCCTAATTGCCCTTGAGAAGGTGGTGGTGAGCCGCCTTCTTGAACCGCTGCAGTCCGTGTGGTGAACGTGCTCCCACTGTGCTGTTAGGGAGGGAGTTCCAGGATCTTGACCCAGTGACAATGAAGGAACGGCGATATACTTCTAAGTCATGATGGTGTGTGACTTGGAGGGGAACTTGGAGGTGGTGGTTGTGGTGTATGTAACCTGTTCCACCTTAAGAGAACTTAAGCCTGTTCCACCTTAAGAGATGTACTACTTTCTCTGGCTGCTGTATACGTAATACCGGTGGTGACCACACCGGCATATAAGCACTGTGTAGTAATATTGTATTCAGTATAGCCCCTACCTCCAACCAGTAAAGACCTGTTGAATTTACTCTTGTAGTCTGTGTAGTAATTATCACTATAACACACAGACTTAACAGTGGCGGCGAGTCCAATTCTTACCCTGCGGCAGTTATTTCCACGGCGGCTTCGTCCACAGACAGGACGTCGAAGAGAGGTTTCCACCCTCATCACCCTACTGGAAGACACGTCGAGTGGCAGGCATCGAGAAACCGGAGTGCAGAAGACATCCTGACCTCGAAGCCTCCATCAGCGACTGTCAGCTTCTTCTTTCTACCTCAGTGGTGGGTAAGCCGGGCAGCGACGCGACAGAAAGTCAACCGCGTTGGCTGTACAGACGGGGCTGGGAAGACGGAGGAATAAGGGCGGTGAGATCGATCGCGACCGGAGATAAGGGCCGGGCCGCTTTCGAGCGAGAGGCGCAGCGCGGGGACATCGATCGTGACCGGAGATAAGGGCCGCATTCGGGCTAAAAGGCGCAGCGTCTGGGGAAACTGAAGGCGCGAGAGCTGCGGTGAAGCAGAGACAGCGTCGGGGGACGGTTGAAGACCGCCAAGCACGGGAAAACCGCCATTTTGTGGGCGGAGGACGACGACAAGAGTGGGAAGCCGCCATCTTGGATAACATAAAAATACAATAAATTGCAACGATGCCTAAACATGGGAACATTAATACCTTTGATAGTGACATCGAAGATTGGGCCATGTATGTAGAACGCATACAAAATTATTGTAAGGCAAATAAAATTCCTGATGCAGATAAAGCACTAACATTATTAAATTTAATGGGTGCGAAGACATACGGGCAATTGAAACACCTTGTATCACCAGATGAACTGGCGGATAAGACGTTCGAGGAGATTGTTACTGTCCTGAAAAATCATCTAAACCCCACGCCGCTGATGCTAGCGGAACGATTTAAATTTTACGACAGAAGGCAGCTGCAGAATGAAAGCAATGCTGAATATTTGATGGAATTACGTAAGCTAGCAAAATATTGTCAGTTTGGAACGGGACTGACAGAGGCACTACGAGATAAATTTGTGTGTGGTTTATTTAAACAGGATACACAAAAGCGACTGCTCGAGGAGAATGAGCTGACGCTTGAGAAGGCGGTCACTATGGCAGCAGCACACGAAGCCGCAGCGAGAGGCACGGCAGTAATGCAGCTACGGTCACCGGAACTCGGTACAAACAAATTGGGTTTGAGCTCTGTCAAATGTTATCGTAGTGGAAAGACAACGCACGATCAGAACCAGTGTTGGTTTAAAAACCAAGAATGCAGAACGTGTGGCAGGCTTGGCCACATAGCTAAAGTATGCCGGTCAGGAAAGAAGACCAGCAACAAAAAGTCACCGCAAGGAAAATACGCAAAGGTACACAAGGTGACAAAGAACAGTTTGACCGAACAGAAGTCAGATTCAGACGCTAGCAGTAATGAACTGGATAGCTTAAGAGTACACAACGTTGGTAAGGATGCAGATCTCCAGACAATTTGGGTCACTCTTCAGATAGCAGGAGTCCAAGTAAAAATGGAATTGGACACTGGATCAGCATTGACGGTCATGAATAAGAAAGATTACAGAAGGTTATTCCAACATATTCCCCTACAGGATACGGAGATTATATTGAAAACATACACGGGGCAAAGAGTGTACCCCATCGGAAAAATAGAGGTAGAAGTGGTCCACAAGGGTGAAGAAAGCCAAGTAATGGACTTATATGTGCTACCTGAAGGAGGTCCACCACTACTAGGACAGGAGTGGATTAGGAAAATGAACATGGACTGGCACTCCTTGAAGGCACTAATGGTAGATTCCGGGGAAACAGATGTCAAACCTAAACGATTGTCCAGAATATTGGATGATGCTAAAGAGGTGTTCCAGCAGGGACTGGGAACACTGAGAGGAATTACGGCAAACATCAAGATTGATGAACATGCACAACCAAAATTTTTTAAAGCCAGACCGGTACCCTATGCAATACGACCTACTGTTGAAGCGGAACTGGAAGCACTAGAACGTTCAGGTGTACTGTCTAAGGTAGATTGGAGTGAGTGGGCTACGCCCATTGTTCCCGTTATGAAACGTCCTGTGAGCAACAAGCCAGGAGATCCAGGGAAGGTTCGCATCTGTGGAGATTTCAAAATCACCGTTAATCCGGTGCTTCACACGGTGCAGTATCCGCTTCCACGGATTGAGGATATTTTCGCTTCATTGACTGGCGGGAAACACTTCACCAAGATAGACCTGGCGCAGGCGTACTTGCAGATGGAGGTTGAGGAAGAGTCACGCCAATACCTCACGATCAACACGCATCGAGGGTTGTACCGGTACAATAGGCTGGTTTTTGGAGTGGCATCGGCTCCAGCAATTTGGCAGAGGGCCATGGAGCAGGTATTACAGGGAATTCCAGGCACACAATGTTACCTGGACGATATTCTGATCACAGGTGATGGTGATGAACAACATCTCGCAAACTTGGAACTGGTGCTCAACAGACTGAAAGAGTATGGACTTAGAGTAAATCGGCAGAAATGTGAGTTCTTCCAGAAGCGGATCTCGTACTGTGGCCATGTCATTGACCGGGAGGCGCCTCATAAGTCTCCTGACAAGATTGAGGCAGTTGTAAAGGCTCCCGCTCCGGAGAATGTCTCTCAGTTGAGGTCGTTTCTAGGATTAATTAACTATTACCATAAATTTCTGCCAAATCTATCCACGGTACTGCACCCGTTAAACGCTCTTTTACAGAAAGGGGTACCATGGGAATGGGGCGAAAACTGTAAGAAGGCATTTCGCAAAAGCAAAGAATTGATCACCTCAGAGGAAGTGTTGGCTCACTTCAACCCGACACTGCCTATTCGGTTGGCTTGTGATGCTTCTCCATATGGTATTGGGGCAGTACTCTCACACAAGTTGCCAAATGGCACGGAAAGGCCAGCCGCGTTTGAATCCAGATCATTGACCTCCGCTGAGCGCAACTATGCGCAGATCGATAGGGAGGCTCTTAGCCTTGTATGGGGAGTGAAGAAGTTTAATCATTACCTGCAGGGCCAAAAATTCACACTTCTGACAGACCATCAACCGTTGGTATCCATTTTTAACCCTAAGAAGGGTGTTTCGGTGATGACAGCGCAGCGTCTCCAGAGATGGTCTCTTTTCCTAGGGGCACATCAATATCAAATAGAATTCAAAGGTACGAAACAGCATGGCAATGCTGATGGGCTGTCGCGCCTGCCACTACCTGAAGAAGAAGACACGACGAAAGTTGACCCTGTTGAGTTATTTCATTCGACCATCATCGAGTGTTTACCAGTCACCAATGCAAGTATTGAAAGAGAAACCAGGAACGACCCGACACTGTCCAGAGTCTACGAGGTGACAGTGAAAGGATGGCCAACACGGGGTGATCTTCTGTTACCGGCATTTTCGGCAAGGCGAGACGAGCTGTCCGTCTGCCATGGTACCTTGATGTACGGGACAAGAGTGATTATTCCTCCCAAGTTAAGGGAAAGAGTTTTAAACGAACTGCATGAAGGTCATCTGGGGGGAGTTAAAATGAAAAGTCTTGCTAGGGCTTATGTATGGTGGCCGGGTATTGACCAACAGATTGAGGAGTTAACGAAAAGCTGCGCTGGGTGCCAAAAAGTGCAAAATGCACCTCCGATAGCACCACTACACCCATGGGAATGGCCTTCAGCCCCATGGCAACGCGTACACATTGACTTTGCTGGTCCATTCATGGACTCCATGTTCCTAATCGCGGTGGACGCACATTCCAAATGGCCAGAAGTCATCAAGATGAATGCCACTACTTCAGAAAAGACAATTGCGGTGTTAAGAACAATATTCGCAAGGAACGGATTGCCAGAACAGATCTGTTCGGACAACGGACCACAGTTTGTATCGGAAGAATTCCGACAATTCTTAAAGAAGAATGGAGTAAAACATTATACCTCTGCCCCATATCATCCGGCGACAAACGGGTTGGCTGAAAGATTTGTCCAGACATTCAAAAAGGCAATTAAGGCCATGAACGATGATCAGATTCTGCTGCAACACAAGGTCGACAAGTTCCTGATGTCATATCGAAACGCCGATCATGCAGTGACTAACCAAAGTCCTGCCATGATGTTTTATAACAGGAGGTTGCGGTCCAAGTTGGACTTGTTAAAACCAAATGTGCGGAGGGAAGTGGAAAACAAACAGTTTCGGCATATTAACAACAAGACCACTCGAACTTTCGACGTAGGACAACCAGTGTTGGCAAGGGGCTATGGAAACGAAAAATGGCAGTCCGGAACAATTCGGGCCAGACAAGGACCTCTGATGTACACAGTAGATATTGGTCATAATGTGATAAGGCGTCATGCGGATCAACTGGTAGAGTCGAGAGCAAGGGTCGAACCCATGGTTGTGACAGAGACAACTGTGGAAGACGTTAATGAACCTGAAGCATCTACCTCGGCAGGGAATGTACTTGATGATGATGACACCCAATACATTGGAAACCAAATAGAGGAGGCACCTCAACAACAAGAATCAGAGACTACTGAGAGGCGTTATCCAAGCCGCATCAGAAAGCCTCCTGAGAGACTGAACCTTTGAACTGTTATACCTGAAGTTATATATGTATATATGTTATTATGTTATGTTAAATGGGGATATGACTGTTAAGCTAAAAAGGGAGGATTGTGGTGTATGTAACCTGTTCCACTTTAAGAGAACTTAAGCCTGTTCCACCTTAAGAGATGTACTACTTTCTCTGGCTGCTGTATACGTAATACCGGTGGTGACCACACCGGTATATAAGCACTGTGTAGTAATATTGTATTCAGTATAGTCCCTACCTCCAACCAGTAAAGACCTGTTGAATTTACTCTTGTAGTCTGTGTAGTAATTATCACTATAACACACAGACTTAACAGTGGTGTTCCCATGCGCCTGCTGCCCTTGTCATTCAAAGTGGTAGAAGTCGCGGGTTTGGGAGGTGCTGCTGAAGAAGCCTCGGAGAAGTCATTGAGTCAGGGGTCGGGGTGGAGTGGGGGTTCAGGGGGGAAGACGGAGCGGGGAACATGCCTGCTCCACCTGAATTATTTTTAAAATGAGAAAAACTCACCAGGGGCGACTTATGCTGCCTCTCGCCTGACGTTAACGGGACGGTAATGGCCTCAACATGGGGTCGCTGCCATTTTGAAAAGGGCCTATCACTGGGTGTCCAAATGCGCCCGCCTGTTTCAGGCGATAGGCTCCTTTTAATATGGAAATCGGGGTATCCTCTGGTTTAAATTGGACCTGATTGCCATATTAGGCCAGAACTGGTCGGGGCCTGTGCTGTGCTCAATCGAACCTGCTCCATGGGTGATAGAACTGAAGAGGCCACGGCAAAGGTAAGTGTCGCGAGTAAAGTGTCAGCCATGGCTCAGTGGGTAGCACTCTTGCTCTGAGTCAGAAGGTTGTGGGTTCACAGTCGCACTCCAGGAACTTGAGCACATAATCCAGGCTGACACTCCCAGTGCAGTAACACTGCATTGTCGGAGGTGCCGTCTTTCGGATGAGACGTTAAACCGAGGCCCCATCTGCTCTCTCAGGTGGACATAAAAGATCCCAAGGGACTGTGTGTGGAGCCGGAAGATGTAGGAGGGGTTCTAAATGAATCTTTTGCATCTGTTTTCACTATGGAGAGGGACGATGTAGACATAGAAATAGGGCGGGGGGACTGTGATATGCTCGAACACATTAACATCGAGAGGGAGGAGGTATTGGCGGTTTTAGCAGGCCTAAAAATGGATAAATCCCCAGGCCCGGACGAAATGTATCCCAGGCTGCTGTGTGAGGCAAAGGAAGAGATTGCGGGGGCTCTAACACACATATTCAGAACCTCTCTGGCCACAGGGGATGTGCCAGAGGACTGGAGAACCGCTAATGTAGTTCCATTATTCAAGAAGGGGAGTAGGGGTAAACCGGGGAACTACAGGCCAGTGAGCCTAACATCAGTGGTGGGAAAATTATTGGAAAAAATTCTGAGGGACAAAATCAGTCTCCACTTGGAGAGGCAAGGATTAATCAGGGATAGTCAACATGGCTTTGTCAAGGGAAGATCATGTCTGACTAATTTGATTGAATTTTTTGAGGGGGTGACTAGGTGTGTGGATGAGGGCAACGCAGTGGATGTGGTATACATGGATTTCAGTAAGGCCTTCGATAAAGTCCCGCACAGGAGACTGGTCAAGAAGGTAAGAGCCCATGGAATCCAGGGTGCCTTGGCACGTTGGATAAAAAACTGGCTTAGTGGCAGAAGGCAGAGGGTGATGGTCGAAGGTTGTTTTTGTGACTGGAAGCCTGTGGCCAGTGGGGTACCACAGGGATCGGTGCTGGGTCCCTTGCTGTTTGTGGTCTATATTAATGACTTGGATATGAATGTAAAAGGTATGATCAGTAAGTTCGCGGATGATACAAAAATTGGTAGGGTGGTAAATAGCGAGGAGGGTAGTCTCAGTCTGCAGGACGATATCGATGGGTTGGTCAGATGGGCGGAACAGTGGCAAATGGAATTTAACCCGGAAAAGTGCGAGGTGATGCACTTTGGGGGGACTAACAAGGCAAGGGAATACACAATGAATGGTAAGACCCTAGGCAAGACGGAGGGTCAGAGGGATCTGGGTGTGCAAGTACACAGATCCCTGAAGGCGGCAGAACAGGTGGATAAGGTGGTAAAAAAGGCATATGGGATACTTGCCTTCATTAGCCGAGGCATAGAATATAAGAGCAAGGAGGTTATGATGGAGCTGTATAAAACACTGGTTAGGCCACAGCTGGAATACTGTGCGCAGTTCTGGTCGCCACACTACAGGAAGGATGTGATAGCTTTGGAGAGGGTGCAGAGGAGATTCACCAGGATGCTACCAGGGCTGGAACGCTTCAGCTATGAAGAGAGACTGGGCAGATTGGGTTTGTTTTCCTTGGAGCAGAGGAGGCTGAGGGGGGACATGATTGAGGTGTACAAAATTATGAGGGGCATAGATAGGATGGATACTAAGGAGCTTTTTCCCTTAGTAGAAGGGTCAATAACTAGGGGGCATAGATTCAAGGTAAAGGGCGGGAGGTTTAGAGGGGATTTGAGAAAGAACTTTTTCACCCAGAGGGTGGTTGGAGTCTGGAACTCACTGCCCGAAAGGGTTGTGGAGGATGGAACCCTCAGAACATTCAAGAAACATTTGGATGAGCACTTGAAATGCCATAGCATACAAGGCTACGGACCAAATGCTGGAATATGGGATTAGATTAGACAGGGCGTGATGGCCGGCGCGGACACGATGGGCCGAAGGGCCTCTATCCGTGCTGTATAACTCTATGACTCTATGACTCTATGACTATTTCGAAGCAGACCAGGGGAGTTCTCCCTGGTGTCCTGGGCCAATATTTATCCCTCAACCAACATCACTAAAACAGAAAGTGCTGCAAATACTCAGCAGGTCAGGCAGCATCTTTGGAGAGAGAAACAGAGTTAACGTAACTAATGAAAGGTCATCGACATAAGAACATAAGAAATAGGAGCAGGAGTAGGCCATTCGGCCCCTCGAGCCTGCTCCGCCATTTAATAAGATCATGGCTGATTCGGTTTTGGCCTCAACTCCACTTTCCTGCCCGCTCCCCATAACCCTTGACTCCACTGTTGCTCAAAAATCTGTCTATCTCCGCCTTGAATATATTCAATGACTCCGCCTCCACAGCTCTCTGGGGTAGAGAATTCCAAAGGTTCACGACCCTCTGAAAGTAGAAATTCCTCCTTTCCATCTTAAATGGGTGACCCCTTATTCTGAGATTATGCCCCCTCGTTCTAGATTCCCCCACGAGGGGAAATGTAGCGTATGTACTTTGAAGAAGGAACTATATTCTGCAGCCCCTGTATACTGCAGTACCAGTAGTGACCACCCCTGTATATAAGCCTGTGTAGTAACTTTGTATAGTAGTTCCAGTTTTGTCTCCACTCAGTAAACACCTGTTATAACCAACTCCTGCAGTCCGTGTCTCAATTACACACGGACGTAACACTGGCGACGAACAGATCCGAAATTACCTACAGTTCTGCACCACCTCATGAGGATCCATCCCTGAAGCAAAGTTGTTAGAGGTCGAGGCCAGAAGGAAGAAAAGAAAAAAAAACAAACAGAAGAAACGGGCGTCGACCGTGGGCAACCGCCTCTGATTCATCGAATTCGAAGATTTGCAGGAGAGGCTGTCGAGAGCGGGGCTTGGTTATCCTGTCTATGGTGTTCCAGCTAATCGGGCTGGTGACAGGTAGTACACTGATCCTTCCTGGGCTGCGGCGGGCTAGAGCTCGATCGGGTGGCTTTTCAACGGGGCCGAGCAGCGTTGTCGGGAAGAGGAGAGAGAGAGAGAGGGTGGAGCACACAGGGCGCGGCCGGTGCTATGAATCCGGGCAACATACAGACCCGAGAAGAGGGAGGAAAGTGTCCCGTAGGGTTTGCTCTGACGACGGGAACAGTAATTAAAATAAAAGAAATTAGAAGTGCAGAAAGCCGCGAGGAGCTGCAAGTTGCCACGGGGACCGCGGAGAGCGGTGTTAGCAGCAGCGCGGGGGGGAAGTGCGCGAAGACCATAGGGCGTCGCCATCAAGGCATAAAAACATCAGCAACAGCGCTAGCAGCAGCGGAGAAGACAGAAAGCGCGGGAGGAGCCATCTTAATCCAGCGGGGAAGAAGGCAAAGCGCGGGAGGCGCCAGCTTAGATCTCCAAGATGCCGAAGACTGGCAATATCACTGCCTTCGATAATGCAATAGAAGACTGGACCACGTATGTGGAAAGAGTCGAAGTATATTGCAAGGCAAATGAAGTAGCCGATGAGAAAAAGACATCGGTACTACTAAACTTAATGGGCGCAAGAACGTACGGCCTATTACGGGACCTGATCACTCCAGCCAAACCGATGGCGAAGAGTTTTAACGAAATTGTTGATATCCTACAGGAACACCTAAATCCTTCCCCGCTGCTGATAGCAGAAAGATTTAAATTCCACAAGAGAAATCAGCATAAAGATGAGAGCAATGCTGATTACCTTACGGAACTACGCAAGCTATCAAAGCACTGCCAGTTCGGAGCAGGACTGGCAGATACCCTACGGGACAAATTTGTCTGTGGACTCCTGAGTGAAGGAACCCAGAAGAGGTTACTCTCAGAGAATGAGCTGACGCTAGATAAGGCTTTCAGTGTGGCAGTATCGTACGAAGCAGCAGCAAGGGGAGCTGCGGAAATACAGCAAAAGCCACAGGAATACGGCACCCATGAAATGACATGGGGATTTGAAAAATGTTATCGCTGCGGCAGAACAACCCATGACCAGAAGGACTGCTGGTCCAAGGGCAAAATATGCAGGCAATGCGGAAAGATGGGACACATTGCACGAGTTTGCAGGTCAGGGAAGAAGACTAACGACAACAAAAAGGCTACTAAGGAACAGTACAGGAAAGTACAAAAGATGACGGACAGTAGTTCCGAAGACCAGAAGAGCGATAGTGAATCCGGGAACAAGAGACTAAGCTGTCTCAAACTTCACAACGTAATCGCAAAAGAGGATCACCGAACCATTTGGGTCACCCTCACGATAGCAGGGTCCCAAGTCAAAATGGAATTGGATACAGGATCAGCCCTGACCATCATGAATCGACGAGACTACGAGCGGCTATTCTCACACATACCCTTGAAAGACACATCCATTGTCTTGAAGACGTGTACGGGGCAGAAAGTATACCCCAGAGGGAAAATAAGGGTGCCTGTCGAATACAACGGCAAGGATATACAGAAATTGTATCTGTACATACTGCAAGATGGTGGACCACCGTTATTGGGACGTGAATGGATCAGAAAGATAAGTTTAGACTGGCACTCCATTCAGGCACTGACGGTGGCTGGTAAAAAGGATGACGACGTCACACCTGGACGATTGTCAAAAAACTCAGCTAACGCTAAAGAGGTATTTCAACAAGAACTGGGAACTCTTAAAGGCGTAACCGCCTCGATAAAAATAGAAGAGAATGCAATTCCCAAGTTTTTCAAAGCAAGACCGGTACCGTATGCGATTCGCCCAGCCGTCGAGGCAGAGCTGGAGAATCTGGAGAATGCAGGCATGCTATCTAAGGTAGACTGGAGCGAGTGGGCGACATCCATCGTTCCTGTCATGAAGAAAACGTTAAACAATAAATCTGAGGAGCCAAGGAAGGTTCGCATCTGTGGGGACTTCAAGGTGACGGTGAACCCAGTCCTTCACACAGTACAGTATCCTCTCCCGAGGATAGAAGATATTTTCGCCTCACTAGCTGGAGGGAAGCGTTTTACAAAAATTGACCTAGCACAAACATATTTGCAGATGGAGGTTGAAGAATCCTCTAGAAAGTATCTCACGATAAACACTCACAAAGGTCTTTACCAGTATAATCGACTGGTATTCGGAGTAGCATCAGCTCCGGCGATATGGCAAAGAGCGATGGAACAAGTCCTGCAAGGGATTCCGGGGACTCAGTGTTACTTGGACGACATCCTAGTGACAGGTGAAAATGACAGTGAACACCTTGCCAACCTAGAGCAGGTGCTCACTAGACTAAGAGAACATGGGCTACGAGCCAATCGCCCCAAGTGCGAGTTTTTTAAGAAACAGATATCGTATTGTGGCCACGTGATTGATGAAGAGGGGTTACATAAGTCCCCTGACAAAATTGAAGCGGTAGTTAAGGCTCCAGCGCCTGAAAATGTGTCGCAACTGAGGTCATTCCTCGGATTGGGGAATTACTACCATGAGTTTTTGCCGAATTTGTCCACAATTCTGCACCCACTGAACGCCCTACTACAAACTGGAGTAGCATGGAAATGGAGCGATGAATGTAAGCGGGCCTTTCAGCAGAGTAAAGACCTAATCACTTCAAGAGAAGTATTGGCTCACTACAACCCATCACTACCGATAAGACTGGCATGTGATGCGTCTCCCTACGGCATTGGAGCGGTACTGTCACATAAATTCCTTGATGGTTCAGAGAGGCCGATAGCTTTTGCGTCACGCTCGTTAACTTCAGCCGAGCGTAACTACGCCCAGATTGACAGAGAGGCCCTCAGCCTGGTGTGGGGGGTGAAGAAGTTCAATCACTACCTGCACGGTCAGAAATTTACTCTACTAACTGATCATCAACCTCTTGTCTCCATTTTCAACCCTCAGAAGGGCGTCCCGATAATGACAGCACAACGGCTACAGAGGTGGTCCCTTTCCCTAGGGGCACACCAATATGACATAGAGTACAAAGGAACTAAACAGCATGGGAATGCTGATGGATTGTCGCGCCTACCGCTGCCGACGGTGGAAGAAGCACCTGCAGTGGATCCTGTGGAGATATTCCACTCGACCATAGTCGAATGTCTACCTGTGACGAATGCAAACATAGAAAAGGAAACACGAAATGACCCGACACTCTCCAGGGTCTATGATTTAACGGTGAAGGGATGGCCAGCACATGGCGAACCACTGTTGCCAGCATTCTCGCCGAGAAGAGAACAGCTGTCAGTGTGCCGAGGAACCTTGATGTGTGGATCCAGAGTAGTAATTCCACCCAAATTGAAGGATAGAGTGCTCAATGAGCTTCATGAGGGTC
Source organism: Somniosus microcephalus (assembly GCF_052327205.1). Taxonomy (NCBI): domain Eukaryota; kingdom Metazoa; phylum Chordata; class Chondrichthyes; order Squaliformes; family Somniosidae; genus Somniosus; species Somniosus microcephalus. The sequence continues at coordinate 11,659,216 of NC_140998.1, forward strand.
ATCTGGGAGGGGTAAAAATGAAGAACTTAGCCAGAGCATTTGTGTGGTGGCCGGGAATCGATAGAGAAATCGAAGAGATGACCAAGAGCTGTACAGGATGCCAGAAGGTCCAAAACGCCCCACCACATGCCCCACTAATTCCATGGGAGTGGCCCTCATCTCCATGGAAAAGGGTGCACATTGATTTTGCTGGTCCATTTATGGACTCGATGTTTTTATTTGCGGTGGATGCACATTCAAAGTGGCCAGAGGTAATAAAAATGTCCTCAACCACCACAGAAAAGACTATCACAGTCTTACGAACCATATTCGCCAGAAATGGGCTGCCTGAAAAGATTTGCTCCGACAATGGACCACAGTTTGTGTCTGAAGAGTTCCGGAGGTTCTTAAAGAACAATGGTGTTAAGCATTACACATCCGCCCCATATCATCCAGCCACCAATGGATTGGCTGAGAGGTTCGTTCAAACATTCAAGAAGGCTATCAAGGCAATGGGTAATGAAGATATACCCCTACAACACAAGGTGGATAACTTCTTTTTTGCCTACCGGAATGCAACACAAGCGGTTACCAACCAAACTCCAGCCATGATGTTCTTCAATCGAAGACTACGATGCCGCTTGGATTTGGTTAAGCCAAACATCAGAAGAGATGTGGAGAACAGGCAGTTTCAGAATATGAATGAAAGGCCGACCAGGAGTTTTAAGATAGGTCAACCAGTTTTGGCCCGGGACTACCGCACAGAGAAATGGCAGCCAGGAATGATCTGCACACGGCAAGGACCTCTAATGTATACCGTGGACGTTGGAGAGAGCATTGTAAGACGCCATGCTGACCAGATTCTAGAGTCACTGGATATGTCAAATCCACACCACGATCCGATACACCTGGTGATGAAACCAAAGTACCAATTGCATCTACCTCAGAATCGGTGATATTGGAAGCAGACGAACCAAACAACGACGTTGATCCCGAATCAACTTTGCCAGAAGAACCTGATACCCCAAAGAGGCGTTATCCAGACAGAATCAGGAAGCCTCCTCAAAGACTGAATTTATAATTGCTTAACTTCAGCTAATGTGTATAGCAACTGTAATTGTAAATATGTTATTTAATTATTAATCGAATGTTATGTACTGTTTAGCTAAAAGGGGAGGAATTGTAGTGTATGTACTTTGAAGAAGGAACTATATTCTGCAGCCCCTGTATACAGCAGTACCAGTAGTGACCACCCCTGTATATAAGCCTGTGTAGTAACTTTGTATAGTAGTTCCAGTTTTGTCTCCACTCAGTAAACACCTGTTGTAACCAACTCCTGCAGTCCGTGTCTCAATTACACACGGACGTAACAGGAAACATCCTCTCAGCATCTACCCTGTCCAACCCCCTCAGAACCTCTCATTCTTCTAAACTCCAATGAGTATAGGCCCAACCTGCTCAACCTTTCCTCATAAGACAACCCTTCCATCCCAGGAATTAACCAAGTGAACCTTCTCTGAACTGCCTCCAATGCAAGTATATCCCTCCTTAAATAAGGAGACCAAAACTGTACGCAGTACTCCAGGTGTGGTCTCACCAACGCCCTGTACAGTTGTAGCAAAACGTATCTACTTTTATACGCTATTCCCCTTGAAATAAAGGCCAACATTCCATTTGCCTTCCTAATTACTTGCTGCACCTGCATGTTAATTTTTCTGTTTCATGTACGAAGACACCTAAATCCCGCATTCTGTAGTCTTTCTCCATTTAAATAATATTTTTCTTTTCTATTCCTACCAAAGTGGGTAACTTCACATTTTCCCACATTATACTCCATAAGAGATTAACGTGTAAAGTTAAGGCACATGGGATTGGGGGCAAGGTATTGACTTGGATAGAGAACTGTTTGGCAGACAGAAAGCAAAGAGTTGGAATAAACGGGTCTTTTTCCGAGTGGCAGGCAGTGACTAGTGGGGTACCGCAGGGATTGGTCCTTGGACCCCAGCTGTTCACAATATATATTAATGATCTAGACAAGGGAACTAGATGTAATATCTCCAAATTTGCAGACGACACAAAGCTGGGTGGGCGTGTGTGCTGTGAGGAGGATGCCGAGACACTCCAGGATGATTTGGGCAGGTTGGATGATTGGGCAGAAGCATGGCAGATGCAATATAACGTGGATAAATGTGAGGTTATGGGTATGGGTAGAACTGAGAAATACCAAAGGGCAGAAAACGTTAGTGGGAGTGGTGTATAGACCCCCAAACAATAATGCAGAGGTTGGGGATGGCATTAAAAGGGAAATTAGAGAAGCGTGCAATAAGGGCACAGCAATTATCATGGGTGACTTTAATCTACATATAGATTGGGCTAACCAAATTAGTAACAATACAGTGGAGGAGGAATTCCTGGAGTGTTTACGGGATGGTTTCCTGGACCAATATGTCGAGGAACCAACTAGGGATCAGGCCATCTTAGACTGGGTATTATGCAATGAGAAAGGATTAATTAGCAATCTTGTTGTGCGAGGCCCCTTGGGTCGGAGCGATCATAATATGATAGAATTCTTCATTAAGATGGAGAGTGAAGTAGTTGACTCAGAGACTAAGGTCCTGAATTTAAATAAAGGAAACTACGATGGTATGAGGCGCGAGTTGGGTAGGATTGATTTGGGTAATGTCACTCAAAGGGTTGACGGTGGATAGGCAATGGCAAACATTCAAAGATCGCATGGATGAACTACAGAATTTATTTATCCCAGTTTGGCATAAAAATAAATCAAAAAAGGTGACTCAACCGTGGCTAACAAGGGAAATTAGGGATAACATAAGATCCAAAGAGAGGACATATAAATTGGCCAAAAATGCAGCAAACCTGAGGATTGGGAGCAGTTTAGGATTCAGCAAAGGAGGACAAAGGGATTAATTAAGAGGGGGGAAATAGATTATGAAAGTAAGCTTGCAGGGAACATAAAAACTGACTGTAAAAGCTTTTATAGATATGTGAAGAGAAAAAGATTGGTGAAGTCAAGCATAGGTCCCTTACAGTCAGAATCAGGGGAATTTATAATGGGGAACAAAGAAATGGCTGACCAATTAAATACATATTTTGGTTCTGTATTCACAAAGGAGGGCACAAATAACCTCCCAGAGATGTTGGGGAACATAGGCACTAATGAGAGGGAGGAACTGAAAGAAGTCAGTATTTGTAGGGAAATGGTGTTGGGGAAGTTGATGGGATTGAAGGCCGATAAATCCCCAGGGCCTGATAATCTACATCCTAGGGTACTTAAGGAAGTGGCCCTAGAAATTGTAGATGCATTGCTGGTCATCTTCCAGAACTCGATAGACTCTGGAACAGTCCCCATGGATTGGAGGGTAGCTAATGTTACCCCACTATTCAAAAAAGGTGGTAGAGAAAAAGCGGGGAATTATAGACCGGTAAGCCTGACATCGATAGTGGGGAAAATGCTAGAGTCCATTATAAAAGATGTAATAGCAGAGCACTTGGAAAGCAGTGACAGGATCGGACAAAGTCAACATGGATTTACAAAAGGTAAATCATGCTTGACTAATCTACTGGAATTTTTTGAGGATGTAACTGGTAAAATAGATAAGGGAGAACCAGTGGATGCGGTGTATTTGGACTTTCAGAAGGCTTTTGATAAGGTCCCGCATAAGAGATTAGCGTGCAAAATTAAGGCATATGGGATTGGGGGCAAGGTATTGACTTGGATAGAGAACTGGTTGGCAGATAGAAAGCAAAGAGTTGGAATAAACGGGTCATTTTCCGAGTGGCAGGCAGTGACTAGTGGGGTACTGCAAGGATCGGTCCTAGGACCCCAGCTGTTCACAATATATATTAATGATCTGGATGAGGGAATTGGATGTAATATCTCCAAATTTGCAGATGACACAAAGCTGGGTGGGAGGGTATGCTGTGAGGAGGATGTTGTGAAACTCCAGTACGATTTGGACAGGCTGGGTGATTGGGCAGAAACATGGCAAATGCACTATAATGTGGATAAATGTGAGGTTATCCACTTTGGTGGCAAAAACAGGAAGGCAGATTATTATTTGAATGGCAATAGATTGGGAGAAGCGGAAGTGCAAAGAGACCTGGGTGTTCTTGTGCACCAGTTGCTGAAGGTAAGCATGTAGGTGCAGCAGTCGGTTAAGAAGGCAAATGGTATGTTGGCCTTCGTAGCAAGAGGGTTTGAGTACAGGAACAAGGATGTCTTGCTGCAGTTGTACAGGGCCTTGGTGAGATCGCACCTTGCGTATCGTGTGCAGTTTTGGTCGCCTTATCTGAGGAAGGATGTACTTGCCATGGAAGGAGTGCAGCGAAGATTCACCAGGCTGATACCTGGGATGGCAGGAATGACGTATGAGGAGAGATTGTGTCGATTGGGCTTATACTCACTGGAGTTTAGAAGATTGAGAGGGGATCTCATCGAAACCTATAAAATTCTGTCAGGCCTGCACAGACCAGATGCAGGAAGGATGTTCCTGATGTCCGGGGAGTCCAGAACCAGGGGTCATAGTCTAAGGATAAGGGGTAAGCCATTTAGGACTGAAATGAGGAGGAATTTCTTCACCCAGAGAGTGGTGAACCTGTGGAATTCTCTGCCACAGAGGGCGGTGGAGGCCAGTTCATTAAATATATTCAAGAAGGAGTTGGATATATTTCTTAAGGCTAAAGGGATCAAGGGATATGGGGAGAAGGCAGGGACAAGGTACTGAATTTGGATGATCAGCCATGATCTCATTGAATGGTGGAGCAGGCTCGAGGGGCCGAATGGCCTACTCCTGCTCCTATCTTCTATGTTTCTATGTTCCTATGGCAGGAATGACATATGAGGAGAGATTGGGTCGATTGGGCTTGTACTCGCTGAAGTTTAGAAGAATGAGAGGGGATCTCATTGAAACGTATAAAATTCTGACAGGACTGGACAGACTAGATGCAGGAAGGATGTTCCCGATGGTCATGGAGTCCAGAACCAGGGGTCACAGTCTAAGGATAAGGGGTAAGCCATTTAGGACAGAAATGAGGAGGAATTTCTTCACCCAGAGAGTGGTGAACCTGTGGAATTCTCTGCCACAGAAGGCAGTAGAGGCCAATACATTAAATATATTCAAGAAGGAGTTGGATATATTTCTTAAGGCTAAAGGGATCAAGGGGTATGGGGAGAAAGCAAGGACCGGGTACTGAATTTGAATGATCAGCCATGTTTGCATTGAATGTTGGAGCAGGCTCGAGGGGCCGAATGGCCTACTCCTGCTCCTATCTTCTAGGTTTCTTTGTTTCTATGTTTCTGCCAAATTCTTGCCCACTCACTTAACCTATCTATATCCCTTTTCAGACTCTTTGTGTCCTCCTTACAACTTGCTTTCTCACCTATCTTTGTATCGTCCGCAAATTTGGCTACAATACACTCGCTTCCTTAATCCAAGTCGTTAATATAGATTGTAAATAATTGAGGTCCCAGCACTGATCCCTGTGGCACCCCACTAGTTACAGATTGCCATCCTGAAAATGACCCATTTACCTTGACTCTCTCTTTTCTGTTAGTTAGCCTATCCTCTATCCAATCTAATATATTACCCCCAACACCATGAGCTCTTATCTTATGCAGTAACCTTTTATGTGGCACCTTGTCGAATGCCTTTTGGAAATCCACATACACTACATCTATTTGTTCCCCTTTATCCACCCTGCTCATTACCTCCTCAAAGAACTCTAATAGATTTGTCAAACACGATTTCCCTTTCATAAAACCATGCTGACTCTGATTGTATTATGATTTTCTAAATGTCCTGCTGCAACTTCCTTAATAATGAATTTGAGTATTTTGCCAATGACAGATGTTAGGCTAACTGGCCTATAGTTTCCTGCTTTCTGTCTCCCTCCTTTTTTGAATAAGGGCGTTACATTTGCGGTTTTTCAATCCGCTGGGACTTTTCCAGAGTTAAGGGAATTTTGGAAGATTACAACCAATGCATCCACTATCTGTAGCCACTTCTTTTAAGACCCTGGGATGCAGGCCATCAGGTCCAGGGAACTTGTTAGCCTTTAGACCTGTAAGTTTGTCTAGCACTTTTTTTCTCGTGATAGTAATTGTTTTAAGTTCCTCCCTCCCTTTTGCCCCTTGATTTTCTACTATTACTGGGATGTTTTTAGTGTCCTCTACCGTGAAGACAGATACAAAATATTTGTTCAATGCCTCTGCCATTTCCTTGTTTCCCATTATTATTTCCCCAGTCTCGTCCTCTAAGGGACCAACGTTTACTTTAGCTACTCTCTTCCTTTATATATACCTGTAGAATCTCTTACTGTCAGTATTTATTGATTGTATTATGATTTTCTAAATGCCCTGCTATTACCTTAATAATGGATTCCAGACCTGAAACGAACTCTGTTTTTCTCTCTCCACAGAACCTGCCTGACCTGCTGAGTATTTCCAGCACTTTCTGTTTTTATTTCAGATTTCCAGCAGTCGCAGTTTTTTGCTTTTGTATTTTTGTTTCACTAAAACAGATTATCAGGTCATTATCATATTGCTGTGTGTGGGAGCTTGCTGTGCGCAAATTGGCTGCCGCGTTTCCTACATTACAACAGTGACTACACTTCAAAAAGTACTTAATTGGCTGTAAAGTGCTTTGGGAAGTCCTGAGGTCAGAAAAGGTGCTATATAAATGCAAGACCTTTCTTTAATAAAGGGGATGAGGGGCTTCAGTTATGTGGAGAGACTGGAGAAGCCGGGATTGTTCTTCTTAGCGCAGAAAAGGCTAAGGGGAGATTTAATTCAGTTGTTTAAAATTATGAAAGGATTTGGTAGAGTAAATAAGGAGAAACTGTCTCTCCTGGCAGGAGGGGTGATCACCAGAGGACACAGATTTAAGGTCATTGGCAAAAGAGCCAGAGGGGAGAAGCAGTGAGTTTTTTTACTCAGTGAGTTGTTGTGATCTGGAATGCGCTGCCTGAAAGGGCGGTGGAAATAAATTCAATAGTGACTTTCAAAAGGGAATTGGATAAATACTTGGAATTTGCAGGGCTACGGGGAAAGAGCAGGGCAGTGGGACTAATTGAAGTGGGACTCTCTTTCAAAGAGCCAGCACAGGCAAGATGGGCTGCATGGCCTCCTTCTGTGCTGTATCATTCATACAATAGGGTAACGTAAACTCTGAAAGACTGTGGAGCATCGCCACTTCAAGGCGCAGACAAGAGGCTGCAGGAAACAGGCCCAGCACCTGAACCCCCTGTTTGATGGCCTCAAGTGGTGGCGATGCCACATGAGGTAGCAGTGAGGAGGGAGGCCCTCGATGCATAGGATTACATAGGATTACATAGGATATACGGCACAGAAACAGGCCATTCGGCCCAACCAGTCCATGCCGGTGTTTATGCTCCACTTGAGCCTCCTCCCAACTTTCCTCATCTAAATAAGAACATAAGAAATAGGAGCAGGAGTAGGCCATTCGGCCCCTCGAGCCTGCTCCGCCATTCAATAAGATCATGGCTGATCTGATCTTGGCCTCAACTCCACTTTCCTGCCCGCTCCCCATAACCCTCGACTCCCCTGTTTTACAAATATCTGTCCATCTCCACCTTGACTATATTCAATGACTCCGCCTCCACAGCTCTCTGGGGTAGAGGATTCCAAAGATTCACAACCCTCTGAGAGAAGAAATCTATCAGCATAACCCTCTATTCCCTTCTCCCTCATATACTTGTCCAGCCTCCCCTTAAATGCATCTATACTTTTCACTTCAACCACTCCCTGTGGGAGCGAGTTCCACATTCTCACCGCTCTCTGGGGAAAGAAGTTTCTTCTGAATTCCCCATTGGATTTCTTGGTGACTATCTTATATTGATGGCCTCTAGTTATGCTCTTCCCCACAAGTGGAAACATTCTCTCTGTATCCACTCTATCAAAACCTTTCATAATTTTAAAGACCTCTATTAGGTCACCCCTCAGCCTTCCCTTTTCAAGAGAAAAGAGACCCAGCCTGTTCATCCTTTCCTGATATGTATACCCTCGCATTTCTGGTATCATCCTTGTAAATCTTCTCTGCACCCTCTCCAGTGCCTCTATATCCTTTTTATAATATGGCGACCAGAACTGTGCGCAGTACTCCAAGTGTGGTCTAACCAAGGTTCGATACAGGTTTAGCATAACCTCCCTACTTTTCAATTCTATCCCCCTAGAAAGAAACCCGTGTGCTTGGTTTGCTTTTTTTATGGCTTTGCTAACCTGTGTCGCAACTTTTAGTGATTTGTGTATTTGTACTCCGAGATCCCTTTGTTCCTCTACCCCACCTAGACTCGCACCCTCCAAGTGATAAGTGACCTCCCTATTCTTCCTACCAAAATGTAATACCTCACATTTATCTGTGTTGAACTTCATTTGCCAATTATATGCCCATTCTGCAAGTTTATTAATGTCCTCCTGTAATTTGTTGCAGTCCTCCTCAGTATTGACTATCGCCCCACCCCAATTTGGTGTCGTCCACAAAGTTAGAAATTGTGTTTTTTGATTCCTAAGTCTAAATTGTTAATGTAAATTGTGAACAGCGGTTGTCCCAGCACTGATCCTTGTGGAACACCACTACCCACCTTCTGCCACTGTGAATACCTACCCTTTACTCCTACTCTCTGCTTTCTGTCCTGAAGCCAGCCAGCAATCCATTCTGCTACTTGCCCCCAACTCCACATTCTCTGCCCTTGTTCATCAGTCTATTATGGGGTACCTTATCGAAGGCCTTTTGAAAATCCAGATAAATTACATCTACTACATTACCCTTGTCTACTCTGTCTGTACCTCTTCAAAAAATTGAATAAGGTTGGTCAAGCAAGATTTTCCCTTTTGAAGTCCATGTTGACTATTCATTATTATATCTTTGGCTTCAAGATGTTCTTCTATTTTCTCCTTTAGTAGGGATTCCATTATTTTTCCTACCACCAATGTTAAGCTGACTGGTCTATAATTCCTTGGGCATGTTCTATGCCATCCAATGATACCAGCCATACAGGCTAGCATTGCGGCAAAGAGCTGGAAACAGACTTCAGAAAAGAAAAATACATTTACCGCTGCCTAGCAACCCTAGACTCCCACGTCACAGCAATATGATTTACATCTAACGTGTTTCTCGTCAGAATGTTGGTAAATGGTGAGCAGGATGGGTATGACCCACATTAATATTTAAATGAAGTGCCCACCTATTTAAATTGTAGATACAGACACGCCCCCATATTAATATTTAAGTAAAGTGCCCGCCTCTTTCAGGCAGATATTTCCCCTGCCGCTGATCCCGCCCAGTGCAAAATGCACGAGGACATAAAATGTGCAGAGTTGTAGCAGGTGGGAGAAAAATCTGGCCAATCGATTCGTACAAATCAGGAAGGTCCCCCCACAGCCCCCGATCTCGGTGCAGCAGTAGGGGGCGCTAAACTTGCCCTCAGTGCCCCTGGGCGAAGGGAAGGAAGAATCAGCCGGGGTTCTTGTCCCATGGGCTACCATCTTTGGGGAGCCCTCATTGGAAACTGCAGGCGTGAGTCGAGGGCAGGGTCCGTTGCAGTTGCCCCGAACTAAACTCGCTGAAATCCAGCACCGATTGGTGCAGGAACCGTGCATTGGGAAGTGTTGGGCTCTGGTGTTGCAGAGTTGATGAAATCAGTTGGCGCGATGTGTGGCACTTCAAGTCCACAGTGCGTGCATTATGTGTCACGGGTACAAGCACGGCTTGGTTGACGTGCCTGGGCATGCCCAGTGGACAAGAGCAGCTGCTGTACAAAACCAAGGAGCTTGACCTTAGACCTGGATTACAAGGCAGGAGCATGATGTACCTGCGCACTACAGGTCCCAGCCAAGAGCAGGGCATCTGCTGATTGTTTGTTGGGCTCAGGCACGCCTGCTGGCTTTTCCCAGCAGGATATTTGGGAGAGAATGCAGAGAGAGTAATTATCCCAAGTGGCAGCCGTGGCTGCACTGTCGGAGGGGCAGTACTGAGGGAGCGCCGCACTGTCGCTGAAGCAGTACTGAGGAAATGTTGCACTGTCAGAGGGTCAGTAATGAGCGAGCGCCGCACTGTCGCAGGGTCAGTACTGAGGGGAAACTGCACTGTCGGAGGGACAGTACTGAGGGAGTGCTGCACTCTCGAAGGGGCAGTACTGTGGAAGTGCTTCACTGTCGGAGGGGCGGTTCTGAGGGAGTGCTGCACTATCGGAGTGTCAATACTGAGAGAGCACTGAACTGTCAGAGGGTCAGTACTGAGGGAATACTGCACTGTCGGAGGGGCAGTACTGAGGGAGTGCTGCACTGTCGGAGGGGCAGTTCTGAGGGAATAATGCACTGTCTGAGGGGCACTACTAAGGGAGCACTGCACTCTCGGAGGGGCAGTAATGAGGGAGTGCGGCACTGTCGGAGGGGCAGTTCTGAGGGAGCACTGCACTGTCGGAGGGATGTATTGAGGGAGTGCTGCACTCTCGGAGGGGCAATACTTAAAGAAAGGTGCACTGTCGGATGGGCTGTACTGAGTGAGTTCTGCACTGTCAGAGGGGCAGTACTGAGGGAGTTCTGCACTGTCGGAGGGGCAGTACTGAGGGAATACTGCACTGCCGGAGGGGCAGTACTGAGGGAGTGTTGCATTGTCGGAGAGGCAGTTCTGAGGGAGTGCTGCACTGTCGGAGGGCTGTACTGAAGGAGTGCTGCACTCTCAGAGGGGCAGTACTGAGGGAATGCTGCACTGTTGGAGAGGCAGTACTGAGGGTATGCTGCACTGTCGGAGGGTCAGTACTGAGGGAATGCTGCACTGTCAGAGGGGCAGTACTGAGGGTATGCTGCACTGTTGGAGGGGCAGTACTGAGGGAATGCTGCACTTTCGGAGAGGCAGTACTGAGGAAGTACTGCACTGTCGGAGGGGCAGTACTGAGTGAGTGCTGACCTGACGGCGGAGCAGTGCTGAGGGAGCGCCGCACTGCCGGAGGGTCAGTACTGATGGAGTGCTGCACTGTCAGAGGGGCAGTACTGAGGGAGTTCTGCACTGTCTGAGGGGCAGTACTGAGGGAATACTGCACTGTCGGAGGGGCAGTACTGAGGGAGTGCCGCACTCTCGGAGAGGCAGTAATGAGGGAGGGTTGCATTGCCGGAGAGGCAGTTCTGAGGGAGTGCTGCACTGTCGGAGGGCTGTACTGAGGGAGTGCTGCACATCTCGGAGGGGCAGTACTGAGGGAGTGCTGCACTGTTGGAGAGGCAGTACTGAGGAGCGCAGCACTGTCGCTGAAGCAGTACTGAGGAAATGTTGCACTGTCAGAGGGTCAGTAATGAGCGAGCGCCGCACTGTCGCAGGGTCAGTACTGAGGGTAAACTGCACTGTCGGAGGGGCAGTACTGAGGGAGTGCTGCACTCTCAAAGGGGCAGTACAGTGGAAGTGCTTCACTGTCGGAAGGGCAGTACTGAGGCAGTGCTGCACTGTCGGAGGGGCAGTACTGAGGGAGCGCTGCACTGTCGGAGGGGCAGTACTGAGGGAGCGCTGCATTGTCGGAGGGGCAGTACTGAGGGAGCGCTGTACTGTCGGAGAGGCAGTTCAGAGGGAGTGCTGCACTGTCTGAGGGCTGTACTGAGGGACTGCTGCACTGTTGGGGTGCAGTGTTGCGGGAGTGCTGCACTGTCAGAGGGTCAGTACTGAGGGAATGCTGCACTGTCGGAGGAGCAGTACTGAGGGAGTGCTGCACTGTCAGAGGGTCAGTACTGAGGGAATGCTGCACTGTCGGAGGGTCAGTACTGAGGGAATGCTGCACTGTCGGAGGGGCAGTACTGAGGGAATGCTGCACTTTCGGAGAGGCAGTACTGAGGAAGTACTGCACTGTCGGAGGGGCAGTACTGAGTGAGTGCTGAACTGTCAGAGGAGCAGTGCTGAGGGAGCGCTGCACTGCCGGAGGGTCAGCACTGAGGGAGTGCTGCACTGTCAGAGGGGCAGTACTGAGGGAGTTCTGCACTGTCTGAGGGGCAGTACTGAGGGAATACTGCACTGTCGGAGATGCAGTACTGAGGGAGTGCCGCACTCTCGGAGGGGCAGTAATGAGAGAGTGTTGCATTGTCGGAGAGGCAGTTCTGCGGGAGCGCTGCACTGTCGGAGGGCTGTACTGAGGGAGTGCTGCACTCTCGGATGGGCAGTACTGAGGGAGTTCTGCACTGTTGGAGAGGCAGTACTGAGGAGTGCGGCACTGTCGCTGAAGCAGTACTAAGGAAATGCTGCACTGTCAGAGGATCAGTAATGAGCGAGCGCCGCACTGTCGCAGGGTTAGTACTGAGGGTACACTGCACTGTCGGAGGGGCAGTACTGAGGGAGTGCTGCACTCTCGGAGGGGCAGTACTGAGGGAATAATGCGCTGTCTGAGGGGCAGTACTGAGGGAGTGCTGCACTGTCAGTGGGGCAGTACTGAGGGAGTGCCGCACTGTTGGAGGGGCAGTACTGAGCAAGTGCTGCACTCTCGGAGGGGCAGTACTGAGGAAATACTGCACTGTCGGAGGGTCAGTAATGAGGGAGCGCCGCACTTTCGGAGGTTCAGTACTGAGGGTAAACTGCACTGTCGGAGGGCAGCACTGAGGGAGTGCTGCACTCTCGGAGGGGCAGCACTGTGGAAGTGCTGCACTGTCGGAGGGGCAGATCTGAGGGATTGCTGCACTGTCGGAGGGGCAATACTGAGGGACCTCTGAACTGTCAGAGGGTCAGTACTGAGGGATTTCTGCACTGTCAGATGGGCAGTACTGAGGGAGTGCTGCACCGTCGGTGGGGCAGCACTGAGGGAGCACTGCCCTTTCGGAGAGTCGGTACTGAGGGAATGCTGCACTTTTGGAGGGGCAGTTCTGAGGGACCACTGCTCTATCATAGGGTCAGTACTAAGGGAGATCTGAACTGTGGGAGGGGCAGTACTGAGGAAGTGCTGCACTGTCATAGGGGCAGTACTGAGGGAGTTCTGCACTGTGTGATGGGCAGTACTGAGGGAGCGCTGCACTGTCAGAGGGTATGTACTGAGGGAGCACTGAACTGTCAGAGGTTCAGTACTGAGAGAGTGCTGCACTGTCGGAGGTGCAGTATTGAGGGAGTTCAGCACTATTGGAGGGTCAGTACTGAGGGAATACTGCACTGTCGGAGGGGCAGTACTGAGGGAGCGCTGCACTGTCAGAGGGTCAGTCCTGAGGGAGTACTGAACTGTCAGAAGGTCAGTGCTGAGGGAATACTGCACTTTCGGAGGGGCATTACTGAGGTAGTGCTGCAATGTCGGAGGGGCAGTACTGAGGGAGCGCTGTACTGTCAGAGGGGCAGTACGGAGGGAATGCTGCACTGTCAGAGGGTCAGTAATGAGGGAGCGCCGCACTGCCGGAGGGTCAGTACTGAGGGAGTGCTGCACTGTCAGCGGTGCAGTACTGAGTGAGCACTGCACTGTCGGATGGGCAGTACTGAGGGAGCACTGCACAATCGGTGGGACATACAGAGGGAGCGCTATATTGTTGGAGGAGCAGTACTGAGTGAGTTCTGCACAGACGTAGGGGCAGTACTGAGGGAGTGCCACACTGCCGGAAGGGCAGTACAGAGGGAGCGCTGCACTATCCGGGGGGGTCAGTCCTGAGGGAGCGCTACACTGTCGGTGGGGCAGTACTGAGTGAGTTCTGCACAGACGTAGGGACAGTACTGAGGAAGTGCTGCACTGTCGGAGGTGCTGTACTGAGGGAGCACAGCACTATCAGAGGGGCAGTACTGAGGGAGTGTTGCACTGTCGGAGGGGCAGTACTAAGGGAGTGATGTGCCTCAATAAATCCGAGACTCGATGTTAGCGAAACGAAACAAGGCTTTTATTGACTTAGAAGGTAACACACAGAGGAGAATGTATCTTCCATCCAGAGGTCTGCCGTACTGGATGTGCTGCAGGCTGGGCCAGCTTACATAGGAGCCAGGTATGGGCGGAGCCCTACACACAGTACAATACAATGGAAATGAAACTGAAACCAACCACAGTCACAGGCAGAGAAATACTGATGAGTGATGAATGGAATGTTTCATCACAGGGAGTGCTGCACTGTCGGAGGGACAGTACTGAGGGAGTGCTGCACTGTCAGATGGGCAGTAATGAGGGAACGGCGTACTGTTGGAGGGGCAGTACTGAGGGAGCACTGCACTGTCGGAGGGGCAGCACTGAGGGAGCGCTGCACTGTCGGAGGCCATACTGAGGGAGTTCTACACTGTCGTTGGGCCAGTACTGAGGGTGTTCTGCACTGTCGTAGGGTCAGTACTGAGGGAATGCTGCACTGTCAGAGGGCAGTACTGAGGGAGTGCTGCACTGTCGGAGGGCAGTACTGAGGGAGTGTCGCACTGTCGGAGGGGCAGTACTGAGGGAGCGCTGCACTGTCGGATGGGCTGTACTGAGTGAGTGCTGTACTGTCGGAGGTGCAGTACCGTGGGAGCGCCGCACTGTCAGAGGATCTGTAATGAAGGAATGCTGCACTCTCGGAGGCGCAGTACTGAGGGAGCGCTGCACTGTCGGTGGGTCAGTACTGAGGATGTTCTGCACTGTTGGAGGCGCAGTACTGAGGGAGCACTGCACTGTCGGAGGGGCAGTACTGAGGGAGCGCTGCACTGTCGGAGGCCATATTGAGGGAGTTCTACACTGTCGTTGGGTCAGTACTGAGGGTGTTCTGCACTGTCGTAGGGTCAGTACTGAGGGAATGCTGCACTGTCAGAGGGCAGTACTGAGGGAGTGCTGCACTGTCGGATGGCAGTACTGAGGGAGTGTCGCACTGTCGGAGGGGCAGTACTGAGGGAGCGCTGCACTGTCGGATGGGCAGTACTGAGTGAGTGCTGTACTGTCAGAGGTGCAGTACCGAGGGAGCGCCGCACTGTCAGAGGATCTGTAATGAAGGAATGCTGCACTCTCGGAGGCACAGTACTGAGGGAGCGCTGCACTGTCGGTGGGTCAGTACTGAGGATGTTCTGCACTGTTGGAGGCGCAGTACTGAGGGAGCACTGCACTGTCGGAGGGGCAGTACTGAGGGAGCGCTGCACTGTCGGAGGCCATATTGAGGGAGTTCTACACTGTCGTTGGGTCAGTACTGAGGGTGTTCTGCACTGTCGTAGGGTCAGTACTGAGGGAATGCTGCACTGTCAGAGGGCAGTACTGAGGGAGTGCTGCACTGTCGGAGGGCAGTACTGAGGGAGTGCTGCACTGTCGGAGGGGCAGTACTGAGGGAGTGCTGCACTGTTGGAGGGGCAGTACTGAGGGAGTGCTGCACTGTTGGAGGGCAGTACTGAGGGAGCGCTGCACTGTCAGAGGGGCAGTACTGAGGGAGTGCTGCACTGTCGGAGGGGCAGTACTGAGGGAGTGCTGCACTGTTGGAGGGGCAGTACTGAGGGAGTTCAGCACTGTCGGACGGTCAGAACTGAGGGAATACTGAACTGTCTGCGGGGCACTACTGAGGGAGCGCTGCACTGTCGGAGGGGCAGTTCTGAGGGAGCGCTGCACTGTCAGAGGGGCAGTGCTGAGGGAATGTTGCACTTTCGGAGGTGCAGTGCTGTGGGAGCACTGCACTGTTGAAGGGGCAGTACTGAGTTAGCACTGCACTGTCAGAGGGACAGTACTGAGGGATTGCTGCACTGTCGGAAGGGCAGTACTGTGGGAGCGTTTCACTCTCAGAGGGGCAGTACTGAGGGAGCACTGCACTGTTTGAGGGGCAGTACTGAGGGAGCACAGCAGTGGCGGAGGGGCAGTACTGAGGGAATGCTGCACTGTCAGAGGTGCCCTCTTCCTGATCAGTTGTTAGGTGGAAGTAAAAGATCCCATGGCACTTTTAAAGAAAGACAGACTTGCATTTATATAGCGCCTTTCACGACCACCGGACGTCTCAAAGCGCTTTACAGCCACTGAAGCACTTTTAAAGTGCAGTCACTGTTGTAATGTAGGAAACATGGCAGCATTTTTGCGCACAGGAAGAGCCCACAACAGCAATGGTGGAGCAGGCTCGAGGGGCCGAATGGCCTACTCCTGCTCCTATCTTCTATGTGATAATGACCAGATAATCTAGATACATCCACAGGAAATGTGCTGCAGCCTGGTCAGTTATCTCATTGTTTTTCTGGTGTAAGCTAACTGCCCCACTACAGCATAGAAACAAAGAAACATAGAAACATAGAAGATAGGAGCAGGAGTAGGCCATTCGGCCCCTCGAGCCTGCTCCACCATTTAATGAGATCATGGCTGATCATCCAAATTCAGTACCCTGTCCCTGCCTTCTCCCCATATCCCTTGATCCCTTTAGCCTTAAGAAATATATCTAACTCCTTCTTGAATATATTTAATGAATTGGCCTCAGCTGCCTTCTGTGGTAGAGAATTCCACAGGTTCACCACTCTCTGGGTGAAGAAATTCCTCCTCATCTCAGTCCTAAATGGCTTACCCCTTATCCTTAGACTGCGACCCCTGGTTCTGGACTCCCCCGCCACCGGGAACATCCTTCCTGCATCTAGTCTGTCGAGTCCTGTTAGAATTTTATACGTTTCAATGAGATCCCCTCTCATTCTTCTAAACTCTAGTGAATATAAGCCTAATCGACACAATCTCTCTTCATACATCATTCCTGCCATCCCAGGTATCAGTCTGGTGAATCTTCGCTGCACTCCCTCCATGGCAAGAACATCCTTCCTCAGGTAAGGTGACCAAAACTGCACACAATACTCAAGGTGTGGTCTCACCAAGGCCCTGTACAACTGCAGCAAGACATCCTTGCTCCTGTACTCGAATCCTCTCGCTATGAAGGCCAACATACCATTTGCCTTCTTAACCGCCTGCTGCACCTGCATGCTTACCTTCAGCGACTGGTGCACAAGGACACCCAGGTCTCGTTGCACTTCCCCATCTCCCAATCTATTGCTGTTCAGATAATAATCTGCCTTCTTGTTTTTGCCACCAAAGTGGATAACCTCGCATTTATCCACATTATACTACATCTGCCATGCATCTGCCCAATCACCCAACCTGTCCAAACAGTGACTATATTTTTAAAAGTAGTTAATTGGTTGTGAAATATTTTGGGGCGTCCTGCTATATAAATGCAGCTCTTTCTTCCATTTCAATTCTATACATTCTTCGGTAGCGTGTTATCATTTGAACCTAAGCTTCTGCAGATGACACTCTGGCCAACCCATGGCCTCTGGGCATCCCGTGCTGGCACTTATCCAGATGTTTCGCGGCAACAAAAGCAACATCAAGTAGAGCGCGAGGAAGGAAAATAATAATTAAAAGAACCTGTTAGGACTGCATGCTGCCTGTCATTGTGCGGGACTGAGTCACACACATTACCTGCACTCCCTGGCCTGTGCTGGGCTACCCAATCTCACCTGAGGCAGCTGTTGAGAGTGGAGGGGGAGCAGAAGCGGTTTCCTGTAAACTAACTGCGCTCTAGTGAGTCGTGGTGGGCCAGTTATCAGACTTGGCTCTGACAGCTTCCATCATGGTTGTTGTGATCTGGAATGCGCTGCCTGAAAGGGCGGTGGAAGCAGATTTAACAGTAAATTTTAAAAGGAACTGGATAAACACTTGAAAAGGAGAAATTTGCAGGGCTGTGCGGAAAGAGCAGGGGGAGCGGGGGGGGCCGGGGGTGTGGGACTGATTTGAGAGCTCTTTCAAAGAGCTGGCACAGGCATGAAGGGGCAGAATGGCCTCCTTCTGTGTAATACCATCCTATGATTGAAGAGGATGCCAACACTGATCCACTAATCGTCCTCCCCTAAATCTCGCCACCTCCTTCGGCTCCTTTGAAAACCTTCTCAAAAAAATCTTGTCGACCTGACCTTTGGCCGACCTCTCGGTTCTGAGGTTTGTGTCGGGCTTTTGTTTAACCCTACCCGCGCAGCGCCTTGCGTTAAAGGTCTACCATGAGTGCAAGTTGCTCTCCTTGTTGTCCAGGATCACGCGGGAAGGCCGGCCAGTTGGATGCAGTACTGGAGAGCAATTAGTCTCTGCGTACTGTACCCCAGGAAAAGGGCAGCACCTTCTAGGTGGAGGAGGTAGACATGGGAGACAACATCCAAACTGACAGAAAGAAAGAACTTGCATTTCTCCAGCGCCTTTCAAAACCTCAGGATGTCCCAAAACAGTTTACAGCCAATGAAGTACTTTTTGAAGTATAGTCCCTGTTTTAATGTAGGAAGCAGAGCAGCCAATTTACTCACAGCAAGATCCCCAAAACAGCACTGTGATAATGACCATGAAATAAACGGGTCTTTTTCCAAGTGGCAGGCAGTGACCAGTGGGGTACCGCAGGGATCGGTCCTAGGACCCCAGCTATTCACAATATATATTAATGATCCAGACGAGGGAACTAGATGTAATATTTCCAGGTTTGCAGATGACACAAAGCTGGGTTGGCATGTGTGCTGTGAGGAGGATGCCGAGAAACTCCAGTATGATTTGGACAGGCTGGGTAATTGGGCAGGTGTGTGGCAGATGCAGTATAATGTGGATAAATGTGAGGTTATCCACTTTGGTGGCAAAAACAGGAAGGCAGATTATTTGGAAGGTAGACAGACTAGGTGCAGGAAGGATGTTCCCGATGGTGGGGGAGTCCAGAACCAGGGGTCACAGTCTAAGGATAAGGGGTAAGCCATTTAGGACAGAGGTGAGGAGGACTTTCTTCACCCAGAGAGTGGTGTTCCCTCCCAGTCAGGAGTGTTCCCTCCCAGTCGGAGAACACTTCAGCAGTCAAGGACATTCAGCCTCCGATCTTCGGGTAAGCATTCTCCAAGGCGGCCTTCGAGACACACGACAACGCAAAATCGTCGAGCGGAAACTGATAGCCAAGTTCCGCACCCATGAGGACGGCCTCAACCGAGATCTTGGGTTCATTACCCCACCTGACGTAGGGTCATCCAGACTCGAGTCGACATTGGCTTGTTCTCTCTACACAGATGCGGCCAGACCTGCTGTGATTTCCAGCAAAAAAAATGTTTTTTGTCTGTTTTTTTGTTTTTCATACAGACCCCAGCATCTGCAATATTTGACCCCTTGTGACCCCACCTCATTGTTCTTTGATGTAATGTTTTCCTGACTGACCTGTTTGGACACCATTCACACCTTTGATTGCTGTGATTATCTCTCTGCCGAGGTGTGATAAATGGCAGTTGGAAACATTACCTGTAATCATCTGACATGATTCTCTGACTACATAAGCTGTGTCTTTATGCATTTCTCCACTTCACCTGACAAAGGAGCAGCGCTCCGAAAGCTTGTGATTTCAAATAAAGCTGTTGGACTATAACCTGGTGTTGTGTGACTTCTTACATTTGTTACCTCCAGACTCGACTATTCCAACGCTCTCCTGGCCATCCTCCCACCTTCCACCCTCCATAGACTTGAGCTCATCCAAAACTCTGCTGCCCGTCTCCTAACTGGCACCAAATCCCGTTCACCCATCACCCCCTGTGTCTGGCAACATCTCAATTTTTAATTTCTCATCCTTGTTGTCAAATCCCTCCATAGCCTTGTCCCTCCCTATCTCTGTAATCTCCTCCAGCTCCACAACCCCTCCGAGATATCTGCGCTCCTCCAATTCTGCCCTCTTGCGCATCCCTGATTATAATCGCTCCACCATTGGCGGTCGTGCCTTCTGTTGCCCTGGGCCCTAAGCTCTGGAATTCCCTGCCTAAATCTCTCCACCTCTCTACCTCTCCTCACTTTTAAGACGCTCCTTAAAACCTACCTATCCAAGCTTTTGGTCACCAGTCCTAACATCTCCTTATGTGACTCGGTGTCAAATTTTGCCTGATAATCGCTCCTGTGAAGTGCCTTGGAAAGTTTTACTACATTAAAGGTGCTATATAAATGAAAGTTGTAGTTGTTGTTTCAGCTGCCCTTCTTATGACCTCACTGCCCCTCCTAGTCTGGTGAGATCTATTACCAAAAATATATCAATTAATAAAGGACTGACGTAAAAATATTCTTAGACTTGCTAACAGATCTTAAGCTTCTTTTGCTGAAGATACAGGGATGAAAATTGATCTTTGGAATGAAATCGGGCGGGGTGTAAAATGGGCAGAACTGCCCAAGGCCAATCTCACCCAATCCCAATCTCGCCCAATCCCAACCTCGCCCAATCCCAATCTCACCCAATCTCAATCTCACCCAATCCCAATCTCACCCAATCCCAATCTCACCCAAGGCCAATCTCACCCAATCCCAATCTCACCCAATCCCAATCTCGCCCAATCCCAATCTCACCCAATCCCAATCTCACCCAATCCCAATCTCACCCTATCCCAATCTCACCCAATCCCAATCTCACCCAATCCCAATCTCACCCTATCCCAATCTCAACCAACCCCAATCTCACCCAATCCCAATCTCACCCTATCCCAATCTCAACCAATCCCAATCTCGCCCAATCCCAATCTCGCCCAATCCCAATCTCACCCAATCCCAATCTCACCCAATCCCAATCTCACCCAATCCCAATCTCACCCAATCTCAATCTCACCCAATCCCAATCTCGCCCAATCCCAATCTCGCCCAATCCCAATCTCGCCCAATCCCAATCTCACCCAATCCCAATCTCACCCAATCTCAATCTCGCCCAATCCCAATCTCGCCCAATCCCAATCTCGCCCAATCCCAATCTCGCCCAATCCCAATCTCACCCAATCTCAATCTCACCCAATCCCAATCTCACCCAATCCCAATCTCGCCCAATCCCAATCTCACCCAATCTCAATCTCACCCAATCCCAATCTCACCCAATCCCAATCTCGCCCAATCCCAATCTCGATTGGTGAGTGTTTCTATTTATCCCCACAATCAATGTCACTCTAATCATTCTTTTGCTCTTATTCTTTCCCTACCAACACAGGAGGTTTTATATCGAGACTATCTGGATTGTTTTGTGTATCCCTCAAGTGATAGAAGAAAATAAATAATCCATTGTCTTCACATTACTTAACATCGAGGTGCTTTCTTTCAGACTCTCTATTTAGGCAGCTGACAAACCTCGGCAAGACAGGCTGTACTAGGCTAATCAGCTCCCTTGGAGAAGGAAGGAAGAAGTTGTCCATTAATCGGCTGCTGCAGCGCGCAGGGAAGAGTCCAAAGCACAGATATCTATGGCATGTGATCTTGAGTTGGTCTCTGAGGTGGGATGGGGTAGTGGGGTAGGTGGCACTCATTAGCCTCCAATCACAATCCTGGCTCAGCTCCTCTGAGATCAGGCGACTGGAAAGTAGGGTGGGGGTGGGGGGTGTAAATCAAGGCAGGGTGGCCAACTTTTGCCTCCAGAGATGCAGATGATGATAAAATGCTTTGGGACGTCCTGAGATCTTTCTTTCTTTCTGTAATGACATCGCTGCAGGAGTTCCTCAGGGCAGTGTCCTAGACCCAACCATCTTCAGCTGCTTCATCAATGACCTTCCCTCCATCAGAAGGTCAGAAGTGGGGATGTTTGCCAATGATTGCACAGTTTTCAGCTCCATTCGCAACTCCTCAGATAATGAAGCTGTCAATGCCTGCCTGATGCAAGACCTGGACAACATCCCAGCTTGGGCTGATAAATGGCAAGTAACATTCACGCCACACAAGTGCCAGGGAATGACCATCGCCAACAAGAGAAAGTCTAACCACTTCCCCATGACATTCAATGGCATTACCATCATCGAATCCCCACCATCGACATCCTGGGGGTCACCATTGACCAGAAACTTAACTGGACCAGCCACATAAATACTGTGGCAACAAGAGCAGGTCAGAGGCTGGGTATTCTCTGGCGAGTGTCTCACCTCTTGTCTCCCCAAAGCCTTTCCACCATCTACAAGGTCCAAATCAGGAGTGCGATGGAATACTCTCCACTTCCCTGGATGAGTGGAGGAGCGTTGGAAGTGCTGTATCTGAGGGGTAAGTGCTGGGCCCCCTTTGATTCTTGGTTTAAAGAGATGATTTGGACTTGAGAGTATACTGAACACCATCTCGAAATTTGCTGATTACACAAGAGCAGAGAGTTTTGGCAAATAGCAAGCAGGGCTGTAAAAAAAGCTTCAAGAGACGGAGACAGGTTAGCAAAATGGGCAGACAGACGGCAGATGCAGTTTAATGTAGAGAAGTGTGAGGTAATACAATTTGGAAGGAAAAGCAAGGAGTGGGACTATTACCCATACTCCTCAGTGCAGGCAAGAGCATGAAATAACCTTCTTACTTGTTACCTTGTAGATTACGTTACCTTGTTCATTGATCGATTTCTAGGCCATCACCTCTTATATCATCCACCTGAATTTTTGTAAAATGTCCCTTGTGAGGCATCATTAACAAATGCCTTCTGAAAATCCATATATGCTATGAGTACTTCATTCCCTTTATCTATCCGATATCCCTAATACAATCGCCTGGGTATTGGTTGAAAGTTCTGAGGAAGGTTGCCAAATTATGGGAATTCTTTTCTGTTTATTTTTGATGGAGATCTTGCTAGGGTCGCCAACTCTCTTTGGGTGTATTCCTCGAAGTTCCATCACATGACCTCCAGCCTCGACTTGCCTGCCCCCACACTCCCGCCAATGGTCCATCCTGCGAACGCACTACCTTCCCTCGGCCAATTGGAAAGCGAACGGACTCTTTGTTACCCAATTGGCTTAAACCTGACTGTCGGTCAAGCAGCCTTTTATTTCCCCATCTCCAATATCTTTATAATTAAGAAATTAAAATGTTCAGTGAAAATTAGAAAAACACATAATTTTGTTCAATGCCCCCTGTGATTTTTCTCTTGTGTTTGCTTGCGGCAGTGTCCTGAAGATTAGTCTTTCATTCCTGGAGACTCCAGGGCAATCCTGGAGGGTTGCCAAGTTTGCCCACACTAGCTCTTGCATATCCTGAGCAATTTTCCGTTGTTATTCGTTCAGCAGGTGGCGGGATGACCTGCCAACCGCACCAACCCTGGCCAATTCCTTTCAAATGTCAGTTCTCTGTACTTCAAGGGCACCAGTCTAAGCACGTTGCCTAAAATGTTTAATACACAGTGTTATTCCTTTCTACATGAAGCCTCCACCCTCCCTCACATCTGCTTGTGCCACCCCTTGGAACCATCTCAAGCTTCAAAGGCAATCTCGCTCTTATTAATTACCAATTCAGCCCCTTGAATAGAATTCTGCTAGCTCCGAGCCAGAGCCAGCAACCAGTGCAAAATACTTTTTGTTCAATCGAAACCCGTGCACCGACTCGGTTCAGTAATCTCAAGAACTTGTCTCGCCTTGCCTGAAATATTTTTTTTGACATCACCTTTGGATGACCTTTTAGGATCATCCCGCCCTTTCAGCTTAATTCTTCTGCCTCAGTCACGCTCCATAAGCAGCTAAATAAATACAGTGTCGACAGCTTCAAGTAGCAACAACACGAGGGGACTAAAACATTTATCAAACACTCAGCTTGTCTTCCTTGTTTCTTATTTTTGAGTTCATCTGTTTATTTCTTTTCTGTTTTGTAAATGAAAGAGAGACTTGCATTTCTATAGCGCCTTTCACGATCTCAGGACGTCCCAAAGCGCTTCACAGCCAATGAAGTACTTTTTGAAGTGTAGTCACTGTTGTAATGTAGGAAACATGGCAGCCAATTTGCGCACAGCAAGCTCCCACAAACAGCAATGTGATAATGACAACATAACCTGTTTTTAGTGATATTGGTTCAGAACATAAGAAATAGGAACAGGAGTAGGCGGTACAGCCCCTCAAGCCTGCTCTGCCTGTCAGGGGTATGGTAGCGTATTGGTAATGTCACTGGACTAGTAATCCAAAAGTTTGGAATAATGATCCAGAGACATCAGTTCAGATCCCACGACAGCAACTGGGGAATTTAAATTCAGTTAATTAAATCAAAAGCTAGTAATAGTAGCTATCAGATTGTTGTAAAAACCCAGCTGGTTCTTTTAGGGAAGGAAATCTGCTGTCATTACTCGGTCTGGCCTATATGTGACTCCAAACCTACAGCAATGTGATTGACTCTTAACTGCCCTCTGAAATGGCCCAGCGAGCCACTCAGTTGTATAAGGCAGCTCATCACCACCTTCTCAAGGGCAATAAATGCTGGTGATGCCCACATCCCATCAAAAAAATTCAATAAGATCATGGCTGAACTTCTACCTCATCTCCACTTTTGGCCCATATCCCTTGATTCGCTTAGTGTCCAAAAAATCTACCGATCTCAGTGTTGAATATACTCAATGACTGAGCGTCCACAGCCCAGAGAATTCCAAAGATTCACAGCCCTCTGGGTGAAGAAATTTCTCCACATGTCAGTCCTAAATGGCTGATCCCTTATCCTGAGACTGTGACCCTTAGTTCTAGACTTTCCAGCCAGGGGAACATCCACCCTGTCAAGCCCACTAAGAATCTTATATGTTTCAATGAAATCACCTCTCATTCTTCTAAACTCCAGAGAGTATCGGTCCACTCTACTCACTCTCTCCTCATAGGCCAGCCCTTTCATCCCAGGAATCAACCTATTGAGGGATAAATATTGATCAGGACACGGGGGAGAACACCCCTGCTCTTCGGAATAGTGCCCTGGGATCTTTTACATCCACCTGAGAGGGCAGATGTACCCTCGGGTTAACGGGACATCCGAAAGACGGCACCTCCGACAGTGCAGCACTCCCTCAGTACTGCACTGGGAGTGTCAGTCTGGATTATGTGCTCAAGTCTCTAGGAAGCGTTTCTGTCTGTACGATTAGAGATGGGCGTGCTGGTGAATGGAAGCGTTCTCTCTCTTCTTAGTGTCGAATATGGAGGGCCCCCCCCAAGCTGTTGGCTCCTGATTGGGGGTGTGTGTGGTGGGAGGAGCGGTGGGGGGCAACGAGGAAGTGAAGAATCAATTGCAAGAAACTGATGCACAAAAAAAAGAAAGTGCGACTCAAAGGAGAAAGCAAGATCAGAATAAATATAAAGCAAATCAAATTTGAAAGGTAAAACAAATAAAATGAGAGAAAAGAGTTTGACGTCAGGAGGGGGTTTGAGGGATAAATTTCTCCCCAGGACACCACGATGAACTCCCCTGCTCTTCTTCAAAATAGTGCCATGGGATTTTTTTGCATCCACCTGAGAGAGCAGACAGGACTTTGGCTTGACGTCTCATCCAAAAGATGGCACCTCTGACAGTGCAACACTATGGCACCTTCAGTACGGCACTACAATATCAGCATAGATTTTTGCACTCAAGTCTCTAGAGCGGGACTATGAACCCACAACCTTCGGACTCAGAGACAGAGGTAGCGACCCACTGAGTCACAGATCAGGTACAGAAAGCTCAACAAAGAGGGAAAGAAAGAGTGGTTTAAGTGAGAGAGAGAAAAAGAGGCAGAAAGAAAAATTTAAAACAAATTATTTACATTTTTTAAGTTTTTAAAATCTATAAACAATAATTAAAATCTGAAGGAACGAGACTCCATATTTGATAAAGTTAATTTTCAGTGCCAGAGAGGTTGTTTGGCAGTAATTAAGACTTATCACGCTGTTAAAAGCGTATTTACACGGGAATCAACAAGCCCTAACTTTTTCTGGTGAGTTTAGTGTGCCTTCAGCTGCCTAGGCCCTAAACTCTGGAATTCCCTGCCTAACCCTCTCTGCCTCGCTCTCCTCCTTTAAGAGGTTCCTTAAAACCTACCTCTTTGACCAAGCTTTTGGTCACCTGGGATTAAGCACGACTGCTCTTTCAAAGGGCCGGCACAGGCACGGTGGGCTGAATTGCCTCCTTCTGTGCTGTAAGTTTCTACGATTCTAATATCTCCTTATGGGGCTCAGTGTCAAATTATGTTTGATAATCGCTCCTGTGAAGCACCTTGGGATGCTTTACTATGTTAAAGGCAATATATAAATCCAAGTTGTAATTGTTGTTCTCCACCTCCGGGGCAGCCGCTGCAGTACAGTGATCTTAATTACTTGGGGCGTGATTTGGGATGGAATTGGTGGGGGGGGGGAAGGGGCAGAGGGGTTGAGCCACACCCCACTTGACCCCATTTAAAGGCGGTGGAGCGAGCTTCATGACAGGCCTTAAAGGGAACTGGCGGCGTTTTTTTCGCGCGACGGATTTGAGGCGACGGCCTTTAAGAATGCGTTTTGCTTTGTGCAGCGGCCCCGAGGCTGCCCCAAAATGGGCTGTGATTCGGAGGAGAATTCAAGCCGGGGTATCTCTATCTAATATCCTGGGTAGGGGCGTTTAATAACCAATGGTCTGGCAGATTGAATCTGATTCAAAAGCAAGGATGTTATGATGAACCTTTATAAAACATTGGTTCGGCCTCAACTGGAGTATTGTGTCCAATTCTGGGCACTGCACTTTAGGAAGGATGTGAAGGCCTTAGAGAGGGTGCAGAAAAGATTTACGAGAATGATTCCAGGGATGAGGGACTTCAGTTACGTGGATAGACTAAAGAAGCTGGGGTTGTTCTCCTTGGAGCAGGGAAGATTGAGAGGAGATTTGAGAGAGGTGTTCAAAATCATGAGGAATCTGGACAGAGTAGATAGAGAGAAACTGTTCCCATTGGCGGAAGGGTCAAGAACCAGAGGTCACAGATTCAAGGTGATTGGCAGAAGAACCAAAGGCGAGATGAGGGAAAACTTTTTTACGCAGCGAGTGGTTAGGATCCGGAATGCACTGCCTGAAAGGGTGGTGGAGGCAGACTCAAGCAGGCCTTTGGAAAGGGAGTTGGATAAGTACCTGAAGGAAATAAATTTGCAGGGTTACGTGGAAAGGGCGGGGGAGTAGAACTAGCTGAAGTGCTCTGGCAGAGAGCCGGCACGGGCTCAATGGGTCGAATGGCCTCCTTCCGTGCTGTAACCATTCTCTGATTCTAATTCACAGGTAGCTGCAGTCAGTGATTACGAGGAGGCTCGTGCCTCAGTCAGTGCGCAGTATTAAAAAGCTTGGCAGCCAGATTACTATGCAAAGCCTTTTTTTTTCCTTACCTCAAGCCATATTTACATTTCAATCGGCCAGAGCTGATGACAGATCCGAGCTCATTACACACGGCACAGGAGCACCAGCAATGAGGCAAGGAACCAGGGAAAATAAACAAACTCCCCCTCCACCGCCCCCTTCCCTCCCCTCCCCTCCCACCATTGACATGCTGTGCCCCGGGATGTGCATCACAAGTCCAACAGCTTGCTGGAAACACAGATGGAGCATGAGGGTGCGGCCTTCACACTGGAGCTATGCATTGATTCACTGCACGCTGGCAAGACTGTACACCGGCCCAGGAATGGTGTGGGTGGCGAGGACAGATTTCTAAAAGGCTCTTTTCCTCCCCGAAGTTGAAATGCCACGCATTCCAGGGTGGTCCGGTCAGCTGAAGTCGTTGCACTGACATGCAGAGGAGATGAGAGGAGCTTTACTCTACTGACACTACTGGAGCTCTGTGGGTCGCACTCTCACCTCGGAGGCAGGAGGTTTGTGGGCGCAAGTCCCGCTCCAGTGACTTGAGCACAGAATCCCAGTTCGATACTGAGGGAGCGCCGCACTGTCGGACCTGTCGCCTTTCGGATGCGACGTCAAACTGAGGCCCCGTCTGCCCTCTCCCAGGTCGACGTAAAAGATGCCACGGCACTTGATGTAAGAAAACTACTAGGCACTTGGTCTAAGCGTTAAACAAAGCTTTAATTAACTGTTTTACAACATGGAGGTCTAGTTGTGTCCTTCACTGGTTCCTGTTAAGAATGTCCTGTGCAAGCTGGGCCCATGCCCGAGTATTTATACTCTCCCTGGACAGCGCCATCCATAGGCGGCTCAGTATTATTTCATAAGTCTTTCTTTCATGAATGACTGATTTATGTCAGCACTATTTCGAAGAAGAGCAGCGGAGTTATCCCCAATGTCCTGGGGCCAATATTTATCCCTCAATCAGCATCACTAAAACAGTTATCTGGTCATTATCACATTGCTGCTTGTGGGAGCTTGCTGTGCGCAAACTGGCTGCCACGTCCCGAGGTCGTGAAAGGCGCTAAAAAAAATGCATATCTTTTTTCATTCTTTCTTACTGAGCAGCCCGAGAATGGAGGAGGGCACAGGTGATAGAAACTAACAGACCACACCTAGGGCTGTTAACACCGGGCACATTCTAGGTTTTCACTGAGTGAGGGCATCAAGGGACATGGAGTCACGGCAGGTAAATGGAGTTGAGGTACATAGAAACATAGAAACATAGAAGATAGGAGCAGGAGTAGGCCATTTGGCCCCTCGAGCCTGCTCCGCCATTCAGTGAGATCATGGCTGATCATCCAAACTCAGTACCCTGTCCCTGCTTTCTCCCCATATCCCTTGACCCCTTTAGCCTTAAGAAATATATCCAACTCCTTCTTGAATATATTTAATGAATTGGCCTCAACTGCCTTCTGTGGTAGAGAATTCCACAGGTTCACCACTCTCTGGGTGAAGAAATTCCTCCTCTTCTCTGTCCTAAATCGCTTAGCCCTTATCTTTAGACTGTTACCCCTGGTGTTGGACTCCCCCGCCATCGGGAACATCCTTCCTGCATCTAGTCTGTCTAGTCCTGTTAGAATAAGTTTCAATGAGATCCCCTCCCATTCTTCTAAACTCCAGCGAGTATAAGCCCAATCGATCCAATCTCTCCTCATACGCCATTCCTGCCATCCCAGGTATCAGTCTGGTGAATCTTCGCTGCAGTCTTTACGAAGGAAGACACAAAAAACCTCCCTGGGATATCGGGAAAAATAGGGACATTGGCAAAGGAGGAACTGACGCAAATCAATATCTCTAAGGATATGGTGTTAAGGAAGCTAAAGGGATTGAAGGTGGACAAATCCCCAGGGCCTGATAACATGCATCCTAGGGTACTGAAGGAGGTGGCCCTAGAGATAGCGGATGCACTAAGGATGATTTTTCAGAATTCATTAGACTCGGGAACAGTGCCGATGGATTGGAGGGTAGCTAACGTTACCCCACTATTCAAAAAGGGGGGTAGGGAAAAAGCAGGTAATTACAGACCTGTAAGCCTTACATCAGTTGTGGGCAAAATGCTGGAGTCCATCATTAAGGATGAAATAGCGGAGCACTTAGCAAATGGGGACAGGATAGGACAGAGTCAACATGGATTTACAAAGGGTAAATCGTGCTTGACTAATCTATTGGAATTTTTTGAGGGAGTAACTGGTAGAATAGATGGGGGAGAGCCAGTAGATGTGGTGTACCTGGACTTCCAAAAGGCCTTCGATAAGGTCCCACATAAAAGATTAGCATGGAAAATTGAGGCTCATGGGATAAAGGGGAAAGTTTTGGCGTGGATAGGGAACTGGCTGTCAGATAGAAAACAGAGAGTTGGAATAAACGGCTCATTTTCTGAATGGCAGGCAGTAACAAGTGGGGTACCACAGGGATCTGTCCTGGGCCCCCAGCTGTTCACAATTTACATTAATGACCTGGATCAGGGAGTCGGATGCAGCATTTCCAAATTTGCAGACGACACTAAACTAGGAGGGGGGGTGGGCTCAGAGGAAGAGACCAGGAAGCTCCAGAGCGATTTGGACAGACTGGGCGATTGGGCGGATAAATGGCAGATGCACTATAATGTGGACAAGTGCGAAGTTATCCACCTTGGGTGCAGGAACGGGAGGGCAAATTATTATTTAAATGGCAATAGATTGGGAGAGGGGGAAGTACAGAGAGACCTGGGTGTTCTTGTACACCAGTCACTGAAGGCGAGCATGCAGGTGCAACAGGCGGTCAAGAAGGCAAACGGTATGCTGGCCTTCATAGCAAAAGGGTTAGAATACAGGAACAGGGATACCTTGCTGCAGCTGTACAGGGCACTGGTGAGACCACACCTCGAGTACTGTGTACAGTTTTGGTCGCCTCATCTGAGGAAGGATGTTCTTGCCATGGAGGGGGTGCAGCGGCGATTCACCAGGCTGATACCAGGAATGGCGGGAATGACCTATGAGGAGAGACTATGTAGTTTAGGGATGTACACACTGGAGTTTAGAAGATTGAGAGGGGACCTCATAGAAGTGTATAAAATTCTGACAGGTCTAGACAGACTGGATGCAGAAGGAATGTTTCCCTTGGCGGGTGAGAACAGAACTAGAGGACATAATTTAAGGATAAGGGCTAAACCATTTAGGACAGAGATGAGGGGGAATTTCTTCACTCAGAGAGTGGTGAACCTGTGGAACTCATTGCCACAGAGGGCAGTGTACGCCAGCTCATTAAATATATTTAAGAGGGAATTAGATATATTTCTACGGGCAAAAGGGGTTAAGGGTTACGGAGAGAAGGCGGGGACGGGATACTGAATTAAAGGATCAGCCATGATCTCATCGAATGGCGGAGCAGGCACGAAGGGCCGAATGGCCTACTCCTGCTCCTATCTTCTATGTATCTATGTACTCCCTCCATGGCAAGAACATCTTTCCTCAGATAAGGCGACCAAAACTGCACACAATACTCAAGGTGTGGTCTCACCAAGGCCCTGTACAACTGCAGCAAGACATCCCTGTTCCTGTACTCAAACCCTCTCGTAACGAAGGCCAACATACCATTTGCCTTCTTAATCGCCTGCTGCACCTGCATGCTTACCTTCAGCGACTGGTGCACAAGGACACCCAGGTCTCGTTGCACTTCCCCTTCTCCCAATCTATTGCCGTTCAGATAATAATCTGCCCTCCTGTTTTTGCCACCAAAGTGGATAACCTCGCATTTATCCACATTATACTGCATCTGCCATGCATCTGCCCAATCACCCAATCTGTCCAAATCATACTGGAGTTTCTCGGCATCCTCCTCACAGCACACACGCCCACTCAGCTTTGTGTCGTCTGCAAACTTGGAGATATTACATCTAGTTCCATTGTCTAGATCATTAATATATATTGTGAATAGCTGGGGTCCTAGGACCGATCCCTGCGGTACCCCACTAGTCACTGCCTGCCACTCGGAAAAAGACCCGTTTGTTCAAACTCTTTGCTTTCTGTCTGCCAACCAGTTCTCTATCCAAGTCAGTACCTTGCCCCCAATCCCATGTGCCTTAATTTACATGCTAATCTCTTATGCGGAACCTTATCGAAAGCCTTCTGAAAGTCCTATCAGTTACATCCTCAAAAAATTCCAGTAGATTAGTCAAGCACGATTTACCTTTTGTAAATCCATGTTGACTTTGTCCGATCCGGTCACTGTTTTCCAAGTGCTGTGCTATTACATCTTTTATAATGGTCTCTAGCATTTTCCCCACTACCGATGTCAGGCTATAATTCCCTGCTTTCTCTCTACCACCTTTTTTGAATAGTGGGGTAACATTAGCTACCCTCCAATCCATGGGTACTGTTCCAGAGTCTATATAATTTTGGAAGATGACCAGCAATGCATCTACTATTTCTAGGGCCACTTCCTTAAGTACCCTAGGATGTAGATTATCAGGCCCTGGAGATTTATCAGCCTTCAATCCCATCAATTTCCCTAACACCATTTCCCTACAAATACTGATTTCATTCAGTTCCTCCCTCTCATTAGACCCTATGTTCCCCGACATCTCTGGAAGGTTATTTGTGTCCTCCTTTGTGAAGACAGAACCAAAGTATGTATTTAATTGGTCTGCCATTTCTTTGTTCCCCATTATAAATTCCCCTGATTCTGACTACAAGGGACCTACGCTTGACTTCACCAATCTTTTTCTGTTCACATATCTATAGAAGCTTTTACAGTCAGTTTTTATGTTCCCTGCAAGCTTACTCTCGTACTCTATTTTCCCCTCTTAATTAATCCCTTTGTCCTCCTTTGCTGAATCCTAAACTGCTCCCAATCCTCAGGTTTGCTGCTTTTTCTGGCCAATTTATATGTCCTCTCCTTGGATCTTATGGTATCCCTAATTTCCCTTGTTAGCCATGATCTCATTGAATGGTCCGAGGGGCCGAATGGCCAGCTCCTGTTCCTACGTTCTAGGTGTAATATTTTCAGTCACAGGTTGCCCTGAGAAGGTGGCGATGGGCCAGCTACTTCAAGCGATGCAGATTCTTTGTAGCAGTTTGATAGAACTGAGTGGCTTGCTCGGCCACTTCAGAGGGCAGTCTGAGAATTTGAATTCAGTTTTTTTTTTTAAATCTGGAAATAAAAAGCTGGTCTCAGTGAGAGTGACCACGAAGCTGTCGGATTGTTGTAAAAACCCAACTGTGTTGACTAATGTCCTTTAGGGAAGGAAACCTGCCGTCCTTACCCGGTCTGGGCCTGTGTGTGACTCGAGTCTCACACCAACGTGATTGACTCTTAACTGTTCTCTGAAGTGGCCCAGCGAGACACTCAGCTGTATCTCAGGGCAACTAGGGATGGGCAATAAATGCAAGCCCTGCCAGCAACGTCCACATCCCCAGAATGAATTAAAAATAAAACTGCAGATCTTCTCCTTCTCTCCCTCCTCCTCCCTCTTCCTGTCCTCCTCCTCCCCTCCTCCAGTTCCTCTTTTCCCCTCCCCTTCCTCCTCTATTTCTTGCCCTCCTAATCCTCTCTGCCTTCTGATTCTCCTTCTCCCCCTTTTCTTCCTTCCCCTTCCCTTCACCTACTTCTCTTCTTTCTCCCTTTTTCCTCTTCCCCTCCTCCTTCCCCTTACACATCTCTTCAACTCCTCCCCACCCCCTCGATCTGCTTCTACTCCACCTCGTCCTTCCTCCTCCCTTTCCATAATTAAGCCTTCATAGGGTCATAGAATGATACAGCACAGTAGGAGGCCATTCGGCCCATCGTGCCTGTGCCGGCTCTTTGAAAGAGCGATCCAATTAGTCCCACTCGCCCTGCTCTTTCCCCGTAGCCCTGTGAATTTTTCCGTTTCAAATATTTATCCAATTAATTTTGAAAGTTATTATTGAATCTGCTTCCGCCGCCTTATCAGGCAGTGCATTCCAGATCACAACAACTCGCTGGGTAAAAAAATCTCTCCGCATCTCCCCCCTTGTTCTTTTGCCAATCACCTTAAATCTGTGTCCCCTGGTTACCGACCCTTCGGCCACTGGAAGCAGTTTATCCTTATTTACTCTATCAAAACCATTCAAGATTTTGAACACCTCGATCAAATCTCCCCTTAACCTTCTCTGCTCTAAGGAGAACAACCTCAGTTTCTCTAGTCTTTCCACGTAACTGAAGTCCCTCATCCCTGGTACTATTCTAGTAAATCTCCTCGGCACCCTCTCTAAAGGCCTTGACATCCTTCCTAAAGTGTGGTGTCCAGAATTGGACACTATACAACAACAACAACAACTTGTATTTACAACTTTTACTTCTTGCAATCTAGTATACTGTATTCG
This sequence comes from Somniosus microcephalus, assembly GCF_052327205.1. Taxonomy (NCBI): domain Eukaryota; kingdom Metazoa; phylum Chordata; class Chondrichthyes; order Squaliformes; family Somniosidae; genus Somniosus; species Somniosus microcephalus. The sequence goes on from NC_140998.1 coordinate 11,692,506, forward strand.
CTGCTCACGATGCGGTCTCCTCTACATTGGGGAGACCAAACGCAGATTGGGTGACCACTTTGCGGGACACCTCCGTTCAGTTCGTAAGGGTGACCCTGAGCTTCCGGTCGCCTGTCACTTTAATTCACCGCTCCATTCCCACTCGGACCTCACCGTCCTTGGCCTCTTGTATTTTTCCACGGAAGCTCAGCGTAAGCTCGAGGAACAGCACCTCATCTTCCGATTAGGCACTTTACAGCCTTCTGGACTCAATATCGAGTTCAACAATTTCAGATCATAACCTTGGCCCCTATTACATTTTTATATATATTTTTTATCCACACCTTTGGTTTGTGCCCTTCCCCCTTTTTCTCTCTCCCACACGGCAGCTGTCTCTCATTCTGCCAGCGCATTTCACACCTAATCTAGAGCCGTCTTTTGTCTCTTTACTAGTCCTATCACCATCTTGTCTCGTTTTGAATACCTCTTAATGTCTCTTCACTTCTCTTTTGTTCTTTCATCCCCTCCCCCATTTCCCAGCCCCCAAACTGACCTTTTAATCTGTTTTATTTCCTGTGCTTTTTCAGTCCTGACGAAGGGTTTCGACCTGAAACATTGACTCTGTTTCTCGCTCCACGGATGTTGCCTGGCCTGCTGAGTTTTCCAGCATTTTCTATTGTTATTTCGGATTTCCAGCATCCGCAGTATTTTGCTATTGTATTCATATAGTGCCTTTAACATAGTAAAATGTCCCAAGGTGCTTCACAGGAGTATTATAAGTCAAAAATTTGACAACGAGCCACATAAGAAGAAATTAGGGCAGATGACCAAAAGCTTGGTCAAAGAGGTAGGTTTTAAGGAGCGTCTTAAAGGAGAGGTAGAGAGGTAGAGAGGCGGTGAGGTTTAGGCAGGGAGTTCCAGAGCTTAGGGCCTAGGCAGCTGGAGACACGGCCAACAATGGTTGAGCCATTATAATCAGGGATGCTCAAGAGGGCAGAATTTGAGGAGTGCAGCTGAGGCCTAACCAGTGTGTTATAAAGGTTTAGCATAACTTCCTTTTGTATTCTAGTCCTCTATTTATAAAACCAAGGATCCCGTACGCCTTTTTAACAACCTTCTCAACATGTCCTGCCACCTTTAAAGACTTGTGTACATACACCCCTATTACTACTCTAAATCGAATGACATTGTGATCACTGTACTTCTAGTACAAAGCTGTGCAATGTGTAGCAGAAGGTGAAGACCCTGGGACCATGGCAGAGCTACTCTCTCAGGCACCCCTTGAACTGTTGAGACATCTAAAGCACTGCTTCAAGATACCAATGGGGTGCTCCTTAAAGGAAATAGGAGCCGCACCAACATTATTGCGCTCTGTATCACTGCCACGAGGGTGTGATTAGCCAGGGGTGAAGAGGGTAGCCATGACCTCTGTCTGCAGTCTGCCATCGCCTTCAGATAAGGTTGACACAAAGTTGTTCCTGATAATTGAAGCATCATGACTACCAACCTTGTCAGTCGGTCACTGGCCTGGAGTTCCTGATCACTGACCTGCTGACAATTGATGGAATAGAACCCTGTTCAGTTTCTGTAGGTCACTGTATTGTGTCCGAGGGGATCCAGATGACCACAAGCACTTTGAGAGCTTCAATATCCCACATGACCTGGAATTGTCCCAATATCCCACATGACCTGGAGTTGTCCCAATATCCCACAGGACCTGGAGTTGTCCCAATATCCCACATGACCTGGAGTTGTCCCAATATCCCACATGACCTGGAGTTGTCCCAATATCCTACATGACCTGGAGTTGTCCCAATATCCCACATGACCCGGAGTTGTCCCAATATCCCACATGACCAGAAGATGTCCCAATATCCCACATGACCTGGAGTTGTCCCAATATCCCACATGACCCGGAGTTGTCCCAATATCCCACATGACCTGGAGTTGTCCCAATATCCCACATGACCAGAAGTTGTCCCAATATCCCACATGACCCGGAGTTGTCCCAATATCCCACATGACCTGGAGTTGTCCCAATATCCCACATGACCAGAAATTGTCCCAATATCCCACATGACAATAAGTTGTCCCAATATCCCACATGACCCGGAGTTGTCCCAATATCCCACATGACCCGGAATTGTCCCAATAGCCCACATGACCCGGAATTGTCCTGTTATCCCACATGATCTCTGCTCCAGCTGCATCTGAACATCCTGCAAAGATTTGATGGGAAAACCGGAGCAAAGCTCAAAGGGGGATAAATTCAGTATCGCCCCGTTTGGAGCGCCATTATTGGCCGTGCGCAAAATTTAGCGCCTGGCGCTAAGTATCGCCTCAGATAGCAAACTTGGCTTTTATCGCCCCTGGAGGTGATTGGAGCGCTAAATCAGGCGCTACACACCTGTTTTAAGGCACTACCTCAGAGCGCTGGCGAAGCAAGGAAGGGCAAATCAAAATAAACCTTCAAAGTGCAGCTCAGTACCCAAAACTCCGTCACACAGCGTTGAATCTCTCCAGAAGTCTTTCTCTCTCTCAGAATGCGTGGCGGAAAAATGTCACCGACAAAAATAGGCAGGAAGCGGTCGCCTTTAAATAGCGCTCCCCCAGTCCCTTTCTGACAGCATAACGCTCCCCTCAACCTGTCGTTGCTAGCGGCAGGCGGTAAGGCAGGGGGCGCCACTCAATATCCGGTCCGGGGCACTACCGGGGCGTTGTGCACTCAACTGACGTCACGATCTGCCGGCGCAGGAGATCGTGGCGGTAGTGTTTAGCGCCACCGCAAAATGTCTAGTTAATTTCGCGAGCGGCGCAAACATCGCCGCGCCCGGGCGCTAGTTGCTTTGTGTCCCAATTGGCACCCTCTTAAGGTGCTAACGGGAGGCACAAACAACTGAATTTTTCCCCCAAAGTGCCTGCGGAAATCCCAGCCCATACCGTGCCCTCAGCTTGAACTCTGACCTATGTATGGAGTGGTTCAAATGCAGATCAGCTCCTTCCCCTCAGTTGTATCCTCTCCCCTCCCCTGTCTTTGGGTGAGGTTAAGTCCCACAGAAGCCCTCTGGTTCATCACCACTCTTCATGTGCATCGCTGGATAATGGATGCCATAGGTGGCATTCCAACTGAGCTGGATCCCATCCTCTCCCCACACCCAAGAGTGGTGGTGGTGAGCCTTCATAGAATCATAGAAAGTTACAGCACAGAAGGAGGCCATTTCGGCCCATTGTGTCCGCGCCGGCCAACAAAGAGCTATCCAGCCTAATCCCACTTCCCAGCTCTTGGTCCGTAGCCCTGCAGGTTACAGCATCCCAAGTGCACATCCAAGTACTTTTTAAATGTGGTTAGGGTTCCTGCCTCTACCACCCTTTCAGGCAGTGAGTTCCAGACCCCCACAACCCTCTGGGTGAAGAAATTTCCCCTCAAATCCCCTCTAAACCTTCCCCCAATTACTTTAAATCTGTGCCCCCTGGTTTTTGACCCCTCTGCTAAGGGAAATAGGTCCTTTCTATCCACTTTATCTATGCCCCTCATAATTTTATACACCTCAATAAGGTCTCCCCTCAGCCTCCTCTGTTCCAAGGAAAACAGACCCAGCCTATCCAGTCTTTCCTCATAGCTAAGATTCTCTACTCCCAGCAACATCCTTGTAAATCTCCTCTGTACCCTCTCTAGTGCAATCACATCTTTCCTGTAATGTGGTGACCAGAACTGCACGCAGTACTCTAGCTGAGGCCTAACTTGTGTTTTATACAGTTGAAGCATAACCCCCTGTGTAGTGTATGTACCCGTCTACCTTTAAGGGAACTATTGAATGTAACCGTTCACCTTTAAGAGAACTACTTTAGGTGTGGCACTATTTGTTTGGCTTCTGTATACTGTAATACCGATAGTGACCACACCAGTATATAAGTGTTGTGGCAGGATTGCTGGGGCAGATTCGCCCTGACCTTCGAATAGTAAAGACCCGTTTGTTTGTTACTTCTGAAGTCTGTGTATTTATTAACTGCACAACCCACAGACTTTACACCCTGCTCTTGTATTCTATGCCACAGCTAATAAGGGCAAGCATGCCGTATGCCTTCTTAACCACCTTACCTACCTGGCCTGCTACCTTCAGGGATCTGTGGACATGCACTCCAAGATCCCTTTGTTCCTCTTCTTCTTGAACCACTGCAGTCTGTGTGGGGAAGGTGCACCCACAGTGCTGTTAGGGAAGGATGTCCAGGACTTTGACCCAGCGACGATGAAGGAATATGTCCAATTCAGGAAAGTGTGTGACTTTGAGGGAAACTTGCGCCTGCTACCCTTGTCCTTCTAGGTGGAAGAGGTCGCGAGTTTGAGAGGTGCTGTCGAAGAAGCCTTGGCGAGTTGCTGCAGTGCATCTTGTCGATGGTACACACTGCAGCCACGGTGCGCCGGTGGTGGAGGGAGTGAATGTTAAAGGTGGTGGATGGGGTGCCAATCAAGCGGGCTGCTTTGTCCTGGATGGTGTCGAGCTTCTTGTGTGTTGTTGGAGCTGCAACCCATCCAGGCAAGTGGAGAGTGTTCCATCACACTCCTTACTTGTGTCTTGTAGATGGTGGAAAGGCTTTGGGGAGTCAGGAGGTGAGGATACCTAGCCTCTGAGCTGCTCTTGTTGCCACAGTATTTATGTGGCTGGTCCAGTTAAGTTTCTAGTCAATGGTGAACCCCAGGACGTTGATGGTGGGGATTCAGCGATGGTAATGCCATTGAATGTCAAGGGGAGGTCACTGAGCTTTCGTCCCCTTAACCTGGGCAGCCAACTCTCAAAGGTGGGCAGCTAACACAATACAGACATGCACTGCCTCCCTTCAAATCTCTTCATGTGGGCAGTGTAATGTATATATCTTTGAGGGGGGAACTACTTTTTACAGCTCATGTATACTGTAGTACCAACAGTGACCACACCTGTATATAGCACTGAGTAGTAATCTGTACAGTTCAGTTCCAGAGTGAGCCACGTTGAGTAAACACCTGTTGTACCGTTCTCCTGCAGTCTTGTGTCTTACTACTGACGGACACAACATTGGCGACGAGACAAATTCGATCCTACCTGCAACTCTGCATCACCTCCCAGGGATTCGTTCCTGGAGACCAGTAGATTGGAGGTGAAGACCAGAGACACGGGTGTCGACCACGGGCAACCGCCCAGTCATCCAGCAGAGGCTCGAGAATTGCGGGGGAGGCTGTTGAGAGCCAGGCTTGGCTTTCCAGTCGCGGTGGTCCAGCGAAACGGGCTGGCAACAGGTAGTGCGCAGACCCTTCCCAGACAGCGGCGGGCTAGAGCCCGACCGAGCGGCACAGCAAAGGGCCGAGCAGCGTCGATGGGGGAGAGAGAGAGAGGGCAGAGCGCACAGGGCGCAGCCGGTGTTCAGGGGCCGAGCAGCGTCGAGGAGAGGGAGAGAGACGCGCAGAAACCCGCGAGGCGCTGCCATTGCCACGAGGACCGCCGAGAGCGGCGTTGGCAGCAGCGCAGGAGAAGCGCGCGAAACCTATAGGGCGCTGCCATTGCCACGAGGACCGCCGAGAGCGGCGTTGGCAGCAGCGGGGAAGAAGGAAAGCGCGGGAGACGCCATTTTAAGCCATTTTAAACCACACCCAAAATGCCGAAGAGTGGCAGTATCACCGCATTTGACAATGAAGTCGAAGATTGGACTACATATGTCGAACGAATAGAGGTATACTGCAAGGCAAATGAGGTGTCAGATGACAAGAAAGCGCCGGTATTGTTAAATTTAATGGGTGCAAAGACGTATGGCTTATTACGAAATCTAGTAACCCCAGCGAAGCCAGTGGAAAAGAGTTTTGGAGACATAGTAACGATACTACAGGAGCATTTAAACCCCACACCGCTGCTGATAGCAGAAAGATTCAAGTTTCACAAACTGAACCAGCATAAGGATGAAAGCAATGCTGAATATTTAACAGAACTGCGCAAACTATCGAAACACTGCCAGTTTGGAACGGGACTGGCAGATACCTTAAGGGACAAGTTTGTGTGTGGGCTTCAAAGTGAAGGAACCCAGAAACGGCTTTTATCTGAAAAGGACCTTACGCTGGACAAGGCTTTCAGCATTGTGGTATCATATGAAGCAGCAGCACGGGGCGCTGCAGAGATACAACAGAGACCGCAAGAATATGGCACAAACAAAATGTCATACAGAACAGAGAAGTGCTATCACTGCGGCAGAACAACACACGACCACAATGATTGCTGGTTCAAAGACAAAGTGTGCAGACAGTGTGGAAAAGTAGGACACATAGCACGAGTCTGCAGGTCAGGAAAGAAAACCAGCAATAAGAAATCTCCAAAAGAAAAGTACAAGAAGGTACACAAGGTGACGGAGAACAGTTCAGATGAACAAAAGAGTGATACCGACTCCGAAAGCAGGGAGCTGAGTTGTCTGAAACTACATAATGTGATCAAAACGGAGGATCACCGAACCATTTGGGTCACTCTCAAGATAGCAGGAGTCCAGGTAAAAATGGAATTGGACACAGGATCAGCCCTAACAGTCATAAACCGACGGGACTATGAGCGGCTATTCTCACACATACCCTTGAGAGACACAAAAATTATTTTGAAGACGTACACGGGGCAAAAAGTCTACCCCAAAGGAAAAATAAGGGTGACCGTTATATATAACGGTAAGGAAACACCAAAACTAGACCTGTATGTATTGCAAGATGGAGGGCCACCATTACTGGGACGTGAATGGATCCGGAAAATACAGCTGGATTGGCATTCCATACAAGCACTGGCTGTGGCTGCCAAAAAGGATGACGACGTCACACCTGGGCGACTGTCAAAGATCCTAACCGACGCGCAAGAAGTGTTCCAGCAAGGACTCGGAACACTAAAAGGCATGACAGCAACAATTAAAATCGAAGAAAACGCAAGCCCAAAATTTTTTAAGGCCAGACCGGTACCTTATGCGATCCGCCCAGCTGTCGAAGCAGAGCTGGAGAGTTTGGAACGTTCAGGAGTACTGTCCAAGGTAGACTGAAGCGAGTGGGCTACACCCATCGTCCCTGTGATGAAAAAGTAATTGAGCAGCACGCCTGGGGAACCAAGGAAGGTTCGCATCTGTGGGGACTTTAAGGTAACAGTGAACCCAGTCCTTCACACCGTGCAATATCCACTTCTGCGGATTGAAGATATTTTCACCTCGCTATCTGGAGGGAAACGCTTCACTAAGATTGATCTGGCCCAGGCGTATCTGCAAATGGAGGTAGAAGAAGCATCAAAAAAATACCTCACAATCAACACCCATAAAGGTCTCTACCAATACAACCGGCTGGTATTCGGGGTAGCATCAGCTCCGGCTATTTGGCAAAGGGCAATGGAACAAGTCCTGCAAGGGATCCCAGGGGCCCAGTGTTATTTGGACGACATCCTGGTCACGGGCGAAAATGACAGTGATCACCTCACCAACCTGGAGCAGGTGCTCACTAGATTGAAGGAATATGGGCTCCGAGCTAACTGCCCCAAATGCGAGTTTTTAAAAAAACAGATCTCGTATTGTGGCCACGTTATCGATAAAGAGGGGTTACATAAGTCCCCAGAAAAGATTGAGGCAGTAGTCAAGGCTCCAGCACCGGAAAACGTGTCACAACTGAGGTTGTTCCTCGGGCTGGTAAACTACTACCATAAGTTCTTGCCAAATTTGTCTACAATACTACACCCACTGAACACCCTACTGCAAACTGGAGTGCCATGGAAGTGGAGTGACGAATGTAAACGAGCTTTCCAGAAGAGCAAAACACTAATCACATCGAAAGAGGTATTGGCCCATTTCAACCCAGCACTACCAATTCGGTTGGCGTGTGATGCGTCACCCTACGGCATTGGAGCGGTGCTGTCGCACAAATTCTCGGACGGCTCAGAGAGGCCAATAGCCTTTGTGCCACGATCACTAACCTCAGCCGAGCGTAACTACGCCCAGATTGACAGGGAGGCCCTCAGCCTAGTGTGGGGAGTGAAAAAGTTCAATCACTATCTGCACGGGCAGAAATTCACCTTGCTGACTGACCACCAGCCTCTTGTCTCCATTTTTAATCCGAAGAAGGGCGTTCCGGTGATGACTGCGCAACGACTACAAAGATGGTCACTCTTTCTAGTGGCGCACCACTATGAGATTGAATATAAGGGCACGAAACAGCATGGAAATGCTGATGGGCTATCACGCCTGCCACTGCCTACTGCGGAGGAAGCACCAGCAGTGGATCCTGTCGAAATATTTCATTCGACTATAGTTGAATACCTATCGGTAACTAATGCTCGTATAGAAAAGGAGACCCGAAATGACCCGACACTGTCTCGGGTATATGATTTGACGGTGAAGGGATGGCTAGCACATGGCGACTCACTGTTGCCAGCATTCTCGACAAGGAGAGAACAGCTGTCAGTGTGCCGGGGGACCTTGATGTGTGGATCCCGAGTGGTAATTCCACCCAAGTTAAGGGATAGAGTGCTCAATGAGCTTCATGAGGGTCATCTGGGAGGGGTAAAAATGAAAAGCCTTGCCAGGGCTTATGTGTGGTGGCCGGGAATCGCTAAACAAATCGAGGACCTGACCAAGAGCTGCTCAGGATGCCAGAAAGTCCAAAATGCACCACCACCTGCCCCTCTACACCCATGGGAGTGGCCCTCATCTCCATGGCAACGGGTGCATATTGATTTTGCTGTTCCATTCATGGACTCAATGTTTTTAGTAGCCATGGATGCGCACTCAAAATGGCATGAGGTCATCAAAATGTCCTCCACCACCACGGAGAAAACTATTGCAGTCCTATGGACCATTTTTGCCAGGAACGGCTTGCCAGAACAGATTTGCTCCGATAACGGACCACAGTTTGTGTCCGAAGAGTTCCGGAGGTTTATGAAGAAGAATGGGGTAAGGCATTACACATCCGCCCCGTATCATCCAGCCACAAATGGATTGGCTGAGAGGTTCGTACAAACCTTTAAGAAGGCAATAAAGGCTATGTACAATGACAACATTCCGCTGCAGCATAAGGTGGACAATTTCCTGTTCGCCTACCGGAATGCGACACATGCAGTCACCAACCAGACCCCGGCCATGATGTTCTTTAACCGAAGGTTAAGATCTCGCCTGGATTTGCTCAGACCAAATGTACGAAGAGATGTTGAGAGTAAGCAATTCCAGCACATCCATGAGAAGCCAACAAGGAGCTTCACTGTAGGGCAACCAGTCTTGGCCCGCGACTACCGAACAGAAAAATGGCAGCCAGGAACGATATGCACACGGCAGGGCCCACTAATGTACACAGTGGACGTTGGGGAGAACATCGTGAGACGCCATGCTGACCAGATCCTAGAGTCACGGGAACAAGTCAACCCCATGCCTCGCCCATACGTACCTGGTGAGGAACCCGACGTACAGGTCGCATCTACCCCAGAAACAGTAGCATCGGAAACTGATGACCCAACCGACGACAGGGTGCCAGAATCGCCTCTGCACCAAGAGCGAGACACTCGGGAAAGGCGCTATCCAGAAAGGATCAGGAAGCCTCCCCAAAGACTGAATATATAATTGGACTATTTTCAGCTAACGTTGTATGTTAAAAGTGTTAATTGTAATTAGTTTGATATTTAATTGTTAAATGAGTGTTATGGTACTGTTAATCTAAAAGGGGAGGAATTGTAATGTATATACCTTTAAGGGGGGAACTACTTTTTACAGCTCATGTATACTGTAGTACCGGCAGTGACCACACCTGTATATAGCACTGAGTAGTAGTCTGTACAGTTCAGTTCCAGAGTGAGCCACGTTGAGCAAACACCTGTTGTACCGTTCTCCTGCAGTCTTGTGTCTTACTACTGACGGACACAACAGGCAGCACCCGTGCCTCTGAGTTAGATGGTTGTGGGTTCAAGTCCCACTCCAGAGATTAGAACACAAACATAGAAACATAGAAACATAGAAGATAGGAGCAGGAGTAGGCCATTCGGCCCTTCGAGCCTGCTCCAACATTCAATGAGATCATGACTGATCATCCAAATTCAGTACCCTGTCCCTGCCTTCTCCCCATATTCCTTGATCCCTTTAGCCTTAAGAAATATATCCAACTCTTTCTTGAATATATTTAATGAATTGGCCTCCACTGCCTTCTTTGGCAGAGAATTCCACAGGTTCACCACTCTCTGGGTGAAGCAATTCCTCCTCATCTCAGTCCTAAATGGCTTACCCCTTATCCTTAGACTATGATCCCTAGTTCTGGACTCCCCGGCCATCGGGAACATCCTTCCTGCATCTAGTCTGTCCAGGATCGACAGAATTTTATAGGTTTCGATGAGATCCCCTCTCAATCTTCTAAGCTCCAGCGAGTACAAGCCCAATCGACCCAATCTCTCCTCATACGTCATTCCTGCCATCCCAGGTATCAGCGTGGTGAATCTTCGCTGCACTCCTTCCATGGCAAGAACATCCTTCCTCAGATAAGGTGACCAAAACTGCACACAATACTCAAGGTGTGGTCTCAGCAAGGCCCTGTACAACTGCAGCAAGACATCCTTGTTCTTGTACTCGAACCCTCTTGCTACGAAGGCCAACATACCATTTGCCTTCTTAACCACCTGCTGCACCTGCATGCTCACCTTCAGCGACTGGTGCACAAGAACACCCAGGTCTCTTTGCACTTCCCCTTCTCCCAATCTATTGCCATTTAAATAATAATCTGCCTTCCTGTTTTTGCCACCAAAGTGGATAACCTCACATTTATCCACATTATAGTGCATTTGCCATGTTTCTGCCCAGTCACCCAACCTGTCCAAATCATCCGGGAGTTTCTCGACATCTTCCTCACAGCATACCCTCCCACCCAGCTTTGTGTCATCTGCAAATTTGGAGACACTACATCCAATTCCCTCGTCCAGATCATTAATATATATTGTGAATAGCTGGGGTCGTAGGACTGATCCTTGCGGTACCCCACAAGTCACTGCCTGCCACTCGGAAAACGACCCGTTTATTCCAACTCTTTGCTTTCTATCTGCCAACCAGTTCTCTATCCAAGTCGATACCTTGCCCCCAATCCCATGTGCCTTAATTTTACAAGCTAATCTCTTATGCGGGACCTTATCGAAAGCCTTCTGAAAGTCCAAATGCACCACATCCACTGGTTCTCCCTTATCTATTTTACCAGTTACATCCTCAAAAAATTCCAGTAAATTAGTCAAGCACGATTTACCTTTTGTAAATCCATGTTGACTTTGTCCGATCCTGTCACTGTTTTCCAAGTGCTCTGCTATTACATCTTTTATAATGGACTCTAGCATTTTCCCCACTACCGATGTCAGGCTTACCGGTCTGTAATTCCCTGCTTTTTCACAACCACCTTTTTTGAATAGTGGGGATACATTAGCTACCCTCCAATCCATGGGTACTGTTCCAGAGTCTATCGAGTTCTGGAAGATGACCAGCAATGCATCTAGTATCTCCAGGGCCACTTCCTTAATTACCCTAGGATGTAGATTATCAGGCCCTGGGGATTTATCGGCCTTCAATTCCGTCAACTTCCCCAACACCATTTCCCTACAAATACTGATTTCTTTCAGTTCCTCCCTCTCATTAGTCCCTATGTTCCCCGACATCTCTGGGAGGTTATTTGTGTCCTCCTTTGTGAAGACAGAACTATAATATGTATTTAGTTGGTTAGCCATTTCTTTGTTCCCCATTATAAATTCCCCTGAAACCTAGGTTGACACTGAGGGAGCACTGCACTGTCGGAGGGGCAGTACTGAGGGAGCGCTGCACTGTCGGAGGGGCATTATGGAGGGAGCGCTGCACTGTCGGAGGGGCAGTACTGAGGGAGCGCTGCACTGTCGGAGGGGCAGTACTGAGGGAGCACTGCACTGTTGGAGGGGCAGCACTAAGAGAGCGGCATACTGTCATACTAAAAAGGGAAAAAACAGGAACTAAGTGTTAGAAAACATATTTGAAAGTTCTTTATCTGAATGCACGTAGCATTCGTAACAAAATGAATGAGTTAACGGCACAAATAACGACATATGGGTATGATCTTGTGGCCATTACAGAAACATGGCTGCAGGGTGACCATGACTGGGAATTAAACATACCAGGTTATTTAACAATCAGGAAGGACAGGCAGGAAGGGAGAGGAGGTGGGGTGGCTATGTTAATAAAGGAAGGAATCACTATAATACAGAGAAATGATATTGGGTCAAAGGTGCAGGATAGTGAAACAGTTTGGGTGGAGATAAGGAATAATAAGGGGAAAAAAACACTAGTGGGTGTAGTCTATAGGCCTCCGAACAGTTGCAACTCTGTTGGACGGAGTATTAATCAGGAAATAGTTGAGGCTTGTAATAAGGGAACAGCTATAATTATGGGGGATTTTAATTATCATATTAACTGGACAAATCAAATTGGGCAGAGCAGCCTTGAGGATGAGTTCATTGAGTGTATTAGGGATGGGTTTCTTGAGCAGTATGTAACTGAACCGACCAGGGGGCAAGCAACCTTAGATTTGGTCCTGTGTAATGAGACAGGATTAATTAAAAATGTCCTAGTAAAGGATCCCCTTGGAATGAGTGACCATAACATGGTTGAGTTCCATATTCAATTAGAGGGTGAGAAGGTTGGATCTCAAACAGGCATGCTGAGCTTGAATAAAGGAGACTATGAAGGTATGAGAGTGGAATTGATTAGAGTGGACTGGGAGAATAGATTAAAGGGTAAGACGGTACATGATCAGTGGTGTACATTTAAGGAGTTATTTTACAACTTCCAAAAAAAATATATTCCACTGAGGAAAAAAGGGTGTAAAAGAAAAGACAGCCATCCGTGGCTAAGTAAAGTAATTAAGGATAGTATCTGACTAAAAACAAGGGCATATAAGGTAGCCAAATCTAGTGGGAGGATGGAAGATTGGGAAGTCTTTAAAAGACAGCAAAAAATAACTAAAAGATTGATTAAGAAAGGGAAGATAGATTGTGAAAGTAAATGAGCAAAAAATATAAAAACAGACAGTAAAAGTTTCGATAGTTATATAAAAAGAAAAAGGGTGGCTAAAGTAAATGTTGGTCCCTTAGAGGATGAGACCGGGAAATTAATGGTGGGAAACATGGAGATGGCAAAAACACTGAACAATTATTTTGTATCAGTCTTTACAGTAGAGGACACTAAGAATATCCCAACACTGGACAAACAGGGGGCTCTAGGGGGGGAGGAACTAAATACGATTAAAATCACTAAGGAAGTGGTACTTGGTAAAATAATGGGACTCAAGGCGGATAAATCCCCTGGACCTGATGGCTTGCATCCTAGGGTCTTGAGGGAAGTAACGGTAGGGATTGTGGATGCATTGGTAATAATTTTCCAAAACTCACTGGACTCAGCAAAGGTCCCACAGATTGGAAAACTGCTAATGTAACACCCTTATTTAAAAAGGGTAGTAGGCAGAAGGCTGGAAACTATAGACCTGTTAACCTAACATCTGTGTTTGGTAAAATGTTAGAGCCCATTATTAAGGAGACAGTAACGGGACATTTGGATAAACATAATTTAATAGGACAAACTCAGCATGGTTTCATGAAGGGGAAGTCATGTTTGACAAATTTGCTGGAGTTTTGTGAGGAAGTAACATACAGGGTGGATAAAGGGGAACCAGTGGACGTAGTGTATTTAGACTTCCAAAAGGCATTTGACAAGGTGCCACACAAAAGATTATTGCTCAAGATAAAAAATCACGGGATTGGGGGTAATATTCTGGCGTGGGTGGAGGATTGGCTCTCTAACAGAAAGCAGAGAGTTGGGATAAATGGTTCGTTCTCAGATTGGCAACCAGTAACTAGTGGTGTTCCGCAGGGGTCAGTGCTGGGTCCCCAACTCTTTACAATCTATATTAACGATTTGGAGGAGGGGACCGAGTGTAACATATCAAAGTTTGCAGATGATACAAAGATGGGACGGAAAGTAGTGAGTGAGGAGGACATAAAAAACCTGCAAAGGGACATAGACAGGCTAAGTAAGTGGGCAGATATTTGGCAGATGGAATACAATACTGGAAAGTGTGAGGTTGTGCACTTTGGCAGGAAAAATCATAGAGCAAGTTATTATCTTAATGGCAAGAAACTGGAAAGTACTGTAGTACAAAGGGATCTGGGGGTCCTGGTGCACGAAACTCAAAAAGTTAGTATGTAGGTGCAGCAAGTGATCAAGAAGGCCAATGGAATGTTGGCTTTTATTGCTAGGGGGATGGAATATAAAAACAGGGAGGTATTGCTGCAGCTGTACAAGGTATTGGTGAGACCGCACCTGGAATACTGCATACAGTTTTGGTGTCCATACTTAAGAAAAGACATACTTGCTCTCGAGTCAGTAGAAAGAAGGTTCACTCGGTTAATCCCGGGGATGAGGGGGTGGTCATATGAGGAGAGGTTGAGTAGATTGGGACTCTACTCATTGGAGTTCAGAAGAATGAGAGGCGATCTTATTGAAACATATAAGATTGTGAAGGGGCTTGATCGGGTGGATGCGGTGAGGATGTTCCCAATGATGGGTGAAACTAGAACTAGGGTGCATAATCTTAAAATAAGGGGCTGCTCTTTCAAAACTGAGATGAGGAGAAACTTCTTCACTCAGAGGGTGGTAGGTTTGTGGAATTTGCTGCCCCAGAAAGCTGTGGAAGCTACATCATTAAATAAATTTAAAACAGAAATAGATAGTTTCCTAGAAGTAAAGGGAATTAAGGGTTACGGGGAGCGGGCAGGAAATTGGACATGAGTCTAGGTTCGGAATGGTCATGGCCCTGTGGGTAGTGGAGTGGGCCCAGGGGCCGTGTAGCCTGGTTCTGCTCCTACTGTGTTCTAATTCTGTGTTAGATTTCAGGAGATGGTTTTATTCCTGTTCCTGGCTGGGGTGGAGATCGCCTTTACAGAAGGTAAGTACTGTAGAAAATATAGGGACAGAGTGATCTCCTGGAAGAATTTCGATCGCCTAGATGGGTCGGAGAGGAATTTCCCAGATTTTTTCCTCCCAAATTGGCCATTGGGTCTTTATCTGGTTTTTCGCCTCTCCCAGGAGATCACATGGGTTCGGGTGGATGCAGAGTGATAGAAGATTTGAGGTTAGGATCAGATCAGCCATGATCTTATTGAATGGTGGAGCAGGCTCGAAGGGCCGATTGGCCTACTCCTGCTCCTATTTCTTATGTTCTTATGTTCGTATGTTAGGGGGGCAGTACTGAGGGAGCGCTGCACTATCAGAGGGGCAGTACTGAGGGAGTGCTGCACTGTTGGAGGGGCAGCACTGAGGGTGCGCTGCAATGTCGGAGGGGCAGTACTGAGGGAGCGCTGCACTATCAGAGGGGCAGTACTGAGGGAGTGCTGCACTGTTGGAGGGGCAGCACTGAGGGTGCGCTGCAATGTCGGAGGGGCAGTACTGAGGGAGCGCTGCACTGTCGGAGGGGCACTACTGAGGGAGCGCTGCACTGTTGGAGGGGCTGTACTGAGGGAGTGCTGCACTGTCGGAGGGGCAGTACTGAGGGAACACTGCACTGTCGGAGGGCAGCACTAAGGGAGCGGCATACTGTCAGAGGGGCAGTACTGAGGGAGTGCTGCACTGTCGGAGGGGCAGTACTGAGGGAGCGCTGCACTGTCGGAGGGGCAGCACTGAGGGAGCGCCGCACTGTCGGAGGGGCAGTACTGAGGGAGCGCTGCACTGTCGGAGGGGCAGTACTGAGGGAGTGCTGCACTGTCGGAGGGGCAGTACTGAGTGAGCGCTGCACTGTTGGAGGGGCAGTACTGAGGGAGCGCTGCACTATCGGAGGGGCAGCACTGAGGGAGCGCTGCACTGTCGGAGGGGCAGTACTGAGGGAGTGCTGCACTGTCGGAGGGGCAGTACTGAGGGAGTGCTGCACTGTTGGAGGGGCAGTACTGAGGGAGCGCTGCACTGTTGGAGGGGCAGTACTGAGGGAGTGCTGCAATGTCGGAGGGGCAGTACTGAGGGAGCGCTGCACGGTCGGAGGGGCTGTACTGAGGGAGCGCTGCACTGTCGGAGGGGCAGCACTGAGGGAGCGCCGCACTGTCGGAGGGGCAGTACTGAGGGAGCGCTGCACTGTCGGAGGGGCAGTACTGAGGGAGTGCTGCACTGTCGGAGGGGCAGTACTGAGTGAGCGCTGCACTGTTGGAGGGGCAGTACTGAGGGAGTGCTGCACTGTCGGAGGGGCAGTACTGAGGGAGCGCTGCACTGTTGGAGGGGCAGTACTGAGGGAGCGCTGCACTGTCGGAGGGGCAGTACTGAGGGAGTGCTGCACTGTCGGAGGGGCAGTACTGAGGGAGCATTGCACTGTCGTGGGTGCCATCTTTCAAATGAGACATTAAACCGAGGCCCCGTCTGCTCTCTCAGGTGGACGTAAGAGATCCAGTGGCACTATTTCGAAGAGGAGCAGGGGGAGTTCTCCTCGGTCTCCTGGGGCGAATATTTACCCCTCAACCAACATCACTAAAAGATTTGCCTTTCACGACCACCGGACGTCTCAAAGCGTTTTACAACCAATTAAGTACTTTTCTTTTGAAGTGTTGTCACTGTTGTAATGTAGGAATGTGGCAGCCAATTTGCACACAGCAAGCTCCCACAAACAGCAATGTGATAATGTCCAGATAATCTGTTTTTTTTTTGCTACGTTGATTGAGGGATAAATAAATGAGTATATTCAAGACTGAGATCGATAGATTTTTGTACATTAAGGGATCAAGCGATATGGGGATAGTAGAACATCAGCCATGATTTTATTGAATGGTTGGGCAGGCTCGAGGGGCCGTATAGCCGACTCCTGCTCCTATTTCTTATTACCTGGTCTCCCCTTGAGGCAAATCCAGCTTCTCTAGTTACAAGGACAGGTTGGAGAAGCTGGATTTGTTTTCATTAGAGCAAAGGAGGTTGCGGGGTGATTTGATAGAGGTGTACAAGATTAAGACGGGTTTGGATAGGCTAGACGGGGAAAGGCTATTCCCACTAGTTGATGGTACAAGGACTGGGGGACACAGATTTAAGGTTTTGGGCCAGAGATACAGGGGGGATGTGAGGAAAAACTTTTTTACACAGCGAGTGGTGAAGACCTGGAACTCGCTGCCGACGGAAGTGGTGGAAGCGGAGACATTGTTTTCAAGGGGAAACTGGATAGGCACTTGAGGGAAATAAACTTGCAGGGCTACGGGGATAGAGCGGGGGAATGGGACTGACTGGATTGCTCTACAGAGAGCCGGCACCGACTCGATGGGCCGAATGGCCATCCTCTGTGTCGTTATGACTCTATGGCCCTGTGGTCATTATCACAATACTGTTTGTGGGAGCTTGCTGTGCACAAATTGACTGCCGCATTTCGGAACATTACAACAGTGACTACATTTCAAAACGTGCTTCATTGGCTGTAAAGTGTTTTGGGACGTCCTGAGATGGTGAAAGGCGCGGGAGAAATGTAAGTTCTTTCTGGGAACTGAAGCTGGCCTGTCAGTGCCACTCTGCAGACATGCAATGGAAGAATTTACTAGTGTGTGTTGGTAATTCCAAGAAAGGTGAGTCACAGCGGCTGCCGCCATCGGTGACTCACGCCAGGGTTAATGGAAAAATATCACTGCTGAAACAGGGATCAGTGAGACATGATCAACCTGCGTAATGTGTTTGCAGTGTGATAGTCGAGATTACAGAGTAAACGTTGATCTGTTCAAACTTTTAGTGAGGCAAAAATATCCCTTTGTATGAAGACCATTGTAATACACAGAGGCTTGTTCAATCAGGAATGCTTTGTAAGGTGAGGTGCCTCACTGCCTCATGGCCTTGCCTGGAGTCTTGGTAGCATCCATCCATTAGCAAGTAGGGTTAGATCACAAAATTAGGCCCGAAGCTCTGGAATTCCCTCCCTAAACCTCTCCGCCTCTCTACCTCTCTCTCCTCCTTTAAGACGCTCCTTAAAACCTCCCTCTTTGATTAAGCTTTTGGTCACCTGTCCTGATATCTACTTAAGTGGATCGATGTCAATTTTTTGTCTGATTACGTTCCTGTGAAGCAACTTGGGACGTTTTACTACGTTAAAGGTACTATATAAATGCAAGTTGTTGTTGTTGTTGTTGATAAATGCACCCATTAAAAGTCAGCTTGGCTCGGTCGGTGGCACTCTCATCTCTGAGGCATGAGTTCAAGACCCAATCCACAGATTTAAGCATACACCCTAACTGACAGCACAGTGTAGTAACCGAGGGACTGCTGCACTGTGGGAGGGGCAGTACTGAGGGAGTGCTGCACTGTCGGAGGGGCAGTGCTGAGGGTATGCTGCACTGTCGGAGGGGCAGTACTGAGGGAGTGCTGCACTGTCGGAGGGGCAGTACTGAGGTAGTGCTGCACTGTCAGAGAGGCAGTACTGAGGGAGTGCTGTACTGTCAGAGGTGCGTCTTTCAGATGAGACGTTAAACCTTGGCCCCGGCTGCACTCAGATGGAGAATAGCAGCCCCTGTGTATATTATAGAGAATAGCAGCCCCTGTGTATAATATAGAGAATAGCAGCCCCTGTGTATCTTATAAAGAATAGCAGCCCCTGAGTATATTATAGAGAATAGCAGCCACTGTGTATATTATAAAGATTGGCAGTCCCTGTGTATATTATAGAGAATAGCAGCCCATGTATATTATAGAGAATAGCGGCCCCTGTGTATATTATAGGGAATAGCAGCCCCTGAGTATATTATAGAGAATAGCAGCCCCTGTGTATATTAGAGAGAATAGCAGCCCCTGTGTATATTATAGAGAATAGTAGCCTCTGTGTATATTATAGGGAATAGCAGCCCCTGTGTATATTATGGAGAATAGCAGCCCCTGTGTATATTATAGAGAATAGCAGCCCCTGTGTATATTAGAGAATAGCAGCCCCTGTGTATATTATAGAGGATCGCAGACCATGTGTATATTTTAGGGAATAGCAGCCCATGTGTATATTATAGGGAATAGCATCCCCTGTGTATATTGTAGAGAATAGTAGCCTCTGTGTATATTATAGGGAATAGCAGCCACTGTGTATATTATAGAGAATAGCAGCCCATGTGTATATTATAGGGAATAGCATTCCCTGTGCATATTGGAGAGAAGAGCAGCACCTGTGTATATTATAGGGAGTAGTAGCCCCTGTGTATATTATAGGGAATAGCAGCACCTGTGTATATTATAGAGAATCGCAGACCCTGTGTATATTACAGAGAATAGCAGCCCCTGTGTATATACTAGGGAATAGTAGCCCCTGTGTATATTATAGGGAATAGCAGCCCCTGTGTATATTGTAGAGAATCGCAGACCCTGTGTATATTATAGAGAATAGTAGCCCCTGAGTATATTATAGGGAATAGTAGCCCCTGTGTATATTTTAGAGAATAGCAGCCCCTGTGTATATTATAGAGAATAGCAGCCCCTGTGTATATAATAGAGAATAGCAGACCCTGTGAATATTATAGGGAATAGCAGACCCTGTGTATATTATAGGGAATAGCAGCCCCTTGTGTATACTATAGAGAATAGCAGCCCCTGTGCATATTATAGAGAATAGGAGCTCCTGTGTATATTGTAGAGAATAGCAGTCCCTGTGTACATTATAGGGAGTAGTAGCCCCTGTGTATATTATAGGGAATAGCAGTCCCTGTGTATATTATAGAGAATCACAGACCCTGTGTATATTACAGAGAATAGCAGCCCCTGTGTATATTATAGGGAATAGTAGCCCCTGTGTATATAATAGGGAATAGCAGCCCCTGTGTATATTATAGGGAATCGCAGACACTGTGTATATTATAGAGAATAGCAGCCCCTGTGTATATTATAGAGAATAGTAGCCCCTGTGTATATTATAGAGAATAGCAGCCCCTGTGTATATTATAGGGAGTAGCAGTCACTGTGTATAATTTAGAGAATAGCAGCCCCTGTGTATATTATAGAGAATAGCAGCCCCTGTGTATATTATAGAGAATAGCAGCCCCTGTGTATATTATAGAGAATA
Source organism: Somniosus microcephalus (assembly GCF_052327205.1). Classification (NCBI taxonomy): domain Eukaryota; kingdom Metazoa; phylum Chordata; class Chondrichthyes; order Squaliformes; family Somniosidae; genus Somniosus; species Somniosus microcephalus. The sequence continues at coordinate 11,712,535 of NC_140998.1, forward strand.
GAAGCCACTGAGCATATTATAGAGAATAGCAGCCCCTGTGTACATTATAGAGAATAGCAGCCCCTGTGTATATTATAGTGAATAGCAGCCCCTGTGTATATTACAGAGGATCGCAGACGATGTGTATATAATAGGGAATAGCAGCCCATGTGTATATTATATGGAATAGCAGCCACTGCGTATATTATAGAGAATAGCAGCCCCAGTGTATATTATAGAGAATAGAAGCCGCTGTGTATATTATACAGAATCACAAACACTGTGTGTATTATAGGGAATAGCAGCCCCTGTGTATATTATAGAGAATAGCAGCCCCTGAGTATATTATAGGGAATAGTAGCCCCTGTGTACCTGTGTATATTATAGAGAATAGCAGCACCTGTGTGTATTTTAGAGAATAGCAGCCCCTGTGTATATTATAGAGAATAGCAACCCCTGTGTATAGAATAGAGAATAGCAGACCCTGTGAATATTATAGGGAATAGCAGACCCTGTGTATATTATAGGGAATAGCAGCCCCTTGTGTATATTATAGAGAATAGCAGCCCCTGTGCATTTTATAGAGAATAGGAGCTCCTGTGTATATTGTAGAGAATAGCAGCCCCTGTGTATATTATAGGGAGTAGTAGCCCCTGTGTATATTATAGGGAATAGCAGCCCCTGTGTATATTATAGAGAATCACAGACCCTGTGTATATTACAGAGAATAGTAGCCCCTGTGTATATTATAGGGAATAGCAGACCCTGTGTATATTATAGTGAATCGCAGACCCTGTGTATATTAAAGAGAATAGCAGCCCCTGTGTATATTATAGAGAATAGTAGCCCCTGTGTATATTATAGAGAATAGCAGCCCCTGTGTATATTATAGGGAGTAGCAGTCACTATGTTTAATTTAGAGAATAGCAGCCCCTGTGTATATTATAGAGAATAGCAGCCCCTGTGTATATTATAGAGAATAGCAGCCCCTGTGTATATTATAGAGAATAGCAGCCACTGTGTATATTATAGAGAATAGCAGCCCCTGTGTATATTATAGAGAATAGCAGCCTCTGTGTATATTATAGGGAATAGCAGCCCCTGTGTATATTACAGAGGATCGCAGACCATGTGTATATAATAGGGAACAGCAGCCCATGTGTATATTACAGGGAATAGCAGCCGCTGCGTATATTATAGAGAATAGCAGCCCCTGTGTATATTATAGAGAATAGAAGCCGCTGTGTATATTATACAGAATCACAAACACTGTGTGTATTATAGGGAATAGCAGCCCCTGTGTATATTATAGAGAATAGCAGCCCCTATGTATATAATAGAAAATAGCAGCCCCTGTGTATATTATAGAGAATAGCAGCCCCTGTGCATACTATAGAGAATAGCAGCCCCTATGTATATTATAGAGAATAGCAGCCCCTGCGTATATTATAGAGAATAGCAGCCCCTGCGTATATTTTAGGGAATAGCAGCCCCCTGTGTATATTATAGAGAATAGCAGCCTCCTGTGTATATTAAAGAGAATAGCAGCCCCTGTGTGAATTATAGGGAATAGCAGCCCCTGTGTATATTATAGGGAATAGCAGCCACTATGTATATTAAAGAGAATAGCAGCCTCAATATATAAGATCGAGAATAGCAGCCCCTGAGTATATTATAGAGAATTGCAGCCCCTGTGTATATTAGAGAGAATAGCAGCCCCTGTGTATATTATAGAGAATAGTAGCCTCTGTGTATATTATAGGGAATAGCAGCCCCTGTGTATATAATAGAGAAGAGCAGCCCCTGTGTATTTTATAGAGAACAGCAGCCCCTGTGTATATTAGAGAATAGCAGCCCCTGTGTATATTATAGAGAATAGCAGCCGTTGTGTATATTAAAGGGAATAGCAGCCCATGTGTATATTATAGGGAATAGCATCCCCTGTGTATATTGTAGAGAAAAGCAGCCCCTGTGTATATTGTAGAGAATAGCAGTCCCTGTGTATATTATAGAGAATAGCAGCCCCTGTGTATATTATAGAGAATAGGAGCTCCTGTGTATATTGTAGAGAAGAGCAGCTACTGTGTATATTATAGGGAGTAGAAGCCCCTGTGTATATTATAGGGAATAGCAGCCCCTGTGTATATTATAGAGAATCGCAGACCCTGTGTGTATCACAGGGAATAGCAGCCCCTGTGTATATTATAGGGAATAGTAGCCCCTGTGTATATTATAGGGAATAGCAGCCCCTGTGTATATTATAGTGAATCGCAGACCCTGTGTATATTATAGAGAATAGCAGCCCCTGTGTACATTATAGGGAATAGTAGCCCCTGTGTATATTATAGAGAATAGCAGCCCCTGTGTATATTATAGAGAATCGCAGCCCCTGTGTATATAATAGAAAATAGCAGCCCCTGTGTATATTATAGAGAATAGCAGCCGCTGTGCATATTATAGAGAATAGCAGCCCCTGCGTATATTATAGAGAATAGCAGCCCCGTGTATATTTTAGGGAATAGCAGCCCCCTGTGTATATTATAGAGAATAGCAGCCCCCTGTGTATATTAAAGAGAATAGCAGCCCCTGTGTGTATTATAGGGAATCGCAGCCTCTGTGTATATTATAGGGAATAGCAGCCACTGTGTATATTAAAGAGAATAGCAGCCGCAATATATAATATAGGGAATAGCAGCCCCTGAGTATATTATAGAGAATTGCAGCCCCTGTTTATATTAGAGAGAATAGCAGCCCCTGTGTGTATTATAGAGAATAGTAGCCCCTGTGTATATTATAGAGAATAGCAGCCCCTGTGTATTTTATAGAGAATAGCAGCCCCTGTGTATATTAGAGAATAGCAGCCCCTGTGTATATTATAGAGAATAGCAGCCGTTGTGTATATTAAAGGGAATAATAGCCCATGTGTATATTATAGGGAATAGCATCCCCTGTGTATATTGTGGAGAAAAGCAGCCCCTGTGTATATTGTAGAGAATAGCAGTCCCTGTGTATATTATAGAGAAGAGCAGCCCCTGTGCATATTATAGAGAATAGGAGCTCCTGTGTATATTGTAGAGAAGAGCAGCCCCTGTGTATATTATAGGGAGTAGTAGCCCCTGTGTATATTATAGGGAATAGCAGCCCCTGTGTATAATATAGAGAATCGCAGACCCTGTGTGTATTACAGAGAATAGCAGCCCCTGTGTATATTATAGGGAAAGTAGCCCCTGTGTATATTATAGGGAATAGCAGCCCCTGTGTATATTACAGTGAATCGCAGACCCTGTGTATATTATAGAGAATAGCAGCCCCTGTGTACATTATAGGGAATAGTAGCCCCTGTGTATATTATAGAGAATAGCAGCCCCTGTGTGTATTTTAGAGAATAGCAGCCCCTGTGCGTATTATACACAATAGCAGCCCCTATGTATACTATAGAGAAAAGCAGCCCCTGCGTATATTATGGAGAATAGCAGCCCCTGTGCATATTATAGAGAATAGCAGCCCCTTGTGTATATTATAGAGAATAGCAGCCCCCTGTGTAAATTATAGAGAATAGCAGCCCCTGTGTGTATTATAGGGAATAGCAGCCCCTGTGTATGTTATAGAGAATAGCAGCCCGTGTATATTATAGAGAATAGCAGCCCCTGTGTATATAATAGAGAATAGCAGACCCTGTTAATATTATAGGGAATAGCAGCCCCTGTGTATATTATAGGGAATAGCAGCCCCTTGTGTATATGATAGAGAATAGCAGCCCCTGTGCATATTATAGAGAATAGGAGCTCCTGTGTATATTGTAGAGAAGAGCAGCCCTTGTGTATATTATAGGGAGTAGTAGCCCCTGTGTATATTATGGGGAATAGCAGCACCTGTGTATATTATAGAGAATCGCAGACCCTGTGTGTATTACAGAGAATACAGCCCCTGTGTATATTATAGGGAATAGTAGCCCCTGTGTATATTATAGGGAATAGCAGCCCCGTGTATATTATCGAGAATCGCAGACACTGTGTATATTATAGAGAATAGCAGCCCCCTTTGTATATTATAGAGAATAGTAGCCCCTGTGTGTATTATAGGGAATAGCAGCCCCTGTGTGTATTATAGGGAATCGCAGCCTCTGTGTATATTATAGGGAATAGCAGCCACTGTGTATATTAAAGAGAATAGCAGCCGCAATATATAATATAGGGAATAGCAGCCCCTGAGTATATTATAGAGAATTGCAGCCTCTGTTTATATTAGAGAGAATAGCAGCCCCTGTGTGTATTATAGAGAATAGTAGCCCCTGTGTATATTATAGAGAATAGCAGCCCCTGTGTATTTTATAGAGAATAGCAGCCCCTGTGTATATTAGAGAATAGCAGCCCCTGTGTATATTATAGAGAATAGCAGCCGTTGTGTATATTAAAGGGAATAATAGCCCATGTGTATATTATAGGGAATAGCATCCCCTGTGTATATTGTGGAGAAAAGCAGCCCCTGTGTATATTGTAGAGAATAGCAGTCCCTGTGTATATTATAGAGAAGAGCAGCCCCTGTGCATATTATAGAGAATAGGAGCTCCTGTGTATATTGTAGAGAAGAGCAGCCCCTGTGTATATTATAGGGAGTAGTAGCCCCTGTGTATATTATAGGGAATAGCAGCCCCTGTGTATAATATAGAGAATCGCAGACCCTGTGTGTATTACAGAGAATAGCAGCCCCTGTGTATATTATAGGGAAAGTAGCCCCTGTGTATATTATAGGGAATAGCAGCCCCTGTGTATATTACAGTGAATCGCAGACCCTGTGTATATTATAGAGAATAGCAGCCCCTGTGTACATTATAGGGAATAGTAGCCCCTGTGTATATTATAGAGAATAGCAGCCCCTGTGTGTATTTTAGAGAATAGCAGCCCCTGTGCGTATTATACACAATAGCAGCCCCTATGTATACTATAGAGAAAAGCAGCCCCTGCGTATATTATGGAGAATAGCAGCCCCTGTGCATATTATAGAGAATAGCAGCCCCTTGTGTATATTATAGAGAATAGCAGCCCCCTGTGTAAATTATAGAGAATAGCAGCCCCTGTGTGTATTATAGGGAATAGCAGCCCCTGTGTATGTTATAGAGAATAGCAGCCCGTGTATATTATAGAGAATAGCAGCCCCTGTGTATATAATAGAGAATAGCAGACCCTGTTAATATTATAGGGAATAGCAGCCCCTGTGTATATTATAGGGAATAGCAGCCCCTTGTGTATATGATAGAGAATAGCAGCCCCTGTGCATATTATAGAGAATAGGAGCTCCTGTGTATATTGTAGAGAAGAGCAGCCCCTGTGTATATTATAGGGAGTAGTAGCCCCTGTGTATATTATGGGGAATAGCAGCACCTGTGTATATTATAGAGAATCGCAGACCCTGTGTGTATTACAGAGAATACAGCCCCTGTGTATATTATAGGGAATAGTAGCCCCTGTGTATATTATAGGGAATAGCAGCCCCGTGTATATTATAGAGAATCGCAGACACTGTGTATATTATAGAGAATAGCAGCCCCCTTTGTATATTATAGAGAATAGTAGCCCCTGTGTGTATTATAGGGAATAGCAGCCCCTGTGTATATTATAGGGAATAGCAGCCCCTGTGTATATAATAGAAAATAGCAGCCCCTGTATATATTATAGAGAATAGCAGCCCCTGTGTGTATTATAGGGAATAGCAGCCCCTGTGTATATTATAGGGAATAGCAGCCCCTGTGTATATTAAAGAGAATAGCAGCCCCAATATATAATATAGAGAATAGCAGCCCCTGAGTATCTTATAGAGAATAGCAGCCCCTGTGTATATTAGAGAGAATCGCAGCCCCTGTGTATATAATAGAAAATAGCAGCCCCTGTGTATATTATAGAGAATAGCAGCCCCTGTGCATATTATAGAGAATAGCAGCCCCTGCGTATATTATAGAGAATAGCAGCCCTGTGTATATTTTAGGGAATAGCAGCCCCCTGTGTATATTATAGAGAATAGCAGCCCCCTGTGTATATTAAAGAGAATAGCAGCCCCTGTGTGTATTATAGGGAATCGCAGCCTCTGTGTATATTATAGGGAATAGCAGCCACTGTGTATATTAAAGAGAATAGCAGCCGCAATATATAATATAGGGAATAGCAGCCCCTGAGTATATTATAGAGAATTGCAGCCCCTGTTTATATTAGAGAGAATAGCAGCCCCTGTGTGTATTATAGAGAATAGTAGCCCCTGTGTATATTATAGAGAATAGCAGCCCCTGTGTATTTTATAGAGAATAGCAGCCCCTGTGTATATTAGAGAATAGCAGCCCCTGTGTATATTATAGAGAATAGCAGCCGTTGTGTATATTAAAGGGAATAGCAGCCCATGTGTATATTATAGGGAATAGCATCCCCTGTGTATATTGTAGAGAAAAGCAGCCCCTGTGTATATTTTGGAGAATAGCAGTCCCTGTGTATATTATAGAGAAGAGCAGCCCCTGTGCATATTATAGAGAATAGGAGCTCCTGTGTATATTGTAGAGAAGAGCAGCCCCTGTGTATATTATAGGGAGTAGTAGCCCCTGTGTATATTATAGGGAATAGCAGCCCCTGTGTATAATATAGAGAATCGCAGACCCTGTGTGTATTACAGAGAATAGCAGCCCCTGTCTATATTATAGGGAATAGTAGCCCCTGTGTATATTATAGGGAATAGCAGCCCCTGTGTGTATTACAGTGAATCGCAGACCTTGTGTATATTATAGAGAATAGCAGCCCCTGTGTGTATTTTAGAGAATAGCAGCCCCTGTGCGTATTATACACAATAGCAGCCCCTATGTATACTATAGAGAAAAGCAGCCCCTGCGTATATTATGGAGAATAGCAGCCCCTGTGCATATTATAGAGAATAGCAGCCCCTTGTGTATATTATAGAGAATAGCAGCCCCCTGTGTAAATTATAGAGAATAGCAGCCCCTGTGTGTATTATAGGGAATAGCAGCCCCTGTGTATGTTATAGAGAATAGCAGCCCATGTATATTATAGAGAATAGCAGCCCCTGTGTATATAATAGAGAATAGCAGACCCTGTGAATATTATAGGGAATAGCAGCCCCTGTGTATATTATAGGGAATAGCAGCCCCTTGTGTATATTATAGAGAATAGCAGCCCCTGTGCATATTATAGAGAATAGGAGCTCCTGTGTATATTGTAGAGAAGAGCAGCCCCTGTGTATATTATAGGGAGTAGTAGCCCCTGTGTATATTATGGGGAATAGCAGCACCTGTGTATATTATAGAGAATCGCAGACCCTGTGTGTATTACAGAGAATACAGCCCCTGTGTATATTATAGGGAATAGTAGCCCCTGTGTATATTATAGGGAATAGCAGCCCCGTGTATATTATAGAGAATCGCAGACACTGTGTATATTATAGAGAATAGCAGCCCCCTTTGTATATTATAGAGAATAGCAGCCCCTGTGTGTATTATAGGGAATAGCAGCCCCTGTGTATATTATAGGGAATAGCAGCCCCTGTGTATATTAAAGGGAATAGCATCCCCTGTGTATATTGTAGAGAATAGCAGCCCCTTTGTATATTGTAGAGAATAGCAGCCCCTGTGTATATTATAGAGAATAGCAGCCCCTGTGTATATTATAGAGAATAGGAGCTCCTGTGTATATTGTAGAGAAGAGCAGCCCCTGTGTATATTATAGGGCGTAGTAGCCCCTGTGTATATTATAGGGAACAGCAGCCACTGTGTATATTATAGAGAATCGCAGACTCTGTGTGTATTACAGAGAATACAGCCCCTGTGTATATTATCGGGATTAGTTGCCCCTGTGTATATTATAGGGAATAGCAGCCACTGTGTATATTATAGAGAATCGCAGACCCTGTGTATATTATAGAGAATAGCAGTCCCTGTGTATATAATAGAGAATAGCAGACCCTGTGAATATTATAGGGAATAGCAGCCCCTGTGTATACTATAGGGAATAGGAGCTCCTGTGTATATTGCAGAGAATAGCAGCCCCTGTGTATATTATAGGGAATAGTAGCCCCTCTGTATATTATAGGGAATAGCAGCCCCTGTGCATATTATAGAGAATAGCAGCCCCTATGTATATTATAGAGAATAGCAGCCCCTGCGTATATTATAGAGAATAGCAACCCCTGTGTATATTATAGAGAATAGCAGCCCCCTGTTTATATTATAGGGAATAGCAGCCACCTGTGTATATTATAGAGAATAGCAGCCCCTGTGTGTATTATAGGGAATAGCAGCCCCTGTGTATGTTATAGAGAACAGCAGCCCGTGCATATTATAGAGAATAGCAGCCCCTGTGTATATAATAGAGAATAGCAGACCCTGTGAATATTATCGGGAATAGCAGCCCCTGTGTATATTATAGGGAATAGCAGCCCCTTGTGCATATTATAGAGAATAGGAGCTCCTGTGTATATTGTAGAGAATAGCAGCCCCTGTATATATTATAGGGAATAGCAGCCCCTGTGTATATTATAGAGAATCGCAGACCCTGTGTATATTATAGGGAATAGCAGTCACTGTGTATATTATAGAGAATCGCAGACCCTGTGTATATTATAGAGAATAGCAGCCCCTGTCTTTATTATAGAGAGTATTAGCCCCTGTGTATATTATAGAGAATAGCAGCCCCTGTGTATATTAGAGGGAGTAGCAGTCACTGTGTATAATTTAGAGAATAGCAGCCCCTGTGTATACTATAGAGAATAGCAGCCCCTGTGTATATTATAGAGCATAGCAGCCCCTGTGTATATTATAGAGAATAGCAGCCACTGTGTATATTATAGAGAATAGCAGCCCCTGTGTATATTGTAGGGAATAGCAGCCCCTGTGTATATTACAGAGGATCGCAGACCATGTGTATATAATAGGGAATAGCAGCCCATGGGTATATTATAGATAATAGCAGCCCCTGTGTATATTATAGAGAATAGCAGTACCTGCATATATAATAGAAAATAGCAGCCCCTGTGTATATTATACAGAATAGCAGCCCCTGTGTATATTATACAGAATAGCAGCCCCTGTGTATATTATAGAGAATAGCACCCCTGTGTATATTAAAGAGAATAGCAGCCCCTGTGTATATTATAGAGAATGGCAGACCCTGTGTATATTATATAGAATAGCAGCCCCTGTGTATTTTACAGAGAACAGCAGCCCCTGTGTATATCAGAGAATAGCAGCCCCTGTGTATATTGTAGTGAATAGCAGCCGCTGTGTATATTATAGAGAATAGCATCCCCTGCGTATATTATAGAGAATAGCATCCGCTGCGTATATTATAGAGAATCGCAGCCCCTGTGTATATTATATGGAATAGCAGCCCCCTGTGTATATTATAGAGAATAGCAGCTCCTGTGTGTATTATAGGGAATAGCAGCCCCTGTGTATGTTATAGAGAATAGCAGCCCGTGTATATTATAGAGAATAGCAGCCCCTGTGTATATTATAGGGAATAGCAGCCCCTGTGTATATTGCAGGGAATAGCAGCTCCTGTGTATATTACATGGAATTGCAGCCCCTGTGTTTTTTATGGAGAATAGCAGCCCCTGTGTATATTATACAGAATAGCAGCCCCTGTGTATGCTATAGAGAATAGCAGCCCGTGTATATTATAGAGAATAGCAGCCCCTGTGTATATTATAGGGAATTGCAGCCCCTGTGTATATTACAGGGAATAGCAGCCCCTGTGTATATTATAGGGAATAGCAGCCCCTGTGTATATTATAGAGAATCGCAGACCCTGTGTATATTATAGGGAATTGCAGTCACTGTGTATATTATAGAGAATCACAGACCCTGTGTATATTATAGAGAATAGCAGCCCCTGTGTATATTGTACAGAATAGCAGCCCCTGTGAATATTATAGGGAATAGCAGCCCCTGTGTATATTATAGGGAATAGCAGCCCCTTGTGTATATTATAGAGAATAGCAGCCCCTGTGTATATTATACAGAATAGCAGCCCCTGTGTATATTATACAGAATAGCAGCCCCTGTGTATATTATACAGAATAGCAGCCCCTGTGTATATTATAGAGAATAGTAGCCCCTGTGTATATTGTAGGGAATAGCAGCCCCTGTGTATATTATAGGGAATAGCAGACCCTGTGTATATTATACAGAATCGCAGACACTGTGTATATTATAGGGAATAGCAGTCACTGTGTATATTATAGAGAATCGCAGATGCTGTGTATATTATAGAGAATAGCAGCCAGTGTATATTATAAAGAATAGAAGCCCCTGTGTATATTATAGGGAATAGCAGCCCCGGTGTATATTATAGGGAATAGCAGCCCCTGTGCAAATTATGGGGAATATCAGCCATTGTGTATATTATGAAGAATAGTAGCCCCTGTGTATATTATAGAGAATAGCAGCCCCTCTGTATATTATAGAGAATAGCAGCCTCTATGTATATTATAGAGAATAGCAGCCCCAGAAACCAGAAACCAGAAACCCTACAGTGCAGATAGAGGCCATTTCGGCCCATCGAGCCTGCACCGACACATATCCCACCCGATCCCCGTAACCCCTACACCAACACATATCCCACCCTATCCCCGTAACCCCATGTATTTAATCCCCCTAACACTAAGGGTCAATTTATCATAGCCAATCAACCTAACCCGCACATCTTTGGACTGTGGGAGGAAACCGGAGCACCCGGAGGAAACCCACGCAAACACGGGGAGAATGTGCAAACTCCACACAGACAGTCATCCGAGGCCGGATTCGAACCCGGGTCCCTGGCGCTGTGAGACAACAGTGCTAACCACTATGCCACCGTGCTGCCCCTGTGTATATTATAGAGAATAGCAGCCCCTGTGTATATTATAGAGAATAGCAGCCCCCTGTGTATATTATAGAGAATAGCAGCCCCCTGTGTATTATAGGGAGTAGTAGCCCCTGTGTATATTATAGAGAATCACAGATCCTGTGTATATTACAGAGAATAGCAGACCCTGTGAATATTATCGGGAATAGTTGCCCCTGTGTGTATTATAGAGAATAGCAGCCCCAGTGTATATTGTAGAGAATAGCAGCCACTGTGTATATTGTAGAGAATAGCAGCCCCTCTGTATATTATAGAGAATAGCAGCCCCTGTATATATTATAGAGAATAGCAGCCCCTGTGTATATTGTAGAGATTAGCAGCCCCTGTGTATCTTATAGGGAATAGCAGCCCCTGTGTATATTATTGAGAATAGCAGCCCCAGTGTATATTGTACAGAATAGCAGCCAGTGTGTATATTGTAGAGAATAGCAGCCCCTGTGTATATTATAGAGAATAGCAGCCCCTGTGTATATTATAGAGAATAGCAGCCCCTGTGTATTATTGTAGAGATTTGCAGCCCCTGTGTATCTTATAGGGAATAGCAACCACTGTTTATATTATAGAGAATAGTGTAGTGTATGTGCCTTTAAGAGCCCCATGTGTACTGTAATGCGGGTAATGGCCACTCGGGCTATATAAGCCTGTATATTGTGTTGTATCCGTTAGTTCCCCTCCAGACTTTGCTTAGTAAACACCTATGAAACCAACTCCTGTCTTCAGTGTCTCTATCAACACACAGACACAACAAATAGCAGCCACTGTGTATATTATAGAGAATAGCAGCCCCTGTGTATATTACAGAGAATAGCAGCCCCTGTGAATAGTATGAAGTATAGCAGCCCCTGTGTATAGTATAGGAAATAGCAGCCCCTGTGAATATTATAGGGAATAGCAGCCCCTGTGTATATTATAGGAAATAGCAGCCCCTTGTGTATATTATAGAGAATAGCAGCCCCTGTGTATATGATAGAGAATAGCAGCCCCTGTGTATATTATAGAGAATAGCAGCCCCTGTGTATATTATAGAGAATAGCAGCCCCTGTGTATATGATAGAGAATAGCAGCCCCTGTGTATATTATATAGAATAGCAGCCCCTGCATATATTACAGGGAATAGCAGTCACTGTGTATAATTTAGAGAATTGCAGCCTCTGTGTATATTATAGAGAAAAGCAGCCCCAGTGTATATTACAGAGAATAGCAGCCCCTGTGTATATTATAGAGAATAGCAGCCCCTGTGCATATTATAGGGAATGGCAGCCCCTGTGTATATTGTAGGGAATAGCAGCCCCTTGTGTATATTATAGAGAATAACAGCCCCTGTGTATATTATAGAGAATAGCAGCCCCTGTGTATATTATAGAGAATGGCAGCCTCTGTGTATATTACAGAGGATCGCAGACCATGTGTATATTATACGGAATAGCAGCCCATGTGTATATTATAGGGAATAGCAGCCGCTGTGTATGTTATAGAGAATAGAAGCCGCTGTGTATATTATACAGAATCACAAACACTGTGTATATTGTAGGGAATAGCAGCCCCTGTGTATATTATAGAGAATAGCAGCCCCTGTGTGTATTGTAGAGAATAGCAGCCCCTGTGAATAGTATGAAGTATAGCAGCCCCTGTGTATAGTATAGGGAATAGCAGCCCCTGTGAATATTATAGGGAATAGCAGCCCCTGTGTATATTATAGGGAATAGCAGCCCCTTGTGTATATTATAGAGAATAGCAGCCCCTGTGTATATTATATAGAAAAGCAGCCCCTGCATATATTACAGGAAATAGCAGTCACTGTGTATAATTTAGAGAATTGCAGCCCCTGTGTAAATTATAGAGAAAAGCAGCCCCTGTGTAAATTACAGAGAATAGCAGCCCCTGTGTATATTATAGAGAATAGCAGCCCCTGTGAATATTATACGGAATAGCAGCCCCTGTGTATATTGTAGGGAATAGCAGCCCCTTGTGTATATTATAGAGAATAACAGCCCCTGTGTATATTATAGAGAATAGCAGCCACTGTGTATATTATAGAGAATGGCAGCCTCTGTGTATATTACAGAGGATCGCAGACCATGTGTATATTATACGGAATAGCAGCCCATGTGTATATTATAGGGAATAGCAGCCGCTGTGTATATTATAGAGAATAGAAGCCGCTGTGTATATTATACAGAATCACAAACACTGTGTATATTATAGGGAATAGCAGCCCCTGTGTATATTATAGAGAATAGCAGTCCCTGTGTATATAATAGAAAATAGCAGCCCCTGTGTACATTATACAGAATAGCAGCACCTGCATATATTATAGAGAATAGCAGCCCCTGTGTATATTATAGAGAATAGCAGCCCCTGTGTATATTATAGAGAATCGCAGACCCTATGTATATTATAGAGAATAGCAGCCCCTGTGTATATTACAGAGAATAGCAGCCCCTGTGTATATTAGGGAATAGCAGCCCCTGTCTATATTATAGGGACTAACAGCCCCTGTGTATATTATAGGGAATAGCAGCCCCTGTGTATATTGCCGGTTGTTGAGGTGTTGCTTTTAGACTGAGAATTTTGCCGTTTAATAGAGAATACTGGATATTTAGATGCTGTGTTAACAAGAGTTTGCTGTATAGAGAATAGTAGCCCATGTGTATATTATAGGGAATAGCCACCCCTGTGTATATTATAGAGAATAGCAGCCCCTGTGTATATTGTAGAGAATAGCAGCCCCTGCATATATTATAGAGAATAGCAGCCCCTGTGTATATTATAGAGAATAGCAGCCCCTGTGTATATTATAGAGAATAGCAGCCCCCTGTGTATATTATAGAGAATAGCAGCCCCAGTGTATATGGTAGAGAATAGCAGCCCCTGTGTATATTGTGGAGAATAGCAGCCCCTGTGTATAAAATAGGGAATAGCAGACCCTGTTTATTTTATAGAGAATAGCAGCCCCTGGGAATATTATAGAGAATAGCAGCCCCTGTATATAGTACAGAATAGCAGCCCCTGTGAATATTATAGGGAATAGCAGCCCCTGTGTATATTATAGGGAATAGCAGCCCCTTGTGTACTTTATAGAGAATAGCAGCCCCTGTGTACATTATAGAGAATAGCAGCCCCTGTGTATATTATAGAGAATAGCAGCCCCTGTGTATATTATAGGGAATAGCAGTCACTGTGTATAATTTAGAGAATAGCAGCCCCTGTGTATATTATAGAGAATAGCAGCACCTGTGTATATTATAGGGAATAGCAGTCACTGTGTATAATTTAGAGAATAGCTGCCCCTGTGCATATTATAGAGAATAGCAGCCCCTGTGCATATTATAGAGAATAGCAGCCCCTGTGTATATTATCGAGTAAAGCAGCCCCTGTGTATATTATAGATAATAGCAGCCCCTGTGTATATTATAGGGAATAGCAGCCCCTGTGTATATTACAGAGGATCGAAGACCATGTGTATATTATAGGGAATAGGAGCCCATGTGTATATTATAGGGAATAGCAGCCGCCGTGTATATTGTAGAGACTAGCAGCCCCTGTTTATATTATAGAGAATAGCAGCCACTGTGTATATTGTAGAGAATAGCAGCCCCTGTGTATATTGTAGAGAATAGCAGCCCCTGTGTATATTATAGGGAATAGCAGACCCTGTTTATATTATAGAGAAAGTAGCCACTGTGTATATTATAGAGAATAGCAGCCCCTATGTATATTATAGAGAATAGCAGCCCCTATGTATATTATAGAGAATAGCAGCCCCTGTGTATATTGTACAGAAAAGCAGCCCCTGTGTATATTATAGAGTATAGCAGCCCCTGTGTATATTATAGGGAACAGTAGCCCCTGTGTATATTATAGGGATTAGCAGCCCCTGTGTTTATTATAGAGAATAGCAGCCCCGTGTATATTATAGGGAATAGCAGCCACATTTTATATTGTAGAGAATAGCAGCCCATGTGTATATAATAGAGAATAGCTGCCCCTGTGAATATTGTAGGGAATAGCAGCCCCTGTGTATATTAAAGGGAATAGCAGCCCCTTGTGTATATTTTAGAGAATAGCAGCCCCTGTGTATATTATAGGGTATAGCAGTCACTGTGTATAATTTAGAGAATAGCAGCCCCTGTGTATATTATAGCGTATAGCAGCCCCTGTGTATATTATAGAGAATATCATCCCCTGTGTATATTATAGGGAATAGCAGCCTCTGTGTATATTATAGAGAATAGCAGACCCTGTGTATATTATAGAGAATAGCAGCCCCTGTGTATATTACAGAGGATCGCAGACCATGTGTATATTATAGGGAATAGCAGCCCATGTGTATATTGTAAGGAATAGCAGCCACTGTGTGTATTATAGAGAATAGCAGCCCCTATGTATGTTATAGAGAATAGAAGCCGCTGTGTATATTATACAGAATCACAAACACTGTGTATATTATAGGGAATAGCAGCCCCTGTGTATATTATAGAGAAGAGCAGCCCCTGTGTATATAATAGAAAATAGCAGCCCCTGTGTGTATTCTACAGAATAGCAGCCCCTGAGTATATTAGAGAGAATAGCAGCCCCTGTGTATATTATAGAGAATCGCAGCCCCTGTGTATATTATAGAGAATAGCAGCCCCTATGTATATTATATAGAATAGCAGACCCTGCATATATTATAGGGAATAGCAGTCACTGTGTATAATTTAGAGAATGGCAGCCCCTGTGTATATTATACAGAATAGCAGCCCCTGAGTATGTTAGAGAGAATAGCAGCCCCTGTGTATATTATAGAGAACAGCAGCCCCTGTGTATATTATAGAGAATGGCAGCCTCTGTGTATATTACAGAGGATCGCAGACCATATGTATATTATACGGAATAGCAGCCCATGTGTATATTGTAGGGAATAGCAGCCGCTGTGTATATAATAGAGAATAGCAGCCCCTGTGTATATTATAGAGAATAGAAGCCGCTGTGTATATTAAACAGAATCACAAACACTGTGTATATTATAGAAAATAGCAGCCCCTGTGTACATTATACAGAATAGCAGCCCCTGTGTATATTATAGAGAATATCAGCCCCTGTGGAAATTATAGAGAATAGCAGCCCCTGTGTATATTATAGAGAATAGCAGCCCTTGTGTATATTATAGAGAATCACAGACCCTATGGGCTAGATTTTGAGTTGCTTGCGCCAGCAGTTAGCGCCTTAAGAGAAGTGATTTTCGGGCGCTATGCGTGTAGCGCCTGGGCGCAGCGCAGTTTGCGCCCCGCCCCAAATTAAGTTGCCCGTTAGCGCCGGCGCAAAGTTTAGCGGCCGCCCGGATGCGCGCGCAGAAAATGACGTCACATCCTCGTGCAACGCCCTTTGGCCGCCCCGAATCCAAACTTCAGTCGGACCGCCCCATTGTGCGGCTGGCGTCCAGAGCGTTTGTAAAATGGAACGCAACACATCCGGGGGAGCGCAAATTAAAGGGCACTCCTCCTGCACTATAAAAGGCAGTCTGCATGTGTTGTGTGGAAGGATCCAGTGTGTGGTTGTGAACGGTGTATTTATGTCCTCCTCCTCCTCCTCCTCCTCCTCCTCCTCCTCCTCCTCCTCCTCCTCCTCCTCCGCCGTTTCCCCCCAGACTTTGCATTTGAAAAAAATACATGCACCCTTCCCCTTTAAGAGCTCACTGGCACCAGAGTGTCTGCCGTGCGCTGCGCCCGAGCTCGGGTGTTGCGCTCTCCACCGCCGGCTTAGCGCCTAAAGATACTAGTGGAACGCCTCTTTTAGCGCTCCACCAACCTCTTAGGGCGAAGCCACTGAATTTCCGGCTACTTTGGGGCGGGCGATAACTTCGGGCGGGCGCTAAGCTTAGCGCCCCAAAACTGTCTATACTGAAAATCTAGCCCTATGTATATTATAGAGAATAGCAGCCCCTGTGTATATTACAGGGAATAGCAGCCCCTGTGTATATTAGGGAATAGCAGCCCCTGTCTATATTATAGGGACTAACAGCCCCTGTGTATATTATAGGGAATAGCAGCCCCTGTGTATATTGCCGGTTGTTGCGGTGTTGTTTTTAGACTGAGAATTTTGCCGTTTAATAGAGAATAGTGGATATTTACATGCTGTATTAACAAGAGTTTGCTGTATATAGAATAGTAGCCCATGTGTATATTATAGGGAATAGCCGCCCCTGCATATATTATAGAGAATAGCAGCCCCTGTGTATATTATAGAGAATAGCAGCCCCTGCGTATATTATAGAGAATAGCAGCCCCTGTGTATATTATAGAGAATCGCAGCCCCTGTGTATATTATAGAGAATAGCAGCCCCCTGTGTATATTATAGAGAATAGCAGCCCCAGTGTATTTTGTAGAGAATAGCAGCAACTGTGTATATTGTAGAGAATAGCAGCCCCTGTGTATATTATAGGGAATAGCATACCCTGTTTATATTATAGAGAATAGCAGCCACTGTGTATATTATAGAGAATAGCAGCCCCTGGGAATATTATAGAGAATAGCAGCCCCTGTGTATATTGTACAGAATAGCAGCCCCTGTGAATATTATAGGGAGTAGCAGCCCCTGTGTATATTATAGGGAATAGCAGCCCCTTGTGTATATTATAGAGAATAGCAGCCCTTGTGTACATTATAGAGAATAGCAGCCCCTGTGTATATTATAGAGAATAGCAGCCCCTGTGTATATTATAGGGAATAGCAGTCAGTGTATAATTTAGAGAATAGCAGCCCCTGTGTATAGTATAGAGAATAGCAGCCCCTGTGTATATTATAGAGAATAGCAGCACCTGTGTATATTATAGGGAATAGCAGTCACTGTGTATAATTTACAGAATAGCTGCCCCGTGTATATTATAGAGAATAGCAGCCCCTGTGTATATTATAGAGAATATCATCCCCTGTGCATATTACAGAGGATCGCAGACCATGTGTATATTATAGGGAATAGCAGCCCATGTGTATATTATAAGGAATAGCAGCCTCTGTGTATATTATAGAGAATAGCAGCCCCTATGTATGTTATAGAGAATAGAAGCCGCTGCGTATATTATACAGAATCACAAACACTGTGTATATTGTAGGGAATAGCAGCCCCTGTATATATTATAGAGAATTGCAGCCCCTGTGCATATTATAGAGAATAGCAGCCTCTATGTATATTATATAGAGTAGCAGCCCCTGCATATATTATAGGGAATAGCAGTCACTGTGTATAATTTAGAGAATGGCAGCCCCTGTGTATATTATAGAGAATTGCAGCCCCTGTGTATATTACAGAGAATAGCAGCCCCTGTGTATGTTATAGAGAATAGCAGCCCCTGTGTATATTATAGAGAATAGCAGCCCCTGTGTATTTTATAGAGAATGGCAGGCTCTGTGTATATTACAGCGGATCGCAGACCATGTGTATATTATACGGAATAGCAGCCGCTGTGTATATAATAGAGAATAGCAGCCCCTGTGTATATTATAGAGAATAGAAGCCGCTGTGTATATTAAACAGAATCACAAACACTGTGGGCTAGATTTTCAGTATAGGCAGTTTTGGGGCGCTAACCTTAGCGCCCGCCCGAAGTTAGCGCCCGCCCCAAAGTAGCGCCCCGTTGCCGGGAATTCAGTGGCTTCGCCCTAAGAGGTTGGTGGAGCGCTAAAAGAGGCGTTCCACTACTCTCTTTAGGCGCTAAGCCGGCGGTCCAGAGGGATAGCGCCCAGGCGGGGCGCAGCACGGGTGCGGTCATTTTTGCACTGACAGCAGACCCCGTGGTGCCGACCAGCTCTTAAAGGGGGAAGGGACGAATTGGTCTGCTGCCACGCCCTGCACACTGCAGCCTTGCAAAGAGGCCTCAACACTACTGCTCAGCCCCAGGGAGTCATGGCAACGCCAGAGAAGGCCCGTCAGCGTGCCCTGCGCTTCTCAGAGGGTGATCTGGACATCATGCTCACAGCTCTGGAGGTGAGGCGCAAGATCTTGTTTCCAGACAGTGGGAGGAATCCAACCCACCACGACTACACCAAAGCCTGGAAGCAGATCGCCCAGAGGGTGACGTTCACCGGCGAGGCCCCCAGGACCCACACACAATGCCGTAAGAAGTACAACGATCTGACCAGGATTGTGAGGGTGAGTAGCCTTTCCAGTCTCCTCCTCATTCTTGCATGTACACCTGACATGATGGGCAAAGGGACCTGAAAGTCCTTTTGGCCAGCCCTCAGCCAGCAGCATTGGGACAGTCATGAGCATCAAATGGCCATTCGGCACTCTACACTTTGGCCAAGCTATTCCACCATGGGAGGCAGTGCACACTACATCAGGGCTTCACTCTGTCCAAGCTATTCCACCATGGGAGGCAGTGCACACTACATCAGGGCTTCACTCTGTCCAAGGTATTCCACCATGGGAGGCAGTGCACACTACATCAGGGCTTCACTCTGTCCAAGCTATTCCACCATGGGAGGCAGTGCACACTACATCAGGGCTTCACTCTGTCCAAGCTATTCCACCATGGGAGGCAGTGCACACTACATCAGGGCTTCACTGCGCACTTACAGCCCGTCCTTTCTCTTGCAGGCTAAAGTAGCGTTTAATCGCCAGGCCCGTGCCAGGGGTGGCCGCGCCAAGCTGCAGAAGCTCACTCGGCTGGAGGAGCGCGTGTGTGTGCTCATGGGAGCACGTGTGATTGTCCCCACAGCGTGCGGTGTATCCGACCCTCCACTGCCCGGCAATGGTAAGGACCTCGCCTTTTGGCCCTCTCGCGTCGCACTGGCCCATCCGAGCTACCTCCTTTGCCACTGTCCCACCAATGCGCTGAATCCCACCAGTCCTAACTCCCTCGCTGACGCCGTCTCCTCACTCTGAAGCTACTCTTGTGCATTCCTGCTTTCAGCTGGTGATGACCAGGACCCTGAGGCTGCCAGTGACAGCACCTCCAACCAGGAGGAGGAGGAGGAGCAAGCCGGACCTTCGGGGGAACAGTCACGTCCCGCAGGAGAGGAGGAAATGCTCGACACCTCCTCACTGGACGAGTGCCTGGAGGAACTGTCGCAGGGCAATGCAGCTTCTGGGACCAGTGGCGTCCAGCCACCCAGCAGCCGTGCGCGTGGCCCGCGGCCTTCCCCCCAAAGGGGGGAAGGATCAGAGGGGAGTGCTGCTGCTCGGCACACTCGCCGTCACCAACGCGGCAAGGGTCCCCTAGTTCGGCCCCCCTCCTCCCCAGCGGGAGAGTCGCGACTCCAGTCCGGACACCTTCACTTCGGAGGAGGTGCGGAAGCTCGATCAGATGGCCGACGACTCGGACCGGCGCCACACGGAGCTCATGAGCGTGGTGGGGCGCATGCCTGAGGCCATCGAGTCGCTGGCGACCAGTGTGCGCGAGTTCGGGGCAGCAACTGCCGCGACTGGCCGCATGCTAACTGATGCCGTCAAGACCCTGGCGGATGTGATGCGCGCGCACACCAGGACCACAGGGCCACTCACTGCTGCCACACGCGCTGTCTCAGGCAGGCATCGCCAGGGCAGGCGCCGCGCTGGACCATCCCAGCAAGCCGGCCGTCGGCTGATTGCTGCGGATCCTGCAGTGCGGGCCCGGCCGAGTGCCACCGCGCCACAGCACCAGCCAGCGCATCCCAGACGCCTGCTGGCCCACATTGCGCCATCCGTCGCCGCCATTCCCCCTCTGGGCCGTCAAGGGCAAGCGGCTGCAGCTGATGGTGGCCAGGCTCAGGTGCGCCACTCAGGAGACGGCCCCTCGAGGCCCAAACGCCGTGTAGGCCGCCCCCCAGCGGCATCTGGCGGAAGGGCATCTGAGCCTCAGGCGCCTTCCCCCAGCCTTGCAGCAGCCACTGGGCAGAGCTTGCGAAGGAGCAGCAGGCAGGGCAGGGGAGGCAAAATGCTGGCCAAGGTCTCGCCCTCGCGGGCCACTCAGTAGAGGGTGTGGCCAGCTTTCCTTTAATATGGCGGTGGCCATCTTTATTTTGCCCATGGTTGTGCTTTTGGAGGGCTTTTTTTTTGCGTTAGGCCGACGTTGAGGCCCGGTTTCAATAAAGGTGGAGTGGCTCCTCCCCAGTTTGTGGGAGTGAGTCGTTTGTTGGGCTTTTTGTGGGGCCCGTTTATTGTTTTTGGGGATTCATGTGGGAAGGGCTTTTCATTTTTGTGTAATAAAAAATTATCTTTATTCATGCAGTCTCCATGGTTGTTCTTCTTAGTGTTTGTTGGCTTCGCCGGCTGAGGGCTTGCGGAGCGGCTGCATTCATCTTCCCTCATGGCCCCTGGCCATTCCCTGACAGGGGGCTTAGAAGTACCGTGTAATAAGGTGGCGTCGTGCGGCCCTTGGCCCTGGTCGCTCCCTCCTGGGAACGTACTCCTGCTCCTCCTCCTCCTCCTCCTCCTCCTCCTCATGCTCCTCCTGCTCCTCCTCCTGAGGTGCTGGTCCAACGTCAGGTGGCAGTGCCTGAGTCCTGCGGATAGCCAGGTTGTGTAGCATGCAGCAAACCACCACAAATTGGGAGACCCGGTCCGGCGAATACTGGAGAGCTCCTCCGGAGCGATCAAGGCAGCGGAACCGCTGCTTGAGGACCCCAATAGTTAGCTCGATGATGTTGCGGGTGGTTTGATGGCTCTCGTTGTAGGCCTCTTCAGCAGCGGTCCTGGGCGCGCGGAGCGGGGTCATGAGCCAGGTGCACAAAGGATAGCCTTTGTCCCCGAGTAGCCATCCTCTTGGGGGAGGCTGTGCCTGGAACATGTCATGCACAGTACTCTGCCGCAGGATAAAGGCATCGTGGCTGCTGCCTGGGAAGCTGGCATTGACTGCCATGATGCGCTGCTTGTGGTCACAGACCAGCTGCACATTCAGAGAATGGTAGCCCTTCCTGTTGCGATACTGCTCGCCATGCTCCAGAGGGGCCCGCAAAGCCACATGCGTACAGTCAATGGCGCCCTGCACCAAGGGGAATTCCCCGAGTCTGGAAAATCCCAATGCGCGCTGATGCTGGCTCTCCAGGGCCATGGGGAAGGAGATGAATTGGCTTCTCCTTCTGAACAGTGCTTCGGTCACCTGGCGGATGCAGCGATGCGCGCCGTACTGGGAGATGTTTGCTATGTCCCCAGCAGCGTATTGGAAGGAGCCGGTGGCATAGAAGTTCAATGCCACTGTCACCTTCACTTCCACCGACAGAGACATCCTGCACCTGAGCTTTGGCCGCAGATCTCGGCGAAGCAGGTGGCAGATCTCTGCAATCACCCCCTTCCGGAATCGGAGCCTTTTAACACATCGCGCGGCACTCATGTTTAGGTAGGAGCGCTGCTGGCGGTATAGCCTGACTGGGTAAGGCCTACGTGGCCGACGCCTGTAGCCCCCTCTGCCTCTAGCCAGGGCTGCCCCTCTCACAATGCGTCTGCGAGCCCTACGGACATGGAGCTGCAGCTCCGCGTTGGCACCCCATGCAACCCCCATCAAATCCTGGCAAACACTCTAATTTCCAAATGGCCACTTGCAGCGCTGTTGCCTGAGTCCAAAAATAACTGGCTCTTGCTGCTTGAAACCAGTTAGCTATCCTCCTTGTTGTGTCTCCAGAAATGCGTTGCACAAGACTGTTTTCTGAAATAATGGATGGCCTTTATACTGGAGAGGACGTTCCCTTTAATTAGCGCCCCCCGGGGCCCGCGCTGGTTGTGTTGCGTTCCTTTTTCCAAACGCTCCGGCCGCCCGCCGCACAATGGGGCGGTCCGACTGAAGTTTGCAATCGGGGCGGCCAAAGGGCGTTGCACGAGGATGTGACGTCATTTTCTGCGCGCGCATCCGGGCGGGCGCTAAACTTTGCGCCGGCGCTAACGGGCAACTTAATTTGGGGCGGGGCGCAAACTGCGCTGCGCCCGGGCGCTACACGCATAGCGCCCGGAAATCACTTCTCTTAAGGCGCTAACTGCTGGCGCAAGCAACTGAAAATCTAGCCCTGTGTATATTACAGAGGATCGCAGACCATGTGTATATTATAGGGAATAGCAGCCCCTGTGTATATTATAGAGAATAGTAGCCACTGTGTATATTATAGAGAATAGCAGCCCCTATGTATATTATGGAGAATAGCAGCCCCTATGTATGTTATAGAGAATAGCAGCCCCTGTGTATATTGTGCAGAATAGCAGCCCCTGTGTATATTATAGAGTATAGCAGCCCCTGTGTATATTACAGGGAACAGTAGCCCCTGTGTATCTTATAGGGATTAGCAGCCCCTGTGTTTATTATAGAGAATAGCAGCCCCTGTGTATATTATAGAGAATAGCAGCCCCTGTGAATATTATAGAGAATAGCAGCCCCTGTGAATATTATAGAGAATAGCAGCCCCTGTGTATATTATACAGAATAGCAGCCCCTGTGTATATTATAGGGAATAGCAGCCACTGTTTATATTGTCGAGAATAGCAGCCCCTGTCTTTTTTATAGAGAATAGCAGCCACTGTGTATACTATAGAGAATAGCAGACCCTGTGTATATTATAGAGAATAGCAGCCCCTGTGTATATTATACAGAATAGCAGCCCCTGTGTATATTATAGGGAATAGCAGCCCCTGTGTATATTATAGAGAATAGCAGACCCTGTGTATATTATAGAGAATAGCAGCCCCTGTGTATATTATAGAAAATAGCAGCCCCTGTGTATATTATACAGAATAGCAGCCCCTGAGTATATTAGAGAATAGCAGCCCCTGTGTATATTATAGGGAATAGCAGCCCCTGTGTATATTATAGAAAATCGCAGCTCCTGTGTATATTATAGAAAATAGCAGCCCCTATGTATATTATATAGAAAAGCAGCCCCTGCATATATTATAGAGAATAGCAGTCACTGTGTATAATTTAGAGAATGGCAGCCCCTGTGTATATTATAGAGAATAGCAGCCCCTGTGTATATTACAGAGAATAGCAGCCCCTGTGTATATTATAGAAAATAGCAGCCCCTATGTATATTATAGAGAATAGCAGCCCCTGTGTATATTATAGAGAATGGCAGCCTCTGTGTATATTACAGAGGATCGCAGACCATGTGTATATTATACGGAATAGCAGCCCATGTGTATATTATAGGGAATAGCAGCCGCTGTGTATATAATAGAGAATAGCAGCCCCTGTGTATATTATAGAGAATACATAGATACATAGATACATAGAAGATAGGAGCAGGAGTAGGCCATTCGGCCCTTCGTGCCTGCTCCGCCATTTAATGAGATCATGGCTGATCCTTTAATTCAGTATCCCGTCCCCGCCTTCTCTCCGTAACCCTTAACCCCTTTTGCCCGTAGAAATATATCTAATTCCCTCTTAAATATATTTAATGAGCTGGCGTACACTGCCCTCTGTGGCAATGAGTTCCACAGGTTCACCACTCTCTGAGTGAAGAAATTCCCCCTCATCTCTGTCCTAAATGGTTTAGCCCTTATCCTTAAATTATGTCCTCTAGTTCTGTTCTCACCCGCCAAGGGAAACATTCCTTCTGCATCCAGTCTGTCTAGACCTGTCAGAATTTTATACACTTCTATGAGGTCCCCTCTCAATCTTCTAAACTCCAGTGTGTACATCCCTAAACTACATAGTCTCTCCTCATAGGTCATTCCCGCCATTCCTGGTATCAGCCTGGTGAATCGCCGCTGCACCCCCTCCATGGCAAGAACATCCTTCCTCAGATGAGGCGACCAAAACTGTACACAGTACTCGAGGTGTGGTCTCACCAGTGCCCTGTACAGCTGCAGCAAGGTATCCCTGTTCCTGTATTCTAACCCTTTTGCTATGAAGGCCAGCATACCGTTTGCCTTCTTGACCGCCTGTTGCACCTGCATGCTCGCCTTCAGTGACTGGTGTACAAGAACACCCAGGTCTCTCTGTACTTCCCCCTCTCCCAATCTATTGCCATTTAAATAATAATTTGCCCTCCCGTTCCTGCACCCAAGGTGGATAACTTCGCACTTGTCCACATTATAGTGCATCTGCCATTTATCCGCCCAATCGCCCAGTCTGTCCAAATCGCTCTGGAGCTTCCTGGTCTCTTCCTCTGAGCCCACCCCACCTCCTAGTTTAGTGTCGTCTGCAAATTTGGAAATGCTGCATCCGACTCCCTGATCCAGGTCATTAATGTAAATTGTGAACAGCTGGGGGCCCAGGACAGATCCCTGTGGTACCCCACTTGTTACTGCCTGCCATTCAGAAAATGAGCCGTTTATTCCAACTCTCTGTTTTCTATCTGACAGCCAGTTCCCTATCCACGCCAAAACTTTCCCCTTTATCCCATGAGCCTCAATTTTCCATGCTAATCTTTTATGTGGGACCTTATCGAAGGCCTTTTGGAAGTCCAGGTACACCACATCTACTGGCTCTCCCCCATCTATTCTACCAGTTACTCCCTCAAAAAATTCCAATAGATTAGTCAAGCACGATTTACCCTTTGTAAATCCATGTTGACTCTGTCCTATCCTGTCCCCATTTGCTAAGTGCTCCGCTATTTCATCCTTAATGATGGACTCCAGCATTTTGCCCACAACTGATGTAAGGCTTACAGGTCTGTAATTACCTGCTTTTTCCCTACCCCCCTGTGTATATAGAAGCCGCTGTGTATATTAAACAGAATCAGAAACACTGTGTATATTGTAGGGAATAGCAGCCCCTGTGTATATTATAGAGAATAGCAGTCCCTGTGTATATAATAGAAAATAGCAGCCCCTGTGTACATTATACAGAATAGCAGCCCCTGTGTATATTATAGAGAATAGCAGCCCCTGTGTATATTATAGAGAATAGCAGCCCCTGTGTATATTATAGAGAATAGCAGCCCATGTGTATATTACAGAGAATCGCAGACCCTATGGGCTAGATTTTCAGTTGCTTGCGCCAGCAGTTAGCGCCTTAAGAGAAGTGATTTTCGGGCGCTATGCGTGTAGCGCCTGGGCGCAGCGCAGTTTGCGCCCCGCCCCAAATTAAGTTGCCCGTTAGCGCCGGCGCAAAGTTTAGCGGCCGCCCGGATGCGCGCGCAGAAAATGACGTCACATCCTCGTGCAACGCCCTTTGGCCGCCCCGAATCCAAACTTCAGTCGGACCGCCCCATTGTGCGCCTGGCGTCCAGAGCGTTTGTAAAATGGAACGCAACACACCCTGGGGAGCGCAAATTAAAGGGCACTCGTACAAAAGGCACTCTGCATGTGTTGTGTGGAAGTAAGCTGTGTGTTGTTCTGAACGGTCTATTTATGTTTCCGGGCACCAATCACTCCTCCTCCTCCTCCTCCTCCTCCTCCTCCTCCTCCTCCTCCTCCTCCTCCTCCTCCCGTTTCACCCCAGACTTTGCATTTGAAAAAAATACATGCACCCTTCCCCTTTAAGAGCTCACTGGCACCAGAGTGTCTGCCGTGCGCTGCGCCCGAGCTCGGGTGTTGCGCTCTCCACCGCCGGCTTAGCGCCTAAAGATACTAGTGGAACGCCTCTTTTAGCGCTCCACCAACCTCTTAGGGCGAAGCCACTGAATTTCCGGCAACGGGGCGCTACTTTGGGGCGGGCGATAACTTCGGGCGGGCGCTAAGCTTAGCGCCCCAAAACTGTCTATACTGAAAATCTAGCCCTATGTATATTATAGAGAATAGCAGCCTCTGTGTATATTACAGAGAATAGCAGCCCCTGTGTATATTAGGGAATAGCAGCCCCTGTCTATATTATAGGGACTAACAGCCCCTGTGTATATTATAGGGAATAGCAGCCCCTGTGTATATTGCCAGTTGTTGAGGTGTTGTTTTTAGACTGAGAATTTTGCCGTTTAATAGAGCATACTGGATATTTACATGCTGTATTAACAAGAGTTTGCTGCATAGAGAATAGTAGCCCATGTGTATATTATAGGGAATAACCGCCCCTGTGTATATTATAAAGAATAGCAGCCCCTGCGTATATTATAGAGAATAGCAGCCCCTGCGTATATTATAGAGAATAGCAGCCCCTGTGTATATTATAGAGAATAGCAGCCCCTGTGTATATTATAGAGAATAGCAGCCCCCTGTGTATATTATAGAGAATAGCAGCCCCAGTGTATTTTGTAGAGAATAGCAGCAGCTGTGTATATTGTAGAGAATAGCAGCCCCTGTGTATATTGTACAGAATAGCAGCCCCTGTGTATATTATAGAGAATAGCAGCACCTGTGTATATTATAGGGAATAGCAGTCACCGTGTATAATTTAGAGAATAGCTGCCCCTGTGTATATTATAGAGAATAGCAGCCCCTGTGTATATTATAGAGAATAGCAGCCCCTGTGTATATTATAGAGAATAGCAGCCCCTGTGTGTATTATCGAGAATAGCAGCCCCTGTGTATATTATAGATAATAGCAGCCCCTTTGTATATTATAGGGAATAGCAGCCCCTGCGTATATTATAGAGAATAGCAGCCCCTGTGTATATTATAGAGAATAGCAGCCCCTGTGTATATTATAGAGAATAGCAGCCCCCTGTGTATATTAGAGAGAATAGCTGCCCCTGTGTATATTATAGAGAATAGCAGCCCCTGTGTGTATTATCGAGAATAGCAGCCCCTGTGTATATTATAGAGAATAGCAGCCCCTTTGTATATTATAGGGAATAGCAGCCCCTGTGTATATTATAGAGAATTGCAGC
Organism: Somniosus microcephalus; assembly: GCF_052327205.1. Lineage (NCBI taxonomy): Eukaryota > Metazoa > Chordata > Chondrichthyes > Squaliformes > Somniosidae > Somniosus > Somniosus microcephalus. The sequence goes on from NC_140998.1 coordinate 11,740,059, forward strand.
CCGAGTGTATTTTGTAGAGAATAGCAGCCCCTGTGTATTTTGTAGAGAATAGCAGCCCCTGTGTATATTATAGATAATAGCAGCCCCCTGTGTATTTTGTAGAGAATAGCAGCAACTGTGTATATTGTAGAGAATAGCAGCCCCGTGTATATTATAGGGAATAGCAGACCCTGTTTATATTATAGAGAATAGCAGCCACTGTGAATATTGTACAGAATAGCAGCCCCTGTGAATATTATAGGGAATAGCAGCCCCTGTGTATATTATAGAGAATAGCAGTCCCTGTGTATATAATAGAATATAGCAGCCCCTGTGTACATTATACAGAATAGCAGCCCCTGTGTATATTATAGAGAATAGCAGCCCCTGTGTATATTATAGAGAATAGCAGCCCCTGTGTACATTATGGAGAATAGCAGCCCTTGTGTATATTATAGAGAATCGCAGACCCTATGTATATTATAGAGAATAGCAGCCCCTGTGTATATTACAGAGAATAGCAGCCCCTGTGTATATTAGGGAATAGCAGCCAAGTCTATATTACAGGGACTAACAGCCCCTGTGTATATTAAAGGGAATAGCAGCCCCTCTGTATATTGTCGGTTGTTGAGGTGTTGTTTTTAGACTGAGAATTTTGCCGTTTAATAGAAAAAACTGGATATTTAGATGCTGTATTAACAAGAGTTTGCTGCATAGAGAATAGTAGCCCCTGTGTATAATATAGGGGACAGCCGCCCCTGTGTATATTATAGAGACTAGCAGCCCCTGTGTATATTATAGAGAATAGCAGCCCCTGCGTATATTATAGAGAATAGCAGCCCCTGTGTATATAATAGAGAATAGCAGCCCCTGTGTATATTATAGAGAATAGCAGCCCCCTGTGTATATTATAGAGAATAGCAGCCCCAGTGTATATTACAGAGAATAGCAGCCCCTGTGTATATTATAGAGAATAGCAGCCACTGTGTATATTATAGAGAATCGCAGCCCCTGGGAATATTATAGAGAATAGCAGCCCCTGTGTATATTGTACAGAATAGCAGCCCCTGTGAATATTATAGGGAATAGCAGCCCCTGTGTATATTGTAGGGAATAGCAGCCCCTTGTGTATATTATAGGGAATAGCAGCCCCTGTGCACATTATAGAGAATAGCAGCCCCTGTGTATATTATAGAGAATAGCAGCCCCTGTGTATATTATAGGGAATAGCAGCCCCTGTGTATAATTTAGAGAATAGCAGCCCCTGTGTATAGTATAGAGAATAGCAGCCCCTGTGTATATTATAGAGAATAGCAGCACCTGTGTATATTATAGGGAATAGCAGTCACTGTGTATAATTTAGAGAATAGCTGCCCCTGTGTATATTATAGAGAATAGCAGCCCCTGTGTATATTATAGAGAATAGCAGCCCCTGTGTATATTATCGAGAATAGCAGACCCTGTGTATATTATAGATAATAGCAGCCCCTTTGTATATTATAGGGAATAGCAGCCCCTGTGTCTATTACAGAGGATCGCAGACCATGTGTATATTATAGGGAATAGCAGTCCATGTGTATATTATAGGGAATAGCAGCCGCTGTGTATATTATAGAGAATAACAGCCCCTGTGCATATTATAGAGAATAGAAGCCGCTGTGTACTTTATACAGAATCACAAACACTATGTATATTATAGGGAATAGCCACCCCTGTGTATATTATAGAGAATAGCAGCCCCAGTGTATATTGTGGAGAATAGCAGCCACTGTGTATATTGTAGAGAATAGCAGCCCCTGTGTATATTATAGAGTATAGCAGCCCCTGTGTATATTATAGGGAACAGTAGCCCCTGTGTATATTATAGGGGTTAGCAGCCCCTGTATTTATTATGGAGAATAGCAGCCCCTATGTATATTATAGAGAATAGCAGCCACTGTTAATATTGTAGAAAATAGCAGCCCCTGTGTATATAATAGAGAATAGCAGCCCCTGTGATTATTGAAGGGAATAGCAGCCCCTGTGTATATTATAGGGAATAGCAGCCCCTTGTGTATATTATAGAGAATAGCAGCCCCTGTCTTTTTTATAGAGAATAGCAGCCACTGTGTACATGATAGAGAATAGCAGCCCCTGTCTATATTATAGGGTATAGCAGTCACTGTGTATAATTTAGAGAATAGCAGCCCCTGTGTATATTATAGAGAATAGCAGCCCCTGTGTATATTATAGAGAATATCATCCCCTGTGTATATTATAGGGAATAGCAGCCTCTGTGTATATTATAGAGAATAGCAGACCCTGTGTATATTATAGAGAATAGCAGCCCCTGTGTATATTATAGGGAATAGCAGCCCCTGTGTATATTACAGAGGATCGCAGACCATGTGTATACTATAGGGAATAGCAGCCCATGTGTATATTATAAGGATTAGCAGCCGCTGTGTATATTATAGAGAATAGCAGCCCCTATGTATGTTGTAGAGAAAATAAGCCGCTGTGTATATTATGCAGAATCACAAACACTGTGGGCTAGATTTTCAGTATAGACAGTTTTGGGGCGCTAACCTTAGCGCCCGCCCGAAGTTAGCGCCCGCCCCAAAGTAGCGCCCCGTTGCCGGGAATTCAGTGGCTTCGCCCTAAGAGGTTGGTGGAGCGCTAAAAGAGGCGTTCCACTACTCTCTTTAGGCGCTAAGCCGGCGGTCCAGAGGGATAGCGCCCAGGCGGGGCGCAGCACGGGTGCGGTCATTTTTGCACTGACAGCAGACCCCGTGGTGCCGACCAGCTCTTAAAGGGGGAAGGGACGAATTGGTCTGCTGCCACGCCCTGCACACTGCAGCCTTGCAAAGAGGCCTCAACACTACTGCTCAGCCCCAGGGAGTCATGGCAACGCCAGAGAAGGCCCGTCAGCGTGCCCTGCGCTTCTCAGAGGGTGATCTGGACATCATGGTCACAGCTCTGGAGGTGAGGCGCAAGATCTTGTTTCCAGAGAGTGGGAGGAATCCAACCCACCACGACTACACCAAAGCCTGGAAGCAGATCGCCCAGAGGGTGACGTTCACCGGCGAGGCCCCCAGGACCCACACACAATGCCGTAAGAAATACAACGATCTGACCAGGATTGTGAGGGTGAGTAGCCTTTCCAGTCTCCTCCTCATTCTTGCATGTACACCTGACATGATGGGCAAAGGGACCTGAAAGTCCTTTTGGCCAGCCCTCAGCCAGCAGCATTGGGACAGTCATGAGCATCAAATGGCCATTCGGCACTCTACACTTTGGCCCAGCTATTCCACCATGGGAGGCAGTGGACAGTACATCAGGGCTTCACTCTGTCCAAGCTATTCCACCATGGGAGGCAGTGCACACTACATCAGGGCTTCACTGCGCACTTACAGCCCGTCCTTTCTCTTGCAGGCTAAAGTAGCGTTTAATCGCCAGGCCCGTGCCAGGGGTGGCCGCGCCAAGCTGCAGAAGCTCACTCGGCTGGAGGAGCGCGTGTGTGTGCTCATGGGAGCACGTGTGATTGTCCCCACAGCGTGCGGTGTATCCGACCCTCCACTGCCCGGCAATGGTAAGGACCTCGCCTTTTGGCCCTCTCGCGTCGCACTGGCCCATCCGAGCTACCTCCTTTGCCACTGTCCCACCAATGCGCTGAATCCCACCAGTCCTAACTCCCTCGCTGACGCCGTCTCCTCACTCTGAAGCTACTCTTGTGCATTCCTGCTTTCAGCTGGTGACGACCAGGACCCTGAGGCTGCCAGTGACAGCACCTCCAACCAGGAGGAGGAGGAGGAGCAAGCCGGACCTTCGGGGGAACAGTCACGTCCCGCAGGAGAGGAGGAAATGCTCGACACCTCCTCACTGGACGAGTGCCTGGAGGAACTGTCGCAGGGCAATGCAGCTTCTGGGACCAGTGGCGTCCAGCCACCCAGCAGCCATGCGCGTGGCCCGCGGCCTTCCCCCCAAAGGGGGGAAGGATCAGAGGGGAGTGCTGCTGCTCGGCACACTCGCCGTCACCAACGCGGCAAGGGTCCCCTAGTTCGGCCCCCTCCTCCCCAGCGGGAGAGTCGCGACTCCAGTCCGGACACCTTCACTTCGGAGGAGGTGCGGAAGCTCGATCAGATGGCCGACGACTCGGACCGGCGCCACACGGAGCTCATGAGCGTGGTGGGGCGCATGCCTGAGGCCATCGAGTCGCTGGCGACCAGTGTGCGCGAGTTCGGGGCAGCAACTGCCGCGACTGGCCGCATGCTAACTGATGCCGTCAAGACCCTGGCGGATGTGATGCGCGCGCACACCAGGACCACAGGGCCACTCACTGCTGCCACACGCGCTGTCTCAGGCAGGCATCGCCAGGGCAGGCGCCGCGCTGGACCATCCCAGCAAGCTGGCCGTCGGCTGATTGCTGTGGATCCTGCAGTGCGGGCTCGGCCGAGTGCCACCGCGCCACAGCACCAGCCAGCGCATCCCAGACGCCAGCTGGCCCACATTGCGCCATCCGTCGCCGCCATTCCCCCTCTGGGGCGTCAAGGGCAAGCGGCTGCAGCTGATGGTGGCCAGGCTCAGGTGCGCCACTCAGGAGACGGCCCCTCGAGGCCCAAACGCCGTGTAGGCCGCCCCCCAGCGGCATCTGGCGGAAGGGCATCTGAGCCTCAGGCGCCTTCCCCCAGCCTCGCAGCAGCCACTGGGCAGAGCTTGCGAAGGAGCAGCAGGCAGGGCAGGGGAGGCAAAATGCTGGCCAAGGTCTCGCCCTCGCGGGCCACTCAGTAGAGGGTGTGGCCAGCTTTCCTTTAATATGGCGGTGGCCATCTTTATTTTGCCCATGGTTGTGCTTTTGGAGGGCTTTTTTTTTGCGTTAGGCCGACGTTGAGGCCCGGTTTCAATAAAGGTGGAGTGGCTCCTCCCCAGTTTGTGGGAGTGAGTCGTTTGTTGGGCTTTTTGTGGGGCCCGTTTATTGTTTTTGGGGATTCATGTGGGAAGGGCTTTTCATTTTTGTGTAATAAAAAATTATCTTTATTCATGCAGTCTCCATGGTTGTTCTTCTTAGTGTTTGTTGGCTTCGCCGGCTGAGGGCTTGCGGAGCGGCTGCATTCATCTTCCCTCATGGCCCCTGGCCATTCCCTGACAGGGGGCTTAGAAGTACCGTGTAATAAGGTGGCGTCGTGCGGCCCTTGGCCCTGGTCGCTCCCTCCTGGGAACGTACTCCTGCTCCTCCTCCTCCTCCTCCTCCTCCTCCTCATGCTCCTCCTGCTCCTCCTCCTGAGGTGCTGGTCCAACGTCAGGTGGCAGTGCCTGAGTCCTGCGGATAGCCAGGTTGTGTAGCATGCAGCAAACCACCACAAATTGGGAGACCCGGTCCGGCGAATACTGGAGAGCTCCTCCGGAGCGATCAAGGCAGCGGAACCGCTGCTTGAGGACCCCAATAGTTAGCTCGATGATGTTGCGGGTGGTTTGATGGCTCTCGTTGTAGGCCTCTTCAGCAGCGGTCCTGGGCGCGCGGAGCGGGGTCATGAGCCAGGTGCACAAAGGATAGCCTTTGTCCCCGAGTAGCCATCCTCTTGGGGGAGGCTGTGCCTGGAACATGTCATGCACAGTACTCTGCCGCAGGATAAAGGCATCGTGGCTGCTGCCTGGGAAGCTGGCATTGACTGCCATGATGCGCTGCTTGTGGTCACAGACCAGCTGCACATTCAGAGAATGGTAGCCCTTCCTGTTGCGATACTGCTCGCCATGCTCCAGAGGGGCCCGCAAAGCCACATGCGTACAGTCAATGGCGCCCTGCACCAAGGGGAATTCCCCGAGTCTGGAAAATCCCAATGCGCGCTGATGCTGGCTCTCCAGGGCCATGGGGAAGGAGATGAATTGGCTTCTCCTTCTGAACAGTGCTTCGGTCACCTGGCGGATGCAGCGATGCGCGCCGTACTGGGAGATGTTTGCTATGTCCCCAGCAGCGTATTGGAAGGAGCCGGTGGCATAGAAGTTCAATGCCACCGTCACCTTCACTTCCACCGACAGAGACGTCCTGCACCTGAGCTTTGGCCGCAGATCTCGGCGAAGCAGGTGGCAGATCTCTGCAATCACCCCCTTTCGGAATCGGAGCCTTTTAACACATCGCGCGGCACTCATGTTTAGGTAGGAGCGCTGCTGGCGGTATAGCCTGACTGGGTAAGGCCTACGTGGCCGACGCCTGTAGCCCCCTCTGCCTCTAGCCAGGGCTGCCCCTCTCACAATGCGTCTGCGAGCCCTACGGACATGGAGCTGCAGCTCCGCGTTGGCACCCCATGCAACCCCCATCAAATCCTGGAAAACACTCTAATTTCCAAATGGCCACTTGCAGCGCTGTTGCCTGAGTCCAAAAATACCTGGCTCTTGCTGCTTGAAACCAGTTAGCTATCCTCCTTGTTGTGTCTCCAGAAATGCGTTGCACAAGACTGTTTTCTGAAAAAAGGATGGCCTTTATACTGGAGAGGACGTTCCCTTTAATTAGCGCCCCACGGGGCCCGCGCTGGTTGTGTTGCGTTCCTTTTTCCAAACGCTCCGGCCGCCCGCCGCACAATGGGGCGGTCCGACTGAAGTTTGCAATCGGGGCGGCCAAAGGGCGTTGCACGAGGATGTGACGTCATTTTCTGCGCGCGCATCCGGGCGGGCGCTAAACTTTGCGCCGGCGCTAACGGGCAACTTAATTTGGGGCGGGGCGCAAACTGCGCTGCGCCCGGGCGCTACACGCATAGCGCCCGGAAATCACTTCTCTTAAGGCGCTAACTGCTGGCGCAAGCAACTGAAAATCTAGCCCTGTGTATATTAGAGAGAATAGCAGCACCTGTGTATATTATAGGGAATAGCAGCCCCTGTGTATATTATAGAGAATAGCAGCACCTATGTATATTAAAGAGAAAAGCAGCCCCTATGTATATTATAGGGAATAGCAGCAGCTGTGTATATTATAGGGAATAGCAGCCCCTGTGTATATTATAGAGAATCGCAGCCCCTGTGTGTATTATAGAGAATTGCTGCCCCTATGTATATTATATAGAATAGCAGCCCCTGCATATATTATAGGGAATAGCAGTCACTGTGTATAATTTAGACAATTGCAGCCCCTGTGTATTTAATAGAGAATAGCAGCCCCTGTGTATATTACAGAGAATTGCAGCCCCTGTGTATATTATAGAGAATGGCAGCCTCTGTGTATATTACCGAGGATCGCAGACCATGTGTATATTATACGGAACAGCAGCCCCTGTGTATATTATAGAGAATAGCAGTCCCTGTGTATATAATATAAAATAGCAGCCCCTGTGTACATTATACAGAATAGCAGCCCCTGTGTATATTATAGAGAATAGCAGCCCCTGTGTATAGTATAGAGAATAGCAGCCCCTGTGTATATTATAGAGAATAGCAGACCCTATGTATATTATAGAGAATAGCAGCCCCTGTGTATATTACAGAGAATAGCAGCCCCTGTGTATATTAGAGAACAGCAGCCCCTGTCTATATTATAGGGACTAGCAGCCCCTGTGTATATTATAGGGAATAGCAGCCCCTGTGCATATTGCCAGTTGCTGAGGTGTTGTTTTTGGACTGAGAATTTTCCCGTTTTGATAGAGAATACTGGATATTTAGATGCTGTATTAACAAGAGTTTGCTGTATAGAGAGTAGTAGCCCATGTGTATATTATAGGGAATAGCCGCCCCTGTGTATATTATAGAGAATAGCTGCCCCTGTGTATATTATAGAGAATAGCAGCCCCTCCGTATATTATAGAGAATAGCAGCCCCTGTGTATATTATAGAGAAGAGCAGCCCCTGTGTATATTATAGAGAATAGCAGCATGCTGTGTATATTATAGAGAATAGCAGCCCCTGTTTATATTGTAGAGAATAGCAGCCCCTGTGTATATTATAGAGAATAGCAGCCCCTGTGTATATTATCGAGAATAGCAGCCCCTGTGTATATTATAGATAATAGCAGCCCCTGTGTATATTATAGGGAATAGCAGCCCCTGTGTATATTACAGAGGATCGCAGACCGTGTGTATATTATAGGGAATAGCAGCCCATGTGTATATTATAGGGAATAGCAGCCGCTGTGTATATTATAGAGAATAGCAGCCCCTGTGTATATTATAGAGAATAGAAGCCGCTGTGTACTTTATACAGAATCACAAACACTATGTATATTATAGGGAATAGCCACCCATGTGTATATTATAGAGAATAGCAGCCCCAGTGTACATTGTAGAGAATAGCAGCCCCTGTGTATATTATAGGGAATAGCAGACCCTGTTTATATTATAGAGAATAGTAGCCACTGTGTATATTATAGAGAATAGCAGCCCCTGGGTATATTATAGAGAATAGCAGCCCCTGTGTATATTGTACAGAATAGCAGCCCCTGTGAATATTATAGGGAATAGCAGCCCCTGTGTATATTATAGGGAATAGCAGCCCCTTGTGTATATTATGGAGAATAGCAGCCCCTGTGTATATTATAGGGAATAACAGTCACTGTGTATAATTTAGAGAATAGCTGCCCCTGTGTATATTATAGAGAATAGCAGCCCCTGTGTATATTATAGAGAATAGCAGCCCCAGTGTATATTATAGAGAATAGCAGCCCCTGTGTATATTATCGAGAATAGCAGCCCCTGTGTATATTATAGATATTAGCAGCCCCTGTGTATATTATAGGGAAAAGCAGCCCCTGTGTATATTACAGAGGATCGCAGACCATGTGTATATTATAGGGAATAGCAGCCCATGTGTATATTATAGGGAATAGCAGCCGCTGTGTATATTATAGAGAATAGCAGCCCCAGTGTATATTGTAGAGAATAGCAGCCACTTTGTATATTGTACAGAATAGCAGCCCCTGTGTATATTGTAGAGAATAGCAGCCCCTGTGTATATTATAGGGAATAGCAGCTCCTGTTTATATTATAGAGAATAGCAGCCCCTGTGTATATTACAGAGAATAGCAGCCCCTGTGTATATTAGAGAATAGCAGCCCCTGTCTATATTATAGGGACTAGCAGCCCCTGTGTATATTATAGGGAATAGCAGCCCCTGTGTATATTGCCGGTTGCTGAGGTGTTGTTTTTGGACTGAGAATTTTGCCGTTTTGATAGAGAATACCGGATATTTAGATGCTGTATTAACAAGAGTTTGCTGTATAGAGAGTAGTAGCCCATGTGTATATGATAGGGAATAGCCGCCCCTGTGTATATTATAGAGAATAGCAGCCCCTGTGTATATTATAGAGAATAGCTGCCCCTTCGTATATTATAGAGAATAGCAGCCCCTGTGTATATTATAGAGAATAGCAGCCCCTGTGTATATTATAGAGAATAGCAGCCCCCTGTGTATATTATAGAGAATAGCAGCCCCTGTTTATATTGTAGAGAATAGCAGCCCCTGTGTATATTATAGAGAATAGCAGCCCCTGTGTATATTATCGAGAATAGCAGCCCCTGTGTATATTATAGATAATAGCAGCCCCTGTGTATATTATAGGGAATAGCAGCCCCTGTGTATATTACAGAGGATCGCAGACCGTGTGTATATTATAGGGAATAGCAGCCCATGTGTATATTATAGGGAATAGCAGCCGCTGTGTATATTATAGAGAATAGCAGCCCCTGTGTATATTATAGAGAATAGAAGCCGCTGTGTACTTTATACAGAATCACAAACACTATGTATATTATAGGGAATAGCCACCCATGTGTATATTATAGAGAATAGCAGCCCCAGTGTATATTGTAGAGAATAGCAGCCCCTGTGTATATTATAGGGAATAGCAGACCCTGTTTATATTATAGAGAATAGCAGCCACTGTGTATATTGTAGAGAATAGCAGCCCCTGGGTATATTATAGAGAATAGCAGCCCCTGTGTATATTGTACAGAATAGCGGCCCCTGTGAATATTATAGGGAATAGCAGCCCCTGTGTATATTATAGGGAATAGCAGCCCCTTGTGTATATTATAGAGAATAGCAGCCCCTGTGTATATTATAGAGAATAGCAGCCCCTGTGTATATTATAGAGAATAGCAGCCCCTGTGTATATTATAGGGAATAACAGTCACTGTGTATAATTTAGAGAATAGCAGCCCCTGTGTATAGTATAGAGAATAGCAGCCCCTGTGTATATTATAGAGAATAGCAGCACCTGTGTATATTATAGGGAATAGCAGTCACTGTGTATAATTTAGAGAATAGCTGCCCCTGTGTATATTATAGAGAATAGCAGCCCCTGTGTATATTATAGGGAATAACAGTCACTGTGTATAATTTAGAGAATAGCTGCCCCTGTGTATATTATAGAGAATAGCAGCCCCTGTGTATATTATAGAGAATAGCAGCCCCAGTGTATATTATAGAGAATAGCAGCCCCTGTGTATATTATCGAGAATAGCAGCCCCTGTGTATATTATAGATATTAGCAGCCCCTGTGTATATTATAGGGAAAAGCAGCCCCTGTGTATATTACAGAGGATCGCAGACCATGTGTATATTATAGGGAATAGCAGCCCATGTGTATATTATAGGGAATAGCAGCCGCTGTGTATATTATAGAGAATAGCAGCCCCTGTGTATATTGTAGAGAATAGCAGCCCCTGTGTATATTATAGGGAATAGCAGCTCCTGTTTATATTATAGAGAAAGCAGCCACTGTGTATATTATAGAGAATAGCAGCCCCTGTGTATATTACAGAGAATAGCAGCCCCTGTGTATATTAGAGAATAGCAGCCCCTGTCTATATTATAGGGACTAGCAGCCCCTGTGTATATTATAGAGAATAGCAGCCCCTTCGTATATTATAGAGAATAGCAGCCCCTGTGTATATTATAGAGAATAGCAGCCCCTGTGTATGTTATAGAGAATAGCAGCCCCCTGTGTATATTATAGAGAATAGCAGCCCCTGTTTATATTGTAGAGAATAGCAGCCCCTGTGTATATTATAGAGAATAGCAGCCCCTGTGTATATTATCGAGAATAGCAGCCCCTGTGTATATTATAGATAATAGCAGCCCCTGTGTATATTATAGGGAATAGCAGCCCCTGTGTATATTACAGAGGATCGCAGACCGTGTGTATATTATAGGGAATAGCAGCCCATGTGTATATTATAGGGAATAGCAGCCGCTGTGTATATTATAGAGAATAGCAGCCCCTGTGTATATTATAGAGAATAGAAGCCGCTGTGTACTTTATACAGAATCACAAACACTATGTATATTATAGGGAATAGCCACCCATGTGTATATTATAGAGAATAGCAGCCCCAGTGTATATTGTAGAGAATAGCAGCCCCTGTGTATATTATAGGGAATAGCAGACCCTGTTTATATTATAGAGAATAGCAGCCACTGTGTATATTATAGAGAATAGCAGCCCCTGGGTATATTATAGAGAATAGCAGCCCCTGTGTATATTGTACAGAATAGCGGCCCCTGTGAATATTATAGGGAATAGCAGCCCCTGTGTATATTATAGGGAATAGCAGCCCCTTGTGTATATTATAGAGAATAGCAGCCCCTGTGTATATTATAGAGAATAGCAGCCCCTGTGTATATTGTAGAGAATAGCAGCCCCTGTGTATATTATAGGGAATAACAGTCACTGGGCTAGATTTTCAGTATAGGCAGTTTTGGGGCGCTAACTTTAGCGCCCGCCCGAAGTTAGCGCCCGCCCCAAAGTAGCGCCCCGTTGCCGGGAATTCAGTGGCTTCGCCCTAAGAGGTTGGTGGAGCGCTAAAAGAGGCGTTCCACTACTCTCTTTAGGCGCTAAGCCGGCGGTCCAGAGGGATAGCGCCCAGGCGGGGCGCAGCACGGGTGCGGTCATTTTTGCACTGACAGCAGACCCCGTGGTGCCGACCAGCTCTTAAAGGGGGAAGGGACGAATTGGTCTGCTGCCACGCCCTGCACACTGCAGCCTTGCAAAGAGGCCTCAACACTGCTGCTCAGCCCCAGGGAGTCATGGCAACGCCAGAGAAGGCCCGTCAGCGTGCCCTGCGCTTCTCAGAGGGTGATCTGGACATAATGGTCACAGCTCTGGAGGTGAGGCGCAAGATCTTGTTCCCAGAGAGTGGGAGGAATCCAACCCACCACGACTACACCAAAGCCTGGAAGCAGATCGCCCAGAGGGTGACGTTCACCGGCGAGGCCCCCAGGACCCACAAACAATGCCGTAAGAAATACAACGATCTGACCAGGATTGTGAGGGTGAGTAGCCTTTCCAGTCTCCTCCTCATTCTTGCATGTACACCTGACATGATGGGCAAAGGGACCTGAAAGTCCTTTTGGCCAGCCCTCAGCCAGCAGCATTGGGACAGTCATGAGCATCAAATGGCCATTCGGCACTCTACACTTTGGCCAAGCTATTCCACCATGGGAGGCAGTGCACACTACATCAGGGCTTCACTCTGTCCAAGCTATTCCACCATGGGAGGCAGTGCACACTACATCAGGGCTTCACTCTGTCCAAGCTATTCCACCATGGGAGGCAGTGCACACTACATCAGGGCTTCACTCTGTCCAAGCTATTCCACCATGGGAGGCAGTGCACACTACATCAGGGCTTCACTGCGCACTTACAGCCCGTCCTTTCTCTTGCAGGCTAAAGTAGCGTTTAATCGCCAGGCCCGTGCCAGGGGTGGCCGCGCCAAGCTGCAGAAGCTCACTCGGCTGGAGGAGCGCGTGTGTGTGCTCATGGGAGCCCGTGTGATTGTCCCCACAGCGTGCGGTGTATCCGACCCTCCACTGCCCGGCAATGGTAAGGACCTCGCCTTTTGGCCCTCTCGCATCGCACTGGCCCATCCGAGCTACCTCCTTTGCCACTGTCCCACCAATGCGCTGAATCCCACCAGTCCTAACTCCCTCGCTGACGCCGTCTCCTCACTCTGAAGCTACTCTTGTGCATTCCTGCTTTCAGCTGGTGACGACCAGGACCCTGAGGCTGCCAGTGACAGCACCTCCAACCAGGAGGAGGAGGAGGAGCAAGCCGGACCTTCGGGGGAACAGTCACGTCCCGCAGGAGAGGAGGAAATGCTTGACACCTCCTCACTGGACGAGTGCCTGGAGGAACTGTCGCAGGGCAATGCAGCTTCTGGGACCAGTGGCGTCCAGCCACCCAGCAGCCGTGCGCGTGGCCCGCGGCCTTCCCCCCAAAGGGGGGAAGGATCAGAGGGGAGTGCTGCTGCTCGGCACACTCGCCGTCACCAACGCGGCAAGGGTCCCCTAGTTCGGCCCCCTCCTCCCCAGCGGGAGAGTCGCGACTCCAGTCCGGACACCTTCACTTCGGAGGAGGTGCGGAAGCTCGATCAGATGGCCGACGACTCGGACCGGCGCCACACGGAGCTCATGAGCGTGGTGGGGCGCATGCCTGAGGCCATCGAGTCGCTGGCGACCAGTGTGCGCGAGTTCGGGGCAGCAACTGCCGCGACTGGCCGCATGCTAACTGATGCCGTCAAGACCCTGGCGGATGTGATGCGCGCGCACACCAGGACCACAGGGCCACTCACTGCTGCCACACGCGCTGTCTCAGGCAGGCATCGCCAGGGCAGGCGCCGCGCTGGACCATCCCAGCAAGCCGGCCGTCGGCTGATTGCTGCGGATCCTGCAGTGCGGGCCCGGCCGAGTGCCACCGCGCCACAGCACCAGCCAGCGCATCCCAGACGCCAGCTGGCCCACATTGCGCCATCCGTCGCCGCCATTCCCCCTCTGGGGCGTCAAGGGCAAGCGGCTGCAGCTGATGGTGGCCAGGCTCAGGTGCGCCACTCAGGAGACGGCCCCTCGAGGCCCAAACGCCGTGTAGGCCGCCCCCCAGCGGCATCTGGCGGAAGGGCATCTGAGCCTCAGGCGCCTTCCCCCAGCCTCGCAGCAGCCACTGGGCAGAGCTTGCGAAGGAGCAGCAGGCAGGGCAGGGGAGGCAAAATGCTGGCCAAGGTCTCGCCCTCGCGGGCCACTCAGTAGAGGGTGTGGCCAGCTTTCCTTTAATATGGCGGTGGCCATCTTTATTTTGCCCATGGTTGTGCTTTTGGAGGGCTTTTTTTTTGCGTTAGGCCGACGTTGAGGCCCGGTTTCAATAAAGGTGGAGTGGCTCCTCCCCAGTTTGTGGGAGTGAGTCGTTTGTTGGGCTTTTTGTGGGGCCCGTTTATTGTTTTTGGGGATTCATGTGGGAAGGGCTTTTCATTTTTGTTTAATAAAAAATTATCTTTATTCATGCAGTCTCCATGGTTGTTCTTCTTAGTGTTTGTTGGCTTCGCCGGCTGAGGGCTTGCGGAGCGGCTGCATTCATCTTCCCTCATGGCCCCTGGCCATTCCCTGACAGGGGGCTTAGAAGTACCGTGTAATAAGGTGGCGTCGTGCGGCCCTTGGCCCTGGTCGCTCCCTCCTGGGAACGTACTCCTGCTCCTCCTCCTCCTCCTCCTCCTCCTCCTCCTCATGCTCCTCCTGCTCCTCCTCCTGAGGTGCTGGTCCAACGTCAGGTGGCAGTGCCTGAGTCCTGCGGATAGCCAGGTTGTGTAGCATGCAGCAAACCACCACAAATTGGGAGACCCGGTCCGGCGAATACTGGAGAGCTCCTCCGGAGCGATCAAGGCAGCGGAACCGCTGCTTGAGGACCCCAATAGTTAGCTCGATGATGTTGCGGGTGGTTTGATGGCTCTCGTTGTAGGCCTCTTCAGCAGCGGTCCTGGGCGCGCGGAGCGGGGTCATGAGCCAGGTGCACAAAGGATAGCCTTTGTCCCCGAGTAGCCATCCTCTTGGGGGAGGCTGTGCCTGGAACATGTCATGCACAGTACTCTGCCGCAGGATAAAGGCATCGTGGCTGCTGCCTGGGAAGCTGGCATTGACTGCCATGATGCGCTGCTTGTGGTCACAGACCAGCTGCACATTCAGAGAATGGTAGCCCTTCCTGTTGCGATACTGCTCGCCATGCTCCAGAGGGGCCCGCAAAGCCACATGCGTACAGTCAATGGCGCCCTGCACCAAGGGGAATTCCCCGAGTCTGGAAAATCCCAATGCGCGCTGATGCTGGCTCTCCAGGGCCATGGGGAAGGAGATGAATTGGCTTCTCCTTCTGAACAGTGCTTCGGTCACCTGGCGGATGCAGCGATGCGCGCCGTACTGGGAGATGTTTGCTATGTCCCCAGCAGCGTATTGGAAGGAGCCGGTGGCATAGAAGTTCAATGCCACTGTCACCTTCACTTCCACCGACAGAGACGTCCTGCACCTGAGCTTTGGCCGCAGATCTCGGCGAAGCAGGTGGCAGATCTCTGCAATCACCCCCTTTCGGAATCGGAGCCTTTTAACACATCGCGCGGCACTCATGTTTAGGTAGGAGCGCTGCTGGCGGTATAGCCTGACTGGGTAAGGCCTACGTGGCCGACGCCTGTAGCCCCCTCTGCCTCTAGCCAGGGCTGCCCCTCTCACAATGCGTCTGCGAGCCCTACGGACATGGAGCTGCAGCTCCGCGTTGGCACCCCATGCAACCCCCATCAAATCCTGGAAAACACTCTAATTTCCAAATGGCCACTTGCAGCGCTGTTGCCTGAGTCCAAAAATACCTGGCTCTTGCTGCTTGAAACCAGTTAGCTATCCTCCTTGTTGTGTCTCCAGAAATGCGTTGCACAAGACTGTTTTCTGAAAAAAGGATGGCCTTTATACTGGAGAGGACGTTCCCTTTAATTAGCGCCCCCCGGGGCCCGCGCTGGTTGTGTTGCGTTCCTTTTTCCAAACGCTCCGGCCGCCCGCCGCACAATGGGGCGGTCCGACTGAAGTTTGCAATCGGGGCGGCCAAAGGGCGTTGCACGAGGATGTGACGTCATTTTCTGCGCGCGCATCCGGGCGGGCGCTAAACTTTGCGCCGGCGCTAACGGGCAACTTAATTTGGGGCGGGGCGCAAACTGCGCTGCGCCCGGGCGCTACACGCATAGCGCCCGGAAATCACTTCTCTTAAGGCGCTAACTGCTGGCGCAAGCAACTGAAAATCTAGCCCACTGTGTTTAATTTAGAGAATAGCAGCCCCTGTGTATAGTATAGAGAATAGCAGCCCCTGTGTATATTATAGAGAATAGCAGCACCTGTGTATATTATAGGGAATAGCAGTCACTGTGTATAATTTAGAGAATAGCTGCCCCTGTGTATATTATAGAGAATAGCAGCCCCTGTGTATATTATAGAGAATCGCAGCCCCTGTGTATATTATCGAGAATAGCAGCCCCTGTGTATATTATACAGAATAGCAGCCCCTGTGTATATTATAGAGAATAGCAGCCCCTGTGTATATTATAGAGAATAGCAGACCCTGTTTATATTATAGAGAATAGCATCCACTGTGTATATTATAGAGAATAGCAGCCCCTGGGAATATTATAGAGAATAGCAGCCCCTGTGTATATTGTACAGCATAGCAGCCCCTGTGAATATTATAGGGAATAGCAGCCCCTGTGTATATTATAGGGAATAGCAGCCCCTTGTGTATATTATAGAGAATAGCAGCCCCAGTGTATTTTGAAGAGAATAGCAGCAACTGTGTATATTGTAGAGAATAGCAGCCCCTGTGTATATTATAGGGAATAGCAGACCCTGTTTATATTATAGAGAATAGCAGCCACTGTGTATATTATAGAGAATAGCAGCCCCTGGGAATATTATAGAGAATAGCAGCCCCTGTGTATATTGTACAGAATAGCAGCCCCTGTGAATATTTTTGGGAATAGCAGCCCCTGTGTATATTATAGGGAATAGCAGCCCCTTGTGTATATTATAGAGAATAGCAGCCCTTGTGTACATTATAGAGAATAGCAGCCCCTGTGTATATTATAGAGAATTGCATCCCCTGTGTATATTATAGGGAATAGCAGTCACTGGCCTAGAAATTGGGTTCTGGCGTAGGCAGGGCTTTAGCGCCGGAAGTTAGTGCTGGCGCTAAGTCCCCCTGCGCGCGCCAAAAATTCAGTAGTGCCGCGCCCAAACGGCTGCCGGCGCTACTGAAGGGACTTTGCGGCGGTACATCGGCGCTAACTGCCGTTTCACGCCGCAATTCCGGTGCTGCGGCACCCGATGCGGTGCGGCAGGCTGGGGACGTGCAGGCCTCCTCCTCCCGTTAAGGAGGAGCTGCCTGCACCCGGCCGCGGCCCGCGCAAATCAGCTTAAAAATGAGCCCGGCACCTCGGACAAGTGCCGGGCTTGCATCTGTTCCGGCGGGGGGGGGGGAGAAGTCCGGGGAGGGAGCTGCGGGCAGGCGGCCAGCGGGAAAGTGGCCGGCCGCCGCGGGGCCTTTAATGCGCCGGCGCAAACTGGAGTAAGGCACCTCTGACAGAACGTTGCTTGCGGCTGCCACGGGCAAGGCGGCCGCAACACAATTTCGGAGTTCGGGCGGGTTACCACGGCAACCGGGACGCTGCGCACACCGATGACGTCATCGGTGCCGGCGCAGCGCTACCGGTGCAACGCCGATTTAGGGCCCCAGGGAATTTTTAAACTGGCCATAACTCTGGCGCTAGTCCCTCTAGCGCCTCAAAAGCGGCGCTAAGGCAACTGAATTTCTAGGCCACTGTGTATAATTTAGAGAATAGCAGCCCCTGTGTAAAGTATAGAGAATAGCAGCCCCTGTGTATATTATAGAGAATAGCAGCACCTGTGTATATTATAGGGAATAGCAGTCACTGGCCTAGAAATTGGGTTTTGGCTTAGCCAGGGCTTTAGCGCCGGAAATTAGTGCCGGCGCTAAGTCCCCTGCGCGCGCCAAAAATTCAGTGGCGCCGCGCCCAAACGACTGCCGGCGCTACTGAAGGGTCTTAGCGCCTGGAAAAGGGCGCTAACTGCCGTTTCGCGCCGCAATTCCGGCGCTGCGGCACCCGATGTGGTGCGGCAGGCTGGGGAAGTGCAGGCCTCCTCCTTCCGTTAAGGAGGAGCTGCCTGCACCCGGCCGCGGCCCGCGCAAATCTGCTTAAAAATGAGCCCGGCACCTCGGACAAGTGCCGGGCTTGCATCTGTTCCGGGGTCGGGGGGGAGAGAAGTCCGGGGAGGGAGCTGCGGGCAGGCGGCCGGCGGGAAAGCGGCCGGCTGCCGCGGGGCCTTTAATGCGCCGGCGCTAACTGCAGTAAGGCACCTCTGACAAAACGCTGGTTGCGGCTGCCACGGGCGAGGCGGCCGCAACTCAATTTCGGAGTTCGGGCGGGTTACCATGGCAACCGGGACGCTGCGCACACCGATGACGTCATCGGTGCCAGCGCAGCGCTACCAGAGCAATGCCGATTTAGGGCCCCAGGGAATTTCACTACTGGCCATAACTCCGGCGCAAGGCCATCTAGCGCCTCAAATGAGGCGCTAAGGCTACTGAATTTTCAGCCGACTGTGTATAATTTAGAGAATAGCTGCCCCTGTGTATATTATAGAGAATAGCAGCCCCTGTGTATATTATAGGGAATAACAGTCACTGGCCTAGAAATTGAGTTTTGGCGCAGCCAGGGCTTTAGCGCCGGAAGTTAGTGCCGGAGCTAAGTCGCGCTGGTCGGGCCCAAAATTCAATAGTTCTGCGCCCAAACGGCTGCCGGCGCTGCTGAGAGCTGTTTGCGCCTGAAAACTGGCGCAACGCGCTGAATTTCGGCGCTATTCCGGCGCTGCGGCGCCCGCTGCGGTGCGGCAGGTTCGGGAAGTGCAGGCCTCCTCCTTCCCTTAAGGAGGAGCTGCCTGCACCCGGCCGCGGCCGGCGAAAATCTATTTAAAAATGAGCCCGGCACCTCGGACAAGTGCCGGGCTTGCTTCTGTTCCGGGGGGGGGGGGGGGGGGAAGTCCGGGGAGGGAGCTGCGGCCAGGCGGCCGGCGGGAAAGCGGCCGGCCGCCGCGGGGCCTTTAATGCGCCGGCGCAAAGTCATGTAAGACTCTGTTGCCAGAGTCTTAGTTGCGGCTGCCACGGGCGAGGCGGCCGCAACTGAATTTTGGCGCTGGGGCCCGTCGGCATGGCAACCGGGACGCTGCGCACACTGATGACGTCATCGGTGCCGGCGCAGCGCTACCGGTCTACCGCGGCGGAAGGGCCCCAGGCAATTTCGGCGCCGGCGCCAATTGCAGCGCTAGGCCCTCTAGCGCCGCAAAATCGGCGCGAAGGGCACTGAATTTCTAGGCCACTGTGTATAATTTAGAGAATAGCAGCTCCTGTGTATAGTATAGAGAATAGCAGCCCCTGTGTATATTATAGAGAATAGCAGCACCTGTGTATATTATAGGGAATAGCAGTCACTGTGTATAATTTAGAGAATAGCTGCCCCTGTGTATATTATAGAGAATAGCAGCCCCTGTGTATATTATAGAGAATAGCAGCCCCAGTGTATATTATAGAGAATAGCAGCCCCTGTGTAGATAATAGATAATAGCAGCCCCTGTGTATATTATAGGGAATAGCAGCCCCTGTGTATATTATAGGGAATAGCAGCCCCTGTGTATATTGTAGAGAATAGCAGCCCCTGTGTATATTATAGGGAATAGCAGCCCCTGTTTATATTATAGAGAATAGCAGCCCCTGTGTATATTGTACAGAATAGCAGCCCCTGTGAATATTATAGGGAACAGCAGCCCCTGTGTATATTATAGGGAATAGCAGCCCCTTGTGTATATTATAGGGAATAACAGTCACTGTGTATAATTTAGAGAATAGCAGCCCCTGTGTATAGTATAGAGAATAGCAGCCCCTGTGTATATTATAGAGAATAGCAGCACCTGTGTATATTATAGGGAATAGCAGTCACTGTGTATAATTTAGAGAATAGCTGCCCCTGTGTATATTATAGAGAATAGCAGCCCCTGTGTATATTATAGAGAATAGCAGCCCCTGTGTATATTATAGAGAATAGCAGCCCCTGTGTATATTATCGAGAATAGCAGCCCCTGTGTATATAACAGATAATAGCAGCCCCTGTGTATATTATAGGGAATAGCAGCCCATGTGTATATTATAGGGAATACCAGCCGCTGTGTATATTATAGAGAATAGCAGCCCCTGTGCATATTGTACAGAATAGCAGCCCCTGTGTACATTATAGAGTATAGCAGCCCCTGTGTATATTGTAGGGAACAGTAGCCCCTGTGTATTTTATAGGGATTAACAGCCTGTGTGTTTATTATAGAGAACAGCAGACCCTGTGTATATTATAGAGAATAGCAGCCCCTGTGTATATTATAGAGAATAGCAGACCTTGTGTATATTATAGAGAATCGCAGACCCTATGTATATTATAGAGAGTAGCAGCCCCTGTGTATATTACAGAGAATAGCAGCCCCTGTGTATATTAGAGAATAGCAGCCCCTGTCTATATTATAGGGACTAGCAGCCCCTGTGTATATTATAGGGAATAGCAGCCCCTGTGTATATTGCCGGTTGCTGAGGTGTTGTTTTTGGACTGAGAATTTTGCCGTTTTGATAGAGAATACTGGATATTTAGATGCTGTATTAACAAGAGTTTGCTGTATAGAGAGTAGTAGCCCATGTGTATATTATAGGGAATAGCCGCCCCTGTGTATATTATAGAGAATAGCAGCCCCTGTGTATATTATAGAGAATAGCAGCCCCTCCGTATATTATAGAGAATAGCAGCCCCTGTGTATATTATAGAGAATAGCAGCCCCTGTGTATATTATAGAGAATAGCAGCCCGCTGTGTATATTATAGAGAATAGCAGCCCCTGTTTATATTGTGGAGAATAGCAGCCCCTGTGTATATTATAGAGAATAGCAGCCCCTGTGTATATTATCGAGAATAGCAGCCCCTGTGTTTATTATAGAGAATAACAGCCCCTTTGTATATTATAGGGAATAGCAGCCCCTGTGTATATTACAGAGGATCGCAGACCGTGTGTATATTATAGGGAATAGCCACCCATGTGTATATTATAGAGAATAGCAGCCCCAGTGTACATTGTAGAGAATAGCAGCCCCTGTGTATATTGTACAGAATAGCAGCCCCTGTGAATATTATAGGGAATAGCAGCCCCTGTGTATATTATAGGGAATAGCAGCACCTTGTGTATATTATAGAGAATAGCAGCGTCTGTGTATATTATAGAGAATAGCAGCCCCTGTGTATATGATAGAGAATAGCAGCCCCTGTGTATATTATAGGGAATAACAGTCACTGTGTATAATTTAGAGAATAGCAGCCCCTGTGTATATAACAGAGAATAGCAGCCCCTGTGTATATTACAGAGACTAGCAGCCCCTGCGTATATTATAGAGAATGGCAGCCTCTGTGTATATTACCGAGGATCGCAGACCATGTGTATATTATACGGAATAGCAGCCCATGTGTATATTATAGAGAACAGCAGCCCCTGTGTATATTATAGAGAATAGCAGTCCCTGTGTATATAATAGAAAATAGCAGCCCCTGTGTTCATTATACAGAATAGCAGCCCCTGTGTATATTATAGAGAATAGCAGCCCCTGTTTATATAATAGAGAATAGCAGCCCCTGTGTATATTATAGAGAATAGCAGCCCTTGTGTATATTATAGAGAATCGCAGACCCTATGTATATTATAGAGAATAGCAGCCCCTGTGTATATTACAGAGAATAGCAGCCCCTGTTTATATTAGCGAATAGCAGCCCCTGTCTATATTATAGGGACCAGCAGCCCCTGTGTATATTATAGGGAATAGCAGCCCCTGTGTATATTGCCGGTTGCTGAGGTGTTGTTTTTGGACTGAGAATATTGCCGTTTTGACAGAGAATACTGGATATTTAGATGCTGTATTAACAAGAGTTTGCTGTATAGAGAGTAGTAGCCCATGTGTATATTATAGGGAATAGCCGCCCCTGTGTATATTATAGAGAATAGCAGCCCCTGTGTATATTATAGAGAATAGCAGCCCCTCCGTATATTATAGAGAATAGCAGCCCCTGTGTATATTATAGAGAATATCAGCCCCTGTGTATATTGTAGAGAATAGCAGCCCGCTGTGTATATTATAGAGAATAGCAGCCCCTGTTTATATTGTAGAGAATAGCAGCCCCTGTGTATATTATAGAGAATAGCAGCCCCTGTGTATAGTATCGAGAATAGCAGCCCCTGTGTATATTATAGATAATAGCAGCCCCTGTGTATATTATAGGGATTAGCAGCCCCTGTGTATATTACAGAGGATCACAGACCGTGTGTATATTATAGGGAATAGCAGACCCTGTTTATATTATAGAGAATAGTAGCCACTGTGTATATTATAGAGAATAGCAGCCCCTGGGTATATTATAGAGAATAGCAGCCCCTGTGTATATTGTACAGAATAGCAGCCCCTGTGAATATTATAGGGAACAGCAGCCCCTGTGCATATTATAGGGAATAGCAGCCCCTTGTGTATATTATAGAGAATAGCAGCCCCTGTGTATATTATAGAGAATAGCAGCCCCTGTGTATATTATAGAGAATAGCAGCCTCTGTGTATATTATAGGGAATAACAGTCACTGTGTATAATTTAGAGAATAGCAGCCCCTGTGTATAGTATAGAGAATAGCAGCCCCTGTGTATATTATAGAGAATAGCAGCACCTGTGTATATTATAGGGAATAGCAGTCACTGTGTATAATTTCGAGAATAGCTGCCCCTGTGTATATTATAGAGAATGGCAGCCCCTGTGTATATTATAGAGAATAGCAGCCCCTGTGTATATTATAGAGAATAGCAGCCCCTGCGTATATTATCGAGAATAGCAGCCCCTGTGTATATTATAGATAATAGCAGCCCCTGTGTATATTATAGGGAATAGCAGCCCATGTGTATATTATAGGGAATACCAGCCGCTGTGTATATTATAGAGAATAGCAGCCCCAGTGTATATTGTAGAGAATAGCAGCCACGGTGTATATTGTACAGAATAGCAGCCCCTGTGTATATTGTAGAGAATAGCAGCCCCTGTGTATATTATAGGGAATAGCAGCCCCTGTTTTTATTATAGAGAATAGCAGCCACTGTGTATATTATAGAGAATAGCAGCCCCTGTGCATATTGTACAGAATAGCAGCCCCTGTGTATATTATAGAGTATAGCAGCCCCTGTGTATATTATAGGGAACAGTAGCCCCTGTGTATATTATAGGGATTAACAGCCTGTGTGTTTATTATAGAGAATAGCAGCCCCTGTGTATATTATAGAGAATAGCAGCCCCTGTGTATATTATAGAGAATAGCAGCCACTGTTTATATTGTAGAGAATAGCAGCCCCTGTGTATATAATAGAGAATAGCAGCCCCTGTGTATATTATAGAGAATAGCAGCCCTTGTGTATATTATAGAGAATCGCAGACCCTATGTATATTATAGAGAATAGCAGCCCCTGTGTATATTACAGAGAATAGCAGCCCCTGTGTATATTAGCGAATAGCAGCCCCTGTCTATATTATAGGGACCAGCAGCCCCTGTGTATATTATAGGGAATAGCAGCCCCTGTGTATATTGCCGGTTGCTGAGGTGTTGTTTTTGGACTGAGAATTTTGCCGTTTTGATAGAGAATACTGGATATTTAGATGCTGTATTAACAAGAGTTTGCTGTATAGAGAGTGGTTGCCCATGTGTATATTATAGGGAATAGCCGCCCCTGTGTATATTATAGAGAATAGCAGCCCCTGTGTATATTATAGAGAATAGCAGACCCTCCGTATATTATAGAGAATAGCAGCCCCTGTGTATATTATAGAGAATATCAGCCCCAGTGTATATTATAGAGAATAGCAGCCCACTGTGTATATTATAGAGAATTGCAGCCCCTGTTTATATTGTAGAGAATAGCAGCCCCTGTGTATATTATAGAGAATAGCAGCCCCTGTGTATATTATAGGGAATAGCAGCCCCTGTGTATATTACAGAGGATCACAGACCGTGTGTATATTATAGGGAATAGCAGACCCTGTTTATATTACAGAGAATAGTAGCCACTGTGTATATTATAGAGAATAGCAGCCCCTGGGTATATTATAGAGAATAGCAGCCCCTGTGTATATTGTACAGAATAGCAGCCCCTGTGAATATTATAGGGAACAGCAGCCCCTGTGTATATTATAGGGAATAGCAGCCC
This sequence comes from Somniosus microcephalus, assembly GCF_052327205.1. NCBI lineage: Eukaryota > Metazoa > Chordata > Chondrichthyes > Squaliformes > Somniosidae > Somniosus > Somniosus microcephalus. The sequence continues at coordinate 11,764,113 of NC_140998.1, forward strand.
CTGTGTATATTATAGAGAATAGCAGCCTCTGTGTATATTATGGGGAATAACAGTCACTGTGTATAATTTAGAGAATAGCAGCCCCTGTGTATAGTATAGAGAATAGCAGCCCCTGTGTATATTATAGAGAATAGCAGCACCTGTGTATATTATAGGGAATAGCAGTCACTGTGTATAATTTAGAGAATAGCTGCCCCTGTGTATATTATAGAGAATAGCAGCCCCTGTGTATATTATAGAGAATAGCAGCCCCTGTGTATATTATAGAGAATAGCAGCCCCTGTGTATATTATCGAGAATAGCAGCCCCTGTGTATATTATAGATAATAGCAGCCCCTGTGTATATTATAGGGAATAGCAGCCCATGTGTATATTATAGGGAATACCAGCCGCTGTGTATATTGTAGAGAATAGCAGCCCCAGTGTATATTGTAGAGAATAGCAGCCACGGTGTATATTGTACAGAATAGCAGCCCCTGTGTATATTGTAGAGAATAGCAGCCCCTGTGTATATTATAGGGAATAGCAGCCCCTGTTTTTATTATAGAGAATAGCAGCCACTGTGTATATTATAGAGAATAGCAGCCCCTGTGCATATTGTACTGAATAGCAGCCCCTGTGTATATTATAGAGTATAGCAGCCCCTGTGTATATTATAGGGAACAGTAGCCCCTGTGTATATTATAGGGATTAACAGCCTGTGTGTTTATTATAGAGAATAGCAGCCCCTGTGTATATTGTAGAGAATAGCAGCCCCTGTGTATATTATAGGGAATAGCAGCCCCTGTTTTTATTATAGAGAATAGCAGCCACTGTGTATATTATAGAGAATAGCAGCCCCTGTGCATATTGTACAGAATAGCAGCCCCTGTGTATATTATAGAGTATAGCAGCCCCTGTGTATATTATAGGGAACAGTAGCCCCTGTGTATATTATAGGGATTAACAGCCTGTGTGTTTATTATAGAGAATAGCAGCCCCTGTGTATATTATAGAGAATAGCAGCCCCTGTGTATATTATAGAGAATAGCAGCCCTTGTGTATATTATAGAGAATCGCAGACCCTATGTATATTATAGAGAATAGCAGCCCCTGTGTATATTGTAGGGACTAGCAGCCCCTGTGTATATTATAGGGAATAGCAGCCCCTGTGTATATTGCCGGTTGCTGAGGTGTTGTTTTTGGACTGAGAATTTTGCCGTTTTGATAGAGAATACTGGATATTTAGATGCTGTATTAACAAGAGTTTGCTGTATAGAGAGTAGTAGCCCATGTGTATATGATAGGGAATAGCCGCCCCTGTGTATATTATAGAGAATAGCAGCCCCTGTGTATATTATAGAGAATAGCAGCCCCTCCGTATATTATAGAGAATAGCAGCCCCTGTGTATATTATAGAGAATAGCAGCCCCTGTGTATATTATAGAGAATAGCAGCCCGCTGTGTATATTATAGAGAATAGCAGCCCCTGTTTATATTGTGGAGAATAGCAGCCCCTGTGTATATTATAGAGAATAGCAGCCCCTGTGTATATTATCGAGAATAGCAGCCCCTGTGTATATTATAGGGAATAGCAGCCCCTGTGTATATTACAGAGGATCGCAGACCGTGTGTATATTATAGGGAATAGCAGCCCATGTGTATATTATAGGGAATAGCAGCCGCTGTGTATATTATAGAGAATAGCAGCCCCTGTGTATATTATAGAGAATAGAAGCCACTGTGTACTTTATACAGAATCACAAACACTATGTATATTATAGGGAATAGCCACCCATGTGTATATTATAGAGAATAGCAGCCCCAGTGTATATTTTAGAGAATAGCAGCCCCTCTGTATATTATAGAGTATAGCAGCCCCTGTGTATATTATAGGGAACAGTAGCCCCTGTGTTTATTATAGAGAATAGCAGCCCCTGTGTATATTATAGAGAATAGCAGCCACTGTTTATATTGTAGAGAATAGCAGCCCCTGTGTATATTATAGGGAATAGCAGCCCCTTGTGTATATTATAGAGAATAGCAGCCCCTGTAAATGTTGTAGGGAATAGCAGCCCCTCTGTATATTATAGGGAATAGCAGCCCCTTGTGTATATTATAGAGAATAGCAGCCCCTGTCTTTTTTATAGAGAATAGTAGCCCCTGTGTATATTATAGGGAATAGCAGCACCTGTGTATATTATAGGGAGTAGCAGCCCCTATGTATATTATAGAGAATAGCAGCCCCTGTGTATATTGTAGAGAATAGCAGCACCTGTGTATATTATAGGGAATAGCAGCCCCTGTGTATATTATAGAGAATAGCAGCCCCTGTGTATATTATAGAGAATAGCAGCCCCCTGTGTATATTATAGAGAATAGCAGCCCCCTGTGTACACTTTAGAGAATAGCAGCCACTGTGTATATTATAGGGAATAGCAGCCCCTGTGCATATTATAGAGAATAGCAAGCCGTGTATATTATAGAGAATAGCAGACCCTGTGTATATTATAGGGAATAGCAGCCCCGTGTATATCACAGGGAATAGCAGCCCCTGTGTGTATTACAGGGAATAGAAGCCCCTGTGTGTATTATAGAGAATCGCAGCCCCGGTGTATATAATAGAGAATAGCAGCCTCTGTGTATATTATAGAGAATAGCAGCCCCTGTGTATATTATAGAGAATAGCAGCCCCTGTGTATACTGTAGAGAGTAGCAGCCCCTGTGTATATTATAGGGAATAGCAGCCCCTGTTTATATTATAGAGAATAGCAGCCACTGTGTATATTATAGAGAATAGCAACCCCTGTGTATATTATAGAGAATAGTGTTGTGTATGTAATAGGTATGTTACTTTAAACCTATGGCCAGGGCAGCACTACTTTGTAGGGCGTAGTGATACCGTAGTACCACTCCTGGCCATAGGGGTATAAATAGTACTGTGGGTATTGATCTCCCCTCAGTTTCCCGCCTGTTGGTATTAAGTAAAGACCTACGTTGAATCTTCCAAGCTGTCTCGTCATTATTGCATTAAGTATAGACACATACTTTAAACTGGCGACGAGTAAGGTTCGAACTCATCAGTACACGGTGCAACAAAGGAACGGTAGCAGTACGGAGAGAGAAGGAGAGAGGCTTCTTACCAGCCAGCCTGCAGAGTCCAGCGTCGACCGAAGGAGGCCGCCCAGCACTCCGGGTTCGGGAGGAGCGGCAGCAACGGAGCGAGAGAGAGAGGTTTCCAGCGGCAGCTGCGGTAGCTGAGAGAAGAGGCTGAACAGGCGCTCCAGCCACGGGGCAAAAGTCCACCCAGGGCCAGGTAAACTGAAATCCTTCCCGGGGCACGGGAGCTGCAAGGGCCAGAACGGGCTGGCGATCTGGGGAACAAACGGAGCCACAAGGACTAGTGGGCCACGAGAGGGGAAGGTCGTTGTTAATAGCAGCGGTGGCAATAACGGGAGCTGCAATGGCCAAAAATAACGACGCTGGAGAGAGGTCATTGACAGCAAAGGGAGTAAAGGCGGGAAAAACGCCATCTAGTGGAGATAGCGGGAAAAGTTTTTTTTTCTCTTCAAAAGTTTAAAATGGCTAAAGAAGGTTGTTTGTCAGCATTTGTTGAGGACACAGAAGAGTGGGATGCCTATATCGAAAGGCATGAACTTTATTGCATAGTAAACAAGGTGGAAGATGACCAAAAGGTAGCAACCTTATTAAATTTCATGGGGGCAAAAACATACGGTCTACTGAGGAATCTTCTTACTCCAGACAAGCCAGCAGACAAAACGTACGCCCAAATTGTTGATACGTTAAGGGAACATTTAAACCCTAAGCCACCATTTATAGCGGAAAGGTACCGCTTCTACAGGCGCGACCAAAGGAATGATGAGTCGCAGGCAGCCTATTTAGCTGAGCTCAGAAGGTTGTCCAAACATTGCCAGTTTGGAGCCATATTGGCGGACGCGATCAGAGACAGATTTGTCTGTGGCATGTTAAATGAGAATACACGTAAATGGTTGCTAGCCAAGAAACAGCTCAGCCTAGATCAGGCGATTGAAATAGCATCGGGCCACGAAGCAGCAGCACAGGGTGCTGCTCAAATACGACATAACACAACCGGCTATGACACCCATGAGGTGACATTTCACAAAGGTAAATGCTACCGTTGTGGCAAAACCACCCACGACCAAAGTAATTGTTGGTTTCGTGATAAAATATGCCGGCAGTGTGGAAAAAAGGGGCATATAGCGAAAGTTTGTCGGTCTGGTACGAAACCCAATCATGGGGGCAATCCGAGCAGTACCAAGGCAAGGACAAAAATACATAAGATGTCTGACAGTAGCTCAGACGAGTCACAGGAAGGCACAAAAGCAGAGCCTAAAGGTCTGGGATGTCTCAAGTTATATGGTGTAGACAAAACGGAGGACCACAGCACAATGTGGGTTAAAATGAAGGTAGCAGGCGTCGAAGTTAATATGGAGCTGGACACGGGTTCAGCCCTATCAGTAATTAATGAACAAGATTATAACAGGCTGTTCAAACGCATTCTCCCCGTGTTGGTGTGGGTTTTCTCCGGGTGCTCCGGTTTCCTCCCACAGTCCAAAAATGTGCAGGTTAGGTTGATTGGCTATGATAAATTGACCCTTAGTGTTAGGGAGATTAAATATGTGGGGTTACGGGGATCGGGTGGGATATGTGTCGGTGCAGGCTCGATGGGCCGAAATGGCCTCTATCTGCACTGTGGGGTTTCTGTGATTCTGTGATTCTGTGATACGGAAATTAAATTAAAAACATATACAGGACAAAAAGTTTACCCGAAGGGAAAAATGCAAGTAACAGTTAAATACAATGGCAGAAAAGTGCCAGAACTTTATTTATACGTCCTACCAAACGGTGGACCACCACTTTTGGGTAGGGAATGGATAAGAAAAATCCATTTCGACTGGAAGTCGATACACGAGTTAAAAGTAGAGACCACCACGGATGATACAACCATTACAAGCAGGCTGTCGAAACTATTGGCAAAAACGCCAGAGGTGTTCCAACAAGGGCTGGGGACCTTAAAGGACATTAGAGCAAAAATAACTATTGCTCAAGACGCAAACCCCAAGTTTTGTAAGGCCAGACCGGTGCCTTATGCCATTCGGCCAGCGGTGGAAGCAGAACTGGATGCCTTAGAGAGTGCAGGTGTCCTTACAAAGATTGAGTGGAGCGAGTGGGCCACACCCATCGTCTCAGTTATAAAGAAATCTGCAAATAACACACCGGGGGAACTAAAGAAGGTTCGCATTTGCGGGGATTTTAAGATAACTATTAACCCAGTCCTGCACACGGTACAGTATCCGCTGCCGCGGATAGAGGACATATTCGCATCGTTAGCTGGGGGTAGACACTTTACGAAGATTGACCTTTGTCAAGCTTATTTACAGATGGAGGTGGAGCAGGACTCGAAAAAGCTCCTAACGATTAACACACACAAGGGATTGTACCAGTACAATCGCCTGGTATTTGGTGTGGCGTCCGCCCCGGCAATATGGCAGAGGACCATGGAACAGGTCCTACAGGGCATTCCAGGAACGCAATGCTACCTGGATGACATCCTGGTGACAGGACAAACGGATAACGACCACCTCGCTAACCTGGAGCGAGTACTTCTGCGGTTACAACAATACGGACTCAGGGCGAACAAGCAGAAATGTGAGTTTTTCCAGGAACGTATCTCATACTGTGGTCACATTATAGATAAGGAAGGCCTGCATAAGTCCCCGGAAAAGATCGAGGCAGTAGTGAAGGCCCGCCCCCTGAGAATGTATCTCAGTTACGATCATTCTTAGGCCTTATAAACTATTACCATAAGTTCCTCCCGAACTTATCGTCCATTTTACATCCACTAAATTCATTGCTGCAAAAGGGAGTCTCCTGGAATTGGGACGAAGCGTGTGAGGCTGCTTTTAAAAAGGGTAAACAACTCATTACATCAAAGGAAGTGCTCGCACACTTTGACCCAAAAATGCCAATGAGGTTGGCATGTGACGCCTCCCCGTACGGTATAGGGGCAGTGTTGTCACACAAATTTCCCAATGGGACGGAGAGGCCAATAGCATTTGCCTCAAGGTCGTTAACTACAGCCGAAAGAAACTATGTGCAAATCGACAGGGAGGCCCTCAGTCTGGTGTGGGGTGTAAAAAAATTCCACCACTGCCTGCATGGGCAACGTTTCACACTACTGATGGATCATCAACCGTTGGTGTCGATATTTAATCCAACAAAAGGGGTGCCCCTGATGACGGCCCAAAGGCTACAGAGATGGTCACTGTTCTTAGGAGCACACCAGTACCTTATCGAATATAAGGGTACCAAACAGCATGGCAATGCGGATGGCCTGTCGCGGCTACCCTTGCCTGCCGAGATCGAAGAGATAGTACAGGACCCCGTGGAAATATATCATACGGCTGTTATGGAACACTTGCCCATCACCAGCCAATGTATCGAGCGAGAAACACGGAACGACCCGACATTGGCAAGGGTTTACGAATTAACTGTGAAAGGCTGGCCGGCGCAGGGTGATGCATCATTGCCGGCGTTTTCGGGAAGGAAGGACCAGTTGTCCGTCTGCCGGGGCACATTGATGTGCGGAGCCAGGGTGGTGGTCCCTCAAAAATTACAACATAAAGTGTTGCAGGACTTACACGAAGGTCATCTGGGGGGTGTCAAAATGAAAAGCCTCGCCAGAGCCTACGTCTGGTGGCCCGGCATTGACAGGGACATTGAGGAATTAGCAAAAGCGTGCCAAGGGTGCCAGATGGTACAGAACGTACCACCACAAGCCCCACTACATCCGTGGGAGTGGCCCTCAACGCCGTGGCAAAGGATCCACGTGGACTTCGCTGGCCCCTTCCTGGATGCGATGTTCCTTATTGGAGTGGACGCCCATTCAAAATGGCCGGAGGTCGTAAAGATGTCATCAACGACAGCCGAAAAGACGGTCGCAGTCTTAAGGACCATTTTTGCCCGAAACGGGGTGCCCGAGCAAGTCTGTTCGGACAATGGGCCACAATTTGTAGCAGAAGAATTTCAAGCATTCCTAAAAAGGAATGGAGTGCGACATTATACGTCCGCACCATATCATCCGGCTACAAATGGGCTGGCAGAGCGATTTGTGCAGACTTTTAAAAAGGCCATCAAGGCGATGGGGGAGGAAAGGTTGCCACTACAACACAAGGTGGACAACTTCCTATTCGCATACCGTAATGCTGCACATACAGTGACCAACCAGGCCCCCGCCGTCATGTTCTTTAATAGAAGGTTAAGGTCTCGCCTTGAATTGCTCAGACCAAACATTCGGAGAGATGTAGAAAACCGAGTATTTCGTAGGGCTCCTGACAGACAGACACGGAGCTTTGAGGTGGGGCAGCAAGTGTTGGCCCGTGATTATAGGAATGAAAAGTGGCGGTCTGGTACGATAAAGGCCCACCAGGGACCCTTGATGTACACAGTTGAGACAGGGGAAGGCATAATCAGACGACATGCTGATCAACTTGTGGAGTCCAGAAACCCAACTGATTCACTACCTCAAACGTCTCAGCACATTGTTACAGTGGAATCACGGCCCAGCTCGTCGTTACAGAGGTCTCAGGATTGCGAGGATTTCAGCACTCCAGTGATCTCCACGGCACAGGATGTGCCATCAGACACCGACGAGTCCAGCGATGAAGGGGTGACGGAAGCACAGCCGCCTACACCGAGACCGACTAGAGAAAGACGTTATCCTAGTCGAGACAGGAGGCCTCCTCAGAGACTGAATCTATAACATGTTTCTGTTTATATATAGATAAGTAGACAACTCTTGATGTAACTATGTTATGTATATTGTGTTACCAAATGTCATTAGCCCTAGTTATGGGGCATCTATTGACTTAATTGCACGGGTACGTTTTAATTAAAAGGGGAGGAATGTTCAGTATGTAATAGGTATGTTACTTTAAAACTATGGCCAGGGCAGCACTACTTTGTAGGGCGTAGTGATACCGTAGTACCACTCCTGGCCATAGGGGTATAAATAGCACTGTGGGTACTGATTTCCCCTCAGTTTCCTGCCTGTTGGTATTAAGTAAAGACCTACGTTGAATCTTCCAAGCTGTCACGTCATTATTGCATTAAGTACAGACACATACTTTATAAATAGCAGCCCCTGTGCATATTATAGGGAATAGCAGCCCCTGTGTTTATTATAGAGATTAGCAGCCCCTGTGTATATTATAGAGAATAGCAGCCCCTGTGTATATTACAGAGAATAGCAGCCCCTGTTTATATTGTAGTGAACAGCAGCCCCTGTGTATATAATAGAGAATAGCAGCCCCTGTGAATATTATAGGGAATAGCAGCCCCTGTGTATATTACAGGGAGTAGCAGCCCCTGAGTATATTACAGTGAATAGCAGCTCCTGTGTATATTATAGAGAATATCAGCCCCTGTGTATATTACAGGGAATAGCAGCCCCTGTGTATATTATAGGGAATAGCAGTGCCTGCATATATTATAGAGAATAGCAGCCCCTGCGTATATTGTAGAGAATAGCAGCCCCTGTGTATATTATAGGGAATAGCAGCCCCTCTGTACATTACAAGGAACAGCAGCCGCTGTGTATATTACAGGGAATAGCTGCTCCTGTGTATATTAAAGAGAATAGCAGCACCTGTGTGTATTATAGGGAATAGCAGCTCCTGTGTATATTATAGAGAATAGCAGCACCTGTGTGTATTATAGGGAATAGCAGCCCGTGTATAGTATAGAGAATAGCAGCCCCTGCGTATAAGATAGCGAGCAGCAGCCCTTGTGTATATCACAGGGAATAGCAGCCCCTGTGTATATTACAGGGAATAGCTGCTCCTGTGTATATTAAAGAGAATAGCAGCCCCAGTGTATATAGTAGAGAACAGCAGCCACTGTGTATATTATAGAGACAGCAGCCCCTGTGTATATTATAGGGAATAGCAGCCTCTCTGTATATTACAGGGAATAGCAGCCACTGTGTATATTACAGGGAATAGCAGCTTCTGTGTATATCATATAGAATAGCAGCCCCTGTGTATATTATACGGAATAGCAGCCCCTGTGTATATTATACAGAATAGCAGCCTCTGTGTATATTACAGGGAATAGCAGCTCCTGTGTGTATTGCATGGAAAAGCAGCCCCTGTGTATATTACAGGGAATAGCATCCCCTGTGTATATTACAGGGAAGAGCAGCTCCTGTATATATTACAGAGAATAGCAGACCCCGCGTATATTGCAGGGAATAGCAGCCCCTGTGTATATTATAGAGAATAGCATCCCGTGTATATTATACAGAATAGCAGCCCCTGTGTATATTATAGGGAATAGCAGCCCCTGTGGATATTACAGGGAATAGCAGCCCCTGTGTATATTATAGAGAATAGCAGCCCCTGTGAATATTATAGGGAATAGCAGCCCCTGTGTATATTATAGAGAATAGCAGCCCCTGTGTATATTATAAGGAATAGCAGTCACTGTGAATAATTTAGAGAATAGCAGCCCCTGTGTATATTATAGAGAATAGCAGCCCCTGTGTATATTACAGGGAATAGCAGCCCCTGTGTATATTACAGGGAATAGCAGCCCCTGAGTATCTTACACTGAATAGCAGCTCCTGTGTATATTATAGAGAATATCAGCCCCTGTGTATATTACAGGGAATAGCAGCCGCTGTGTATATTATAGGGAATAGCAGCTCCTTTGTATATTATAGAGAATAGCGGCCCCTGTGTATGTTATAGGGAATAGCAGCCCCTGTGTATATTATAGAGAATTGCAGCCTCTGTGTTTATTACAGGGAATAGCAGCTCCTGTGTGTATTACAGGGAAAAGCAGCCCCTGTGTATATTACACAGAATAGCAGCTCCTGTGTATATTATAGAGAATAGCAGCACCTGTGTGTATTATAGAGAATAGCAGCCCGTGTATATTATAGAGAATAGCAGCCCCGGTGTATATAATAGAGAATAGCAGCCACTGTGTATATTATAGAGACTAGCAGCCCCTGTGTATATTATAGGGAATAGCAGCCCCTCTGTATATTACAGGGAATAGCAGCCGCTGTGTATATTACAGGGAATAGCAGCTTCTGTGTATATTATATAGAATAGCAGCCCCTGTGCATATTATAGGGAATAGGAGCCCCTGTGTATATTATAGAGAATATCAACCCCTGTGTATATTACAGGGAATAGCAGCCCCTGTGTATATTATAGGGAATAGCAGTGCCTGCGTATATTATAGAGAATAGCAGCCCCTGCGTATATTATAGGGAATAGCAGCCCCTGTGTATACTATAGGGAATAGCAGCCCCTCTGTACATTACAAGGAACAGCAGCCGCTGTGTATATTACAGGGAATAGCAGCTCCTTTGTATATTATAGAGAATAGCGGCCCCTGTGTATGTTGTAGGGAATAGAAGCCCCTGTGTATATTATAGAGAATAGCGGCCCCTGTGTGTATTATAGAGAATAGCAGCCCGTGTATAGTATAGAGAATAGCAGCCCCTGCATATAAGATAGCGAGCAGCAGCCCTTGTGTATATCACAGGGAATAGCAGCCCCTGTGTATATTATAGAGAATAGCAGCCCCTGTGTGTATTACAGGGAATAGCATCCCCTGTGTATATTACAGGGAAGAGCAGCTCCTGTATATATTACAGAGAATAGCAGCCCCTGCGTATATTGCAGGGAATAGCAGCCCCTGTGTATATTATAGAGAATAGCATCCCGTGTATATTATACAGAATAGCAGCCCCTGTGTATATTATAGGGAATAGCAGCCCCTGTGGATATTACAGGGAATAGCAGCCACTGTGTATATTATAGAGAATAGCAGCCCCTGTGAATATTATAGGGAATAGCAGCCCCTGTGTATATTATAGAGAATAGCAGCCCCTGTGTATATTATAAGGAATAGCAGTCACTGTGAATAATTTAGAGAATAGCAGCCCCTGTGTATATTATAGAGAATAGCAGCCCCTGTGTATATTACAGGGAATAGCAGCCCCTGTGTATATTACAGGGAATAGCAGCCCCTGAGTATCTTACACTGAATAGCAGCTCCTGTGTATATTATAGAGAATAGCAGCACCTGTGTGTATTATAGAGAATAGCAGCCCGTGTATATTATAGAGAATAGCAGCCCCGGTGTATATTACAGGGAATAGCTGCTCCTGTGTATATTATAGAGACTAGCAGCCCCTGTGTATATTATAGGGAATAGCAGCCCCTCTGTATACTACAAGGAATAGCAGCCACTGTGTATATTACAGGGAATAGTAGCTTCTGTGTATATTATATAGGATAGCAGCCACTGTGTATATTATAGGGAATAGCAGCCCCTGTGTATATTATAGAGAATAGCAGCCTCTGTGTATATTACAGGGAATAGCAGCTCCTGTGTGTATTGCATGGAAAAGCAGCCCCTGTGTATATTACAGGGAATAGCAGCTCCTGTGTATATTATAGAGAATAGCAGCCCCTGTGTGTATTACAGGGAATAGCATCCCCTGTGTATATTACAGGGAAGAGCAGCTCCTGTATATATTACAGAGAATAGCAGCCCCTGCGTATATTGCAGGGAATAGCAGCCCCTGTGTATATTATAGAGAATAGCAGCCCGTGAATATTATAGGGAATAGTAGCCCGTGTGTACATTATAGAGAATAGCAGCCCCTGTGTATATTATAAGGAATAGCAGTCACTGTGGATATTATAGGGAATAGCAGCCCCTGTGTATATTATAGGGAATAGCACTGCCTGTGTATATTATAGAGAATAGCAGCCACTGTGTATATTATAGAGAATAGCAGCCCCTGTGTATATTATAGGAAATAGCAGCCCCTCTGTACATTACAGGGATTAGCAGCCGCTGTGTCTATTACAGGGAATAGCAGCTCCTTTGTATATTATAGAGAATAGCGGCCCCTGTGTATGTTATAGGGAATAGCAGCCCCTGTGTATATTATAGAGAATAGCATCCCGTGTATATTATACAGAATAGCAGCCCCTGTGTATATTATATGGAATAGCAGCCCCTGTGGATATTACAGGGAATAGCAGCCCTTGTGTATATTCCAGAGAATAGCAGCCCCTGTGAATATTATAGGGAATAGCAGCCCCTGTGTATATTATAGAGAATAGCAGCCCCTGTGTATATTATATGGAATAGCAGTCACTGTGTATAATTGAGTGAATAGCAGCCCCTGTGTATATTATAGAGAATAGCAGACCCTGTGTATATTATAGGGAATAGCAGTCACTGTGTATAATTGAGAGAATAGCAGCCCCTGTGTATATTACAGGGAATAGCAGCCCCTGAGTATCTTACAGTGAATAGCAGCTCCTGTGTATATTATAGTGAATATCAGCCCCTGTGTATATTACAGGGAATAGCAGCCCCTGTGTATATTATAGGGAATAGCAGTGCCTGTGTATATTATAGAGAATAGCAGCCCATGTGTATATTATAGAGAATAGCGGCCCCTGTGTATATTATACGGAATAGCAGCCCCTCTGTACATTACAGGGAATAGCAGCCGCTGTGTATATTACAGGGAATAGCAGCTCCTTTGTATATTATAGAGAATAGCGGCCCCTGTGTATGTTATAGGGAATAGCAGCCCCTGTGTATATTATAGAGAATTGCATTCTCTGTGTTTATTACAGGGAATAGCAGCTCCTGTGTGTATTACAGGGAAAAGCAGCCCCTGTGTATATTACACAGAATAGCAGCTGCTGTGTATATTATAGAGAATAGCAGCACCTGTGTGTATTATAGAGAATAGCAGCCCGTGTATAGTATAGAGAATAGCAGCCCCTGCGTATAAGATAGCAAGCAGCAGCCCCTGTGAATATCACAGGGAATAGCAGCCCCTGTGTATATTACAGGGAATAGCTGCTCCTGTGTATATTAAAGAGAATAGCAGCCTCAGTGTATATAATAGAGAATAGCAGCCACTGTGTATATTATAGAGACAGCAGCCCCTGTGTATATTATAGGGAATAGCAGCCCCTCTGTACATTACAGGGAATAGCAGCCACTGCGTATATTACAGGGAATAGCAGCTTCAATGTATATTATATAGAATAGCAGCCCCTGTGTATATTATAGGGAATAGCAGCCCCTGTGTATATTATAGAGAATAGCAGCCTCTGTGAATAGTACAGGGAATAGCAGCTCCTGTGTGTATTGCATGGAATAGCAGCCCCTGTGTATATTATAGAGAATAGCAGCCCCTGTGTGTATTACAGGGAATTGCATCCCCTGTGTATATTACAGGGAAGAGCAGCTCCTGTATATATTACAGAGAATAGCAGCCCCTGCGTATATTGCAGGGAATAGCAGACCCTGTGTATATTATAGAGAATAGCATCCCGTGTATATTATACAGAATAGCAGCCCCTGTGTATATTATAGGGAATAGCAGCCCCTGTGAATATTATAGAGATTAGCAGCCTCTGTGTATATTACAGGGAATAGCAGCTCCTGTGTGTATTGCATGGAAAAGCAGCCCCTGTGTATATTACAGGGAATAGCAGCTCCTGTGTATATTATAGAGAATAGCACCCCTTGTATATAATACAGAATAGCAGCCCCTGAGTATATTAGAGGGAATAGCAGCCCCTGTGGATATTACAGGGAATAGCAGTCCCTGTGTATATTATAGAGAATAGCAGCCACTGTTAATATTATAGGGAATAGCAGCCCCTGTGTATATTATAGAGAATAGCAGCCCCTGTGTATATTATAGGGAATAGCAGTCACTGTGTATAATTTAGAGAATAGCAGCCCCTGTGTATATTATAGAGAATAGCAGCCCCTGTGTATATTATAGAGAATAGCAGCCTCTGTGTATATTACAGGGAATAGCAGCTCCTGTGTGTATTGCATGGAAAAGCAGCCCCTGTGTATATTACAGGGAATGGCAGCTCCTGTGTATATTATAGAGAATAGCACCCCGTGTATATAATACAGAATAGCAGCCCCTGTGTATATTATAGGGAATAGCAGCCCCTGTGTGTATTATAGTGAATAGCAGCCCGTGTATATTACAGAGAATAGCAGCCCCTGCGTATATGATAGCGAGCAGCAGCCCCTGTGTATATCACAGGGAATAGCAACCCCTGTGTATATTACACGGAATAGCTGCTCCTGTGTATATTAAAGAGAATAGCAGCTGCGGTGTATATAATAGAGAATAGCAGCCACTGTGTATATTATAGAGACTAGCAGCCCCTGTGTATATTATAGGGAATAGCAGCCCCTCTGTATATTACAGGGAATAGCAGCCGCTGTGTATATTACAGGGAATAGCAGCTTCTGTGTATATTATATAGAATAGCAGCCCCTGTGTATATTATAGGGAATTGCAGCCCCTGTGTATATTATAGAGATTAGCAGCCTCTGTGTATATTACAGGGAATAGCAGCTCCTGTGTGTATTGCATGGAAAAGCAGCCCCTCTGTATATTACAGGGAATAGCAGCTCCTGTGTATATTATAGAGAATAGCACCCCGTGTATATAATACAGAATAGCAGCCCCTGTGTATATTATAGGGAATAGCAGCCACTGTTAATATTATAGGGAATAGCAGCCCCTGTGTATATTATAGAGAATAGCAGCCCCTGTGTATATTATAGAGAATAGCAGCCCCTGTGTATATTATAGGGAATAGCAGTCACTGTGTATAATTTAGAGAATAGCAGCCCCTGTGTATATTATAGAGAATAGCAGCCCCTGTGTATATTATGGAGAATAGCAGCCTCTGTGTATATCACAGGGAATAGCAGCTCCTGTGTATATTATAGAGAATAGCAGCCCCTGCGTATATTACAGGGAATAGCATCCCCTGTGTATGTTACAGGGAAGAGCAGCTCCTTTATATATTACAGAGAATAGCAGCCCCTGCGTATATTGCAGGGAATAGCAGCCACTGTGAATATTATAGAGAATAGCATCCCGTGTATATTATACAGAATAGCAGCCCCTGTGTATATTATAGGGAATAGCAGCCCCTGTGGATATTACAGGGAATAGCAGCCCCTGTGTATATTATAGAGAATAGCAGCCCCTGTGAATATTATAGGGAATAGCAGCCCCTGTGTATATTATAGAGAATAGCAGCCCCTGAGTATATTATAGAGAATAGCAGCCCCTGTGTATATTATAGGGAATAGCAGCCCCTCTGTACATTACAGGGAATAGCAGCCGCTGTGTATATTACAGGGAATAGCAGCTCCCTTGTATATAATAGAGAATAGTGGCCCCTGTGTATGTTAAAGGGAATAGCAGCCCCTGTGTATATTACACAGAATAGCAGCTGCTGTGTATATTATAGAGAATAGCAGCACCTGTGTGTATTATAGAGAATAGCAGACCATGTATATTATAGAGAATAGCAGCCCCTGCGTATATGATAGCGAGCAGCAGCCCCTGTGTATATCACAGGGAATAGCAGTCCCTGTGTATATTACAGGGAATATCTGCTCCTGTGTATATTAAAGAGAATAGCAGCTGCGGTGTATATAATAGAGAATAGCAGCCACTGTGTATATTATAGAGACTAGCAGCCCCTGTGTATATTACAGGGAATAACTGCTCCTGTGTATATTAAAGAGAATAGCAGCCGCGGTGTATATAATAGAGAATAGCAGCCACTGTGTATATTATAGAGACTAGCAGCCCCTGTGTATATTATAGGGAATAGCAGCCCCTGTGTATATTATAGAGACTAGCAGCCTCTGTTTATATTACAGGGAATAGCAGCTCCTGTGTGTATTGCATGGAAAAGCAGCCCCTGTGTATATTACAGGGAATAGCAGCACCTGTGTATATTATAGAGAATAGCATCCCGTGTATATTATACAGAATAGCAGCCGCTGTGTATATTATAGAGAATAGCAGTCCCTGTGTATATTATAGAGAATAGCAGCCGCTGTGTATATTATAGAGAATAGCAGCCCCTGTGTATATTATAGAGAATAGCAGCCCCTGTGTATATTATAGGGAATAGCAGCCCCTCTGTATATTACAGGGGCTAGCAGCCGCTGTGTATATTACAGGGAATAGCAGCTTCTGTGTATATTATATAGAATAGCAGCCCCTGTGTATATTATAGGGAATAGCAGCCCCTGTGTATATTATAGAGACTAGCAGCCTCTGTTTATATTACAGGGAATAGCTGCTCCTGTGTGTATTGCATGGAAAAGGAGCCCCTGTGTATATTACAGGGAATAGCAGCACCTGTGTATATTATAGAGAATAGCATCCCGTGTATATTATACAGAATAGCAGCCGCTGTGTATATTATAGAGAATAGCAGTCCCTGTGTATATTATAGAGAATAGCAGCCGCTGTGTATATTATAGAGAATAGCAGCCCCTGTGTATATTATAGAGAATAGCAGCCCCTGTGTATATTATAGGGAATAGCAGCCGCTGTGTATATTATAGAGAATAGCAGCCCCTGTGTATATTATAGAGAATAGCAGCCCCTGTGTATATTATAGAGAATAGCAGCCCCGTGTATATTATAGAGAATAGAAGCCCCTGTGTATATTATAGAGAATAGCAGCCCCATGTATATTATAGAGAATAGCAGCCGCTGTGTTTATCATAGAGAATAGCAGCCCCTGTGTATATTATAGAGAATAGCAGCCCCTAAGTATATTATAGAGAATAGCAGCCCCTGTGTATATTATAGAGAATAGCAGACCCTGTGTATATTATAGGGAACAGCAGCCCCTATGTGTATTATAGGGAATAGCAGCACCTGTGTATATTATAGGGAATAGCAGCCCCTGTGTATATTACAGGGAATAGCATCCCCTGTGTATGTTACAGGGAAGAGCAGCTCCTTTATATATTACAGAGAATAGCAGCCCCTGCGTATATTGCAGGGAATAGCAGCCACTGTGTATATTATAGAGAATAGCATCCCGTGTATATTATACAGAATAGCAGCCCCTGTGTATATTATAGGGAATAGCAGCCCCTGTGGATATTACAGGGAATAGCAGCCCCTGTGTATATTATAGAGAATAGCAGCCCCTGTGAATATTATAGGGAATAGCAGCCCCTGTGTATATTATACAGAATAGCAGCCTCTGTGTATATTATAAGGAATAGCAGTCACTGTGTATAATTTCGAGAATAGAAGCCCCTGTGTATATTGTAGAGAATAGCAGCCCCTGTGTATATTATGGAGAATAGCAGCCCCTGTGTATATTATAGAGAATAGCAGCCCTTGTGTATAGTATAGAGAACAGCAGCCCCTGTGTATATTATAGGGAATAGCAGCCCCTGTGTATATTACAGGGAATAGCAGCCCCTGAGTATCTTACAGTGAATAGCAGCTCCTGTGCATATTATAGAGAATATCAGCCCCTGTGTATATTACAGGGAATAGCAGCCCCTGTGTATATTATAGGGAATAGCAGTGCCTGTGTATATAATAGAGAATAGCAGCCCCTGTGTATATTATAGAGAATAGCAGCCCCTGTGTATATTATAGGGAATAGCAGCCCCTCTGTACATTACAGGGAATAGCAGTCGCTGTGTATATTACAGGGAATAGCTGCTCCCTTATATATAATAGAGAATAGCAGCCCCTGTGTATGTTATAGAGAATAGCAGCCCCTGTGTATATTATAGAGAATAGCAGCCCCGTGTATATTATAGAGAATAGAAGCCCCTGTGTATATTATAGAGAATAGCAGCCCCATGTATATTATAGAGAATAGCAGCCGCTGTGTTTATCATAGAGAATAGCAGCCCCTGTGTATATTATAGAGAATAGCAGCCCCTAAGTATATTATAGAGAATAGCAGCCCCTGTGTATATTATAGAGAATAGCAGACCCTGTGTATATTATAGGGAGTAGCAGCCCCTATGTGTATTATAGGGAATAGCAGCACCTGTGTATATTATAGGGAATAGCAGCCCCTGTGTATATTACAGGGAATAGCATCCCCTGTGTATGTTACAGGGAAGAGCAGCTCCTTTATATATTACAGAGAATAGCAGCCCCTGCGTATATTGCAGGGAATAGCAGCCACTGTGTATATTATAGAGAATAGCATCCCGTGTATATTATACAGAATAGCAGCCCCTGTGTATATTATAGGGAATAGCAGCCCCTGTGGATATTACAGGGAATAGCAGCCCCTGTGTATATTATAGAGAATAGCAGCCCCTGTGAATATTATAGGGAATAGCAGCCCCTGTGTATATTATAGAGAATAGCAGCCTCTGTGTATATTATAAGGAATAGCAGTCACTGTGTATAATTTAGAGAATAGCAGCCCCTGTGTATATTGTAGAGAGTAGCAGCCCCTGTGTATATTATGGAGAATAGCAGCCCTTGTGTATAGTATAGAGAACAGCAGACCCTGTGTATATTATAGGGAATAGCAGCCCCTGTGTATATTACAGGGAATAGCAGCCCCTGAGTATCTTACAGTGAATAGCAGCTCCTGTGCATATTATAGAGAATATCAGCCCCTGTGTATATTACAGGGAATAGCAGCCCCTGTGTATATTATAGGGAATAGCAGTGCCTGTGTATATAATAGAGAATAGCAGCCCCTGTGTATATTATAGAGAATAGCAGCCCCTGTGTATATTATAGGGAATAGCAGCCCCTCTGTACATTAGAGGGAATAGCAGCCGCTGTGTATATTACAGGGAATAGCTGTTCCCTTATATATAATAGAGAATAGCAGCCCCTGTGTATGTTAAAGGGAATAGCAGCCCCTGTGTATATTATAAAGAATTGCAGCCTCTGTGTTTATTACAGGGAATAGCAGCTCGCGTGTGTATTACAGGGAAAATCAGCCCCTGTGTATATTACACAGAATAGCAGCTGCTGTGTATATTATAGAGAATAGCAGCACCTGTGTGTATTATAGAGAATAGCAGCCCGTGTATATTATAGAGAATAGCAGCCCCTGCGTATATGATAGCGAGCAGCAGCCCCTGTGTATATCACAGGGAATAGCAGCCCCTGTGTATATTACAGGGAATAACTGCTCCTGTGTATATTAAAGAGAATAGCAGCCGCGGTGTATATAATAGAGAATAGCAGCCACTGTGTATATTATAGAGACTAGCAGCCCCTGTGTATATTATAGGGAATAGCAGCCCCTGTGTATATTATAGAGACTAGCAGCCTCTGTTTATATTACAGGGAATAGCAGCTCCTGTGTGTATTGCATGGAAAAGCAGCCCCTGTGTATATTACAGGGAATAGCAGCTCCTGTGTATATTATAGAGAATAGCATCCCGTGTATGTTATACAGAATAGCAGCCCCTGTGTATATTATAGGGAATAGCAGCCCCTGTGGATATTACAGGGAATAGCAGCCCCTGTGTATATTATAGAGAATAGCAGCCCCTGTGAATATTATAGGGAATAGCAGCCCCTGTGTATATTATAGAGAATAGCAGCCCCTGTGTATATTATAGGGAATAGCAGCCCCTGTGTATATTATAGAGAATAGCGGCCCCTGTGTATGTTATAGGGAATAGCAGCCCCTGTGTATATTATGGAGAATTGCAGCCTCTGTGTATATTACAGAGAATTGCAGCTCCTGTGTGTATTACAGGGAAAAGCACCCCCTGTGTATATTACACAGAATAGCAGCTCCTGTGTATATTATAGAGAATAGCAGACCGTGTGTATTT
Source organism: Somniosus microcephalus (assembly GCF_052327205.1). Taxonomy (NCBI): domain Eukaryota; kingdom Metazoa; phylum Chordata; class Chondrichthyes; order Squaliformes; family Somniosidae; genus Somniosus; species Somniosus microcephalus. The sequence continues at coordinate 11,783,829 of NC_140998.1, forward strand.
GATAGAGAATAGCAGCCTCTGTGTATATTATAGATAATAGCAGCCCCCTGTGTAAATTATGAAGAATAGCAGCCCCCTGTGTATATTATAGAGAATAGCAGCCCCGTGTATATTATAGGGAATAGCAGCCGCTGTGTATGTTATAGAGAATAGCAGCCCGTGTATATTATAGAGAATAGCAGCCCCTGTGTATATTATAGGGAATAGCAGCCCCTGTGTATATTACAGGGAATAGCAACCCCTGTGTATATTACAGTGAATAGCAGCTCCTGTTTATATTAAAGAGAATATCAGCCCCTGTGTATATTACAGGGAATAGCAGCCCCGGTGTATATTACAGGGAATAGCAACTCCTGTGTATTTGATAGAGAATAGCAGCCCCTGTGTATATTATAGGGAGTAGCAGCCCCTCTGTATATTGCAGGGAATAGCAGCCGCTGTCTCTATTGCAGGGAATAGCAGCTTCTGTGTGTATTATAGAGAATAGCAGCCCCTGTGTAAATTATAGGGAATAGCAGCCCCTGTGTACAGTATAGAGAATAGCAGCCTCTGTGTATATTACAGGGAATAGCAGCTGCTGTGTGTATTGCAGGGAAAAGCAGCCCCTGTGTATATTACAGGGAATAGCAGCTCCTGTATATATTATCGAGATTAGCAGCCCCTGTGTATATTGTAGGGAAAAGCAGCCCCTGTGTATATTATAGAGAATAGCAGCCCGTGTATATTATAGGGAATAGCAGCCCTTGTGTATATTACAGGGAATAGCAGCCCCTGTGTATATTAAAGGGAATTGCAGCTCCTGTGTATATTATAGTGAATAGCAGCCCCCGTGCATATAATAGAGAATAGCAGCCACTGTGTATATTGTAGAGAATAGCAGCCCCTGTGTATATTATAGGGAATAGCAGCTCCTGTGTATATTACAGGAAATTCTTTGGTATCCAGCATGGACTGGACCGCCATGTTGCTGGTTGATCAAAAATTCTGGATGACAGAGAGCGTTATCTAAGAGGCTATTTTTTAAAAAGTAAAAGAAAAAAATCAAGAAATGTGCAGCATACAGTAATTGGGTCGTCACTTACAGAATGTTGTGTTAAATGGATGGTGGAAGATGCTTGACTAATACAGTACTGCCAGTTCAGGGTAATGCAATGCAGTGACTAGCAGCAGCATGGGAGGCACAGAGTACCCCTGTAAAATAGCGGATCAGAAGAGACTGCCGGCAGCGCAGGAGAGTCAGACTCCTGTTACAGGGGTATTGAGGTGTTCCGACTTCCGACAGCACCAAGAAGCCGAGTAGTGGCAGTTTGGAGAACTACCCCCCACTGACTAACTCGGCCACCGTGGGAGACTCGGACTCGGCAACATTGCCGGTTATTGAGGTGTTGTTTTTGGCGTGACAATTTTGCCGGTTAATAGAGAATACCGGATATTTAGGTGCTGTTTGAACAAGAGTTTCCTGTATAGAGAATAGCAGCCGCTGTGTATATTATAGAGAATAGCAGCCCCTGTGTATATTATAGAGAATAGCAGCCCCTGTGTATATTATAGAGAATAGCAGCCCCTGTGTATATTATAGGGAATAGCAGCCGCTGTGTATATTATAGAGAATAGCAGCCCCTGTGTATATTATAGGGAATAGCAGCCCCTGTGTATATTATAGAGAATAGCAGCCCCTGTGTATATTATAGAGAATAGCAGCCCCTGTGTATATTATAGAGAATAGCAGCCCCGTGTATATTATAGAGAATAGAAGCCCCTGTGTATATTATAGAGAATAGCAGCCCCATGTATATTATAGAGAATAGCAGCTGCTGTGTTTATTATAGAGAATAGCAGCCCCTGTGTATATTATAGAGAATAGCAGCCCTTGTGTATATTATAGAGAATAGCAGACCCTGTGTATATTATAGAGAATAGCAGACCCTGTGTATATTATAGAGAATAGCAGACCCTGTGTATATTATAGGGAATAGCAGCCCCTATGTGTATTATAGGGAATAGCAGCACCTGTGTATATTATAGGGAATAGCAGCCCCTGTGTATATTATAGAGAATAGCAGCCCCTGTGTATATTATAGAGAATAGCAGACCCTGTGTATATTATAGGGAATAGCAGCCCCTATGTGTATTATAGGGAATAGCAGCACCTGTGTATATTATAGGGAATAGCAGCCCCTGTGTATATTATAGGGAATAGCAGCCCTTATGTATGTTATAGAGAATAGCAGCCCCTGTATTTATTATAGAGAATAGCAGCACCTGTGTATATTATAGGGAATAGCAGCCCCTGTGCATATTATAGAGAATAGCAGCCCGTGTATATTATAGAGAATAGCAGCCCCTGTGTATATTATAGGGAATAGCTGCCACTGTGTATATTACAGGGAATACCAGCTCCTGTGTATATTATAGGGAATAGAAGCCCCTGTGTATATTATAGAGAATCGCAGCCCCGGTGTATGTAATAGAGAATAGCAGCCACTGTGTATATTATAGAGAATAGCAGCCCCTGTGTACATTATAGAGAATAGCAGCCCCTGTGTATATTGTAGAGAATAGCAGCCCCTGTGTATATTGTAGGGAATAGCAGCCCCTGTTTATATTTTAGAGAAGAGCAGCCACTGTGTATATTATAGACAATAGCAGCCCCTGTGTATATTATAGAGAATAGCAGCCCCTGTGCATATTATAGAGTGTAGCAGCCCCTGTGTATATTATAGGGAATAGTAGCCCCTGTGTATATTGTAGAGATTAGCAGCCCCTGTGTATATTGTAGAGAATAGCAGCCTCTGTGTATATTATAGAGAATAGCAGCCCCTGTTTATATTGTAGAGAATAGCAGCCCCTGTGAATATTATAGTGTATAGCAGCCCCTGTGTATATTATAGGGAATAGCAGCCCCTGTTTATATTATAGCGAATAGCAGCCCCAGTTTACATTATAGAGAATAGCAGCCCCTGTGTATATTACAGAGAATAGCAGCCCCTATGTATATTATAGGGAATAGTAGCCCCTGTGTAAATTATAGAGAATAGCTGCCCCTGTGTCTATTATAGAGAATAGCAGCCCCTATGTATATTATAGAGAATAGCAGACCGTGTGTATATTATAGGGAATAGCAGTCACTGTGTATAATTTAGAGAATAGCAGCCCCTATGTATATTATAGAGAATAGCAACCCCTGTGTATATTATAGAGAATAGCAGCCCCTGTGTATATTACAGAGAATAGCAGCCCCTGTGTATATTATAGAGAATAGCAGCCCCTGTGTATATTATAGAGAATAGCAGCCCCTGTGTATATTATAGAGAATAGCAGCCCCTGTGTATATTATAGATATAGAGCACTCGGAGCAGCGGGAGCAGAGGAGGAGCAGCTGGGTATAAAAACCCACGACCAGCGAGGCCCGAGAGCACTCGGAGCAGCGGGAGCAGAGGAGGAGCAGCTGGGTATAAAAACCCACGACCAGCGAGGCCCGAGAGCACTCGGAGCAGCGGGAGCAGAGGAGGAGCAGTTGGGTATAAAAACCCACGACCAGCGAGGCTTACCAACTCCGCAGCGGGGAGAGAGGTAAAAAATAGTCAGTGAGTGACGTCACCAGGGAGCAGGTAAGTGATTGGTTGGTGAGTATTTCTCTTTTTTAAACTTTAACTCTGTAGTTTATCGTTACTAGGGTCTTTTCTGGTGTAGCAGGTACTGTTGGTAGACTATACAAGAGCCTTAGAGATATCTTTAATTGGTGATAGTAAATTAATTTAAATTAATTAAGGGGAAAGTCATGCCAGGAGAGCCCAGCCCCGTGATGTGCTCCTCCTGCTCCATGTGGGAATTCAGGGACACTGCCCCTGGTGACTACGTGTGCAGGAAATGCATCCATCTGCAGCTATTAGCAGACCGCATTGAGGATCTGGAGCTGCGGGTGGATGGGTTGTGGAGCATTCACGAGGCTGAGAAGTTCGTGGATAGCACGTTTAGTGAGTTGGTCACACCGCAGGGAAGGGCTGCACAGGAAGAAAGGAAATGGGTGACCACCAGGCGGAGCAATAGAAGTAGGCAGGTAGTGCAGAAAACCCCTGTGACCATTCCCCTCTCAAACAAGTATACCGTTTTGGATACTGTTGGGGGGAATGACTCACCAGGGGAAGGCAGCAGCAGCCAGCTTCCTGGCACTGGGGGCGCTCCTGCTGCCCAGGAGGGGAGGAAAAAGAGTGGGAGAGCAATAGTCGTAGGGGATTCTATAGTAAGGGGAACAGATAGGCGTTTCTGTGGCCGTAGACGTGAATCCAGGATGGTTTGTTGCCTCCCTGGTGCCAGGGTCAAGGATGTCACTGAGCGGCTGCAGGGCATTCTGGAGGGGGAGGGTGAACAGCCAGAGGTCGTGGTCCACATTGGTACCAACGACATAGGTAAAAAGAGGGATGAGGTCCTGCAGCAAGAATTTAGGGAGCTAGGGGCAAGATTAAGGAGCAGGACCTCGAAGGTTGTAATCTCTGGATTACTCCCGGTGCCACGTGCTAGTGAGTATAGGAATAGGAGGATAGAACAGATGAATGCGTGGCTAAAGGGATGGTGCAGGAGGGAGGGCTTTAGTTTCCTGGATCACTGGGTCTGCTTCTGGGACAGGTGGGACTTGTACAAGTCGGACGGTTTACACCTGAACCAGAGGGGAACCAATATCCTTGCGGGGAGGTTTGCTAGCACTGCTGGGGGGGGTTTAAACTAATTCGGCAGGGGGATGGGATACAGAGTGGAGCTATAGTAGGGGGTGATGTACAGCCAAATAAGGAGGAAAAAACAAGTCAGCAGGGAAGGCAGAGCAAAGATGTGAAGGCAAAAGGGAATATGGCAGGGCTGGAAGGCATTTATTTTAATGCAAGGAGTCTTGCAAATAAGGCGGATGAACTGAAGTTGTTGTTGAACACATGGGAGTACGATATTGTTGCCATCACGGAGACATGGTTGAGGGAGGGTCAGGACTGGCAGCTCAATATTCCGGGGTATAGAATCTTCAGGCGAGACAGAGGGGGGTGTAAAAGGGGAGGGGGTGTTGCAATATTAATTAAGGAGTCAATTACTGCTGTAAGGAGGGATGATATATTAGCGGGTTCCTCTAATGAGGCCATATGGGTAGAACTTAAAAACAAAAAGGGGTCAAGCACCTTGCTGGGAGTGTACTATAGGCCCCCAAACAGTCAGGGGGAGATAGAGGAACAGATATGCAGGCAGATATCAGAAAAGTGTGAAAATAATAGGGTAGTAATAGTGGGGGATTTCAACTTCCCCAATATAAATTGGGATAGTCAGAGTGTGAAAGGCTTGGAGGGAGCAGAATTCTTAAAGTGCATCCAGGAAAGCTTTTTGAGCCAACATGTAGAAAGTCCTACAAGAGAGGGGGTGGTACTGGACCTAATTCTAGGGAATGTAGCCGGGCAGGTGGTGGAAGTGTCTGTAGGAGAGCATTTTGGCGATAGTGACCACAATTCGGTGAGATTTAAGGTGGTCATGGAAAAAGACAAAGACGGCCCGGAAATCAGGGTTCTAAATTGGGGGAAGGCCGATTTTAATAAGATAAGACAGGATCTGGCAAAAGTGGACTGGGAGCAGCTACTTATAGGAAAATCCACATCAAAACAGTGGGAGGCTTTCAGAAGGGAAATAGAGAGAGTACAACGCCAACATGTTCCTGTAAAGGTCAAGGGTGGGACCAACAAGCAAAGGGAACCTTGGATGACAAAGGATATACAAAAATGCATTAGGAAAAAAAGGGGGGCTTTTGGCAGTTACAAAAGACAAAAGACGGTGGAAGCCCTAGAGGAGTATAAGAGCTGCAGGGGCATACTTAAAAAGGAAATTAGGAGGGCGAGGAGGGGCCATGAAATAACACTGGCGAGCAAAATAAAGGAAAATCCTAAGATGTTTTATAAGTGTATTAAGGGCAAGAGGATAACCAGGGAAAGGGTAGGGCCCATTAGGGACCAAAGTGGCAAGCTGTGTGTAGAGCCAGATGAAGTAGGTGGGGTTTTAAATGAATTTTTTGCCTCAGTGTTCACTATGGAGAAAGACGATGTAGACATAGAAGTCGGGCAAGGGGACTGTGACATACTTGAACATATTAGCATCGAGAGGGAGGAGGTACTAGCGGTTTTAGCAGGCCAAAAAGTGGATAAATCCCCAGGCCCGGACGAGATGTATCCCAGGCTGTTGTGTGAGGCAAAGGAGGAGATTGCAGGGGCTCTGACACAAATTTTCAGAACCTCTCTGGCCACAGGGGATGTACCAGAGGACTGGAGAACAGCTAACGTAGTACCATTATTCAAGAAGGGTAGCAGGGATAAACCAGGGAATTACAGGCCAGTGAGCCTAACATCTGTGGTAGGGAAATTATTGGAAAAAATTCTGAGGGACAAAATTAGTCTCCACTTGGAGAGGCAAGGATTGATCGGGGATAGTCAGCATGGCTTTGTCAAGGGTAAATCATGTCTGACCAATCTGATTGAATTTTTCGAGGGGGTGACTAGGTGTGTGGATGAGGGAAATGCTGTGGATGTGGTTTACATGGACTTCAGTAAAGCTTTTGACAAAGTCCCGCATAGGAGACTGGTCAAGAAGGTAAGAGCCCATGGGATCCAGGGGGCCTTGGCGCGTTGGATCCTAAACTGGCTGAGTGGCAGGGGGCAGAGGGTGATGGTCGAAGGTTGCTTTTGTGACTGGAAGCCTGTGTCCAGTGGGGTACCTCAGGGATCGGTGCTGGGTCCCTTGCTGTTTGTGATCTACATTAATGATTTGGATGAGAATGTAAAGGGTATGATCAGTAAGTTCGCGGATGACACGAAAATTGGTGGGGTGGTAAATTGCGAGGAGGAAAGCCTCAGGCTACAGGACAATATTAACGGATTGGTCAGATGGGCGGAAAAGTGGCAAATGGAATTTAACCCGGAAAAGTGCGAGGTGATGCATTTTGGACGGACAAATAAGGCAAGGGAATACACAATGAGTGGTAGGACCCTAGGAAGTACAGAGGGTCAGAGGGATCTTGGTGTACATGTACATAGATCCCTGAAGGCAGCGGAACAGGTAGATAAGGTGGTTAAAAAGGCTTATGGGATACTTGCCTTCATTAGCAGAGGCATAGAATATAAGAGCAGGGAGGTTATGATGGAGCTGTACAAAACGCTGGTGAGGCCACAGCTGGAGTACTGTGTGCAGTTCTGGTCGCCTCACTATAGGAAGGATGTGATTGCTTTGGAGAGGGTGCAGAGAAGATTCACCAGGATGTTACCTGGGATGGAGCGCCTCAGCTGTGAAGAAAGACTAAACAGGCTGGGGTTGTTTTCCTTGGAGCAAAGAAGGCTGAGGGGGGACCTGATTGAGGTCTACAAAATGATGAGGGGCATAGATAGGGTAGATAAAGAGGAACTTTTCCCCTTAGTAGGGGGCTCAATAACAAGGGGGCACAGATTCAGGGTAAGGGGCAGGAGATTTAGGGGGGATTTGAGGAGGGACTTTGTCACCCAGAGGGTGGTTGGAAGCTGGAACTCACTGCCTGAAAGGGTGGTAGAGGCAGGAACCCTCACAACATTCAAGAAGCATTTGGATGAGCACTTGAAATGCCATTGCATACAAGGCTATGGACCAAATGCTGGAAAATGGGATTAGACTGGACAGGGAGGGATGGGCGGCGCAGACACGATGGGCCGAAGGACCTCTTTCTGTGCTGTAAAACTCAATGACTCGATGACTCTAATAGCAGCCCCTGTGTATATTATAGGGAATAGCAGCCCCTGTGTATATTACAGAGGATCACAGACCATGTGTATACTATAGGGAATAGCAGCCCCGGTGCACATAATAGAGAATAGCAGCCACTGTGTATATTGTAGAGAATAGCAGCTCCTGTGTATATTATAGGGAATAGCAGCTCCTGTGTATATTAGAGGAAATTCTTTGCTGTCCAGCAGGGACTGGACCGCCATGTTGCTGGTTGATCAAAAATTCTGGATGACAGAGAGCGTTATCTAACGAGGCTATTTTTTAAAAAGTAAAAGAAAAAAATTAAGAAATGTGCAGCATACAGTAATTGGGTACTCACCTACAGAATGTTGTGTTAAATGGATGGTGGAAGATGCTTGACTAATGCAGTACTGCCAGTTCAGGGAAATGCAATGCAGTGACTAGCAGCAGCATGGGAGGCACAGAGTACCCCTGTAAAATAGCGGCTTAGAAGAGACTACCGGCAGCGCGGGAGAGTCAGACTCCTGTTACAGGGGTATTGAGGTGTTCCGACTTCCGACAGCACCAAGAAGCCGAGTAGTGGCAGTTTGGAGAACTACCCCCCACTGACTAACTCGGCCACCGTGGGAGACTCGGACTCGGCAACATTGCCGGTTATTGAGGTGTTGTTTTTGGCGTGACAATTTTGCTGGTTAATAGAGAATACCGGATATTTAGGTGCTGTTTGAAGAAGAGTTTCCTGTATAGAGAATAGCAGACGCTGTGTATATTATAGAGAATAGCAGCCCCTGTGTATATTATAGAGAATAGCAGCCCCTGTGTATATTATAGGGAATAGCAGTCGCTGTGTATATTATAGAGAATAGCAGCCCCTGTGTATATTATAGGGAATAGCAGCCCCTGTGTATATTATAGAGAATAGTAGCCACTGTGTGTATTACAGAGGATAGCAGCCCCTATGTATATTATAGGGAATAGTAGCCCCTGTGTAAATTATAGAGAATAGCTGCCCCTGTGTCTATTATAGAGAATAGCAGCCTCTATGTATATTATAGAGAATAGCAGACCGTGTGTATATTATAGGGAATAGCAGTCACTGTGTATAATTTAGAGAATAGCAGCCCCTATGTATATTATAGAGAATAGCAACCCCTGTGTATATTATAGAGAATAGCAGCCCCTGTGTATATTATAGAGAATAGCAGACCCTCTGTATATTGCAGGGAATAGCAGCCGCTGTCTCTATTGCAGGGAATAGCAGCTTCTGTGTGTATTATAGAGAATAGCAGCCCCTGTGTAAATTATAGGGAATAGCAGCCCCTGTGTACAGTATAGAGAATAGCAGCCTCTGTGTATATTACAGGGAATAGCAGCTGCTGTGTGTATTGCAGGGAAAAGCAGCCCCTGTGTATATTACAGGGAATAGCAGCTCCTGTATATATTATAGAGATTAGCAGCCCCTGTGTATATTGTAGGGAAAAGCAGCCCCTGTGTATATTATAGAGAATAGCAGCCCGTGTATATTATAGGGAATAGCAGCCCCTGTGTATATTACAGGGAATAGCAGCCCCTGTGTATATTAAAGGGAATTGCAGCTCCTGTGTATATTATAGTGAATAGCAGCCCCCGTGCATATAATAGAGAATAGCAGCCACTGTGTATATTGTAGAGAATAGCAGCCCCTGTGTATATTATAGGGAATAGCAGCTCCTGTGTATATTACATGAAATTCTTTGGTATCCAGCATGGACTGGACCGCCATGTTGCTGGTTGATCAAAAATTCTGGATGACAGAGAGCGTTATCTAAGAGGCTATTTTTTAAAAAGTAAAAGAAAAAAATCAAGAAATGTGCAGCATACAGTAATTGGGTCGTCACTTACAGAATGTTGTGTTAAATGGATGGTGGAAGATGCTTGACTAATAGAGTACTGCCAGTTCAGGGTAATGCAATGCAGTGACTAGCAGCAGCATGGGAGGCACAGAGTACCCCTGTAAAATAGCGGATCAGAAGAGACTGCCGGCAGCGCAGGAGAGTCAGACTCCTGTTACAGGGGTATTGAGGTGTTCCGACTTCCGACAGCACAAAGAAGCTGAGTAGTGCCAGTTTGGAGAACTACCCCCCACTGACTAACTCGGCCACCGTGGGAGACTCGGACTCGGCAACATTGCCGGTTATTGAGGTGTTGTTTTTGGCGTGACAATTTTGCCGGTTAATAGAGAATACCGGATATTTAGGTGCTGTTTGAACAAGAGTTTCCTGTATAGAGAATAGCAGCCGCTGTGTATATTATAGAGAATAGCAGCCCCTGTGTATATTATAGAGAATAGCAGCCCCTGTGTATATTATAGAGAATAGCAGCCCCTGTGTATATTATAGGGAATAGCAGCCGCTGTGTATATTATAGAGAATAGCAGCCCCTGTGTATATTATAGGGAATAGCAGCCCCTGTGTATATTATAGAGAATAGCAGCCTCTGTGTATATTATAGAGAATAGCAGCCCCTGTGTATATTATAGAGAATAGCAGCCCCGTGTATATTATAGAGAATAGAAGCCCCTGTGTATATTATAGAGAATAGCAGCCCCATGTATATTATAGAGAATAGCAGCTGCTGTGTTTATTATAGAGAATAGCAGCCCCTGTGTATATTATAGAGAATAGCAGCCCTTGTGTATATTATAGAGAATAGCAGACCCTGTGTATATTATAGAGAATAGCAGACCCTGTGTATATTATAGAGAATAGCAGACCCTGTGTATATTATAGGGAATAGCAGCCCCTATGTGTATTATAGGGAATAGCAGCACCTGTGTATATTATAGGGAATAGCAGCCCCTGTGTATATTATAGAGAATAGCAGCCCCTGTGTATATTATAGAGAATAGCAGACCCTGTGTATATTATAGGGAATAGCAGCCCCTATGTGTATTATAGGGAATAGCAGCACCTGTGTATATTATAGGGAATAGCAGCCCCTGTGTATATTATAGGGAATAGCAGCCCTTATGTATGTTATAGAGAATAGCAGCCCCTGTATTTATTATAGAGAATAGCAGCACCTGTGTATATTATAGGGAATAGCAGCCCCTGTGCATATTATAGAGAATAGCAGCCCGTGTATATTATAGAGAATAGCAGCCCCTGTGTATATTATAGGGAATAGCTGCCACTGTGTATATTACAGGGAATACCAGCTCCTGTGTATATTACAGGGAATAGAAGCCCCTGTGTATATTATAGAGAATCGCAGCCCCGGTGTATGTAATAGAGAATAGCAGCCACTGTGTATATTATAGAGAATAGCAGCCCCTGTGTACATTATAGAGAATAGCAGCCCCTGTGTATATTGTAGAGAATAGCAGCCCCTGTGTATATTGTAGGGAATAGCAGCCCCTGTTTATATTTTAGAGAAGAGCAGCCACTGTGTATATTATAGACAATAGCAGCCCCTGTGTATATTATAGAGAATAGCAGCCCCTGTGCATATTATAGAGTGTAGCAGCCCCTGTGTATATTATAGGGAATAGTAGCCCCTGTGTATATTGTAGAGATTAGCAGCCCCTGTGTATATTGTAGAGAATAGCAGCCTCTGTGTATATTATAGAGAATAGCAGCCCCTGTTTATATTGTAGAGAATAGCAGCCCCTGTGAATATTATAGTGTATAGCAGCCCCTGTGTATATTATAGGGAATAGCAGCCCCTGTTTATATTATAGCGAATAGCAGCCCCAGTTTACATTATAGAGAATAGCAGCCCCTGTGTATATTACAGAGAATAGCAGCCCCTATGTATATTATAGGGAATAGTAGCCCCTGTGTAAATTATAGAGAATAGCTGCCCCTGTGTCTATTATAGAGAATAGCAGCCCCTATGTATATTATAGAGAATAGCAGACCGTGTGTATATTATAGGGAATAGCAGTCACTGTGTATAATTTAGAGAATAGCAGCCCCTATGTATATTATAGAGAATAGCAACCCCTGTGTATATTATAGAGAATAGCAGCCCCTGTGTATATTACAGAGAATAGCAGCCCCTGTGTATATTATAGAGAATAGCAGCCCCTGTGTATATTATAGAGAATAGCAGCCCCTGTGTATATTATAGAGAATAGCAGCCCCTGTGTATATTATAGATATAGAGCACTCGGAGCAGCGGGAGCAGAGGAGGAGCAGCTGGGTATAAAAACCCACGACCAGCGAGGCCCGAGAGCACTCGGAGCAGCGGGAGCAGAGGAGGAGCAGCTGGGTATAAAAACCCACGACCAGCGAGGCCCGAGAGCACTCGGAGCAGCGGGAGCAGAGGAGGAGCAGTTGGGTATAAAAACCCACGACCAGCGAGGCTTACCAACTCCGCAGCGGGGAGAGAGGTAAAAAATAGTCAGTGAGTGACGTCACCAGGGAGCAGGTAAGTGATTGGTTGGTGAGTATTTCTCTTTTTTAAACTTTAACTCTGTAGTTTATCGTTACTAGGGTCTTTTCTGGTGTAGCAGGTACTGTTGGTAGACTATACAAGAGCCTTAGAGATATCTTTAATTGGTGATAGTAAATTAATTTAAATTAATTAAGGGGAAAGTCATGCCAGGAGAGCCCAGCCCCGTGATGTGCTCCTCCTGCTCCATGTGGGAATTCAGGGACACTGCCCCTGGTGACTACGTGTGCAGGAAATGCATCCATCTGCAGCTATTAGCAGACCGCATTGAGGATCTGGAGCTGCGGGTGGATGGGTTGTGGAGCATTCACGAGGCTGAGAAGTTCGTGGATAGCACGTTTAGTGAGTTGGTCACACCGCAGGGAAGGGCTGCACAGGAAGAAAGGAAATGGGTGACCACCAGGCGGAGCAATAGAAGTAGGCAGGTAGTGCAGAAAACCCCTGTGACCATTCCCCTCTCAAACAAGTATACCGTTTTGGATACTGTTGGGGGGAATGACTCACCAGGGGAAGGCAGCAGCAGCCAGCTTCCTGGCACTGGGGGCGCTCCTGCTGCCCAGGAGGGGAGGAAAAAGAGTGGGAGAGCAATAGTCGTAGGGGATTCTATAGTAAGGGGAACAGATAGGCGTTTCTGTGGCCGTAGACGTGAATCCAGGATGGTTTGTTGCCTCCCTGGTGCCAGGGTCAAGGATGTCACTGAGCGGCTGCAGGGCATTCTGGAGGGGGAGGGTGAACAGCCAGAGGTCGTGGTCCACATTGGTACCAACGACATAGGTAAAAAGAGGGATGAGGTCCTGCAGCAAGAATTTAGGGAGCTAGGGGCAAGATTAAGGAGCAGGACCTCGAAGGTTGTAATCTCTGGATTACTCCCGGTGCCACGTGCTAGTGAGTATAGGAATAGGAGGATAGAACAGATGAATGCGTGGCTAAAGGGATGGTGCAGGAGGGAGGGCTTTAGTTTCCTGGATCACTGGGTCTGCTTCTGGGACAGGTGGGACTTGTACAAGTCGGACGGTTTACACCTGAACCAGAGGGGAACCAATATCCTTGCGGGGAGGTTTGCTAGCACTGCTGGGGGGGGTTTAAACTAATTCGGCAGGGGGATGGGATACAGAGTGGAGCTATAGTAGGGGGTGATGTACAGCCAAATAAGGAGGAAAAAACAAGTCAGCAGGGAAGGCAGAGCAAAGATGTGAAGGCAAAAGGGAATATGGCAGGGCTGGAAGGCATTTATTTTAATGCAAGGAGTCTTGCAAATAAGGCGGATGAACTGAAGTTGTTGTTGAACACATGGGAGTACGATATTGTTGCCATCACGGAGACATGGTTGAGGGAGGGTCAGGACTGGCAGCTCAATATTCCGGGGTATAGAATCTTCAGGCGAGACAGAGGGGGGTGTAAAAGGGGAGGGGGTGTTGCAATATTAATTAAGGAGTCAATTACTGCTGTAAGGAGGGATGATATATTAGCGGGTTCCTCTAATGAGGCCATATGGGTAGAACTTAAAAACAAAAAGGGGTCAAGCACCTTGCTGGGAGTGTACTATAGGCCCCCAAACAGTCAGGGGGAGATAGAGGAACAGATATGCAGGCAGATATCAGAAAAGTGTGAAAATAATAGGGTAGTAATAGTGGGGGATTTCAACTTCCCCAATATAAATTGGGATAGTCAGAGTGTGAAAGGCTTGGAGGGAGCAGAATTCTTAAAGTGCATCCAGGAAAGCTTTTTGAGCCAACATGTAGAAAGTCCTACAAGAGAGGGGGTGGTACTGGACCTAATTCTAGGGAATGTAGCCGGGCAGGTGGTGGAAGTGTCTGTAGGAGAGCATTTTGGCGATAGTGACCACAATTCGGTGAGATTTAAGGTGGTCATGGAAAAAGACAAAGACGGCCCGGAAATCAGGGTTCTAAATTGGGGGAAGGCCGATTTTAATAAGATAAGACAGGATCTGGCAAAAGTGGACTGGGAGCAGCTACTTATAGGAAAATCCACATCAAAACAGTGGGAGGCTTTCAGAAGGGAAATAGAGAGAGTACAACGCCAACATGTTCCTGTAAAGGTCAAGGGTGGGACCAACAAGCAAAGGGAACCTTGGATGACAAAGGATATACAAAAATGCATTAGGAAAAAAAGGGGGGCTTTTGGCAGTTACAAAAGACAAAAGACGGTGGAAGCCCTAGAGGAGTATAAGAGCTGCAGGGGCATACTTAAAAAGGAAATTAGGAGGGCGAGGAGGGGCCATGAAATAACACTGGCGAGCAAAATAAAGGAAAATCCTAAGATGTTTTATAAGTGTATTAAGGGCAAGAGGATAACCAGGGAAAGGGTAGGGCCCATTAGGGACCAAAGTGGCAAGCTGTGTGTAGAGCCAGATGAAGTAGGTGGGGTTTTAAATGAATTTTTTGCCTCAGTGTTCACTATGGAGAAAGACGATGTAGACATAGAAGTCGGGCAAGGGGACTGTGACATACTTGAACATATTAGCATCGAGAGGGAGGAGGTACTAGCGGTTTTAGCAGGCCAAAAAGTGGATAAATCCCCAGGCCCGGACGAGATGTATCCCAGGCTGTTGTGTGAGGCAAAGGAGGAGATTGCAGGGGCTCTGACACAAATTTTCAGAACCTCTCTGGCCACAGGGGATGTACCAGAGGACTGGAGAACAGCTAACGTAGTACCATTATTCAAGAAGGGTAGCAGGGATAAACCAGGGAATTACAGGCCAGTGAGCCTAACATCTGTGGTAGGGAAATTATTGGAAAAAATTCTGAGGGACAAAATTAGTCTCCACTTGGAGAGGCAAGGATTGATCGGGGATAGTCAGCATGGCTTTGTCAAGGGTAAATCATGTCTGACCAATCTGATTGAATTTTTCGAGGGGGTGACTAGGTGTGTGGATGAGGGAAATGCTGTGGATGTGGTTTACATGGACTTCAGTAAAGCTTTTGACAAAGTCCCGCATAGGAGACTGGTCAAGAAGGTAAGAGCCCATGGGATCCAGGGGGCCTTGGCGCGTTGGATCCTAAACTGGCTGAGTGGCAGGGGGCAGAGGGTGATGGTCGAAGGTTGCTTTTGTGACTGGAAGCCTGTGTCCAGTGGGGTACCTCAGGGATCGGTGCTGGGTCCCTTGCTGTTTGTGATCTACATTAATGATTTGGATGAGAATGTAAAGGGTATGATCAGTAAGTTCGCGGATGACACGAAAATTGGTGGGGTGGTAAATTGCGAGGAGGAAAGCCTCAGGCTACAGGACAATATTAACGGATTGGTCAGATGGGCGGAAAAGTGGCAAATGGAATTTAACCCGGAAAAGTGCGAGGTGATGCATTTTGGACGGACAAATAAGGCAAGGGAATACACAATGAGTGGTGGGACCCTAGGAAGTACAGAGGGTCAGAGGGATCTTGGTGTACATGTACATAGATCCCTGAAGGCAGCGGAACAGGTAGATAAGGTGGTTAAAAAGGCTTATGGGATACTTGCCTTCATTAGCAGAGGCATAGAATATAAGAGCAGGGAGGTTATGATGGAGCTGTACAAAACGCTGGTGAGGCCACAGCTGGAGTACTGTGTGCAGTTCTGGTCGCCTCACTATAGGAAGGATGTGATTGCTTTGGAGAGGGTGCAGAGAAGATTCACCAGGATGTTACCTGGGATGGAGCGCCTCAGCTGTGAAGAAAGACTAAACAGGCTGGGGTTGTTTTCCTTGGAGCAAAGAAGGCTGAGGGGGGACCTGATTGAGGTCTACAAAATGATGAGGGGCATAGATAGGGTAGATAAAGAGGAACTTTTCCCCTTAGTAGGGGGCTCAATAACAAGGGGGCACAGATTCAGGGTAAGGGGCAGGAGATTTAGGGGGGATTTGAGGAGGGACTTTGTCACCCAGAGGGTGGTTGGAAGCTGGAACTCACTGCCTGAAAGGGTGGTAGAGGCAGGAACCCTCACAACATTCAAGAAGCATTTGGATGAGCACTTGAAATGCCATTGCATACAAGGCTATGGACCAAATGCTGGAAAATGGGATTAGACTGGACAGGGAGGGATGGGCGGCGCAGACACGATGGGCCGAAGGACCTCTTTCTGTGCTGTAAAACTCAATGACTCGATGACTCTAATAGCAGCCCCTGTGTATATTATAGGGAATAGCAGCCCCTGTGTATATTACAGAGGATCACAGACCATGTGTATACTATAGGGAATAGCAGCCCATGTGTATATTATAGGGAATAGCAGCCGCTGTGTATATTATAGAGAATAGCAGCCCCGGTGCACATAATAGAGAATAGCAGCCACTGTGTATATTGTAGAGAATAGCAGCTCCTGTGTATATTATAGGGAATAGCAGCTCCTGTGTATATTAGAGGAAATTCTTTGCTGTCCAGCAGGGACTGGACCGCCATGTTGCTGGTTGATCAAAAATTCTGGATGACAGAGAGCGTTATCTAACGAGGCTATTTTTTAAAAAGTAAAAGAAAAAAATTAAGAAATGTGCAGCATACAGTAATTGGGTACTCACCTACAGAATGTTGTGTTAAATGGATGGTGGAAGATGCTTGACTAATGCAGTACTGCCAGTTCAGGGAAATGCAATGCAGTGACTAGCAGCAGCATGGGAGGCACAGAGTACCCCTGTAAAATAGCGGCTCAGAAGAGACTACCGGCAGCGCGGGAGAGTCAGACTCCTGTTACAGGGGTATTGAGGTGTTCCGACTTCCGACAGCACCAAGAAGCCGAGTAGTGGCAGTTTGGAGAACTACCCCCCACTGACTAACTCGGCCACCGTGGGAGACTCGGACTCGGCAACATTGCCGGTTATTGAGGTGTTGTTTTTGGCGTGACAATTTTGCTGGTTAATAGAGAATACCGGATATTTAGGTGCTGTTTGAAGAAGAGTTTCCTGTATAGAGAATAGCAGACGCTGTGTATATTATAGAGAATAGCAGCCCCTGTGTATATTATAGAGAATAGCAGCCCCTGTGTATATTATAGGGAATAGCAGTCGCTGTGTATATTATAGAGAATAGCAGCCCCTGTGTATATTATAGGGAATAGCAGCCCCTGTGTATATTATAGAGAATAGTAGCCACTGTGTGTATTACAGAGGATAGCAGCCCCTATGTATATTATAGGGAATAGTAGCCCCTGTGTAAATTATAGAGAATAGCTGCCCCTGTGTCTATTATAGAGAATAGCAGCCTCTATGTATATTATAGAGAATAGCAGACCGTGTGTATATTATAGGGAATAGCAGTCACTGTGTATAATTTAGAGAATAGCAGCCCCTATGTATATTATAGAGAATAGCAACCCCTGTGTATATTATAGAGAATAGCAGCCCCTGTGTATATTATAGAGAATAGCAGCCCCTGTGTATATTATAGAGAATAGCAGCCCCTGTGTATATTATAGAGAATAGCAGCCCCTGTGTATATTATAGATAATAGCAGCCCCTGTGTATATTATAGGGAATAGCAGCCCCTGTGTATATTACAGAGGATCACAGACCATGTGTATATTATAGGGAATAGCAGCCCATGTGTATATTATAGGGAATAGCAGCCGCTGTGTATATTATAGAGAATAGCAGCCCCGGTGCATATAATAGAGAATAGCAGCCACTGTGTATATTGTAGAGAATAGCAGCTCCTGTGTATATTATAGGGAATAGCAGCTCCTGTGTATATTAGAGGAAATTCTTTGGTGTCCAGCAAGGACTGGACCGCCATGTTGCTGGTTGATCAAAAATTCTGGATGACAGAGAGCGTTATCTAACGAGGCTATTTTTTAAAAAGTAAAAGAAAAAAATTAAGAAATGTGCAGCATACAGTAATTGGGTACTCACCTACAGAATGTTGTGTTAAATGGATGGTGGAAGATGCTTGATTAAGTACAGTACTGCCAGTTCAGGGTAATGCAATGCAGTGACTACCAGCAGCATGGGAGGCACAGAGTACCCTTGTGAAATAACGGATCAGAAGAGACGACTGGCAACGCGGGAGAGTCAGACTCCTGTTACAGGGGTATTGAGGTGTTCCGACTTCCGACAGCGCCAAGAAGCCGAGTAGTGGCAGTTTGGAGAACTACCCCCCCACTGACTAACTCGGCCACCGTGGGAGACTCGGACTCGGCAACATTGCCGGTTATTGAGGTGTTGTTTTTGGCGTGACAATTTTGCCGGTTAATAGAGAATACCGGATATTTAGGTGCTGTTTGAACAAGAGTTTCCTGTATAGAGAATAGCAGCCGCTGTGTATATTATAGAGAATAGCAGCCGCTGTGTATATTATAGAGAATAGCAGCCCCTGTGTATATTATAGGGAATAGCAGCCGCTGTGTATATTATAGAGAATAGCAGCCCCTGTGTATATTATAGGGAATAGCAGCCCCTGTGTATATTACAGGGAATTGCAGCTCCTGTGTATATTATAGAGAATAGCAGCCCCTGTGTATATTATAGAGAATAGCAGCCCCTCTGAATATTATAGGGAATAGCAGCCGCTGTGTATATTATAGAGAATAGCAGCCCCTGTGTATATTATAGGGAATAGCAGCCCCTGTGTATATTACAGGGAATTGCAGCTCCTGTGTATATTATAGAGAATAGCAGCCCCTGTGTATATTATAGAGAATAGCAGCCCCTGTGTATAGTATAGAGAACAGCAGCCCCTGTGTACATTATAGAGAATAGCAGCCCCTGTGTATATTATAGAGAATAGCAGCCCCTATGTATATTATAGAGAATAGCAGCCCCTGTGTATATTATAGAGAATAGCAGCCCCTGTGTATATTATAGGGAATAGCAGCCCCTGTGTATATTACAGAGGATCACAGACCATGTGTATATTATAGTGAATAGCAGCCCATGTGTATATTATAGGGAATAGCAGCCCCTGTGTATATTATAGAGAATAGCAGACCCTGTGTATATTATAGGGAATAGCAGCCCCTATGTATGTTATACGGAATAGCAGCACCTGTGTATATTATAGGGAATAGCAGCCCCTGTGTATATTATAGGGAATAGCAGCCCCTATGTATATTATAGAGAATAGCAGCATCTGTGTATATTATAGGGAATAGCAGCCCTTGTGTATATTATAGAGAATAGCAGCCGCTCTGTATATTATAGAGAAGAGCAGCCTCTGTGTATATTATAGAGAGTAGCAGCCTCTGTGTATATTATAGAGAATAGCAGCCCCTGTGTATATTATAGAGAATAGCAGCCCCTGTGTATATTATAGAGAATAGCAGTCCCTGTGTATATTATATGGAATAGCAGATCCTCTGTATATTATAGAGAATAGCTGCCCCTGTGTATATTATATGGAATAGCAGATCCTGTGTATATTATAGAGAATAGCAGCCCCTATGTGTATTATAGAGAATAGCAGCCCCTGTGTATATTATAGAGAATAGCAGTCCCTGTGTATTTTATAGAGAATAGCAGCCCCTGTGTATATTACAGGGAATAGCAGCCCCTGTGTATATTACAGGGAATTGCAGCTCCTGTGTATATTATAAAGAATAGCAGCCCCTGTGTATATTATAGAGAATAGCAGCCCCTGTGTATATTATGGAGAATTGCAGCCCCTGTGTATATTATAGAGAATTGCAGCCCCCTGTGTATATTATAGAGAATAGCAGCCCCTGTGTATATTACAGGGAATTGCAGCTCCTGTGTATATTATAGAGAATAGCAGCCCATGTGTATTTTATAGAGAATAGCAGCCCCTGTGTATATTATAGAGAATGGCAGCCCCTGTGTATGTTACAGAGAATAGCAGCCCCTGTGTATATTATAGAGACTAGCAGTCCCTGTGTATATTATAGAGAATAGCAGCTCCTGTGTATATTATAGAGAATAGCAGCCCCTGTGTATATATTATAGAGAATAGCAGCCCCTGTGTATATTATAGAGAATGGCAGCCCCTGTGTTTGTTACAGAGAATAGTAGCCCCTGTGTATATTATAGAGACTAGCAGTCCCTGTGTATATTATAGAGAATAGCAGCCCCTGTGTATATATTATAGAGAATAGCAGACCCTGTGTATATTACAGGGAATAGCAGCCCCTGTGTATATTATACAGAATAGCAGCCCCTGTGTATATTATACAGAATAGCAGTCCCTGTGTATATTATAGAGAATAGCAGCCCCTGTGTATATTATAGAGAATAGCAGCCCCTGTGTATATTATAGAGAATAGCAGTCCCTGTGTATATTATAGAGAACAGCAGCCCCTGTGTATATTATAGAGAATAGCAGTCCCTGTGTATATTATAGAGAATAGCAGCCCCCTGTGTATATTATGGAGAATAGCAGCCCCTGTATATATTATAGAGAATAGCAGCCCCTTTGTATATTATAGAGAATAGCAGCCCCCTGTGTATATTATGGCGAATAGCAGCCCCTGTATATATTATAGAGAATAGCCGCCCCTGTGTATATTATGGAGAATAGCCGGCCCTGTGTATATAAGAACATAAGAAATAGGAGCAGGAATAGGCCACTTGGCCCCTCGAGCCTGCTCCGCCATTCAATAAGATCATGGCTGATCTTGGGCTCAAATGCACTTCCTTGCCCACTCCCCAAAACCCCTCACTCCCTCATCTTGCAAAACTCTGTCTACCTCCACCTTAAATGTTTTTAATGACTCCACCTCCACGGCTCTCTGGGGCAGTGAATTCCACCGATTTACGACACTCTGAGAGAAGAAATTCCTCCTCATCTCCGTTCTAAAATGGCGACCCTTTATTCTGAAATTATGCCCCGAGTTCTAGATTTCCCCATGAGGGGAAACATTCTTTCTGCATCTACCCTGTCTAGCCCCCTCAGTATCTTGTATGTTTCAATAAGATCACCTCTCCTTCTTCTAAATTCCAATGAATATAGGCCCAGCCTGCTCAACCTTTCTTCATAAGTCAACCCCCTCATCTCAGGAATCAACTGTGTGAATCGTCTCTGAACTGCCTCCAATGCAAGTATATCCTTCCTTAAATAAGGAGACCAAAACTGTATGCCGTACTCAAGGTGTGATCTCACCAATACCCTGTACAGTTGTAGCAGGACTTCCCTGCTTTTATACTCCAACCCCCTTGAAATAAAGGCCAACATTACACTTGCTGTACCTGCATGCTAACGTTTTGTGTTTCATGCACAAGGACCCCGATGTCCCTCTGAACTGTAGCATTTTGTAATCTCTCTTCATTTAAATAATCATTTGCTTTTTTATGTTTCCTGCCAAAGTGGATAACCTCGCACTTTCCCACATTATACTCCATCTGCCAAATGTTTGCCCACTCACCTAGCCTGTCTATATCCCTTTGCAGGTTCTTTGAGTCCTCTGCACAACTTGCTTTCCCACCCATCTTTGTATCATCCGCAAACTTGGCTACATTACACTCGGTCCCTTCATCTGAATCATTAATGTAGATTGTAAATAGGTGTGGCCCAAGCACCGATCCCTGTGACACCCCACTAGTTACCGTTTGCCAACCGGAAAATGACCCATTTATCCCGACTCTCTGCTTTCTGTTAGTTAGCCAATTCTCTATCCATACTAATATATTACCCCCAACCCCGTGAGCTCTTATCTTATGCAGTAACCTTTTATGTGGCACCTTATCAAATGCCTCCTGGAAATCCAAATACACCACATCCACTGGCTCACCCTTGTCCACCCTGCTAGTTACCTCCTCAATGAACTCCAGCAAATTTGTTAAACACAATTTCCCTTTCATAAAACCATGCTGACTCTGTTTGACTGCATCATGATTCCTTAATGAAGGACTCTAGCATTTTCCCAATGACAGATGTTAAGCTAACTGCTCTATAGTTCCCTGTTTTCTGTCTCTCTCCTTTCTTAAATAGGGGTGTTACATTTGTGGTTTTCCAATCTGCTGGGACCTCTCCAAAGTCCAGGGAATTTTGTTATATTGCAACCAATGCATCCACTATCTCTGCAGCCACTTCTTTTAAGACACTGGGATGCAGGACATCTGGTCCAGGGGATTGTTGTCTTTTAGTCCCATTATTTCACCAAGTACTTTTTCCTTCGTATTAGTGATTATCTTTAGTTCCCCCCTCCCTGTGGTCCCTTGATTATCCATTATTGGGATGTTGTTAGTGCCTTCTACCATGAAGATATATACAAAATATTTGTTCAGAGTCGCTGCCATTTCCCCGTTCCCCATGATTAATTCCCCATCTCATCCTCTAAGGGACCAACGTTAACTTTAGCTACTCTCTTCCTTTTTATATACCTGCAGAAGCTCTTACTATCTGGTTCAATATTTCTTGCCAGTTTACTGTCATAATTCATCTTCTCTCTCTTTATCAGTTTTTAGTCATTCTTTGCTGGTTTTTAAAAAATTGCCAATCCTCTGCCTCCCACATATCTTGGCCACAATTCAAAAAAGTTGGTAGAGAGAAAATGGTGAATTACAGACCGGTAAGCCTGACATCGGTAGTGGGGAAAATGCTAGAGTCCATTATAAAAGATGTAATAGCAGAGCACTTGGAAAACAGTGACAGGATCGGACAAAGTCAACATGGATTTACAAAAGGTAAATCGTGCTTGACTAATCTACTGGAATTTTTTGAGGATGTAACTGGTAAAATAGATAAGGGATAACCAGTAGATGTGGTGTATTTGGACTATCAGAAGGCTTTCGATAAGGTCCCGCATAAGAGATTAGCGTGTAAAGTTAAGGCACATGGGTTTGGAGGCAAGGTATTGACTAGGATAGAGAACTGGTTGGCAGACAGAAAGCAAAGAGTTGGAATAAACGGGTCTTTTTCCGAATGGCAGGCAGTGACTAGTGGGGTACCGCAGGGATCGGTCCTTGGATCCCAGCTATTCACAATATATATTAATGATCTAGACAAGGGAACTAGATGTAATATCTCCAAATTTGCAGACGACACAAAGCTGGGTGGGTGTGTGTGCTGTGAGGAGGATGCCGAGAAACACCAGGATGATTTGGACAGGTTGGGTGATTGGGCAGAAGCATGGCAGATGCAATATAACGTGGATAAATGTGAGGTTATCCACTTTGGTGACAAAAACAGGAAGGCAAATTATTATCTGAATGGCAATAGATTGGGAGAAGGGGAAGTGCAACGAGACCTGGGTGTCCTTGTGCACCAGTCGCTGAAGGTAAGCATGCAGGTGCAGCAGGCGGTTAAGAAGGCAAATAGTATGTTGGCCTTTGTAGCGAGAGGGTTTGAGTACAGGAACGAGGATGTCTTGCTGCAGTTTATAGGGCCTTGGTGAGACCACACCTTGAGTATTGTGTGCAGTTTTGGTCGCCTTATCTGAGGAAGGATGTTCTTGCCATGGAAGGAGTTCAGCGAAGATTCACCAGGCTGATACCTGGGATGGCATGAATGACGTATGAGGAGAGATTGGGTCGATTGGGCTTATACTCGCTGGAGTTTAGATGAATGAGAGGGGATCTCATTGAAACTTATAAAATTCTGACAGGACTGGACAGACTAGATGCAGGAAGGATGTTCCCGATGGTCGGGGAGTCCAGAATCAAGGGTCACATTCTAAGGATAAGGGGTAAGCCATTTAGGACAGACATGAGGAGGAATTTCTTCACCCAGAGAGTGGTGAACCTGTTGAATTCTCTACCACAGAAGGCAGTGGAGGCCAATTCATTAACTGTATTCAAGAAGGAGTTGGATATATTTCTTAAGGCTAAGGGGATCAAGGGATATGGGGAGAAAGCAGGGACCGGGTACTAAATTTGGATGATCAGCCATGATCTCATTGAATGGCGGAGCAGGCTCGAGGGGCCGAATGGCCTACTCCTGCTCCTATCTTCTATGTTTCTATGCAACATCGTATGCCTTCGTTTTCAATTTGATACCATACTTTACTTCCTTAGTTAGCCAGGGATGGTGCTCCCTTCTCTTAAAATCTTTCTTTCTCACTGGAACATATTATAGGGAATAGCAGCCCCTTTGTATATGATAGAGAATAGCAGTCCCTGTGTATATCATAGGGAAAAGCAGCCCCTGTGTATATTATAGAGAACAGCAGCCCCTGTGTATATTATAGAGAATAGCAGCCCCTGTGTATATTATAGAGAATAGCAGCCCCTGTGTATATTATAGAGAATGGCAGCCCCTGTGTATATTAAAGGGAATAGCAGCTCTGTATATCTTATAGGGAATAGCAGCTGCTGTGTATATTATAGAGAATAGCAGCCCCTGTGTATATTATAAATAGCAGCCCCTGTGTATATTATAGAGAATAGCAGCACCTGTGTATATTATATGGAATAGCAGCCCCTGTGTATATTATAGAGAATAGCAGCCCCTGTGTATATTATATGGAATAGCAGCCCTTGTGTATATTATAGAGAACAGTAGCCCCTGTGTATATTATATGGAATAGCAGCCCTTGTGTATATTATAGAGAATAGCAGCCCCTGTGTATATGATATGGAATAGCAGCCCCTGTGTATATTATAGAGAATAGCAGCCCCTGTGTATATTATATGGAATCGCAGCCCCTGTGTATATTATAGAGAATAGCAGCCCCTGTGTATATTATAGAGAATAGCAGCCCCTGTGTATATTAGAGAATAGCAGCCCTGTGCATATTATAGAGAATAGTAGCCCCTGTGTATATTATATGGAATAGCAGCCCCTGTGTATATTATATGGAATAGCAGCCCCTGTGTATATTATATGGAATAGCAGCCCTTGTGTATATTATAGAGAATAGCAGCCCCTGTGTATATTATAGAGAATAGCAGCCCCTGTGTATATTATAGAGAATAGCAGCCCCTGTGTATATTATAGAGAATAGCAGCCCTTGTGTATATTATAGAGAATAGCAGCCCCTGTGTACATTATAGAGAATTGGAGCCCCTGTGTATATTATATGGAATAGCAGCCCTTGTGTATATTATAGAGAATAGCAGCCCTTGTGTATATTATAGAGAATAGCAGCCCTTGTGTATATTATAGAGAATAGCAGCCACTGTGTATATTATAGAGAATAGCAGCTCCTGTGTATATTATAGAGAATAGCAGCCACTGTGTATATTATAGAGAATAGCAGCCCCTGTGTATGTTATAGAGAATAGCAGTCCCTGTGTATATTATAGAGAATCGCAGCCCCTGTGTATTATAGAGAATAGCAGCCCCTGTGTATATTATAGAGAATAGCAGCCCCTGTGCATATTATAGAGAATAGCAGCCCCTGTGTATATTATAGAGAATAGCAGCCCCTGTATATATTATAGAGAATGGCAGCCCCTGTGTATATTAAAGGGAATAGCAGCCCTGTATATCTTATAGGGAATCGCAGCTGCTGTGTATATTATAGAGAATAGCAGCCCCTGTGTATATTATAAATAGCAGCCCCTGTGTATATTATAGAGAATAGCAGCCCCTGTGTTTATTATATGGAATAGCAGCCCCTGTGTATATTATAGAGAATAGCAGCCCCTGTGTATATGATATGGAATAGCAGCCCTTGTGTATATTATAGAGAATAGCAGCCCCTGTGTATATTATATGGAATCGCAGCCCCTGTGTATATTATAGAGAATAGCAGCCCCTGTGTATATTATAGAGAATAGCAGCCCCTGTGTATATTATAGAGAATAGCAGCCCTGTGTATATTATAGAGAATAGTAGCCCCTGTGTATATTATATGGAATAGCAGCCCCTGTGTATATTATAGAGAATAGCAGCCCCTGTGTATATTATATGGAATAGCAGCCCCTGTGTATATTATATGGAATAGCAGCCCTTGTGTATATTATAGAGAATAGCAGCCCCTGTGTATATTATAGAGAATAGCAGCCCCTGTGTATATTATAGAGAATAGCAGCCCCTGTGTATATTATAAAGGATAGCAGCCCTTGTGTATATTATAGAGAATAGCAGCCCCTGTGTACATTATAGAGAATAGTAGCCCCTGTGTATATTATATGGAATAGCAGCCCTTGTGTATATTATAGAGAATAGCAGCCCTTGTGTATATTATAGAGAATAGCAGCCCCTGTGTATATTATAGAGAATAGCAGCCCCTGTGTATATTATAGAGAATAGCAGCCCCTGTGTATATTATAGAGAATAGCAGCCCCTGTGTATATTATAGAGAATAGCAGCCCTTGTGTATATTATAGAGAATAGCAGCCCTTGTGTATATTATAGAGAATAGCAGCCCTTGTGTATATTATAGAGAATAGCAGCCCCTGTGTATATTATAGAGAATAGCAGCCCCTGTGTATATTATAGAGAATAGCAGCCCCTGTGTATATTATAGAGAATAGCAGCCCCTGTGTATATTATAGAGAATAGCAGCCCTTGTGTATATTATAGAGAATAGCAGCCCTTGTGTATGTTATAGAGAATAGCAGCCCTTGTGTATATTATAGAGAATAGCAGCCCCTGTGTATATTATAGAGAATAGCAGCCCCTGTGTATATTATAGAGAATAGCAGCCCCTGTGTATATTATAGAGAATAGCAGCCCCTGTGTATATTATAGAGAATAGTAGCCCCTGTGTATATTATATTAATATTAATTAGTTAACTCCGGGAGTTTTGCAGTTCGGGATGAACGTCTTCGTACGATGTCGTTGTTCAGGCTGATTTTTATGTAGTTATTATTTAAAATAAAAATGTGAAAGTGAGTCATTAATTTTTCCCTGACAATTCTCTGCTTCCAAATATCTTTATTTTAAATCTGTCCCACCCACTGTACATATTAGTGTAAATGGCATTGAGGCGAATGCTGCCATTCTGTGTTACATCCCTCCCGTATCCCCTTATTGTACTGAGGAATCACATCACACAGGAAACTCGCCCCTTTGTGGCCACTTCTCTTTTCCATCGTCACTAGCACTCCAGTTATGTGAGATTACAGTGTTAAAAGAGCAGAGAATACCTTCCAATCTCGAGGAATTCCCAAAACTTGACTCGCTGCAGTCCAAACTTGGAGAGTGTTACTCATAGAAAGCAGCCTCGCTCACAACTTTCACTCTGTGCAACATCAGAGAGGCAGAGAGCGAGAGAGACAGTGACGGAGGCAGAGAGAGGCGGACAGAGACAGAGAGAATATGTAGTAGAGGCAGCAGGAACCAACCTGGCCAATGCTGTGCAATAACTTTAAGACCTGGGATTGAATCCATCTCCATATTATTGTCAGTTTCTGTCTCTTCTCCTTCATGTGCTTGTGTGTCTCTCTCTGCCAGTGTCTCTTTGTCTCTATCTATGACTCTTATTTTCTGTCTATATGTGTGCGTCTGTTTTCATTTTGCTGACTCTCAATGTGTGTCTATGTGTATGTGTGTGTGTGTGTGTGTGTGTGTGTGTGTGTGTGTGTGTGTGTGCATGTGTGTGTGTAACCTTTACGCTCTCCCATCTCGGTTATTCCCCCTGGTATGGGCCATCTTTGCTCCCTCAAGTCGAAGAGGTGCCCACTTTAGCATATCATAAAATAATAGAATCTTAGAAATTTACAGCACGGAAGGAGGCCATTCGACCCATCGTGCCTGCGCCGGCCGACAAAGAGCTATCCGGCCTAATCCCACTTTCCAGCTCTTGGTCCGTAGCCCTGTAGGTTACGACACTTCGGGTTCATATCCAGGTACTTTTTAAATGTGATGAGGGTCTCTGCCTCTACCACCCTTTCAAGCAGTAAGTTCCAGACCCCCACCACCCTCTGGGTGATAACATTTCTCCTCAACTCCCCTCTAATCCTTCTACTAATTACTTCTATTCCCTTGGCCTCACTCCCACTAACTTGCCTAAATTCACTTCCTGGCCACCATGCTAACTGACATTGGGCCAGAAATTCGCGGCCAGAAGCGTGAGTACGGTCGGGGTACTCACGCATTTGGCCGTTGGAAATGCCGGCGTTCAGCAGGAACAGCGCATGCGGGGAACGCCGGCATTTCCAGACCCGAGGTCTATTCACAGCGCGTGCGACTGCACAGGCAGCGCTTGCGCAGTGAACTTTGTGGATTTCAATGATGGATTCAGTGAGGGTAAGTCCTTAGAAGTTACACTTGAAAAAAGCAAGTGTAAAGTTGTTCATTGGCTGCGGAGGAAGATATATTTTATCGTGGAGCTTCTGAAATGCAATATTTTTGTTTGGGAAAGGGAGGGAAGTTATTTTAAGAAATTTTAAGTAAGTTTTAAAGTTAAAATTTTTTTTTTTTAAGAAGGGTTTTCAGAACGGTAGGTAGAAGGAGCAATTGTGGCTGTGTGAATGGAATGTGAGAATGAGTTATGTATGTATGTCCACATATATTCCTTTACGTATATGTATGTATGTTTTATATTCCTTTACTAATGTGTATGAATGTATGTTTTTAATTATGATTTTCCAATAAGTTACTTTCTCTGAAAGTCATAATTAAATAATACATTCATACACATAAGTAAAGGAATATATACATAACACGCAAAGGAATATATACAGACATACATACTTTCAGAAGCTCCA
Source organism: Somniosus microcephalus (assembly GCF_052327205.1). NCBI lineage: Eukaryota > Metazoa > Chordata > Chondrichthyes > Squaliformes > Somniosidae > Somniosus > Somniosus microcephalus. The sequence continues at coordinate 11,812,472 of NC_140998.1, forward strand.
CGATAATAAATATCTTCCTCCGCAGTCTCTGGAGCAACTGTACCCATGCTTTTTTCATGTGTAAGTTGTAATGACTTGACCTCACTGAAAGCATTAATGAAAGCGGCGAATTATACTGCGCACGCGCTGCCTGTGCAGTCGCACGCGTTCTGCCTCTGAACCCCTTCGTTCAGAGGACAGGAAATGCCGGTTTTCCCCACATGCACTGTGCATGCTGAAAACCAGCATTTCATCCGGCCAGATGCGTAAGTACCCCGACCGTACTCGCGCATTTGGAAGGGAATTACTGGGCCAACATTTTACATGTCAATAAAATGAAAAATTTAACAATTGCACGACTTGCCCCCTCGCATCTGCGACTGAGGGTCCAAGGAGGTGCATTGCGCAAGAGGTCATCATCGTACGTATCCTCACACTGTTCCCTTTGGGGAACTGTATGAAGTGGTGGAAGGATTTATGGCCGTGATTAACGCTCATTCCGTGACCGTAACCATCTTTGAACCAGCCATTAGGGTGGTTAGTCCTATGGCGGGAGGGTTTTACGGGCTCCCACAACCCATCTGAGGGGGGGGGGGGCCACCAACACCCACGGACGCAAGTATCCCGCTGGATGTCCACCCAGAATTTAAAGTTGGAGCTCCGACTCCACTTGCCGGGACTGTCTGGAGTGGGGTTCAAAACCCTACTCCTTCTGGCCCAGCGGCGGGGATGCTTACTGCTACGCAAAAGGCCCACTCCGCACAAAAGGTGACACCCATACGTTTCCTGCGCCTTTTCCCTCCCCGTGACTGGAGCCCTATGCTGCCATTTCACGTTGCTAATCGGATTGGGCCTTTGTCATAGCGGTAGGATCCCCGCTGCTGGGCCAGATCAGGGTAGGGTTTCGAACCCCGCTCCAGACAGTCCCGGCAAGTGGAGTCGGAGCTCCGGCTCTAAATTCTGGGTTGACATCCAGTGGGATATTTGCGTCCGTGGGTGTGGGTGGCCCCCCCTCCTTGTATAGCTTGTGGGAGCCCGTAAAACCCTCCCGCCATAGGACTAACCGCCCTAATGGCTGGTTCAAAGATGGTTACGGTCACGGAATGAGCGTTAATCATGGCCATAAATCCTTCCACCACTTCATACAGTTCCCCAAAGGGAACAGTGTGAAGACACGTATGACGACGACATTGCTAAATAAATAAATGGAATTAAAAAAATTCTTTTAGGGCTTTTAAAAGTCTTTAAATTGCTTTAATTCTCTTTAAAACTACTTCAGATTACTCAAAATAATGTAAACATTTAAAAAAGTTTATAAAAGTTACCAAAATCTTCAAAAAACTTCCAAAAACCTATTTAAACTGCTGCTTTGCATGTAAAAATGCTTAGCAGCTTGACAGAAACATTGGGGGCGTGTCCAGTGAAACTGAGACCTCAAGGGGCGTGTCTCACTTGCACTGCACGCTCCTGGCTTCGCGCTGGCTGCACTCCTGGGCGGCGTGACGTCATACGCTGCCCGGGATTCTTCTTTTTCAAACACCAAGTCCAGGCGTCCCTGGAGCTGATCGGCAGTAGCGCGGGGTAAGTGCATATACGGGGCTTGCACGCGCGGCAAGCCCCGTTCACCAATTTCTGGCCCATTATGAATGGTTTCTCCTCCTCAGGTAATGCCCCCACACCCCTTTCAAAACTGAGGTAATCAACAACCCCCTCAAAAAAATCACCCTTGACCCCTCTGCCAATGTACAACTTCCCTTTCTTCTCCAAAGTCGTGGACAAGTGTGGATGAATTAAGAAAAGCCAGCACGGATTTGTTAAAGGCAAATCGTGTTTAACTAACTTGATCAGATAACAGAGAGGGTTGATGAGGGCAATGCGGTTGATGTGGTGTACATGGATTTCCAAAAGGTGTTTGACAAAGTGCCACATAATAGGCTTGCCAGCAAAGTTGAAGCCCTGGATTAACAGGGACAGTGGCAGCATGGATACAAAATTGGCTAAGTGACAGGAAAGAGAGAGTAGTGGTGAACGGTTGTTTTTCGGACTGGAGGAAGGTATACAGTGGTGTTCCCCAGGGGTCACTACTTTGGACCACAGCTTTTCTTGATACATCTTAATGACTTAGACATGGGTGTACAGGGCACAATTTCAAAATTTGCAGATGACACAAAACGTGGAAGTAGAGTGAACAATGAGGAGGTTAGTGATAGACTTCAGGAAGACAAACAGGCTGGTGGAATGGGCGGACACATGGCAGATGAAATTTAACACAGAAAAGTGTGAAGTGATGCATTATGGTAGAAAGAATGAGGAGAGGAAATATAAACTAAAGGGTACAATCCTAAAGGGGGTGCAAGGACAGAGAGACCTGGGGGTATGTGCGCACAAATTGTTGAAGGTGGCAGGGCAGGTTGAGAAAGCGGTTAAAAAGGCTTACGGGATCCTGGGCTTCATAAATAGAGGTATAGAGTACAAAAGCAAGGAAGTTATGATGAGCCTTTATAAAACACTGGTTCGGCCCCAACTGGAGTATTGTGTCCAATTCTGGGCACCGCACTTTAGGAAGGATGTGAAGGCCTTAGAGAAGACGCAGAAAAGATTTACTTGAATTGTTCCAGGAATGAGGGACTTCAGTTACGTTTATAGACTGGAGAAGCTGAGGAGATTCAGAGGAGATTTGATAGAGGTTTTCAAAATCATAAGGGGTCTGGACAGAGTAGATAGAGAGAAACTGTTCCCATTGGCGGAAGGGTCGAGAACCAGAGGACACAGGTTTAAGGTGATTGGCAAAAGAACCAAAGGCAACATGAGAGAAAACTTTTTTATGCAGCAAGTGGTTAAGAACTGGAATGCACTGCCTGAAAGGGTGGTGGAGGCAGATTCAATCACGGCTTTCAAAAGGGAGTTGGATAAGTATCTCATTGAAACATACAAGATTCTGAAGGGGATTGACAGGGTAGATCCTGAGAGGTTATTTCCCCTGGCTGGCATTGTAATGATATCAGCAAATAGAGATGGTATTTGCCTGTTCGATTATGATACCTTAACAGCATGTTTGCAGGTATTGATTGCTTGTGCCTGACCAGCAGAGGGCATGTGACCGAGACAAGCAAGGCAGTTCAGTTTGGTTTCAGTTTCATTCTAGATGCATCACAAGCATCGTGTCTCCTGTAAAGCTGTATAAAGAGTTGAACAAGCTTTAGATTAAAAGTCATTCTCTTTCATAAATGTCTCGTCATTGAACCCACAAAGAAATCAATACATGGTGTCAGAAGTGATTGAAAGAGATGAAGAGAAAAAATCTGAAGTTAAATCAGCTCTCCACAAATTAGCAAGCCAAAAGAGAACATCGTTACTTACCATTAGAGAATAGCTAACGAAGTGAAAAATGGAAGGTTTACTCCCACCGGCGATGCTTCAGTTGACAGGTAATGTGGCTGAAAATTGGAGAAGGTTCAAACGTGTGGGGTTGTATTTATCAGCAATCGGAGCTGACGAGAAAAGTAATAAAAAGAAATCGTCACTGTTCTTACATGTCGTGGGTGATGAGGCGCTGGAGGTGTATAATAACTTCACATTCGCTGCTAATGGAGACAAAATGAAGCTAGATAAAATAATGGAACAGTTTGAGGCCTACTGCATACCTAAACGTAACGTGACGTTTGAGAGGCACAGATTTTTCACATGTGTACAGAAAACGGGTGAGACTATTGATCAGTATGTGACTGAACTGAGAAACAGAAGCAAATCGTGTGAATTTGGGGGACTGACAGACTCGCTGATAAAAGACAGACTGGTGTGTGGTATTCCAGATAATGGTCTAAGGGAAAGACTGCTAAGAGAGCAAGATCTAGACCTGGGAAAAGCCATAGCACTGTGTAGGGCTACAGAGACTGTGAAGTTGCAGGCAAAGGAGATGTTCAGTGACAGTAGCTGCAACGTGGATGCAGTGAGTAAGAACGGACACAAACCGGTTAACAAAAAGAGCGCCAATGTGAAAAAAGAGGCGTGGCAAGCGAACGAAAATGAAAGGGACAATCGAAAGTCATGTAGTCGATGCGGTACACAGCATACAGCAAGAAAGTGTCCAGCATATGGTAAAAAATGCAATAGTTGCAACAAAAACAACCATTATGCCCGTTGCTGCAAGAACCAAGCGCAACAAAGCAAGGTCCATACAGTAGATGAAAGCGAGATAGAGGAGTTCAATGTAAATGTTGTGTCTGAAAACAAAGAAGAAAGAGACTGGATGTTGACACTAAAAGTGAATGACATAAACATTCCATTTAAATTGGATACTGGAGCACAAGTTAATGTGATATCAGAGACTGATTTTAAGAAAATTAGACCCAGACCAAAGATACATGGAATCAAAGTGAAAGTGACAGGATACTCAGGTACTGAAATACCAGTGAAAGGAAGATGCATTGTCAAAGTAACACACAAGGACAGAGAGCACACGCTAGCATTAATCGTGGTGCCAAAGGATGTGCAAGCCATACTAGGTTTAAAAGCCTGTGAGAGACTGAACCTGGTAAAGAGAGTCCTCGTTGTGGAAAGCGAAGGAGAGACAGTCTATGATGAACTGAATGTTGCGTACACACCGGGTAAGCTGATGTATACAGCAGACACGTTGTCCAGAGCTGTTGACCCAGGAGAGCCCGCAAACACAGTGAAAAGACTGATGTACAAGGCAAAAGACAGTGGAACTGACTTCTACCAGAGCATGCTTGTACACCGCACAACGCCGCTCGAGTGTGGTAAGTCACCAGCCCAACTCCTGATGGGACGTCGGCTAAGGTCAAACCTACCCATCCCGGAGAACCTCCTGAAAACAAAAGAGGGGGAGAAAGTGAGGAAGTTCAAAGAACAACAGAAAGAAAAGCAAAAGTACTACTATGACAGAGGAACACAAAACCTACCTGAACTCCACACTGGTGACCAAGTAAGGTTCAAAGACAAAACAAACACATGGACTCAGAAGGGAACTGTCCTGAGTGAAGTTCAACCAAGATCATACACCATTCAGACAGATGAGGGTGCTGTTCTGAGAAGAAATCGTCGAGATCTTCTCATGGGACCAGCCACAGCAGGTCAAGAGACTGATACTGCTGAACAACCTGATCACACAGCTGAGAAACCATCATCGGAGGCAACAACTCAGATTCAAGGACAATCAATCAGAAAATCCTCAAGACACGTGAAGCCTCCTGAGAGACTCATTGAGCAAATTTAAGGACTATTGTTATAGAAGGAAGTAATGTTATCTTATTCTTTCTTCAAGTTCTAGTGTATTGCCATATTTCATGTGAACACACAAAGCAAGGTTAAAAAACCTTGATCATGATAATGATAATGTAAGTTCATTAAGTGTTACAGTTAAAATGCAGGTTAATACAAAGAAAACATGTTGTTAGTTAAAAGTAAAATACTTTTGTTTTAAGAAAAGGAGATGTAATGATATCAGCAAATAGAGATGGTATTTGCCTGTTCGATTATGATGCCTTAACAGCATGTTTGCAGGTATTGATTGCTTGTGCCTGACCAGCAGAGGGCATGTGACCGAGACAAGCAAGGCAGTTCAGTTTGGTTTCAGTTTCATTCTAGATGCATCACAGCATTGTGTCTCCTGTAAAGCTGTATAAAGAGTTGAACAAGCTTTAGATTAAAAGTCATTCTCTTTCATAAATGTCTCGTCATTGAACCCACAAAGAAATCAATACAGGCATGTTTAGAACTAGGGAGCATAGTCTCAGGATAAGGGGTAGGCCATTTAAGACTGAGATGAGGAGGAATTTCTTCACTCAGAGGGTTGTGAATCTTTGGAATTCTCTGCCCCAGAGGGTTGTGAATGCTGAGTCTTTGAGTGTATTCAAGGCTGAGATAGATAGATTTTTGGACTCTAGGGGAATCAAGGGATATGGAGATCGGGCGGGAAAGTGGAGTTGAGGTCGATGATCAGCCATGATCTTATTGAATGGCAGAACAGGCTCGAGGGGCTGTATGGCCAACTCCTGCTCTTATTTCTTATGTCTTATGTTCTGAAGGAAAAAAATTCGCAGGGCTACGGGGAAAGGGCGGGGGAGTGGGACTAGCTGAAGTGCTCTTGCAGAGAGCCGGCATGGGCTCGACGGGCCGAGTGGCCTCCTTCCGTGCTGTAACCATTCTAGGATTCTATGATTCTAATGTGTTGTCAGTTCCCAAATCCATACCCATTGGTTATGGCTCAGTTGGTAGCACTCTTGCCTCTGAGTCAGAAGGTCATGGGTTCAGGTCCCACTCCAGGGACTGTAAGCACATAAATCTAGGTTGTGGCAGTACCACTGGTTGTCCCTTACATTGAGACACATAATTCCCTTTAACTTACCTTACTGTATGTTTAACTTACCTTTTGGGGCCGTTGCCCTTTTAACTTACCTGTTGGGGCCATTGCCCCTTTAAGACGCGCCCTAGCGCGCTGACGTCACGTCACGTACAACGTGATGTGAGTGCGCTGGCACAGCCAGGCCTAGCGTCTTCGGCCTCAACGGCCAGCCGACGGGAGCGACGCGATCTTCCGCTCCCGCGGCAAGCACCGGCACAGCCCGGCCTCCCGACTTCGGCCTCAACGGCCAGCGACGCAACGACGCGCATCACGTGATGCCCTAAGCGCGGGAAACGCGAACAACGTGATGACGCCACAACACAAACGCGATGACGTCATCACGCTCCCCACAGGACTGCGAACTCAGTCCTCGTGGAGTCCCCGCTGGGACAAGACCTACACCACGGTGCTCCTACAGTCAGCCATCTTACCTGCCATCTTACCTGCTGTAATTAGTCTGTTCCTGTAAATAAACAACTTATTTATAGTTCGTCGAAGTCAAACTCTCTTATTTAGTGGCGATCTACACAAACCGTTACAAGGTTATCATTCCCAGCGCAGTACTGAGGGAATAGTGCACTGTCTGAGGTGCCTCGGGGCATTAACAGTCAACCAGGTTGGTGTGAGATTGGAGCCACGTGTAGGCCTGGACCGGGTAAGGACGGCAGGTTCCCTTCCCTGAAGGACATTAGTGAACCAGTTGGAGTTTTGCGAAAATCCGGCAGCTTCAGTCATTATTATTCCACTAGCAGGCGACCACAGAATGACCAGATTTTATTGTCTGCAATTTCACAATTTGTGACAGGTGGGATTTGAAATCTGGCCCTGCAGTCAATCACCAAACCCGTCCCTGATCCTCTGGGAGCGCAGCTCGCTCGTGGCAACTGCAAATCTGTGCTAAAGGAAAAAAAAGTTTCTTTCTCAATTTGAAAATACAACAACAGGAAAGATGTGATTGCACTAGAGCGGGTACGGAGGAGATTTACCAGCATGTTGCCAGGGCTGGGGAATTTTAGCTATGAGGAAAGACTGGAGAGGCTGGGGTTGTTTTCTTTGGAACAAAGGAGAGACTTGATTGAGGTGTATAAAATGATGAGGGGGCTAGATAGAGTGGATAGGAAGGACCTATTTCCCTTAGCAGAGAGGTCAATAACCAGGGGGCATAGATTTAAAGTAATTGGTAGAAGGATTAGAGGGGAGTTGAGGAGAACTTTTTTCACCCAGAGGGTGGTGGGGGTCTGGAACTCACTGCCTGAAAGGGTGGTAGAGGCAGGAACCCTCATCACATTTAAAAAGTACTTGGATATACACTTGAAGTGCCGTAACCTACAGGGCTACGGACCAAGCGCTGGACAGTGGGATTAGGGAGGAGAGCTCTTTGTCGGCCGGCACAGACACGATGGGCCGAATGGCCTCCTTCTGTGCCGTAAATTTTTATGATTCTAACAAAAATTGCCCCAAACTGACCTCCCTCATCAGAAACTGCAAACTCTCCAGTGAGCTAAAAGCAGCGTCCCCAACAATCTCACACTGACCTCGCTTTATGCTGTTTTTGTTACTCCCATGACTTGTTTACTCAAAGGCAAATTACATAAATGTTTATTAATCTGTAATTATAGGTTGGCCCACCTCACTGAACCCAGGACACAGCTGCTAGTCCCAGCTTTGATGAGACTTTTTTAATTTAAACATTTCACTAGGAGCAAAACGGATTTCAATAAAAGCCCGCAGACTCGGTTAACATCAACCACTGAGATTTTGGAACAGGTCCACTTTACCTCTGTCTCACACACTCCCCAGGTGCTTGTATCTATAGTAACCTCGAATAATAGCACGGGTTAGATACAGAGTAAAGCTCCCTCTACACTGTCCCATCAAACACTCCCAGGGCAGGTACAGCACGGGTTAGATACAGAGTAAAGCTCCCTCTACACTGTCCCATCAAACACTCCCAGGGCAGGTACAGCATGGGTTAGGTACAGAGTAAAGCTCCCTCTACACTGTCAATTAAATACTCCCAGGGCAGGTACAGCACGGGTTAGATACAGAGTAAAGCTCCCTCTACACTGTCCCATCAAACACTCCCAGGGTAGGTACAGCACGGGTTAGATACAGAGTAAAGCTCCCTCTGCACTGTCCCATCAAACACTCCCAGGGCAGGTACAGCACGGGTTAGATACAGAGTAAAGCTCCCTCTACACTGTCCCATCAAACACTCCCAGGGTAGGTACAGCACGGGTTAGATACAGAGTAAAGCTCACTCTACACTGTCCCATCAAACACTCCCAGGGCAGGTACAGCACGGGTCAGATACTCGGTAAAGCTCCTTATAACCCGATTCGTGAGCTTTCTATATAGGATATAGGATACCAGATACCCGGGAGTGAACTACAGGCTGAAAGTTGAAGCTTTGAGTGGACGATGGTAGCACTGGCTGACACAAGATATTATTTGAATGCGTTGTACAGGCAGCCTTTCCAATCTCCACCTTGTGTGTAATCATTCTACCTGTGATGTGCTGTGCGGTGATACAGGTCAGGGACACTGACAGTTGATTTGCTGGGCCACTCCCACAGTCTGTCCCTGTTGCTCCCAGTCTCTCCCTGCTGTTCCCAGTCTCTCCCTGCTGCTCCCAGTCTCTCCCTGCTGTTCCCAGTCTCTCCCTGCTGCTTCCAGTCTCTCCCTGCTGTTCCCAGTCTCTCCCTGCTGTTCCCAGTCTCTCCCTGCTGCTCCCACAGTCTCTCCCTGCTGCTCCCAGTCTCTCCCTGCTGCTCCCACAGTCTCTCCCTGCTGCTCACACAGTCTCTCCCTGCTGCTCCCACAGTCTCTCCCTGCTGTTCCCACAGTCTCTCCCTGCTGTTCCCAGTCTCTCCCTGCTGCTCCCACAGTCTCTCCCTGCTGCTCACACAGTCTCTCCCTGCTGCTCCCACAGTCTCTCCCTGCTGCTCCCACAGTCTCTCCCTGCTGCTCCCAGTCTCTCCCTGCTGTTCCCGGTCTCTCCCTGCTGTTCCCGGTCTCTCCCTGCTGCTCCCAGTCTCTCCCTGCTGCTCCCAGTCTCTCCCTGCTGTTCCCACAGTCTCTCTCTGCTGCTCCCACAGTCTCTCTCTGCTGCTTCCAGTCTCTCCCTGCTGTTCCCGGTCTCTCCCTGCTGTTCCCGGTCTCTCCCTGCTGCTCCCAGTCTCTCCCTGCTGTTCCCACAGTCTCTCCCTGCTGTTCCCAGTCTCTCCCTGCTGTTCCCACAGTCTCTCCCTGCTGCTCCCAGTCTCTCCCTGCTGCTCCCACAGTCTCTCCCTGCTGCTCCCACAGTCTCTCCCTGCTGCTCCCAGTCTCTCCCTGCTGTTCCCACAGTCTCTCTCTGCTGCTCCCACAGTCTCTCCCTGCTGCTCCCACAGTCTCTCCCTGCTGTTCCCACAGTCTCTCCCTGCTGCTCCCAGTCTCTCCCTGCTGCTCCCACAGTCTCTCCCTGCTGCTCCCACAGTCTCTCCCTGCTGCTCCCACAGTCTCTCCCTGCTGCTCCCACAGTCTCTCCCTGCTGCTCCCACAGTCTCTCCCTGCTGCTCCCAGTCTCTCCCTGCTGTTCCCACAGTCTCTCTCTGCTGCTCCCACAGTCTCTCCCTGCTGCTCCCACAGTCTCTCCCTGCTGTTCCCACAGTCTCTCCCTGCTGCTCCCAGTCTCTCCCTGCTGCTCCCACAGTCTCTCCCTGCTGCTCCCACAGTCTCTCCCTGCTGCTCCCACAGTCTCTCCCTGCTGCTCCCACAGTCTCTCCCTGCTGCTCCCACAGTCTCTCCCTGCTGCTCCCACAGTCTCTCCCTGCTGCTCACACAGTCTCTCCCTGCTGCTCCCACAGTCTCTCCCTGCTGTTCCCACAGTCTCTCCCTGCTGTTCCCAGTCTCTCCCTGCTGCTCCCACAGTCTCTCCCTGCTGCTCACACAGTCTCTCCCTGCTGCTCCCACAGTCTCTCCCTGCTGCTCCCACAGTCTCTCCCTGCTGCTCCCAGTCTCTCCCTGCTGTTCCCGGTCTCTCCCTGCTGTTCCCGGTCTCTCCCTGCTGCTCCCAGTGTCTCCCTGCTGCTCCCAGTCTCTCCCTGCTGTTCCCACAGTCTCTCTCTGCTGCTCCCACAGTCTCTCTCTGCTGCTTCCAGTCTCTCCCTGCTGTTCCCGGTCTCTCCCTGCTGTTCCCGGTCTCTCCCTGCTGCTCCCAGTCTCTCCCTGCTGTTCCCACAGTCTCTCCCTGCTGTTCCCAGTCTCTCCCTGCTGTTCCCACAGTCTCTCCCTGCTGCTCCCAGTCTCTCCCTGCTGCTCCCACAGTCTCTCCCTGCTGCTCCCACAGTCTCTCCCTGCTGCTCCCAGTCTCTCCCTGCTGTTCCCACAGTCTCTCTCTGCTGCTCCCACAGTCTCTCCCTGCTGCTCCCACAGTCTCTCCCTGCTGTTCCCACAGTCTCTCCCTGCTGCTCCCAGTCTCTCCCTGCTGCTCCCACAGTCTCTCCCTGCTGCTCCCACAGTCTCTCCCTGCTGCTCCCACAGTCTCTCCCTGCTGCTCCCACAGTCTCTCCCTGCTGCTCCCACAGTCTCTCCCTGCTGTTCCCACAGTCTCTCCCTGCTGCTCCCAGTCTCTCCCTGCTGCTCCCACAGTCTCTCCCTGCTGCTCCCACAGTCTCTCCCTGCTGTTCCCACAGTCTCTCCCTGCTGCTCCCACAGTCTCTCCCTGCTGCTCCCACAGTCTCTCCCTGCTGCTCCCAGTCTCTCCCTGCTGCTCCCACAGTCTCTCCCTGCTGCTCCCACAGTCTCTCCCTGCTGTTCCCACAGTCTCTCTCTGCTGCTCCCAGTCTCTCCCTGCTGCTCCCACAGTCTCTCCCTGCTGTTCCCACAGTCTCTCCCTGCTGCTCCCAGTCTCTCCCTGCTGCTCCCACAGTCTCTCCCTGCTGCTCCCACAGTCTCTCCCTGCTGCTCCCACAGTCTCTCCCTGCTGTTCCCACAGTCTCTCCCTGCTGCTCCCACAGTCTCTCCCTGCTGCTCCCACAGTCTCTCCCTGCTGCTCCCACAGTCTCTCTCTGCTGCTCCCACAGTCTCTCCCTGCTGTTCCCGGTCTCTCCCTGCTGTTCCCGGTCTCTCCCTGCTGCTCCCAGTCTCTCCCTGCTGTTCCCACAGTCTCTCTCTGCTGCTCCCACAGTCTCTCTCTGCTGCTTCCAGTCTCTCCCTGCTGTTCCCGGTCTCTCCCTGCTGTTCCCGGTCTCTCCCTGCTGCTCCCAGTCTCTCCCTGCTGTTCCCACAGTCTCTCCCTGCTGTTCCCAGTCTCTCCCTGCTGTTCCCACAGTCTCTCCCTGCTGCTCCCAGTCTCTCCCTGCTGCTCCCACAGTCTCTCCCTGCTGCTCCCACAGTCTCTCCCTGCTGCTCCCAGTCTCTCCCTGCTGTTCCCACAGTCTCTCTCTGCTGCTCCCACAGTCTCTCCCTGCTGCTCCCACAGTCTCTCCCTGCTGTTCCCACAGTCTCTCCCTGCTGCTCCCAGTCTCTCCCTGCTGCTCCCACAGTCTCTCCCTGCTGCTCCCACAGTCTCTCCCTGCTGCTCCCACAGTCTCTCCCTGCTGCTCCCACAGTCTCTCCCTGCTGCTCCCACAGTCTCTCCCTGCTGTTCCCACAGTCTCTCCCTGCTGCTCCCAGTCTCTCCCTGCTGCTCCCACAGTCTCTCCCTGCTGCTCCCACAGTCTCTCCCTGCTGTTCCCACAGTCTCTCCCTGCTGCTCCCACAGTCTCTCCCTGCTGCTCCCACAGTCTCTCCCTGCTGCTCCCAGTCTCTCCCTGCTGCTCCCACAGTCTCTCCCTGCTGCTCCCACAGTCTCTCCCTGCTGTTCCCACAGTCTCTCTCTGCTGCTCCCAGTCTCTCCCTGCTGCTCCCACAGTCTCTCCCTGCTGTTCCCACAGTCTCTCCCTGCTGCTCCCAGTCTCTCCCTGCTGCTCCCACAGTCTCTCCCTGCTGCTCCCACAGTCTCTCCCTGCTGCTCCCACAGTCTCTCCCTGCTGTTCCCACAGTCTCTCCCTGCTGCTCCCACAGTCTCTCCCTGCTGCTCCCACAGTCTCTCCCTGCTGCTCCCACAGTCTCTCTCTGCTGCTCCCAGTCTCTCCCTGCTGCTCCCGGTCTCTCCCTGCTGCTCCCACAGTCTCTCCCTGCTGCTCCCACAGTCTCTCCCTGCTGCTCCCGGAACGGGACCAACATCCTTGCGGGGAGGTTTTCAAGTAATGTTGGGGGGGGGGGGGGGTGTTTAAACTAACTTGGCAGGGGGATGGGATAAGGAGTGGAGCTATAGTAGGGGGTGATGCACAGCCAAATATAGAGGAAAAAACAAGTCAGCCTGGAAGGCAGAGCAAATATGTAACGGCACAAGGGAGTATGGCAAGGCTGGATTGTAGGAGTCTACGTACTCCTAGCAAAAAATACTGAACTCGGAGAGGTTCAACAGAAAAGGTTTAATTGTTGAGGCTGCATGCTGCACACAAAATGGAGTCAGAGCCTACACAAAGTACAACTGCCTTTCATCAGTACACAGCTTCGACTGCTCCTCCCCCGCTCTGGGCTTAACTATGTTGCAGATCGAGTTTCTTAAAGGTGTGATCCTTCTTAAAGGCATGACGCCTGATTTATAGTCTACGGACCGGAAGGCGGATTGTGTCCTTTCTGTGATCGGTACGCCACACAGCTCCCCCCAGAATCCGCTAGTAGGGAGTGTACGAACCGGCGTGGCGGCTTGATGGCACGGCCGGAACGGCTCTTGGCGGTTGGTGTCGGGAGCGGGGCGGTCGGACGCGTCAGGCTTTTAGGCGGTCTGCCCCGCGGTGGGGGTTGGCCCACTTGAACGGGTTCGTCGGGCTCTAGGTGCGCCAGCTTGAGCCGGTCGACCGACACCTTGTCAGTTCTGCCGCCCACTTCGAGGAGGAAGAACTTGTTCCCCGTCTGGAGTACCTTGTAGGGTCCGTCGTATGGGGGCCGTAGAGGTCCTCGGTGGGCGTCATGGCGCACGAAAACAAATTTGGCCATGTACAGGCTAGGTGGTACGTGGGTTGCTGGTTCACCATGCCGGCCGGTGGGTACCGGAGCGAACTGTTGTGCTCGGTTGGCAAAAGCGCGGCGTTGCTGGTCAGCCGACCAGGGGGTCGTGGCAGTGGGCAGGAACTCTCCGGGTACGCGCAGCGGCTGGCCGTACACGAGTTCCGCCGCCGAGGCTTGCAGGTCTTCCTTGACCGCGGAGCGTAGGCCGAGTAGCACCCACGGGAGGCGGTCGATCCAAGCCTCGTCCTCGAGGCTGGCGTGGAGGGACGCCTTCATGGACCTGTGGAATTGCTCGCACAGTCCGTTGGCTTGGGGGTGGTAAGCCGTGGTGCGGTGAACGGCCACCCCGAGATTTCGGGCGATGGCGGCCCACAGATCAGAGGTGAACTGCAGGCCTCTATCCGACGTCATGTCGAAGGGGACGCCGAACCGAGCGACCCAGGTACCGATGAACGCCCTCGCGATGTCGGCGGTGGTGGTGGACGTCAGTGGAATGGCCTCGGGCCAGCGGGTGGTACGGTCCACGATTGTCAGCAGGTGCGTGTGACCTTGTGATGGCGGCAGGGGGCCGACGAGGTCGATGTGGACATGGTCGAACCTTCTTTCTGGCACGGTGAACTCCTCGAGTGGGGTTTTGACGTGCTGGTGGATTTTGGCACGCTGGCAAGCTATTCAGGATCTGGACCAGATGCGCACATCTTTGCGCAGGCTGCGCCAGACAAATCGGTTGGCCACCAGTCTAATGGACACGCGGGTGCCGGGGTGTGAGAGGCCGTGGACGATGTCGAACACCCGTTTTCGTCAGGACGCCGGGACTACGGGGCGGGGTTGCGCCAAGGAGGTGTCGCATTTGACTGTGACGGCGGACGGACCGCAGGCGACGTCGGTCAGTCGCAGCCCTGGGAGGGTTGTGGACGCGGAGAGCAGATCGGGGTCGGTGTGTTGCTTCGCTGCCAGTTGAGCATAGTCCACTGCCAGGTGGGCGCCATGGACGGCTGGGCGGGATCGGCAGTCCGCCACCACGTTGTCTCGACCGGAGACGTGCTGGATGTCCGTGGTGAATTCGGACACCGCGACGAGCTGGCGTTGTTGCCTGGCTGACCACGGGTCCGCAGATTTCGCCATCGCGAATGTCAGGGGTTTGTGGTCGACAAACGCGGTGAAGGGGCGGCCCTCCAGAAGAAATCTAAAATGGCGGACTGCCAGGTACAGTGCGAGGAGCTCGCAGTCAAAGGCGCTGCATTTGGCCTCCGGGGGGCGCAGTTGGCGGCTGAAAAAGGCCAGCGGTTGCCAAGCCCCGTCAACCCACTGTTCGTACACGGCGCCGACCGTGTGGTCGGAGGCGTCCGTGGTGAGGGCCACCCTGGTGTTGGGCTGTGGGTGAGCGAGCATGGTGGCGTCGGCGAGCGCCTTTTTGGTCGAGTCGAAAGCGGTCAACTTGTCCGCCGACCACTCGATCGCCATTCTGTCTTTCTTACCCCGGAGGGCTTCGTATAGGGGCCGCATGAGGGAGGCCGCTCCGGGAATGAAGCGGTTGTAAAAGTTGATCATCCCCAAGAACTCCTGGAGGCCTTTGATGGTGGTAGGCCGGGGGAACTGCTGGACGGCTTGCACCTTGGCAGGCAGGGGAATGGCTCCGTCCTGCGTGATGTGGTGGCCGAGGAATTCGATCCTGCTGAGGTCGAATTGGCACTTGGCTGGGCTGATGATGAGCCCGTGCTCACTGAGCCGCTGGAACAGGGTGCGGAGGTGCTCGATGTGTTCCTGCTTGGAGGAACTAGCTACCAGGATGTCATCCAGGTAGACAAAGAGGAACTTCAGCTCCCGGAGGACCGAGTCCATGAGCCGCTGAAAGGCCTGGGCCACGTTTTTGAGGCCGAAGGGCATTCGGAGGAACTCGAATAGCCCAAAAGGGGTGATTATGGCCGTCTTGGGAACGTCCGTGGGGTGGACTGGCACCTGATGGTAACCGCGCACCAGGTCGACTTTGGAGAAGACTGAGCGGCCGGCCAGTCTAGCCGAGAAGTCTTGAATGTGCGGTATGGGGTACCGATCCGGCGTGGTGGCGTCGTTTAGGCGCCGGTAGTCCCCGCAGGGGCGCCATCCCCCGTCGGGTTTGGTGACGATGTGGAGTGGGGAGGCCCAGGGGCTGTTGGAGCGGCGGATGATGCCGAGCTGTTCCATTGTGGCGAACTCGGCCCGCGCGATCACCAGCTTGGCCGGGTCCAGCCTGCGGGCGTGGGCATACACCGGTGGGCCTGTGGTGGGGATGAGGTGTTCTACCCCGTGCTTAGCAACTTTCGCGGAGAAGTTCGGGTTGGTGAGGGCTGGGAACTCAGCCAGGAGTGCTGAGTAGTCGTCCGTTGAGCGGGCGCGGCACTGCCACGCCATTTCGGCGGGTTGTGGGGGGGCCATGGCGACCGGGATAGGTGACATGGTGTTCATGTCCATGAGGCGGCACCGAGGCTTGTCGACCAACAGGCCGTGGGTGCACAGGAAATCCGCACCGAGGAGCGGGGAGAGCACCTTGGTGGTGATAAACTCCCAGTGGTAGCGGCGACCTGCGAGGTCGATGGTGACGGTGCGGGTGCCGTATCACAGAATCACAGAATCACAGAATCTACAGTGCAGATAGAGGCCATTTCGGCCCATCGAGCCTGCACTGACACATAACCCACCCTATCCCCGTAACCCCACGTATTTAATCCCCTAACACTAAGGGTCAATTTATCATAGCCAAATCAACCTAACCTGCACATCTTTGGACTGTGGGAGGAAACCGGAGCACCCGGAGGAAACCCACGCAGACACAGGGAGAATGTCCTTTCTGTGATTGGTACGCCACACGATGGCATTTATTTTAATGCAAGTAGTCTTGTGAGTAAGGCAGATGAATTGAAGGTGTTGATGAACACATGGGAGTATGATACTATTGCTATCACAGAGACATGGTTGAGGGAGGGGCAGGACTGGCAGCTCAATATTCCGGGGTATAGAATCTTCAGGCGAGACAGAGGGGGGTGTAAAAGAGGAGGGGTGTCGCAATGTTAATCAAGGAGTCAAATACTGCTGTCAGGAGGGATGATATCTTAGCAGGTTCCTCTAATGAGGCCATATGGGTAGAACTTAAAAACAAAAAGGGGGCAAGCACATTGCTGGGCATGTACTATAGGCCCCCAAACAGTCAGGAGGAGATAGAGGAACAGATATGTTGGCAAATCTCAGAGAAGTGTAGAAATAATAGGGTAATAATAGTAGGGGATTTCAACTTCCCCAATATTAACTGGGATAGTCAGAGTATGAAAGGCTAAGAGGGTGCAGAATTCTTAAAGTGCATCCAGGAGAGCTTTTTGAGCCAGCATGTAGAAAGTCCTACAAGAGAGGGGGCGGAATTCTTAAAGTGCATCCAGGAGAGCTTTTTGAGCCAGCATGTAGAAAGTCCTACAAGAGAGGGGGCGGTACTTGACCTAATTCTAGGGAATGTGGCCAGGCAAGTAGGCAAGTGTCAGTAGGAGAGCATTTTGGTGACAGTGTCCATAATTTGGTGAGATTTAAGGTAGTCATGGAAAAGGACAAAGATGGACCGGAAATAAAGGTTCTAAATTGGGGGAAGGCTGATTTTAATATGGTAAGGCAGGATCTGGCCAAAGTGGACTGGGATCAGCTACTTGTAGGAAAATCCACATCAGAGCAGTGGGAGTCTTTCAGAAAGGAAATAGAGAGAGTACAATGGCAACATGTTCCCGTAAAGGTCAAGGGTGGGACCAACAAGCCCAGGGAACCCTGGATGTCAAGGGATATACAAGAATGGATTAGGGAAAAAAGGGATGCATTTGGCAGATACAAAGGACTAAAAACAGTGGAAGCCCTAGAGGAGTATAGAAAGTGCAGGGGAAGACTTAAAAAAGAAATTAGGAGAGCGAAGAGGGGGCATGAAAAAACACGAGCTGGCAAAATAAATCCAAAGGTGTTTTATAAGTATATTAAGGGCAAGAGGATAACCAGGGAAAGAGTAGGGCTCATTAGGGACCAAAGTGGCAATCTGTGTGTAGAGCCGAAAGTTGTGGGTGTGGTTTTAAACGAATATTTTGCATCTGTGTTCACTATGGAGAAGGACGATATAGGCATAGAAATCAGGCAGGGGGATTGTGATATACTTAAACAAATTAGTATTAAGAGGGAGGAGGTAATAGCTGTTTTAACGGGCTTAAAAGTGGATAAATCCCCCGGCCCTGACAGGATGTATCCTAGGCTGTTGTGCGAAGCAAGGGAGGAGATTGTCAGAACCTTTCTGGCCACAGGGGATGTGCCAGAGGACTGGAGAACAGCTAACGTAGTACCATTGTTCAAGAAGGGTAGTAGAGAATTACCAGGGAATTACAGGCCAGTGAGCCTAACATCAGTGGTAAGGAAACTATTGGAAAAAATTCTGAGGGACAGAATTAGTCTCCACTTGGAGAGGCATGGATTAATCAGGGATAGTCAGCATGGCTTTTTCAAGGGGAGATCATGTCTGACCAATTTGATTGAATTTTTCGAGGGGGTGACTAGGTGTGTAGATGAGGGTAGTGCAGTTGATGTAGTCTACATGGACTTCAGTAAGGCTTTTGACAAAGTCCCACATGGAAGACTGGTCAAGAAGGTAAGAGCCCATGGAATCCATGCCAATTTGGCACATTGGATCCAAAATTGGCTTAGTGGCAGGAGGCAGAGGGTGATGGTTGAAGGTTGTTTTTGTGACTGGAAGCCTGTGTCCAGTGATGTACCGCAGGGATCGGCGCTGGGTCCTTTGCTGTTTGTAGTGTACATTAATGATTTAAATATGAATCTAGGAGGTATGATCAGTAAGTTCGCAGATGACACAAAAATTGGTGGGGTGGTAAATAGCGAGGAGGGAAGCCTTAGGCTACAGGACAATATAGACGGGCAGAACAGTGGCAAATGAAATTTAACCCTGAAAAGTGTGAGGTGATGCATTTTGGGAGGACTAACAAGGCAAGGGAAAACACAATGATTGGTAGGACCCTAGGAAGGACAGAGGATCAGAGGGACCTTGGTGTGCATGTACATAGATCCCTGAAGGCAACAGCACAGGTAGATAAGGTGGTTAAAAAGACATATGGGATACATATCATCCAAACTCAATACCCTGTCCCTGCTTTCTCCACATATTCTTGATCCCTCTAGCCTTAAGAAATATATCTAACTCCTTCTTGAATATATTTAATGAATTGACCTCAACTGCCTTTTGTGGTAGAGAATTCCACAGGTTCACCACTCTCTGGGCGAAAAAATTCCTCCTCATCTCTGTCCTAAATGGCTTACCCCTTATCCTTAGACTGTGACCCCTGGTTCTGGACTCCCCCGCCATTGGGAACATCCTTCCTGCATCTAGTCTGTCTAATCCTGTTAGAATTTTACAAGTTTCAATGAGATCCCCTCTCATTCTTCTAAACTCCAGCGAGTATAAGCCCAATCGACCCAATCTCCCCTCATACGTCATTCCTGCCATCCTAGGTATCAGTCTGGTGAATCTTCGCTGCACTCCCTCCATGGCAAGAACATCCTTCCTCAGATAAGGCGACCAAAACTGCACACAATACTCAAGGTGTGGTCTAACCTAGGCCCTGTACAACTGCAGCAAGACATCCTTGCTCCTGTACTCGAACCCTCTCGCTATGAAGGCCAACATACAATTTGCCTTCTTAACCGCCTGCTGCACCTGCATGCTTACCTTCAGCGACTGGTGCACAAGGACACCCAGGTCTTGTTGCACTTCCCCTTCTCCCAATCTATTGCCATTCAGATAATAATCTGCCTTCCTGTTTTTGCCACCAAAGTGGATAACCTCACATTTATCCACATTATATTGCATCTGCCATACATCTGCCCAATCACCCAACTTGTTCAAATCATACTGGAGTTTCTTGGCATCCTCCTCACAGCACACACGCCCACCCAGCTTTGTGTCATCTGCAAACTTGGAGATATTTCATCTAGTTCCCTCGTCTAGATCATTAATATATATTGTGAATAGCTGGGGTCCTACTCGGAAAAAGACCCGTTTATTGCAACTCTTTGCTTCGTGTCTGCCAACCAGTTCTCTATCCAAGTCGGTACCTTGCCCCCAATCCCATGTGTCTTAACTTTACACGCTAATCTCTTATGCAGGACCTTATCGAAAGCCTTCTTAAAGTCCAAATACACCACATCCACTGGTTCTCCCTTATCTATTTTACCAGTTACATCCTCAAAAAATTCCAATAGATTAGTCAAGCATGATTTACCTTTTGTAAATCCATGTTGACTTTGTCCGATCCTGTCACTGTTTTCCAAGTGCTCTGCTATTACATCTTTTATAAGGGACTCTAGCATTTTCCCCACTATGGATGTCAGGCTTACCGGTCTATAATTCCCCGTTTTCTCTCTACCACCTTTTTTGAATAGTGGGGTAACATTAGCTACCCTCCAATCTATGGGAACTGTTCCAGAGTCTATAGAATTTTGGAAGATGACCAGCAATGCATCTACTATTTCTAGGGCCACTTCCTTAAGTACCCTAGGATGTAGATTATCAGGCCCTGACGATTTATCTGCCTTCAGTCCCATCAATATCCCTAACACCATTTCCCTACAAATACTGATTTCATTCAGTTCCTCCCTCTCATTAGACCCTATGTTCCCCAACATCTCTGGGAGGTTATTTGTGTCCTCCTTTGTGAAGACAGAACCAAAGTATGTATTTAATTGGTCTTCCATTTCTTTGTTCCCCATTATAAATTCCCCTGATTCTGACTGCAAGGGACCTACGCTTGACTTCACCAATATTTTTCTCTTCACATATCCATAGAAGCTTTTACAGTCAGTTTTGATGTTCCCTGCAAGCTTACTCTCATAATCTATTTTCCCCCTCTTAATTAATCCCTTTTTCCTCCTTTGCTGAATCCTAAACTGCTCCCAATCCTCAGGTTTGTTGCTTTTTCTGGCCAATTTATATGTGCTCTCCTTGGATCTTATGCTATCCCTAATTTCCCTTGTTAGCCACGGTTGAGTCACCTTTTTTGTTTTATTTTTATGCCAAACAGTGATGAATAAATTCTGTCGTTCATCCATGCAATCTTTAAATGTTTGCCGTTGCCTATCCACCGTCAACCCTTTAAGTAACATTCCCCAATCCATCCTAGCCAACTCGCACCTCATACCATCGTAGTTTCCTATATTTAAATTCAGGATCCTAGTCTCTGAGTCAAATACTTCACTCTCCATCTTAATGAAAAATTCTATCATATTATGATCGCTCTGCCCCAAGGGGCCTCGCACAACAAGATTGCTAATTAATCCTTTCTCATTACATAATACCCAGTCTAAGATGGCCTGATCTCTATTTTGTTCCTCGACATATTGGTCCAGGAAACCATCCCGTATACACTCCAGGAATTCCTCCTCCACAGTATTGTTACTAATTTGGTTAGCCCAATCTATATGTAGATTAAAGTCATTAGCCGAGGCATAGAATATAAGAGCAGGGAGCTTATGATGGAGCTGTACAAAACGCCAGTTAGGCCACAGCTGGAATATTATGTGCAGTTCTGGTCGCCACGCTATAGGAGGGATGTGATTGCATTGGAGATTGTGCAGAGGGGATTCACCAGGATGTTACCTGGGCTGGAGCGCTTCAGCTATGAAGAGAGACTGGACAGGCTGGGGTTGTTTTCCTTAGAGCAGAGAAGACTGAGGGGGGACCTGATTGAGGTGTACAAAATTATGAGGGGCATAGATAGGGTAGATACAAAGGAACTTTTCCCCTTAGTAGAGGGGTCAATAACCAGGGGGCATATGTAAACCCCCCCGAACCACCGATTATATCCCAGCCTGTAACTCACTCCCGGTTATCTGTTATTCTATATATAAACCCCCCGAACCCCTCGATTAGATTCCAGCCTGTAACTCACTCCTGGGTATCTGTTATTCTATATTTAAATCACCCGAACCCCTCGATTAGACTCCAGCCTGTAACTCACTCCTGGGTATCCGTTATTCTGTATGTAAACCCCCCCGACCCCCCGATTATATCCCAGACTGTAACTCACTCCCGGTTATCTGTTATTCTATATATAAACCCCCCTGAACCCCTCGATTAGATTCCAGCCTGTAACTCACGCCTGGGTATCTGTTATTCTATATATAAACTCCCGAACCCCTTGATTAGATTCCAGCCTGTAACTCACTCCCGGGTATCTGTTATTCTATATATAAATCACCAGAACCCCTCGATTAGATTCCAGTCTGTAACTCACTCCCGGGTGTCCGTTATTCTATATATAAACCCCCCGAACCCCTCGATTAGATTCCAGCCTGTAACTCACTCACGGGTATCTGTTATTCTATATATAAACCCCCGAACCCCTCGATTAGATTCCAGCCTGTAACTCACTCCCGGGTGCCTGTTATTCTATATATAAACCCTCGAACCCCTCGATTAGATTCCAGCCTGTAACTCACTCCCGGGTATCTGTTATTCTATATATAAATCACCAGAACCCCTCGATTAGATTCCAGTCCGTAACTCACTCCTGGGTATCTGTTATTCTATATATAAATCACCCGAACCCCTCGATTAGATTCCAGCCTGTAACTCATGATGCGCTATCAATTACTCATAAAAGACTGAGAGTTAGAAGAGTAACTAAAGGCTTTTATTAACAACAGAATGGAGGTCTGCCTCGAGTGGTCGACCGGTCCAGGATACAAGGGCTGGGGAGCAGTCACCTTTATACTAGGACCTGTGGGAGGAGTCAGCCGAGGCATGTCCAGGCATGTACACAGTGGAATACAAACAGGTCAAACAGGAATACAAACAGTGGTTTACCACAACTCACTCCTGGGTATCCGTTATTCTGTATTTAAACCCCCCCGACCCCCCGATTATATCCCAGACTGTAACTCACTCCCGGTTATCTGTTATTCTATAGATAAACCCCCCTGAACCCCTCGATTAGATTCCAGCCTGTAACTCACGCCTGGGTATCTGTTATTCTATATATAAACCCCCGAACCACTTGATTAGATTCCAGCCTGTAACTCACTCCCGGGTATCTGTTATTCTATATATAAATCACCAGAACCCCTCGATTAGATTCCAGTCTGTAACTCACTCCCGGGTATCCGTTATTCTATATATAAACCCCCCGAACCCCTCGATTAGATTCCAGTCTGTAACTCACTCCCGGGTATCGGTTATTCTATATATAAACCCCCCCGAACCCCTCGATTAGATTCCAGCCTGTAACTCACTCCCGGGTATCTGTTATTCTATATATAAACCCCCCGAACCCCTCGATTAGATTCCAGCCTGTAACTCACTCCTGGGTATCTGTTATTCGATATATAAACCCCCTGAACCCCTCGATTAGATTCCAGCCTGTAACTTACTCCCGGGTATCTGTTATTCTATATATAAACCCCCCCGAACCCCTCGATTAGATTCCAGCCTGTAAATCACTCCCGGGTATCTGTTATTCTATATATAAACCCCCCGAACCCCTCGATTAGATTCCAGCCTGTAACTTACACCTGGGTATCTGTTATTCTATATATAAATCACCAGAAGCCCTCGATTAGATTCCAGTCTGTAACTCACTCCTGGGTATCCGTTATTCTATAAATAATCCCCCCGAACCCCTCGATTAGATTCCAGCCTGTAACTCACTCCTGGGTATCTGTTATTCTATATATAAACCCTCGAACCCCTCGATTAGATTCCAGCCTGTAACTCACTCCCGGGTATCTGTTATTCTATAGATAAACCCCCGAACCGCTCGATTAGATTCCAGCCTGTAACTCACTCCCGGGTATCTGTTATTCTAAATATAAACCCCCCGAACCCCTCGATTAGATTCCAGTCTGTAACTCACTCCCGGGTATCTGTTATTCTATATATAAATCACCAGAACCCCTCGATTAGATTCCAGTCTGTAACTCACTCCTGGGTATCTGTTATTCTATATATAAATCACCCGAACCCCTCGATTAGATTCCAGCCTGTAACTCACTCCTGGGTATCCGTTATTCTGTATGTAAACCCCCCCGAACCCCCGATTATATCCCAGACTGTAACTCACTCCCGGTTATCTGTTATTCTATATATAAACCCCCCTGAACCCCTCGATTAGATTCCAGCCTGTAACACACTCCCGGGTATCTGTTATTCTATATATAAATCACCAGAACCCCTCGATTAGATTCCAGTCTGTAACTCACTCCTGGGTATCTGTTATTCGATATATAAACCCCTCGAACCCCTCGATTAGATTCCAGCCTGGAACTCACTCCTGGGTATTTGTTATTCTATATATAAACCCCCCGAACCCCTCGATTAGATTCCAGCCTGTAACTTACTCCCGGGTATCTGTTATTCTATATATAAACCCCCCGAACCCCTCGATTAGATTCCAGTCTGTAACTCACTCCCGGGTATCCGTTATTCTATATATAAACCCCCCGAACCCCTCGATTAGATTCCAGCCTGTAACTCACTCCCGGGTATCTGTTATTCTATATATAAACCCCCCGAACCCCTCGATTAGATTCCAGCCTGTAACTCACTCCCGGGTATCTGTTATTCTATATATAAACCCCCCGAACC
Organism: Somniosus microcephalus; assembly: GCF_052327205.1. NCBI lineage: Eukaryota > Metazoa > Chordata > Chondrichthyes > Squaliformes > Somniosidae > Somniosus > Somniosus microcephalus. Next base: position 11,836,501 of record NC_140998.1, read on the forward strand.
GCTTGATTAGATTCCAGCCTGTAACTCACTCCTGGGTATCTGTTATTCTATATATAAACCCCCCGAACCCCTCGATTAGATTCCAGTCTGTAACTCACTCCCGGGTATCTGTTATTCTATATATAAATCCCCCGAACCCCTCGATTAGATTCCAGCCTGTCACTCACTCACGGGTATCTGTTATTCTATATATAAATCACCAGAACCCCTCGATTAGATTCCAGCCTGTAACTCACTCCTGGGTATCTGTTATTCTATATATAAACCCTCGAACCCCTCGATTAGATTCCAGCCTGTAACTCACTCCCGGGTATCTGTTATTCTATATATAAATCACCAGAACCCCTCGATTAGATTCCAGTCTGTTACTCACTCCTGGGTATCTGCTATTCTATATATAAATCACCCGAACCCCTCGATTAGATTCCAGCCTGTAACTCACTCCTGGGTATCCGTTATTCTGTATGTAAACCCCCCCGAACCCCCGATTATATCCCAGACTGTAACTCACTCCCGGTTATCTGTTATTCTATATATAAACTCCCCTGAACCCCTCGATTAGATTCCAGCCTGTAACTCACGCCTGGGTATCTGTTATTCTATATATAAACCCCCAAACCCCTTGATTAGATTCCAGCCTCTAACTCACTCCTGGGTATCTGTTATTCGATACAAAACCCCTCGAACCCCTCGATTAGATTCCAGCCTGTAACTCACTCCCGGGTATCTGTTATTCGATATATAAACCCCTCGAACCCCTCGATTAGATTCCAGCCTGTAACTCACTCCTGGGTATCTGTTATTCGATATATAAACCCCTCGAACCCCTCGATTAGATTCCAGCCTGTAACTCACTCCTGGGTATCTGTTATTCTATATATAAACCCCCCGAACCCCTCGATTAGATTCCAGCCTGTAACTTACTCCCGGGTATCTGTTATTCTATATATAAACCCCCCCGAACCCCTCGATTAGATTCCAGCCTGTAACTCACTCCCGGGTATCTGTTATTCTATATATAAACCCCCCGAACCCCTCGATTAGATTCCAGCCTGTAACTCACTCCCGGGTATCTGTTATTCTATATATAAACCCCCCGAACCCCTCGATTAGATTCAAGCCTGTAACTCACTCCTGGGTATCTGTTATTCTATATATAAACCCCCCGAACCCCTCGATTAGATTCCAGCCTGTAACTTACTCCCGGGTATCTGTTATTCTATATATAAACCCCCCCGAACACCTCGATTAGATTCCAGCCTGTAACTCACTCCCGGGTATCTGTTATTCTATATATAAACCCCCTGAACCCCTCGATTAGATTCCAGCCTGTAACTCACTCCCGGGTATCTGTTATTCTATAAAAAATCACCAGAAGCCCTCGATTAGATTCCAGTCTGTAACTCACTCCTGGGTATCCGTTATTCTATATATAAATCCCCCGAACCCCTCGATTAGATTCCAGCCTGTAACTCACTCCTGGGTATCTGTTATTCTATATATAAACCCCCCGAACCCCCCGATTAGATTCCAGCCTGTCACTCACTCCCGGGTATCTGTTATTCTATAAAAAATCACCAGAAGCCCTCGATTAGATTCCAGTCTGTAACTCACTCCTGGGTATCCGTTATTCTATATATAAATCCCCCGAACCCCTCGATTAGATTCCAGTCTGTAACTCACTCCTGGGTATCTGTTATTCTATATATAAACCCTTGAACCCCTCGATTAGATTCCAGCCTGTAACTCACTCCCGGGTATCTGTTATTCTATATATAAATCACCCGAACCCCTCGATTAGATTCCAGCCTGTAACTCACTCCCGGGTATCTGCTATTCTATATATAAATCACCCGAACCCCTCGATTAGATTCCAGCCTGTAACTCACTCCTGGGTATCTGTTATTCTATATATAAACCCCGCTGAACCCCTCGATTAGATTCCAGCCTGTAACTCACGCCTGGGTATCTGTTATTCTATATATAAACCCCCAAACCCCTTGATTAGATTCCAGCCTGTAACTCACTCCCGGGTATCTGTTATTCTATATATAAACCCCTGCACCCCTCGATTAGATTCCAGCCTGTAACTCACGCCTGGGTATCTGTTATTCTATATATAAACCCCCGAACCCCTTGATTAGATTCCAGCCTGTAACTCACTCCCGGGTATCTGTTATTCTATATATAAATCACCAGAACCCCTCGATTAGATTCCAGTCTGTAACTCACTCCCGGGTATCCGTTATTCTATATATAAACCCCCCGAACCCCTCGATTAGATTCCAGCCTGTAACTCACTCCTGGGTATCTGGTATTCTATATATAAACCCCCCGAACCCCTCGATTAGATTCCAGCCTGTAACTCACTCCCGGGTATCTGTTATTCTATATATAAACCCCCCCGAACCCCTCGATTAGATTCCAGTCTGTAACTCACTCCCGGGTATCCGTTATTCTATATATAAACCCCCCGAACCCCTCGATTAGATTCCAGTCTGTAACTCACTCCCGGGTATCGGTTATTCTATATATAAACCCCCCCCGAACCCCTCGATTAGATTCCAGCCTGTAACTCACTCCCGGGTCTCTGTTATTCTATATATAAACCCCCCGAACCCCTCGATTAGATTCCAGCCTGTAACTCACTCCTGGGTATCTGTTATTCTATATATAAACCCCCCCGAACCCCTCGATTAGATTCCAGCCTGTAAATCACTCCCGGGTATCTGTTATTCTATATATAAACCCCCCGAACCCCTCGATTAGATTCCAGCCTGTAACTTACTCCTGGGTATCTGTTATTCTATATATAAATCACCAGAAGCCCTCGATTAGATTCCAGTCTGTAACTCACTCCTGGGTATCTGTTATTCTATATATAAACCCCCCGAACCCCTCGATTAGATTCCAGCCTGTAACTCACTCCTGGGTATCTGTTATTCTATATATAAATCCCCCGAACCCCTCGATTAGATTCCAGCCTGTCACTCACTCACGGGTATCTGTTATTCTATATATAAATCACCAGAACCCCTCGATTAGATTCCAGCCTGTAGCTCACTCCTGGGTATCTGTTATTCTATATATAAACCCTCGAACCCCTCGATTAGATTCCAGCCTGTAACTCACTCCCGGGTATCTGTTATTCTATATATAAATCACCAGAACCCCTCGATTAGATTCCAGTCTGTAACTCACTCCCGGGTATCTGTTATTCTTTATATAAACCCCCCGAACCCCTCGATTAGATTCCAGCCTGTAACTCACTCCTGGGTATCCGTTATTCTGTATGTAAACCCCCCCGAACCCCCGATTATATCCCAGACTGTAACTCACTCCCGGTTATCTGTTATTCTATATATAAACCCCCCTGAACCCCTCGATTAGATTCCAGCCTGTAACTCACTCCCGGGTATTTGTTATTCTATATATAAACCCCCGAACCCCTCAATTAGATTCCAGCCTGTAACTCACTCCCGGGTATCTGTTATTCTATATATAAACCCCCCGAACCCCTCGATTAGATTCCAGTCTGTAACTCACTCCCGGGTATCCGTTATTCTATATATAAACCCCCCGAACCCCTCGATTAGATTCCAGCCTGTAACTTACTCCCGGGTATCTGTTATTCTATATATAAACCCCCCGAACACCTCGATTAGATTCCAGCCTGTAACTTACTCCCGGGTATCTGTTATTCTATATATAAACCCCCCCGAACCCCTCGATTAGATTCCAGCCTGTAACTCACTCCCGGGTATCTGTTATTCTATATATAAACCCCCCGAACCCCTCGATTAGATTCCAGCCTGTAACTCACTCCCGGGTATCTGTTATTCTATATATAAATCACCAGAAGCCCTCGATTAGATTCCAGCCTGTAACTCACTCCTGGGTATCTGTTATTCTATATATAAATCCCCCGAACCCCTCGGTTAGATTCCAGCCTGTCACTCACTCACGGGTATCTCTTATTCTATATATAAATCACCAGAACCCCTCGATTAGATTCCAGCCTGTAACTCACTCCTGGGTATCTGTTATTCTATATATAAACCCTCGAACCCCTCGATTAGATTCCAGCCTGTAACTCACTCCCGGGTATCTGTTATTCTATATATAAACCCCCCGAACCCCTCGATTAGATTCCAGCCTGTAACTCACTCCTGGGTATCTGTTATTCTATATATAAATCACCAGAACCCCTCGATTAGATTCCAGTCTGTTACTCACTCCTGGGTATCTGCTATTCTATATATAAATCACCCGAACCCCTCGATTAGATTCCAGCCTGTAACTCACTCCTGGGTATCCGTTATTCTAAAAAAAAATCCCCCGAACCCCTCGATTAGATTCCAGCCTGTAACTCACTCCTGGGTATCTGTTATTCTATATATAAACCCCCCGAACCCCTCGATTAGATTCCAGCCTGTCACTCACTCACAGGTATCTGTTATTCGATATATAAATCACCAGAACCCCTCGATTAGATTCCAGCCTGTAACTCACTCCTGGGTATCTGTTATTCTATATATAAACCCTCCGAACCCCTCGATTAGAGTCCAGCCTGTAACTCACTCCCGGGTATCTGTTATTCTATATATAAACCCCCCGAACCCCTCGATTAGATTCCAGCCTGTAACTCACTCCCGGGTATCTGTTATTCTATATATAAACCCCCGAAACCCTCGATTAGATTCCAGCCTGTAACTCACTCCCGGGTATCTGTTATTCTATATATAAACCCCCCCGAACCCTTCGATTAGATTCCAGCCTGTAACTCACTCCCGGGTATCTGTTATTCTATATATAAACCCCCCGAACCCCTCGATTAGATTCCAGCCTGTAACTCACTCCCGGGTATCTGTTATTCTATATATAAACCCCCCGAACCCCTCGATTAGATTCCAGCCTGTAACTCACTCCCGGGTATCTGTTATTCTATATATAAACCCCCCAAACCCCTCGAATAGATTCCAGCCTGTAACTCACTCCCGGGTATATGTTATTCTATATATAAACCCCCCGAACCCCTCGATTAGATTCCAGCCTGTAACTCACTCCCGGGTATCCGTTATTCTATATATAAACCCCCCTGAACCCCTCGATTAGATTCCAGCCTGTAACTCACTCCCGGGTATCTGTTATTCTATATATAAACCCCCCGAACCCCTCGATTAGATTCCAGCCTGGAACTCACTCCCGGGTATCTGTTATTCTACATATAAACCCCCCTGAACCCCTCGATTAGATTCCAGCCTGTAACTCACTCCCGGGTATCTGTTATTCTACATATAAACCCCCCTGAACCCCTCCATTAGATTCCAGCCTGTAACTCACTCCCGGGTATCTGTTATTCTATATATAAATCACCAGAACCCCTCGATTAGATTCCAGCCTGTAACTCACTCCCGGGTATCCGTTATTCTATATATAAACCCCCCTGAACCCCTCGATTAGATTCCAGCCTGTAACTCACTCCCAGGTATCTGTTATTGTATAGATAAACCCCCCGAACCCCTCGATTAGGTTCCAGCCTGTAACTCACTCCCGGGTGTCTGTTATTCTATATATAAACCCCCCGAACCCCTCGGTTAGGTTCCAGCCTGTAACTCACTCCCGCGTATCTGTTATTCTATATAAAAACACCCGAACACCTCGATTAGATTCCAGCCTGTAACTCACTCCCGGGTATCTGTTATTCTATATATAAACCCCCCGAACCCCTCGATTAGATTCCAGCCTGTAACTCACTCCCGGGTATCTGTTCTTCTATATATAAACCCCCCGAACCCCTCGATTAGATTCCAGCCTGTAACTCACTCCCGGGTATCTGTGATTCTATATATAAACCACCCGAACCCCTTGATTAAGTTCTTTCTTCTGAGGCCTGCATCAGTAATCAGAGTATGTTTGGTGTTTTCACCTCTGCCAACCTTTAACCCCCAGCGCCATTTGTTTGTGAAGCAGCCCGAGTCTGTCCTTGCGCTCTCTCTAAATTGTCACACTGCTGGTCCAACATCCAGTACTGGATGAGCAGAAAACGGCCCAGAACTTCGGGTCTCCCCGGGTGAGTCCGCACGGGGCACTCACCCGCAGGCCCAATGGAAGTGCCGGTTTCCTGCATGCACTGCGCATGCGCGGGAAACCGGCACTTCCGTTCCCCTGAAAGAAGGGGTTCAGAGGTCGATCGCGTGCACAGGAGAGGCTGCGTCGAACTTAGGTTTTTTTTGCAGTTTTTCCCGGGAGTGTTAGACATGTAAAAAGCAGTCGCAAGGCTTGCTTTTTACAAGGTAAGTGGTGAATTAATTAAAATGAAACATTTTTTCCACAGGTTTATTATTTTTAAATACTTTAAAGAAAGGTAAGTTTATTTTTAGCCCCGTTAGAAAATAAAATTATTTTTCTCAAAAATTTAAATTATTGTTTAAAATAGTTATTTCATGTAATTTATAGTTTATTTAAAAAATGTGATTTAAAAAAAATTTATTTGAAGATTTAGTGATGTTTTGGGGCTTATAGTATTTATAAGTTTGACAGCCCTTCCTGTCAAACTTATGAATGAAGCATTCCCTGCTACCATTGGCTCTCCATGGCCCACGTGATCCCAGGGGACGCATCGAATTAACTGCGCCCCTGGGATACGCAAGCACTGCGCGCCGGCAGTTGGAGAAGGCCCAGGATTGGAATTCCACGGGGGCCCACAGCTCAACGGCCGGCGCGCAAGGTAAGTGCAGGTTGGGGGCTTGCACCCGCGGGAAGCCTCGGACCCGAATTTCTGGGCCATTAGCTCCAACTAAATATCGGGAAGGCTGAAGCCATTGTCTTCAGTCCCCAGCCACCGACTCCGTCCCTCTCCCTGGCAACTGTCTGAGGCTGAACCACACTGTTCGCAACCTTGGTGTCATATTTGACCCTGAGATGAGCTTCCGACCACATATCCATGGCATCACTAAGACCGCCTACTTCCACCTCCGTAACATCGCCCGTCTCCGCCCTTGCCTCAGCTCATCCGCTGCTGAAACCCTCATCCATGCCTTTGTTACCTCTAGACTCGACTATTCCAACGCACTCCTGGCTGGCCTCCCACATTCCACCCTACGTAAACTGGAGGTCATCCAAAACTCAGCTGCCCGTGTCCTAACTCGCACCAAGTCCCGTTCGCCCATCTCCCCCTGTGCTCGCTGACCTACATTGCCACCCGGTTAAGCAACACCTCGATTTTAAAATTCTCATCCTTGTTTTCAAATCCCTCCATGGCCTCGCCCCTTCCTATCTCTGCATCCTCCTCCAGCCCTACAACCCTCCAAGATATCTACGCTTCTCCAATTCTGGACTCTTAAGCATCCCTGATAGTAATCGCTCAACCTTTGGTGGCTGTGCCATCAGCTGCCTAGGCTCTAAGCTCTGGAATTCCCTCCCTAAACCTCTCCACCTCTCTACCTCTCTTTCCTCCTTTAATCAGTTGGTAGCACTCTCACCTCTGAGTCAGAAGGTTCCGGGTTCAAGTCCCATTCCAGAGATTTGAGCACAAAATACCAGGCTAATATTTCAGTACAGTGCTGAGGGGGTGCTGCACTGTCAGAGGTGCCGTTTTTCGGATGAGACATTAAACCGAGGCCCCGTCTACTCCCTCAGGTGGATGTAAAAGATCCCACAGCCACTATTTCGAAGAAGAGCAGGGGATTATCTCCAGTATCCGGGCCAATATTTATCCCTCAATCAACATCACTAAAAAAAACAGATGATCTGGTCATTATCACAGTGCTGTTTGTGGGAGCTTGCTGTGCGCAAATTGGCTGCCGTGTTTCCCACATTACAACAGTGACGACACTCCAAAAAGTACTTCATTGGCTGTATAGCAGTTTGGGACATCCTGAGCTCGTGAAAAGCGCTGTATAAATGCAACTTCTTTCTTTCTTTCTTAAGACGCTCCTTCAAACCTACCTTTGTCGAAGTTTTTGATCACCTGTCCTAATCTCTCCTTATGTGGCTCGGTGTCAAATTTTGTCTGATAACACTCCTGTGAAGTGTTTTAGTACGTTTTACTATGTTAAAGGCGCCATATAAATGCAAGTGTTGTTATTGTTGCCTGGTTCATGGATCAGCTGACTGAGTCTGACCCAGATGGTGAACTTGGTTCTAAGTTACATCGCCAAGAGCCAACTTGACCCCCAAAGAGGCTTTGCTTACGGATCCCTCCGAGGTGTACTTGATGTGCATATTAGGATGAGACAAAGTAATGGGGACCAGGTGATTCAGTAAGCCTTTGTACTTTTGGGAGCTGAATTCAATCGCAGTCAAAACGATGGGATGAAGATTGCCTTTGTCCACTGGCAGGTGAGGGCTTACATGAAGTGGGCTTCGGGTAGACTTAACGCAGGTCCTTTAGCCCGCCAGTGAGTGGCAGAAACCTGCCCATAAATTAGCAAGTTAGCCACTGTGGGAAATGGATCTATTGTACCCTGGCAGCCTGGGGTGCTGTCCTGAGCTGAGCAGTTGAAGTACTTTCTCCAGACTGTGTAGAAGATTTACTCTACATCTAAACTGTACCTGCCCTGGGAGTGTTTGATGGGACAGTGTAGAGGGAGCTTTACTCTGTATCTAACCCGTGCTGTACCTGCCCTGGGAGTGTTTGATGGGACAGTGTAGAGGGAGCTTTACTCTGTATCTAACCCGTGCTGTACCTGCCCTGGGAGTGTTTGATGGGGATAGTGTAAAGGGAGCTTTACTCTGTATCTAACCCGTGCTGGACCTGCCCTGGGAGTGTTTGATGGGACAGTGTAGAGGGAGCTTTACTCTGTATATAACCCGTGCTGTACCTGCCCTGGGAGTGTTTGATGGGACAGTGTAGAGGGAGCTTTACTCTGTATCTAACCTGGGCTGTACCTGCCCTGGGAGTGTTTGATGGGGATAGTGTAAAGGGAGGTTTACACTGTATCTAACCCGGGCTGTACCTGCCCTGGGAGTGTTTGATGGGGACAGTGTAGAGGGAGCTTTACTCTGTATCTAACCCGTGCTGTACCTGCCCTGGGAGTGTTTGACGGGACAGTGTAGAGGGAGCTTTACTCTGTATCTAACCCGGGCTGTACCTGCCCTGGGAGTGTTTGACGGGACAGTGTAGAGGGAGCTTTACTCTGTATCTAACCCGTGCTGTACCTGCCCTGGGAGTGTTTGATGGGACAGTGTAGAGGGAGCTTTACTCTGTATCTAACCCGTGCTGTACCTGCCCTGGGAGTGTTTGATGGGACAGTGTAGAGGGAGCTTTACTCTGTATCTAACCCGTGCTGTACCTGCCCTGGGAGTGTTTGATGGGACAGTGTAGAGGGAGCTTTACTCTGTATCTAACCCGTGCTGTACCTGTCCTGGGAGTGTTTGATGGGACAGTGTAGAGGGAGCTTTACTCTGTATCTAACCTGTGCTGTACCTGCCCTGGGAGTGTTTGATGGGACAGTGTAGAGGGAGCTTTACTCTGTATCTAACCTGTGCTGTACCTGCCCTGGGAGTGTTTGATGGGACAGTGTAGAGGGAGCTTTACTCTGTATATAACCCGTGCTGTACCTGCCCTGGGTGTGTTTGATGGGACAGTGTAGAGGGAGCTTTACTCTGTATCTAACCCCGTGCTGTACCTGCCCTGGGAGTGTTTGATGGGACAGTGTAGAGGGAGCTTTACTCTGTATCTAGCCCGTGCTGTACCTGCCCTGGGAGTGTTTGATGGGACAGTGTAGAGGGAGCTTTACTCTGGATCTAGCCCGTGCTGTACCTGCCCTGGGAGTGTTTGATGGGACAGTGTAGAGGGAGCTTTACTCTGTATCTAACCCGTGCTGTACCTGCCCTGGCAGTGTTTGATGGGACAGTGTAGAGGGAGCTTTACTCTGTATCTAGCCCGTGCTGTCCCTGCCCTGGGAGTGTTTGATGGGACAGTGTAGAGGGAGCTTTACTCTGTATCTAACCCCGTGCTGTACCTGTCCTGGGAGTGTTTGATGGGACAGTGTAGAGGGAGCTTTACTCTGTATCTAGCCCGTGCTGTACCTGCCCTGTGAGTGTTTGATGGGACAGTGTAGAGGGAGCTTTACTCTGTATCTAACCCGTGCTGTACCTGCCCTGGGAGTGTTTGATGGGACAGTGTAGAGGGAGCTTTACTCTGTATCTAACCTGTGCTGTACCTGCCCTGGGAGTGTTTGATGGGACAGTATAGAGGGAGCTTTACTCTGTATCTAACCCGTGCTGTACGTGCCCTGGGAGTGTTTGATGGGACAGTGTAGAGGGAGCTTTACTCTGTATCTAACCCGTGCTGTACCTGCCCTGGGAGTGTTTGATGGGACAGTGTAGAGGGAGCTTTACTCTGTATCTAACCCGTGCTGTACCTGCCCTGGGAGTGTTTGATGGGACAGTGTAGAGGGAGCTTTACTCTGTATCTAACCCGTGCTGTGCCTGCCCTGGGAGTGTTTGATGGGACAGTGTAGAGGGAGCTTTACTCTGTATCTAACCCGTGCTGTACCTGCCCTGGGAGTGTTTGATGGGACAGTGTAGAGGGAGCTTTACTCTGTATATAACCCGTGCTGTACCTGCCCTGGGAGTGTTTGATGGGACAGTGTAAAGGGAGCTTTACTCTGTATCTCTACCTCTCTCTCTCACTCTCTCTATCTATCTCTCTCTCACCCTCATTATTTATGTTGAACTGGGACTGCCCTGAAGATTAAAGCCTGCAGCTGCCCTCTCCGCTCTAACACAGCCTGTTAGTGACAAACCTTTCCATTGTGGAGCCTGCTCTTTTAATCTACTCTGAACAGCTTCCTGTCCAAAGCAAAGCTTTATATAAGAGCAGGAAATTAGTTTATACAACTGATTTACTTCTAAATAAACACTTTAGGTCAGAACAATATGTTATTGTAAAAGGTTTGCAATTCCAAAGGGTTTAAGTGAAATATTTCTGCAGCTGTTGGTGCTGATAAACCCACCCAGGACGAAGCGTGCAGTGTCACTGATAGCATTATAAAGCACAAATGTGTTTGATGGACTATGTATGTTGTTCTTATTTCATTTACTTTTGTTTCCCCTGCTAGGTGAATTATTTTCTCATCAAGGTGAGGGATGTCAGTGCTCTGTAATAAAATCTCATCCCGTCCACTGTCCCATCAAGCATAGGAACACGAGGAGGCCATTCAGCCCCTTGAGTCTGTTCTGCCATTCCATTAGATCATGGCTGATCTGTACCTCAACTCCATCGACCTGCCTTGGTTCCTTAACCCTTAATACCCTCACCCAACAAAAATCTATCATTCTCAGTTTCGACATTTTCAATTGCGCCCCAGCCCCAACAGCTTTTTGGGGGAGCGAGTTCCAAATTTCTGCCGCCCTTTGTGTGAAGAAGTGCTTCCCGACATCGCCCCCTCAACAGCCTGGCTCTAATTTTAAGGTTATGACCCCTTGTTCTGGACTCCCCCCACCAGCGGAAATAATTTCTCTCTATCTAACCCATCAAATGCTTTTCCCTCAACCACATCGGCCCTTCGTGGGATGTGGGCGTCGCTGGCAAGGCCAGCATTTATTGCCCATCCCTAGTTGCCCTTGAGAAGGTGGTGGTGAGCTGCCTTCTTGAACCGCTGCAGTCCGTGTGGAGAAGGGCTGCTAGGGAGGGAGTTGCAGGATTTTGACCTCCGACCTCCGACCTCCTCCGGTGAAGGAACAGTGATGTCATTCCAAGTCAGGATGGTGTGTGACTTGGAGGGGAACTTGGAGGTGGTGGTGTTCTCATGCACCTGCTGCCCTTGTCCCTCTAGGTGGTAGAGGTCGCAGGTTTGGGAGGTGCTGCCGAAGAAGCCTTGGCGAGTTGCTGCAGTGCATCTTGTAGATGGTCCACACTGCAGCCACGGTGCGCCGGTGGTGGAGGGAGTGAATGTTTAAGGTGGTGGATGGGGTGCCAATCAAGCGGGCTGCTTTGTCCTGGATGGTGACGAACTTCTTGAGTTTTGTTGGAGCGGCACTCATCCAGGCAAGTGGAGAGTATTGACTCCTAAATTGCGCCTTTCATGAGCTCAGTACGTTCCAAACCACTTCAGAGCAAATGGGAGGGAGTTAGTGATGAGGGATCACTGAGAGTGAGGAATTTCTTTACCCAGAGGGTTGTTGGAGGATGGAGTGCTTTGCCACAGGGAGTGGTTCAGCCAGAGACCACCGCAACTTGAAATGAAAATTGGATAAATGTTTAAAGCAGATGGAAGGATACGGGGAGAGAGTGGGGCAGAGGGATGAGTCGCGGATTGTGTCGGCCGTGGCTCAGTGGGTAGCACCCCAGCCTCTGAGTCAGAACCAAGGGAGTGCTACACTGTCAGAGGGGCAGTACTGAGGGAGTGCCGCACTGTCAGAGGGGCAGTACTGAGGGAGCGCTGCACTGTCAGAGGGGCAGTACTGAGGGAGTGCTGCACTGTCGGAGGGGCAGTACTGAGGGAGTGCTGCACTGTCGGAGGGGCAGTACTGAGGGAGCACTGCACTGTCGGAGGGGCAGTACTGAGGGAGTGCTGCACTGTCGGAGGGGCAGTACTGAGGGAGCGCAGCACTGTCGGAGGGGCAGTACGGAGGGAGCGCTGCACAGTCGGAGGGGCAGTACTGAGGGAGTGCTGCACTGTCGGAGGGGCAGTACTGAGGGGGTGCTGCACTGTCGGAGGGGCAGTACTGAGGGGGCACTACACTGTCGGAGGGTCAGTACTGAGGGAGCGCTGCAGTGTCGGAGGGGTAGTACTGAGGGAGCGCTGCCCTGTCAGAGGGGCAGTACTGAGGGAGCGCTGCCCTGTCAGAGGGGCAGTACTGAGGGAGCGCTGCACTGTCGGAGGGTCAGTACTGAGGGAGCGCTGCAGTGTCAGAGGGGTAGTACTGAGGGAGTGCTGCACTGTCGGATGAGCAGTACTGAGAGAGCGCTGCACTGTCGGAGGGTCAATACTGAGGGAGCGCTGCACTGTCGGATGAGCAGTACTGAGGGAGTGCTGCACTGTCGCAGGGGCAGTACTGAGGGAGCGCTACACTTACAGAGGGTCAGTACTGAGGGGGCGCTGCATTGTCGATGGGGCAGTACTGAGGGAGAGCTGCACTCTTGGAGGGGCAGTACTGAGGGGGCGCGACACTGTCGGAGGGTCAGTACTGAGGGAGCACTGCAGTGTCGGAGGGGTAGTACTGAGGGAGCGCTGCCCTGTCAGAGGGGCAGTACTGAGGGAGCGCTGCCCTGTCAGAGGGGCAGTACTGAGGGAGCGCTGCACTGTCGGAGGGTCAGTACTGAGGGAGCGCTGCAGTGTCGGAGGGGTAGTACTGAAGGAGTGCTGCAATGTCGGAGGGTCAATACTGAGGGAGCGCTGCACTGTCGCAGGGGCAGTACTGAGGGAGCGCTGCACTGTCGGAGGGGCAGTACTGAGGGAGTGCTGCACCGTCGGAGGGGCAGTACTGAAGGAGTGGTGTACTGTCGGAGAGGCAGTACTGAGGGAGCGCTGCACAGTCGGAGGGGCAGTACTGAGGGAGTGCTGCACTGTCTGAGGGGCAGTACTGAGGGAGTGCTGCACTGTCGGAGGGTCAACACTGAGGGAGCGCTGCACTGTCGCAGGGGCAGTACTGAGGGAGCGCTACACATACAGAGGGTCAGTACGGAGGGAGCGCTGCACTGTCGATGGGGCAGTACTGAGGGAGCGCTGCACTGTTCGAGGGGCAGTACTGAGGGGGTGCTACACTGTCGGAGGGGCAGTACTGAGGGAGCGCTGCACTGTCAGAGGTGCAGTACTGAGGGAGTGCTGCCCTGTCGGAGGGGCAGTACTGAGGGAGCGCTGCCCTGTCGGAGGGGCAGTACTGAGGGAGCGCTGCCCTGTCGGAGGGGCAGCACTGATGGAGCGCTGCCCTGTTGGAGGGGCAGTACGGAGGGAGCGCTGCACTGTCAGAGGGGCAGTACCGAGAGAGCGCCGCACTGTCAGAGAGGCAGTACTGAGGGAGTGCTGCACTGTCGGAGGGGCAGTACTGAGGGAGCGCTGCACTGTCGCAGGGGCAGTACTGATGGAGCGCTACACATACAGAGGGTCAGTACTGAGGGAGTGCTGCACTGTCGATGGGGCAGTACTGAGGGAGCGCTGCATTGTTGGAGGGGCAGTACTGAGGTGGCGCTACACTGTCGGAGGGTCAGTACTGAGGGAGTGCTGCACTGTCGGAGGGGCAGTACTGAGGGAGCGCTGCACTGTCAGAGGGGCAGTACTGAGGGGGCGCTGCACTGTCAGAGGGTCATTACTGAGGGAGCGCTGCACTGTCGGAGGGGCAGTACAAAGGGAGTGCTGCACTGTCGGAGGGGCAGTACTGAGGGAGAGCTGCACTGTCTGAGGGGCAGTACTGAGGGATCGCTGCACTGTCAGAGGGGCAGTACTGAGGGGGCGATACACTGTCGGAGGGTCAGTACTGAGGGAGTGCTGCACTGTCGGAGTGGCAGTACTGAGGGAGCGCTGCACTGTCTGAGGGGCAGTGCTGAGGGAGCACTGTACTGTCAGAGGTGCAGTACTGAGGGGGCGCTACACATACAGAGGGTCAGTACGGAGGGAGCGATGCACTGTCAATGGGGCAGTACTGAGGGAGCGCTGCACTGTTGGAGGGACAGTACTGAGGGAGCGTTACACTGTTGGAGGGGCAGTACTGAGGGAGTGCTGTACTGTCGGAGTGGCAGTACTGACGGAGTGCTGCACTGTTGGAGGGGCAGTACTGAGGGAGCGCTACACATACAGACGGTCAGTACGGAGGGAGCGCTGCACCGTCAGAGGGGCAGTACTGAGGGTGCGCTACACTGTCGGAGGGTCAGTACTGAGGGAGCGCTGCACTGTCGGAGTGGCAGTACTGAGGGAGCACTGCACTGTCTGAGGGGCAGTACTGAGGGAGCGCTGCACTGTCGGAGGGGCAGTGCTGAGGGAGCGCTGCACTGTCGGAGTGGCAGTACTGAGGGAGCACTGCACTGTCTGAGGGGCAGTACTGAGGGAGCGCTGCACTGTCGGAGGGGCAGTGCTGAGGGAGCGCTGCACTGTCAGAGGTGCAGTACTGAGGGGGCACTGCACTGTCAGAGGGGCAGTACTGAGGGGGCGTTACACTGTTGGAGGGACAGTACTGAGGGAGTGCTGTACTGTCGGAGCGGCAGTACTGAGGGAGCGCTGCACTGTCTGAGGGGCAGTACTGAGGGAGCGCTGCGCTGTCAGAGGGGCAGTACTGAGGGGGCGTTACACTGTTGGAATGGCAGTACTGAGGGAGTGCTGTACTGTCGGAGTGGCAGTACTGAGGGAGCGCTGCACAGTCGGAGTGGCAGTGCTGAGGGATCGCTGCACTGTCGGAGGGGCAGTACTGAGGGAGCGCTGCACTGTCAGAGGGGCAGTACTGAGGGGGCGCTACACTGTCGGAGGGTCAGTACTGAGGGAGTGCTGCACTGTCTGAGGGGCAGTACTGAGGGAGTGCTGCACTGTCGGAGGGTCAACACTGAGGGAGCGCTGCACTGTCGCAGGGGCAGTACTGAGGGAGCGCTACACATACAGAGGGTCAGTACGGAGGGAGCGCTGCACTGTCGATGGAGCAGTACTGAGGGAGCGCTGCACTGTTCGAGGGGCAGTATTGAGGGGGCGCTACACTGTCGAAGGGGCAGTACTGAGGGAGCGCTGCACTGTCAGAGGTGCAGTACTGAGGGAGTGCTGCCCTGTCGGAGGGGCAGTACTGAGGGAGCGCTGCCCTGTCGGAGGGGCAGTACTGAGGGAGCGCTGCCCTGTCAGAGGGGCAGCACTGATGGAGCGCTGCCCTGTTGGAGGGGCAGTACGGAGGGAGCGCTGCACTGTCAGAGGGGCAGTACTGAGGGAGTGCTGCACTGTCGGAGGGGCAGTACTGAGGGAGCGCTGCACTGTCGCAGGGGCAGTACTGATGGAGCGCTACACATACAGAGGGTCAGTACTGAGGGAGTGCTGCACTGTCGATGGGGCAGTACTGAGGGAGCGCTGCATTGTTGGAGGGGCAGTACTGAGGTGGCGCTACACTGTCGGAGGGTCAGTACTGAGGGAGTGCTGCACTGTCGGAGGGGCAGTACTGAGGGAGCGCTGCACTGTCAGAGGGGCAGTACTGAGGGGGCGCTACACTGTCGGAGGGTCAGTACTGAGGGAGCGCTGCACTGTCGGAGGGGCAGTACAAAGGGAGTGCTGCACTGTCGGAGGGGCAGTACCGAGGGAGAGCTGCACTGTCTGAGGGGCAGTACTGAGGGAGCGCTGCACTGTCATAGGGGCAGTACTGAGGGGGCGCTACACTGTCGGAGGGTCAGTACTGAGGGAGTGCTGCACTGTCGGAGTGGCAGTACTGAGGGAGCGCTGCACTGTCTGAGGGGCAGTGCTGAGGGAGCACTGTACTGTCAGAGGTGCAGTACTGAGGGGGCGCTACACATACAGAGGGTCAGTACGGAGGGAGCGATGCACTGTCAATGGGGCAGTACTGAGGGAGCGCTGCACTGTTGGAGGGACAGTACTGAGGGGTCGCTACAGTGTCAGAGGGGCAGTACTGAGGGGGCGCTACACTGTTGGAGGGTCAGTACTGAGGGAGCGCTGCATTGTCGGAGGGGCAGTACTAAGGGAGTGCTGCACTGTCGGAGGTGCAGTACTGAGGGGGCGTTACACTGTTGGAGGGGCAGTACTGAGGGAGTCCTGCACCGTCGGAGGGTCAGTACTGAGGGAGCGCTGCACTGTCTGAGGGGCAGTACTGAGGGAGGGCTGCACTGTCTGAGGGGCAGTGCTGAGGGAGCACGGCACTGTCAGAGGTGCAGTACTGAGGGAGCGCTGCACTGTCAGAGGGGCAGTACTGAGGGAGCGTTACACTGTTGGAGGGGCAGTACTGAGGGAGTGCTGTACTGTCGGAGTGGCAGTACTGACGGAGTGCTGCACTGTCGGAGGGGCAGTACTGAGGGAGCGCTACACATACAGACGGTCAGTACGGAGGGAGCGCTGCACTGTCAGAGGGGCAGTACTGAGGGTGCGCTACACTGTCGGAGGGTCAGTACTGAGGGAGCGCTGCACTGTCGGAGTGGCAGTACTGAGGGAGCACTGCACTGTCTGAGGGGCAGTACTGAGGGAGCGCTGCACTGTCGGAGGGGCAGTGCTGAGGGAGCGCTGCACTGTCAGAGGTGCAGTACTGAGGGGGCACTGCACTGTCAGAGGGGCAGTACTGAGGGGGCGTTACACTGTTGGAGGGACAGTACTGAGGGAGTGCTGTACTGTCGGAGCGGCAGTACTGAGGGAGCGCTGCACTGTCTGAGGGGCAGTACTGAGGGAGCGCTGCACTGTCAGAGGGGCAGTACTGAGGGAGCGCTGCACTGTCGGAGGGGCAGTACTGAGGGAGCGCTGCACTGTCGGAGGGGCAGTACTGAGGGAGCGCTGCACTGTCGGAGGGGCAGTACTGAGGGAGCGCTGCACTGTCGGAGGTGCAGTACTGAGGGAGCGCCGCACTGTCGGAGGGGCAGTACTGAGGGAGCGCTGCACCGTTGGAGGGGCAGTACTGAGGGAGCGCTGCACTGTTAGAGGGGCAGTACTGAGGGAGTGCTGTACTGTCGGAGTGGCAGTACTGAGGGAGCGCTGCACCGTCGGAGGGGCAGTTCGGAGGGAGCGCTGCACCGTCGGAGGGGCAGTACTGAGGGAGCGCTGCACCATTGGAGGGGCAGTACTGAGGGAGCGCTGCACTGTCGGAGGTGCCGTCCTTCGGATGAGACTTTAAACCGATGCCCCGTCTGTCCCCTCAGATGGATATAAAAGATCCCACGGCACTATTTCGAAGATTATGGGACTTATCCGCTTTGTCCTGGGCTAATCTTTATCCATGCACCAGCATCATTAAAAATAATCAGATTATCTGGTCATTATCACATTGCTGTTTGTGGGAGCTTGCTGTGCGCAAATTGGCTGCCGCGTTTCCTACATTACAACAGCGACTACACTTCAAAAAGTACTTCATTGGCTGTAAAGCACCTTAGGACATCCTGAGGTGGTTAAAGGCGCTGTAGAAATGCAGGTCCTTCTTTTCTCTTTTCTAGCACAGGCACATTAGTCGAGCAGCCTTCTGGGCTGTAAGCTGGGAGGGATCGATGTTTCCAGTAACTGAGCCAAGCTGACAGCGAGCTCACCTTTGAAAAATGAGTCTTTCTCGCCAAGATTCTGTCAATGTGTTATTGAATTTATGTCCTCCTTCCTGAAGGCCTCTCTGTAACATCTGTTCCAGCGGCTCTGATCACACACAGGTAGAATTGTCTCTCTGTTTACCATTGCAGTTTGTTCTGTGGCCACAGTGAGATAAGGTTATCGCTGGAGCTGTGTCCATCCCTCTCTGTTTGCCAACTTCACAAGCAAACTAATGCTGGTGTATTTACATTGGACATGGGGGCCGGGGAGGAGGTAGTACATGTAATCAACGGACCAGTGCTGAGGTTTCAGAAACTCTTGCACTTCCATCAGCAGCAAGCACTCATGGAGCTGGCATAGCATAAATCTAATCTAGTGCAGGGTAAAATCCCCCCAAAGCTGTCCCCATCAAACACTCCCAGGACAGGTACAGCACGCGTTAGATACAGAGTAAAGCTCCCTCTACACTGTCCCATCAAACACTCCCAGGGCAGGTACAGCACGGGCTAGATACAGAGTAAAGTTCCCTCTACACTGTCCCATCAAACACTCCCAGGGCAGGTACAGCATGGGTTAGATACAGAGTAAAGCTCCCTCTACACTGCCCCATCAAACACTCCCAGGACAGGTACAGCATGGGTTAGATACGGAGTAAAGCTCCCTCTACACTGTCCCATCAAACACTCCCAGGACAGGTACAGCATGGGTTAGATACAGAGTAAAGCTCCCTCTACACTGTCCCATCAAACACTCCCAGGGCAGGTACAGCATGGGTTAGATACAGAGTAAAGCTCCCTCTACACTGTCCCATCAAACACTCCCAGGGCAAGTACAGCATGGGTTAGATACAGAGTAAAGCTCCCCCTACACTGTCCCATCAAACGTCCCAGGACAGGTACATCATGGGTTAGATACAGAGTAAATCTCCCTCTACACTGTCCCATCAAACACTCCCAGGGCAGGTACAGCATGGATTAGATACAGATAAGGCTCCCTCTACACTGTCCCATCAAACACTCCCAGGGCAGGTACAGCACGGGTTAGATACAGAGTAAAGCTCCCTCTACACTGTCCCATCAAACACTCCCAGGGCAGGTACAGCAGTGGTTAGATACAGTGTAAAGCTCCCTCTACACTGCCCCATCAAGCACTCCCAGGGCAGGTACAGCACGGGTTAGATACAGAGTAAAGCTCCCTCTACACTGTCCCATCAAACACTCCCAGGGCAGGAACAGCATGGGTTAGATACAGAGTAAAAGTCAATCCACATTGTGTATTTTCTCATTCTTTGTGCCTTGAATTTCTTAATTCAGTTCCTCACTAATTCGGTGACAGCTGATTCACTGATATTCTTGAGCTCAACCTTGTCAGGTGTCTCACATGAGAAGATTGTGGATTTTAAGGCCCATGCAGGCATCAACACTAGAGAAAGCAAGTAGGACGCTCACAAGCAACCTGGAACTCCTGGAACGCTACTCCAGGCCTGGTCCCTCCGCACTAATCCAGAGAAGACAGTTGTGTCGTTCTACCATCTGAACAACAAGGTCGCCTGGAAAGAACTCAACGGCTCGAGAGGCCGAATGGCCTACTCCTGCTCCTATCTTCTATGTTTCATACTGCGGACGGTGACTTACCTATAAAGCCCACCCAAAATTCCTGGGCCTCACTCTGGAGAGGACTCTCACCTATCGGCCTTGATGTGCCTCAATAAATCCGAGACTCGATGTTAGCGAAACAAAACAAGGCTTTTATTGACTTAGAAGGTAACACACAGGAGAGAGGTATCTTCCATCCAGAGCTCTGCCGTACTGGATGTGCTGCAGGCTGGGCCAGCTTACATAGGGGCCAGGTATGGGCGGAGCCCTACACATAGTACAATACAATGGTGAGGAAACGGAACAGAGGTAAGGGAAATGAAACTGAAACCAACCACAGTCACAGGCAGTGATGAATGGAATATTTCATCACATTCACCCCTTCTATAGATTTAGTCTGTTCGGGGGTTTGATAGTCCTCTGCGACCGACGTGGCTGTTGTGGTGCCGCGGGTGTCGGCTGGGTGTCCCCGGTGGCCTCCTGGGTCTCTGCCGGGGGTGCCGCCAGGCTTGTTGAAGGGGTAGTTGGCGGGGGTGCCGTTGGTCGATGTTCTTCCGGGGGTGATGAAAGAGTAGTGGGTGGGTAAGAGTTGCTGTGATCGTTGTTGCTGCTATTGTCGTGGTTGTTGTCGTTACCAGCTGGGGCGACGTCTTTTATGGACACGGTGTCCTCCCTTCCGTCGGCGTGCCGGACATACGCGTATTGGGGGTTGGTGTGGAGTAGGTGCACTGGCTCCACGAGAGGGTCCGTCTTGTGACCCCTCACATGCCTTCGCACGAATACCGGACCTGGGGTGGAGAGCCATGACGGCATGGATACGCCTGAGGTGGATTTCCGGGGAAAGACAAACATTCGTTCATGAGGCGTGGCATTAGTGGCAGTACACAATAGCGACCGTATCGAATGGAGCACATCTGGGAGGACTTCCTGCCAGCGGGAGATAGGGAGGCCCTTGGTCCTTAGAGCTAGAGTGACTGCTTTCCATACTGTCCCGTTCTCTTGCTCCACTTGACCGTTACCCCGGGGGTTGTAGCTGGTGGTACGGCTCGTGGCGATCCCCCTGGGCAGCATGTACTGGCGTAGCTCTTCACTCATGAAGGACGCCCCCCTATCCGTATGGATGTAGCTCGGCATAGCGAACAGGCAGAACAGGCTGTTGAGGCATTTAATGACCGTGGCGCTGGTCATGTCTGGGCAGGGGAAGGCGAATGGGAACCGGGAGTATTCATCCACAATGTTCAGGAAGTAAACATTGCAGCCGACGGACAGGAGGGGGCCCTTGAAATCTAAGCTGAGCCGCTCAAAGGGCCGTGTAGCTTTGATTAAGTGGGCTCTATCTGGGCGGTAGAACCGAGGCTTGCACTCAGCGCAAGTGCGGCAGTTCCTGGTCAGAGACCGAACTTCCTCAATCGAGTAGGGTAAGTTGCGGGACTTTATGAAGTGGAACAGCCGCGTGACCCCTGGGTGGCAGAGGTCGTTGTGGAGGGTCTGTAGCCGATCCCCGGTGGCGCTGGCACACATCCCTCATGAGAGGGCGTCAGGGGATTCGTTAAGGGCCCCTGGCCGGTAAATGATGTCATACTCTAAGGTGGAGAGCTCGATCTGCCACCTAAGAATCTTATCATTTTTAATCTTCCCCCTCTGTTTATTATTGAACATAAACGCTACCGACCGCTGGTCGGTAAGTAGGGTGAAGCGTTTGCCGGCTAGGTAGTGGCGCCAGTGGCGCACTGCCTCCACGATGGCTTGGGCCTCCTTTTCCACGGAGGAGTGTCTGACCTCGGGCCCTTGGAGGGTCCTCGAGAAGAAAGCTACGGGCTGCCCCGCCTGGTTGAGGGTGGCCGCCAAGGCAAAGTCAGACGCATCACTTTCCACTTGAAATGGAGTGTTCTCGTCCACTGCCTGTAGCGTGGCCCGCTCAATATCCTGCTTAATGCTTTTGAAGGCGGCGTGGGCCTCAGCAGAGAGCGGAAAAGAGGATGCTTTCAAGAGGGGGCGGGCTTTGTCGGAGTAGTTGGGGACCCATTGGGAATAATAAGAAAATAACCCCAGGCACCTTTTCAGGGCTTTGGGAGTGTTGGGCAGGGGCAGCTCCCGTAGGGGGCGCAATCGGTCGGGGTCTGGTCCGATTTCCCCATTCTCCACCACGCTGCCTAGTATGCAGAGGCGCTTGGTGTTGAAAACGCACTTGTCCTCGTTGTAGGTGAGGTTGAGTTTTTGTGCGGTTTTCAGGAACCTCTCGAGGTTCGAGTCGTGATCCTGCTGGTTGTGACCGCAGATGTTGACGTTGTCGAGATAGGGGAAGGTTGCCTGCAAGTGGTGGTCGGTCCATCTCCCTCTGGAAGACCGAGACCCCATTCGTCACCCCAAAGGGGACTCTGAGGAATTGGTAGAGGCGTCCGTTCGCCTCGAAGGCGGTGTACGGGCGGTCCTCTGGTCTGATAGGGAGCTGGTGGTACGCTGACTTGAGGTCGATGGTGGAGAACACCCGGTATTGGGCGATTTGGTTCACCATTTCTGATATGCGGGGTAGCGGGTAGGCGTCTAGTTGGGTGTACCTGTTGATCGTTTGGCTATAGTCGATCACCATCCGTTTCTTCTCGCTACCCCTTACCACTACCACTTGGGCGCGCCACGGGCTGTTGCTGCATTCAATAATGCGCTCTTTCAGGAGCCTGTCTACCTCGGTCGCGATAAACCGCCTGTCCTCCCAGCTGTACCTCCTGCTTTTGGTCGCTATTGGCTGGCAGTTAGGGGTAAGGTTCGCGAATAGCGAAGGCGGCTTTACCTTCAGGGTAGCCAGACCGCACACTGTGAGGGGCGGCTGGGACCCACCGTACTTGAGCGTGATGCTTTGGTGGGTGCACTGGAAATCTAGGCCCAAGATCACGCTCGCACATAGATTCTTCATGATTAATACTTTAAAATTATCGTATACAGTTCCGTTAACGGACAATTGTACCGTGCAGTAACCCATGATGGTCGATGTCTGGGTTTTAGCAGCCATAGAGATGGTACCCCGAGTAGCGACCACCTTTAGGGAGAGTTGTTGTGCCAGTTCAGGGTGGATAAAACTCTCCGTGCTGCCACTGTCAATTAAACATTTAACCCCGCATCTGTTTACCTCGATGTCCACCATTGATTTGGATAGCGGGTACGGCCTGGTCTGGTCCACTGTGACCGATGACACTGTAGGGCCCTGATCGAGACAAGATGGCGTCCATGCTGTCTGCTCATAAGATGGCGGACCCCACGAGGTCGGGCAAGATGGCGTCCAAGATGGCCGCTCCCACGGCGCACACGTGGCGGTGGCGGGGTTCCCTCTGCACACCTTCCCGAAGTGCCCCTTCTTACCGCACTTAAAGCAGGTGGTGCCTTTCGCCGGGCACAGGTTTCTGGTGTGCTTTGGCTGCCCGCAGAAGTAGCAGTTGGGTCCCCGACACGTCGCGGCTGTCATAGGGCTTCTGGGGGGAGAGCGGGGCCCCGACGGTGTCGGGCTGCCGGGAGGAGAAGATGCCTTCCAAGATGGCGGCGCCCTTGGTGCGCACGTGGCGGCGTGGACGGCGCGGGCTGAAGAGTAGGCGTCCGAGTTTCTCTGGGCCACATCCAGGGATCGCGCTGTGTCCGCAGCCTGTTTCAGGTCCAATCCCGTTTTTTCCAGCAGTCTCTGCCGGATGTAAGTGGAGCTGAGGCCTGTGATAAAGGCATCGCGAATAAGCTCGTCAGTGTACACTGCGGCTTTTACATCTTGGCACTTGCAGTCTTTGCCAAGCGTTTTCAGGGTGCCTAGGAACTCCTCCACCGATTCCCCAGGTCGCTGTGCGCGAGTAGCGAGCAGATGCCTAGCATACACCTCATTCGTAGGCTGCTGGTAATGCGCCTTTAAGATGTCGCAGGCGGCCGGGTACGTGTCGGCATCTTGGATGAGGGGTTAAACCCGGTGGCTTACCCAATTCCGCAGAATTCCGAGTTTCATACTCGCAGCGTCCGTAGCGCCTTTGACGGCTGCGGAATTGTCCAGGAAGAATTCCATACACATAAACCAGTGTCCGAAGCGTGCCGATGCGTCCGAAGCATGCTGGTCCAAATCCAAACGTTCGGGTTTCAAGAGTTGATCCATTGTGTTGAAAATTAAGTCAATAAAATTGATGTGCCTCAATAAATCCGAGACTCGATGTTAGCGAAACAAAACAAGGCTTTTATTGACTTAGAAGGTAACACACAGGAGAGAGGTATCTTCCATCCAGAGCTCTGCCATACTGGATGTGCTGCAGGCTGGGCCAGCTTACATAGGGGCCAGGTATGGGCGGAGCCCTACACATAGTACAATACAATGGGCCAGGTATGGGCGGAGCCCCACACACATAGTACAATACAATGGTGAGGAAACGGAACAGAGGTAAGGGAAATGAAACTGAAACCAACCACAGTCACAGGCAGTGATGAATGGAATATTTCATCACAGGCCTCATCTCACCAACACCCGCCAAAAAGTAAAAACCAGGGTGAACCTGGTCCGGAATCTCGCTGGAACATCACGGGGGTGCACAGCCAGGACACTTCGCACCGTATCAGTGGCCCGAGTCTACTCTGCTGCAGAATACCGCTCTGCCTCATGGTCCTGGATGTGCAGCTGAATGCTGCCATGAGGATGGTGTCGGGGACGCTCGAGCCCACTCCAACTGAGTGCCACATTCCTCGCCTGCCATTCGCCATGACGCAACCGTGCTCCATGAGATGGAAAAAATCACTGTTAAGTCTGTGTGTTATAGTGAGAATTACTACACAGACCACAAGAGTAAATTCAACAGGTCTTTACTGGTTGGAGGTCGGACTATACTGAATACAATATTATTACACTGTGCTTATATACCGGTGTGGTCACCACCGGTATTACGTATACAGCAGCCAAAGAAAGTAGTACCTTTCTTAAGGTGGACCAGGATTAAGTTCTCTTAAGGTGGAACAGGTTACATACACCACAATCCTCCCTTTTTAGCTTAACAGTCATATCCCCAAATAAACATAACATATATACATATACTAGCTGGGGGTGCCCGGCGGTGCCGAGGCTTTTTCGAGGGCATGTTGTTGTTGGAAGAGAGAGAGCAAGAGCCGTGGGGGAAGAGAGAGCGAGAGCCGTGGGGGAAGAGAGAGAGAGAGCCATGGGGGAAGAGAGAGAGAGAGAGCCGTGGGGGAAGAGAGAGAGAGAGAGCCGGGGGGGAAGAGAGAGAGAGAGAGCCGGGGGGAAGAGAGA
The DNA here is from genome assembly GCF_052327205.1 of Somniosus microcephalus. NCBI lineage: Eukaryota > Metazoa > Chordata > Chondrichthyes > Squaliformes > Somniosidae > Somniosus > Somniosus microcephalus. The sequence goes on from NC_140998.1 coordinate 11,861,499, forward strand.
GAGCCGGGGGGGAAGAGAGAGAGAGAGAGCCGGGGGGAAGAGAGAGAGACTGGGGGGGGGGGTGAGAGAGACTGGGGGGGGGTGAGAGAGAGAGCGAGAGAGACTGGGGGGGGGGTGAAGAGAGAGAGCGAGAGAGACTGGGGGGGGTGAAGAGAGAGAGCGAGAGAGACTGGGGGGGGAAAGAGAGAGACTGGGGGGGGGAAGAGAGAGAGCGAGAGACGGGGGGGAAGAGGGAGAGAGAGAGAGAGCCGGGGGGGGAAGAGAGAGAGACGGGGCCTCTCTCCTCTCCCCCCTCTCTCCTCTCCCTCCCCCCCTCTCTCCTCTCCCCCTCTCCTCTCCCTCCCCCCTCTCTCCTCTCCCTCCCCCCTCTCTCCTCTCCTCTCTCCCTCCCCCCTCTCTCCTCTCCTCTCTCCCTCCCCCCTCTCTCCTCTCCTCTCTCCCTCCCCCTCTCCTCTCCTCTCTCTCTCCTCTCCTCTCTCCCTCCCCCCCTCTCTCCTCTCCTCTCTCTCTCCCCCCTCTCCTCTCCTCTCTCCCTCCCCCCTCTCTCCTCTCCTCCTCCCCCCCTCTCTCCTCTCCCCCTCTCTCCTCTCCTCTCTCCCTCCCCCCTCTCTCCTCTCCCCCTCTCTCTCTCCTCTCCCTCCCTCTCTCTCTCCCTCCCTCTCCGCGGATCAGTGCCTCAGGGCCGGCCGATGCGCGGGCTAGCGCGTTGAGTCCCGGCCAAACTCACCTTAGCTGCGGTCCGGGCCGAAATTGACGCGCGCTGTGCTGACTCCCGCCCTCCCGAGCTGGTTTCAAGACGGCCGGCGGGCCCCGTTGCCGGGGTAACCCTTCCCGCTGTCCAAGCCCCGCCCGAGATCCGCACTCCCAACAGCCCTGCCCCCCCGCCCGAGCCGAGCGGGGAACAGAGTGACCTGGTGACTATGGGTCCGGCTCTGGGGCGGGGCTGTTGACGCCGCGGGGAAGTTTTGTGCGCGGCGGCTCCCAGCACGGCCCGCAACTCAAGGCCCAGGCTTCCCGGGCTGCTAGGCCGTGCCCGGCGCCGGCACAGCCGCTCGAAACGGCCGTCAAAGTAGGCGAGCCTCCAGGCGAAGGGCAGGGGATCACTTCATTTCCTCCTGTTGCTAAATACAATTTAAATCTCAAATAAATTGTTATTTAATTCCCTAACACATAATTCAAATATTTACCTTAGTTCCCTAACACGCAGAAAGTGTGGGAAAAAAATCATGAAGAATCAAGATGGCGGCCACTCACCTCGGTTCAGAACGATAAAGCCCGCCCACACACGCACCGATTGGTCGACCGTCAGGTCACCGAAGCGTAGGATTGGTCAATCGTCAAGTCACTCAACACTCAACTGTAGGATGGCACGCGCCAGGAACCCGCCGTACGATTGGTCGACCTGTCGCTAATGAGATGCTAATGAGCGGAATGTTGAACGTTTTTTGGATACCGCGGACGCGATTTTTGTCCGGCCGAAACGTAAATATGCCTATGACCGGTCCGTAATCGTAAGCTTTCTTTTGACGTGACGCGCGCGTCGGTACGCTCTATAACTTTCAAACGTATAGAGAACAGACAGACAGACAGACAGACAGAGAGACAGAAGAGCCGCTTTATATATATATACTAGCTGGGGAGCCCCGTGTTGCGAGGGCAATTTTGGAGGCGCTTGGTCTCCCTGCCCCTGTGTGTCCCCCCTCTCCCTGTCATGTCCTCTCCCTGTCCTATCCCTCCCTCCCCTCCCCTCCTCTCCCTCCCCTCCCTCTCCTCCCCTCCTCTCCCTCCCTCCCCTCCCCTGTCTCCCTCCCCTCCCCTGTCTCCCTCCCCCCCTCCCCTCGCCCACCCCCACCCCTCCCCTCCCCCACTCCCCCGCTCCCCCACTCCCCTCTGTCCCTCTCTCCGGCCCCTCCCCCTGCCTAGCGCCTGAGGTCCGGAGCTGAGGTCCCCCGCGTATCGCACGGCTGATGGACGGCCGCTGTGGGCGGGCGGGCGGCGCATGCACGGTCAGTGCGGGCGGCGCGAGCCCCCCGCGATTTCCCGAGGCTCTCCACCCCCCGCGATTTCCCGAGGCTCTCCCCCCCCGCGATTTCCCGAGGCTCTCCCCCCCCGCGATTTCCCGAGGCTCTCCCCCCCCCGCGATTTCCCGAGGCTCTCCCCCCCCGCGATTTCCCGAGGCTCTCCCCCCCCCCATTAAATTGTTATTTAATTCCCTAACACATCATTAAATATTTACCTTAGTTCCCTAACACACAGAAAGTGTGGGGGAATAAAATTGTGAAAAATCAAGATGGCGGCCACTCACCTCGGTTCAGAAGGATAAGGCCCGCCCACACACGCACCGATTGGTCGACCGGTCAGGTCACCGAAGCGTAGGATTGGTCAATCGTCGAGTCACTCGACACTCAACTTTAGGAAGGAACCCGCCGTCCGATTGGTGGACCTCGACGTCACACAGTCGCTAATGAGATGCTAATGAGCGGAACGCTGAACGTTTTTGGGATACCGCGGGCGGGATTTTGTCCGGCCGAAACGTAAATACGCCTATGACTGGTCCGGAATCGCAAGCTTTCTTTTGAGGCGACGCGCGCGTCGGTACGCTCTGTAATTTTCAAACGTATAGAGAACGGACAGACAGACAGACATTGGGACAGACAGACATCGGGGCAGACAGAAGAGCCGCTTTATATATATAGATAACTTCAGGTATAACAGTTCAAAGGTTCAGTCTCTCAGGAGGCTTTCTGATTCGGCTTGGATAACGCCTTTCAGTGGTGTCTGATTCTTGTTGTTGAGGTGCCTCCTCTAGTTGGTTGCCAATGTATTGGGTGTCATCATCATCAAATACATTCTCGGCCGAGGTAGATGCTTCAGGTTCATGAACGTCTTCCACAGCTGTCTCTGTCACAACCATGGGTTCGACCCTTGCTCTCGACTCTACCAGTTGATCCGCATGACGCCTTATCACATTATGACCAATATCTACGGTGTACATCAGAGGTCCTTGTCTGGCCCGGATTGTTCCGGACTGCCATTTGTCGTTTCCATAGCCCCTTGCCATCACTGGTTGTCCTACGTCGAAAGTTCGAGTGGTCTTGCTGTTAATATGCCGAAACTGTTTGTTTTCCACTCCCCTCCGCACATTTGGTTTTAACAAGTCCAACTTGGACCGCAACCTCCTGTTATAAAACATCATAGCAGGACTTTGGTTAGTCACGGCATGATCGGCGTTTCTATATGACATCAGGAACTTATCGACCTTGTGTTGCAGCGGAATCTGATCATCATTCATGGCCTTAATAGCCTTTTTGAATGTCTGGACAAATCTTTCAGCCAACCCGTTTGTCGCCGGATGATATGGGGCAGAGGTATAATGTTTAACTCCATTCTTCTTTAAGAATTGTTGGAATTCTTCCGATACAAACTGTGGTCCGTTGTCCGAACAGATCTGTTCTGGCAATCCGTTCCTTGCGAATATTGTTCTTAACACCGCAATTGTCTTTTCTGAAGTAGTGGTATTCATCTTGATGACTTCTGGCCATTTGGAATGTGCGTCCACCGCGATTAGGAACATGGAGTCCATGAATGGACCAGCAAAGTCAATGTGTACGCGTTGCCATGGGGCTGAAGGTCATTCCCATGGGTGTTGCGTGCTATCGGAGGTGCATTTTGCACTTTTGACACCCAGCGCAGCTTTCGTTAACTCCTCAATCTGTTGGTCAATACCCGGCCACCATACGTAAGCCTAGCAAGACTTTTCATTTTAACTCCCCCAGGTGACCTTCATGTAGTTCTTTTAAACTCTTTCCCTTAACTTGGGAGGAATAATCACTCTTGTCCCGTACATCAAAGTACCATGGCAGACAGACAGCTGGTCTCGCCTTGCCGAGAATGCCGGTAACAGAGGATCACCCCGTGTTGGCCATCCTTTCACTGTCACCTCGTAGACTCTGGACAGTGTCGGGTTGTTCCTGGTTTCTCTTTCAATACTTGCGTTGGTGACTGGTAAACACTCGATGATGGTCGAATGAAATAACTCAACAGGGTCAACTTCCGTCGTGTCTTCATCTTCAGGTAGTGGCAGGCGCGACAGGCCATCAGCATTGCCATGCTGTTTCATACCTTTGAATTCTATCTGATATTGATGTGCCCCTAAGAAAAGAGACCATCTCTGGAGACGCTGTGCTGTCATCACCGAAACACCCTTCTTAGGGTTAAAAATGGACACCAACGGTTGATGGTCCGTCAGAAGTGTGAATTTTTGGCCCTGTAGGTAATGATTAAACTTCTTCACTCCCCATACAAGGCTAAGGGCCTCCCTATCGATCTGCGCATAGTTGCGCTCAGCGGAGGTTAATGATCTGGATGCAAACGCGACTGGCCTTTCCGTGCCATTTGGCAATTTATGTGAGAGTACTGCCCCAATACCATATGGAGAAGCATCACAAGCCAACCGAATAGGCAGTGTCGGGTTGAAGTGAGCCAACACTTCCTCTGAGGTGATCAATTCTTTGCTTTTGTGAAATGCCTTCTTACAGTTTTCGCCCCAGTCCCATGGTACCCCTTTCTGTAAAAGAGCGTTCAACGGATGCAGCACCGTGGATAGATTTGGCAGAAATTTATGGTAGTAGTTAATTAATCCTAGAAACGACCTCAACTGAGAGACATTCTCCGGAGCGGGAGCCTTTACAACTGCCGCTATCTTGTCAGGAGACTTATGAAGCCCCTCCCGGTCAATGACATGACCACAGTACGAGATCCGCTTCTGGAAGAACTCACATTTCTGCCGATTTACCCTAAGTCCATACTCTTTCAGTCTGTTGAGCACCAGTTCCAAGTTAGCGAGATGCTGTTCATCACCATCACCTGTGATCAGAATGTCGTCCAGGTAACATTGTGTGCCTGGAATTCCCTGTATTACCTGCTCCATGGCCCTCTGCCAAATTGCTGGAGCTGATGCCACACCAAAAACCAGCCTATTGTACCGGTACAACCCTCGATGCGTGTTGATCGTGAGGTATTGGTGTGACTCTTCTTCAACCTCCATCTGCAAGTACGCCTGCGCCAGGTCTATCTTGGTGAAGTGTTTCCCGCCAGACAGTGAAGCGAAAATATCCTCAATCCGTGGAAGCGGATACTGCACCGTGTGAAGCACCAGATTAACGGTGATCTTGAAATCTCCACAGATGCGAACCTTCCCTGGATCTCCTGGCTTATTGTTCGCAGGACGTTTCATAATGGGAACAATGGGCGTAGCCCACTCACTCCAATCTACTTTAGACAGTACCCCTGAACGTTCTAGTGCTTCCAGCTCCGCTTCAACCGCAGGTCGTATTGCATAGGGTACCGGTCTGGCTTTAAAAAATTTTGGTTGTGCATGTTCATCAATCTTGATGTTTGCCGTAATTCCTCTTAGTGTTCCCAGTCCCTGCTGGAACACCTCTTTAGCATCATCCAATATTCTGGACAATCGTTTAGGTTTGACAGCTGTTTCCCCGGAATCTACCGTTAGTGCTTTCAAGGAGTGCCAGTCCATATTCATTTTCCTAATCCACTCCCGTCCTAGTAGTGGTGGACCTCCTTCAGGTAGCACATATAAGTCCATTACTTGGCTTCCTTCGCCCTTGTGGACCACTTCTACCTCTATTTTTCCGATGGGGTACACTCTTTGCCCCGTGTACGTTTTCAATATAATCTCCGTATCCTGTAAGGGAATATGTTGGAATAACCTTCTGTAATCTTTCTTATTCATGACCGTCAATGCCGATCCAGTGTCCAATTCCATTTTTACTTGGACTCCTGCTATCTTAAGAGTGACCCAAATTGTCTGGAGGTCTGTATCCTTACCAACGTTGTGTATTCTTAAGCTATCCAGTTCATTACTGCTAGCGTCTGAATCTGACTTCTGTTCAGTCAAACTGTTCTTTGTCACCTTGTGTACCTTTGCATATTTTCCTTGCGGTGACTTTTTATTGCTGGTCTTCTTTCCTGACCGGCATACTTTAGCTATGTGGCCAAACCTGCTACACGTTCTGCATTCTTGGTTTTTAAACCAACACTGGTTCTGATCGTGCGTTGTCTTTCCACAACGATAATATTTGACAGAACTCAAACCCAATTTGTTTGTACCGAGTTCCGGTGGCCGTAGCTGCATTACTGCCGTGCCTCTCGCTGCGGCCTCGTGTGCTGCTGCCATAGTGACCGCCTTCTCGAGAGACAGCTCATTCTCCTCGAGCAGTCGCCTTTGTGTATCCTGTTTAAATAAACCACACACAAATCTATCTCGAAGTGCCTCTGTCAGTCCCGTTCCAAACTGACAATATTTTGCTAGCTTACGTAATTCCATCAAATATTCAGCATTGCTTTCATTTTGCCGCTGTCTTCTATCGTAAAATTTAAATCGTTCCGCTAGCATCAGCGGCGTGGGGCTAAGATGATTTTTTAGGACAGTAACAATCTGTTCGAACGTCTTATCCGCCGGTTCATCTGGTGATAACAGGTGTTTCAATTGCCCGTATGTCTTCGCACCCATTAAGTTTAGTAATGTTAGTGCTTTATCTGTCTCAGGAATTTTATTTGCCTTACAATAGTTTTGTATGCGTTCTACATACATAGCCCAGTCTTCTATATCACTGTCGAAGGCATTAATGTTCCCATGTTTAGGCATCGTAGCAATTTATCGTATTTTTAATGTTATCTAAGATGGCGGCTTCCCGCTCTTGCCGTCGTCCTCCACCCACAAAATGGTGGTTTTCCCGCGCTTGGCGGTCTTCACCCGTCCCCCGACGCTGTCTCCGCTTCACCGCGGCTCTCGCGCCTTCAGTTTCCCCAGACGCTGCGCCTTTAGCCCGAATGCGGCCCTTATCTCCGGTCGCGATCGATGTCCCGCGCTGCGCCACTCGCTCGAAAGCGGCCCGGCCCTTATCTCTGGTCGTGATCGACCTCACCGCCCTTATTCCTCCGTCTTCCCAGCCCCGTCTGTACAGCCAACGCGGTTGACTTTCTGTCGCGTCGCTGCCCGGCTTACCCACCACGAGGTAGTAGAAGAAGCTGACAGTCGCTGATGGAGGCTTCGAGGTCAGGATGTCTTCTGCACTCCGGTTGCTCGATGCCTGCCGCTCGACGTGTCTTCCCGTAGGTGATGAGGGTGGAAACCTCTCTTCGACGTCCTGTCTGTGGACGAAGTCGCCGTGGAAATTACTGCAGCAGGGTAAGAATCGGACTCGTCGCCACTGTTAAGTCTGTGTGTTATAGTGAGAATTACTACACAGACCACAAGAGTAAATTCAACAGGTCTTTACTGGTTGGAGGTCGGACTATACTGAATACAATATTATTACACTGTGCTTATATACCGGTGTGGTCACCACCGGTATTACGTATACAGCAGCCAAAGAAAGTAGTACCTTTCTTAAGGTGGACCAGGCTTAAGTTCTCTTAAGGTGGAACAGGTTACATACACCACAATCACGAGCAACATCGACCTTCCCATTCACAAAGACTTGAAAAACCCACCACGAAAGCGCCTACCATTCTGGGAAACAGCAGCCAATAGTCACGCAGCTGGTATCGACCCACTATCCAGATGGACGGAATAGTGGGATGCAAGCAACACAAAGAACCAAAACCTCATCACTGACCCACAGCAGAGGCCCCTGGCTTCGCCCTCCCTTGAGCACAGCGCTCAACCGAATCCACACAGGGCACTGACGATGCGGCCACCCGCTCCACAAGTGGAGGATGAGGGATGACCCGAAGTGTGACTCTGGCCAGGAGTCCCAGACCGTGGAACACATCACATCAGCCTGCCCACTGAGATCTGTTGCGGGAGGCACCTCATTTCTCCACTCGGCATCTCAGGAGGCCATCGGATGGAGAGCCAAACTAGACATCCCATTATAAGCTTTTCCCAGCATAGGAAACAATAACAAGGCCCACTCCAGAATTTAAGCACAGAATCTAGGCTGGAACTGCAGTGCGGGACTGAAGGAGGTTTACCTCAATGTCAAGGGTACTCAGTCACCTCTCAACATCTTTATTCGTGTGAATGGTTAGACTATGGAAATAAAAAGTGGGGTGGGGAGTGGGGGAGAGAGGGGGAGGATGTAAAACAGGGTGCCGAGTCTCTAGCAGCCGTTTTACCGCACAAAGTTAAAATTACCCCAACAATTTGTCTAACCAAATATAGGTGGGTGTATTGTAAAGAGATGCAAATTAGATGAATATTTCTTACAGTAATGTCATGCTGATTCACTGAGGGAGCATTGTTGGAGGGGGATGTGGTAGAATTTAAACTTGCTTAGTTGAATCAATGCTTGAGTTGTCGACTGCCAGGCAGAATATTTATAATTATTTATCAATTGCTTTTATTCTCTTGTGCTGTGGCCACGCTACGCTGCAACAAATGTCTCAGCTGTTGCCTTCCCCCTCTCTACCTGAGGTGGGGGGGGGCGATCCGTAGGGATTGTCAACCCTCCAGGATTGGCCTGGAATCTCCTGGAATTGGAGATTAATCTCCAGGACACGGCCGGGAGCAAAAACCCGGGAATAAATCATAGGAGGCATTCAACAAAATTGTGTGGGTTCTTACCATTTTCTTTGAACACTTGATTATATTAGTTATTTAAAAGATTAGAGTTGGGGGTGGGGGGAAGGGCTGTTTGACCGAGAGCTAAGACTCATCCAATCAGGTAATGAAGAGCCTGTTCCCTTTCCGATTGGCCGTGGGAAGGTGGGGTGCTGCCGGGATGGACATGTCGGGCGACCAATGGCGGGGGTGAGGGGGCGGGGCCATTGGAGGCAGGAGGTCATGTGATGAGACCTCCTGGAATACGTCCAACCAGAGTTGGCGAACCGAGAGACCGGTCAGTGACAGAAACCGTGCCAGGATCCCGCCAACTCTCTGTTCGTGACTCTGATCGCGGTAACCTGCTCGGGTCCAGCTCTAGTACAAGCAAACATAAGAACATAAGAAATAGGAGCAGGAGTCGGCCATTTGGCCCCTCGAGCCTGCTCCGCCATTCAATAAGATCATGGCTGATCTTCTACCTCATCTCCACTTTCCTGCACTATCCAGATATCCCTTGATTCCCTTAATATTCAAAAATATATTAAGTTCAGTCTTGAATATACTCAACGACTGATCCTCCACAGCCCTCTGGGGTAGAGAATTCCAAAGATTCACCACCCTCTGAGTGAAGAATTTCTCCTCATCTCAGTCCTAACTGGCCAACCCCTTATCCTGAGACTATGGGGGAAAAATTGGGTTGCTTTGCGCCTCCTTTTAGCACCCCGGGGGGACGCTAACGGGGCACAAAGTGCCTAGCGCCCGGGTGCGGGACCGCTAATGCCTCCCGCAAAATTCAGCGGGAGGTTAGTGCCGGCGGTAGCTGGTAGCGCCCCGTGGTGCTGCGCCTCCATCGATGCCATCATCGGCGTGCACAGCGCCCCACTCGCGGCCCGGCCACAAACTTGGCTCGCGCCCCCTGACCTACCACCGGACGCTGTGTCCGACAGGGTCAGGGTGCTGTGTTTGCGGCCAGGACAGTGTAAATTAAAGGGCAGGTGCCGGACCGCCATTTTTTTTGGCCTACATGCCGACGCGGGTGGCGCTGTTGCGTGTAGTGCCGCGATATTGAATGGGAGCGACCCAAGAGGGAGGGGAGCGCTTCCAGTAGCCCCGCCTCCTGCTTGGGGTGCTACCACTCAATTTACGGTGTGGGGGCGCTAACTTTTTCAGGGCACTAAAAGCAGCGCTCCAGCGAAGTTGGAGCCCCAAAGGGGGCGCCACCCAATTTTTCCCCCTATGACTCCCAGTTCTAGACACGCCAACCAATGGGAAACAGCCTCGCAGCATCTACCCTTTCTATACATTTTATATATTTCAATGAAATCAACGCTCGTTCTTCTAGACTATAGGCCCAATCTACTCAATCTCTCCTCATAGGACAACCCTTTCATCCCAGGGATCAATCTAGTGAACCTTCGTTGCACTCCCTCTAAGGCATGTATATGGAGACCAAATCTGTACTTAGTACTCCAGGTGTGGTCTCACCAGGGCCCTGTATAATTGCAGTAAGACGTCTTTACTCTTATACTCCAACCCCCTTTCAATAAAGCTATAAAGGCTAACATACCACTTGTCTTCCCAATTAACATAGAAACATAGAAGATAGGAGCAGGAGTTGGCCATTCGGCCCCTCGAGCCTGCTCCGCCATTCAATGAGATCATGGCTGATCATCCAAGCCCAGTACCCTGTCCCTGCCTTCTCCCCATACCCCTTGATCCCTTTAGCCTTAAGAAATATATTTAACTCCTTCTTGAATATATTTAATGACTTGGCCTCAATTGCCTTCTGTGGTAGAGAATTCTATCACTCTCTGGGTGAAGAAATTCCTCCTCATCTCAGTCCTAAATGGCTTACCCCTTATCTTTAGACTGTGACCCCTGGTTCTGGACTTCCCCGCCATTGGGAACATCCTTCCTGCATCTAGTCTGTCTAGCCCTGTTAGAATTTTATAAGTTTCAATGAGATCCCCTCTCATTCTTCTAAACTCCAGCGAGTATAAGCCCAATCGACCCAATCTCTCCTCATATGTCATTCCTGCCATCCCAGGTATCAGTCTGGTGAATCTTCGCTGCACTCCCTCCATGGCAAGAACATCGTTCCTCAGATAAGGCAACCAAAACTGCGCACAATACTCAAGGTGTGGTCTCACCAAGGCCCTGTACAACTGCAGCAAGACATCCTTGTTCCTGTACTCGAACCCTCTCGCTACGAAGGCCAACATACCATTTGCCTTCTTAACCGCCTGCTGCACCTGCATGCTTACCTTCAGCGACTGGTGCACAAGGGCACCCAGGTCTCGTTGCACTTCCCCTTCTCCCAATCTATTGCTGTTCAGATAATAATCTTCCTTCCTATTTTTGCCACCAAAGTGGATAACCTCGCATTTATCCACATTATACTGCATCTGCTATGCATCTGCCCAATTACCCAAACTGTCCAAATCATACTGGAGTTTCTCGGCATCCTCCTCACAGCACACACACCCACCCAGCTTTGTGTCATCTGCAAACTTGTAGATATTACATCTAGTTCCCTCGTCTAGATCATTAATATATATTGTGAATAGCTGGGGTCCTAGGGCCGATCCCTGCAGTACCCCACTAGTCACTGCCTGCCACTCGGAAAATGACCTGTTTATTGCAACTCTTTGCTTCCTGTCTGCCAACCAGTTCTCTATCCAAGTCAGTACCTTGCCCCCAATCCCATGTGCCTTAACTTTACACGCTAATCTCTTATGCGGGACCTTATCGAAAGCCTTCTGAAAGTCCAAATACACCACATCCACTGGTTCTCCCTTATCTATTCTACCAGTTACATCCTCAAAAAATTCCAGTAGATTAGTCAAGCACGATTTACCTTTTGTAAATCCATGTTGACTTTGTCCGATCCTGTCACTGTTTTCCAAGTGCTCTGCTATTACATCTTTTATAATGTACTCTAGCATTTTCCCCACTACCGATGTCAGGCTTACCGGTCTGTAATTCCCCATTTTCTCTCTACCACCTTTTTTTGAACAGTGGGATAACATTAGCTACCCTCCAATCCATGGGAACTGTTCCAGAGTCCATAGTATTTTGGAAGATGACCAGCAATGCATCTACTATTGCTTGCTGTACCGGTATATTAACTTTCTGTGACGTCCCGCCCTGCTGAATGTGGGGTTTCCATACGCCAGTCTGCCGCTGTCTCTGGTGGGACCTACATGAGCTTCCCCTGACTGACGGAGCTCTGTCCAGAGCCAACTCGGGGTTCAGGCACCGTGAAGAGCAAACTGGGGAACAAAAATCTATCAATCTCTGTCTTGAATATACTCAACGACTGAGCATCCACAGCCCTCTGGGCTGGAGAAACCCGAGCAATTTACCACCACCAGGGCCATGATCGGAGTGTTAGCGGGATCCTGGCACGGTTTCTGTCACTGCCCGAGCGTCTCAGGTTGCCAACTCTGGGTGGAGATATTCCTGGAGGGTTCATCGCGCGACCTCCCACCTCCCAACGCCCCGCCCCCAGGCTCCCGCTATTGGTCGCACGACATGTCCGTCCTCCCACCGCCCCGCCCCCACACTCCCGCCATTGGTCGCACGACACGTTCATCTTCCCACCGCCCAGCCCCCAGCCTCCCGCCATTGGTCGCATGACACGTCCATCTGCCCACCGCCCCGCCCCCACACTCCCGCCATTGGTCGCATGACACGTCCAACCTCTCAACGCCCCACCCCCACACTCCCGCCATTGGTCGCACAACATGTCCATCCTCCCACCGCCCCGCCCCCAGGATCCTGCCATTGGTCGCACGACATGTCCGTCCTCCCACCGCCCCGCCCCCACACTCCCGCCATTGGTTGCACGACATGTCCATCCTCCCACCGCCCCCCAGCCTCCCGCCATTGGTCACACGACATGTCCATCCTCCCACCGCCCCGCCTTCCCACGGCCAATTGCAAAGCAAACAGACTCTTCCTGCCTCAGTTGGATGATCCCCGGCTCTCAGTCAAACAGCCTTTTCTCCCCCAACAATCCTGGATGTGTTTTTCCAACTCGGATGTCCAAACAGTCTCTCTGCAGCAGCCTGGCACTCAAAGCGTTAACACGTTTCACACCTGTCTACAGCACCGGCCTTGTTTGTTTGGGCATCGAAATACATTTTCCGTCTGACAACACGCTGCCTTTTAAACAGGCCCTGCCACCATCAAAGAGAATCTCTTCATCTGACATCTGTTTCCCACAGACTGTTTCTCCGCCTGTCTGTGTTCCATCACCGAGGCCCAATATCGGGCCTGTCTTCGAAAACGGGCCCAGAATCATTTCCACCCCAATCTCTTCAAACTGAGGCCTGCTCTGTGCATCTTCCTAGGCCCAACCTTGCTTCCTACCAAATACAGGAGCACAAACAACAACTTACATTTATATAGCGCCTTTAACGTAGTAAAATGTCCCAAGATGCTTCACAGGAGCGTTATCAGACAGAAATTGACACCAAGCCACAGAAGGAGATATTAGGACAGGTGACCAAAAGCTTGGTCAAAGGGGTAGGTTTTAAGGAGCGACTTAAAGGTGCAGAGAGAGCCGGAGAGGTTTAGGGAGGGAATTCCAGAGCTTAGGGCCTAGGCAGCTGAAGGCACGGCCGCCAATGGTGGAGCGATTAAAATCAGGGGTGTGCAGGAGGCCAGACTTGGAGAAGCGCAGAGATCTCGGAAGGTTGTGGGGCTGGAAGAGGTTACAGAGATGGGGAGGGGTGAGACCCTGGAGGAATTTGAACACAAGGATGAGAATTTTAAAATCGAGTCTTTGCCAGACCAGCAACCAATGTCGGTCAGCGAGCGCAGGGGTGAAGGGGGCTTGGAGCGAGATAGGCTACAGGCAGAAGAGTTTATAGATGTTGGCAGATGGGAGGCTGGTCAGGAGTGCGTTGGAATAGTCGAGTCTGGGGGTAACAAAGGCATGGATGAGGGTTTCAGCAGCGGATGAGATGAGGCAGGGGTGGAGTCGGGCGATGTTATGAAGGTGGAAGCAGGAAGTCTTAGTGATGGAGTGGATTTGGGGTTGGAAGCTCATCTTGGGGTCAGATAGGACGTGAATGTTGCGAACAGTCTGTTTCAGCCTCAGACAGTGGCTGGGGAGAGGGATAGAATCAGTGGCTGGGAACCGAAGACAATGGCCTCGCTGTTAGGAACCCTTGACACCGCACCTCCTGCTGGTGGCACCTCCTGAGGTGTTTCTCTCAGCCCACCGGGACCAGCAGCCCCTCTCCCAGCGAGCTTACCGCCCAGTCACCGGGACTGGCAGCTCCCCGCCCCAGCGAGCTTACCGCCCAGTCACCGGGACCAGCAGCTCCCTGCCCCAGCGAGCTTACCGCCCGGTCACCAGGAGCAGCGGCACCCCAGCGAGCTTACCACCCGGTCACCGGGGGCGTGGCCTTGGGGAGGGGGATGAGGGGCATTGCCGTAAGCAAAACTTGGAGCCTCACAGTGCTTCCTGCGTAAGTGATGGAGCTCGCTGCTTGCCTTGGCGGACTTTTCTCATTCCCGACCCCCACTGTTGGTGTGAGCCTCCCTTTAACCCGCCCAGATGGAGCAGAGCTTTCAGCCACGTGGCCTTTGACCCCTTCCCGCCATGTCATTACAACAATAATAAAACCCTTTCTGACCAATCACAATGTATCTGAGCTTTTTAGTTGAATGCTGCGTGTGTCAGTCGTGGCTCAGTGGGCAGCACTCTCGCCTCTGGGTCTACAAGATTGTGGGTTCGCATCCCACTCCAGAGACTTGAGCCTATAACCCAGGCTGACACTCCAGTGGAGTGCTGCACTGTCGGAGGTGCCGTCCTTCAGACGAGATGCTAAACCAAGGCCCCACCTGCTGTTTCAGGTGGATGTAAAAGATTCCATGGCCGCTATTTTGAACAAGAGCAGGGAGAGTTCACCCGATGTTCTGGGCCAATATTTATCCCTCAACCATTGCTGTTTGTGGGAGCTTGCTGTGCGCAAATTAGCTGCCGCGTTTCTTACATTACAACAGTGACTACACTTCAAAAAGTGCTTCAGTGGCTGTAAAGTGCTTTGGGACATCCGGAAAGGCAGGATGGAAATTTAAGTCTCTCTCTCTGTCATTCCTCTGTCACGGTTGAGGCTTAAATTCTGGGATGGGCCTTTATTCTCGTGGCCGATTGATTAGAGGGCAGCAGCTTGCTTCCACACAAGACTCGATTCCCCTTCTTATGCAAATCACTGCAAACTCTCATTTTCAAGCTTAATGAAGTTCCCGTCAGCTCGGCTTGTACAACAGTGAGAATGGTGGGGTGAATGATGTTAAGTCTGTGTGTTCTAGTTGTAATTACTAACACAGACTACAAGATTAAAGTTCAACAGGTCTTTACTGGTTGGAGGTCAGGACTAAAACTAAATACAATATCACTACACGGTACTTATATACCGGTGGTCACCACCAGTATTACGTATACAGCAGCCAGAGAAGTAGTACATCTCTTAAGGTAGTTCTCTTAAGGTGGAACAGGTTACATACACCACAATCCTCCCTTTTTAGCTTAACAGTCATATCCCCATTTAACACAACATAATAACATATATAACTTCAAGTATAAACAGTTCAAAGGTTCAGTCTCTCAGGAGGCCTTCTGATTCGGTTTGGATAACGCCTTTCAGTGGTCTCTGATTCCTGTTGCTGAGGTGACTCCTCTAGTTGGTCTCCCATGCATTGGGTGTTATCATCATCAGGTACATTCCCTGCCGAGGTAGATGCTTCAGGTTCATTAACGTCTTCCACAGTTGTCTCTGTCGCAACCATGGGTTCGACCCTTGCTCTCGATTCTACCAGTTGATCCGCATGACGCCTTATCACATTGTTACCAATATCTACTGTGTACATCAGAGGTCCTTGTCTGGCCCGAATTGTTCCGGACTGCCATTTTTCGTTTCCATAGCCCCTTGCCAACACTGGTTGTCCTACGTCGAAACTTTGAGTGGTCTTGTTATTAATATGCCGGAACTGTTTGTTTTCCACTTCCCTCCGCACATTTGGTTTTAACAAGTCCAACCTGGACCGCAACCTCCTGTTATAAAACATCATGGCAGGACTTTGGTTAGTCACTGCATGAGCGGCGTTTCGATATGCCATTAGGAAATTGTCCACCTTGTGCTGTAGCGGAATCTGATCATCGTTCATGGCCTTTATTGCCTTTTTGAATGTTTGGACAAATCTCTCGGCCAACCCGTTTGTCGCCGGATGATATGGGGCAGAGGTATAATGTTTCACCCCATTCTTCTTTAAGAATTTTTGGAATTCTTCCGACACGAACTGTGGTCCGTTGTCCGAACAGATCTGTTCTGGCAATCCGTTCCTTGCGAATATTGTTCTTAACACCGCAATTGTCTTTTCTGAAGTAGTGGTATTCATCTTGATCACTTCTGGCCATTTGGAATGTGCGTCCACCGCAATTAGGAACATGGAGTCCATGAATGGACCAGCAAAGTCAATATGTACGCATTGCTATGGGGCTGAAGGCCATTCCCATGGGTGTAGTGGTGCATTTTGCACTTTTTGGCACCCAACGCAGCTTTTCGTCAACTCCTCCATCTGTTGGTCAATACCCGGCCACCATACATAAGCCCTAGCAAGATTTTCATCTTAACTCCCCCCAGATGACCTTCATGCAGTTCTTTTAGAACTCTTTCCCTTAACTTGGGAGGAATAATCACTCTTGTCCCGTACATCAAAGTACCATGGCAGACGGACAGCTGGTCTCGCCTTGCCGAGAATGCCGGTAACAGAGGATCACCACGTGTTGGCCATCCTTTCACTGTCACCTCGTAGACTCTGGACAGTGTCGGGTCGTTCCTGGTTTCTCTTTCAATACTTGCATTGGTGACTGGTAAACACTCGATGATGGTTGAATGAAATAACTCAACAGGGTCAACTTTCGTCGTTTCTTCTTCTTCAGGTAGTGGCAGGCGCGACAGCCCATCAGCATTGCCATGCTGCTTCATACCTTTGAATTCTATTTGATATTGATGTGCCCCTAGGAAAAGGGACCATCTCTGGAGACGCTGTGCTGTCATCACTGAAACACCCTTCTTAGGGTTAAAAATGGATACCAACGGCTGATGGTCTGTCAGAAGTGTGAATTTTTGGCCCTGCAGGTAATGATTAAACTTCTTCACTCCCCATACAAGGCTGAGAGCCTCCCTATCGATCTGCGCATAGTTGCGCTCAGCGGAGGTCAATGATCTGGATGCAAACGCGACTGGCCTTTCCGTGCCATTTGGCAACTTGTGTGAGAGTACTGCCCCAATACCATATGGAGAAGCATCACAAGCCAACCGAATAGGCAGTGTCGGGTTGAAGTGAGCCAACACTTCCTCTGAGGTGATCAATTCTTTGCTTTTGCGAAATGCCTTCTTACAGTTTTCGCTCCATTCCCATGATACCCCCTTCTGTAAAAGAGCGTTTAGCGGGTGCAGTACCGTGGATAGATTTGGTAGAAATTTATGGTAATAGTTAATCAATCCTAGAAACGACCTCAACTGAGAGACATTATCCGGAGCGGGAGCCTTTACAACTGCCTCTATCTTGTCAGGAGACTTATGAAGCCCCTCCCGATCAATGACATACATAGATACATAGATACATAGAAGATAGGAGCAGGAGTAGGCCATTCGGCCCTTCGTGCCTGCTCCGCCATTCGATGAGATCATGGCTGATCCTTTAATTCAGTATCCCGTCCCCGCCTTCTCTCCGTAACCCTTAACCCCTTTTGCCCGTAGAAATATATCTAATTCCCTCTTAAATATATTTAATGAGCTGGCGTACACTGCCCTCTGTGGCAATGAGTTCCACAGGTTCACCACTCTCTGAGTGAAGAAATTCCCCCTCATCTCTGTCCTAAATGGTTTAGCCCTTATCCTTAAATTATGTCCTCTAGTTCTGTTCTCACCCGCCAAGGGAAACATTCCTTCTGCATCCAGTCTGTCTAGACCTGTCAGAATTTTATACACTTCTATGAGGTCCCCTCTCAATCTTCTAAACTCCAGTGTGTACATCCCTAAACTACATAGTCTCTCCTCATAGGTCATTCCCGCCATTCCTGGTATCAGCCTGGTGAATCGCCGCTGCACCCCCTCCATGGCAAGAACATCCTTCCTCAGATGAGGCGACCAAAACTGTACACAGTACTCGAGGTGTGGTCTCACCAGTGCCCTGTACAGCTGCAGCAAGGTATCCCTGTTCCTGTATTCTAACCCTTTTGCTATGAAGGCCAGCATACCGTTTGCCTTCTTGACCGCCTGTTGCACCTGCATGCTCGCCTTCAGTGACTGGTGTACAAGAACACCCAGGTCTCTCTGTACTTCCCCCTCTCCCAATCTATTGCCATTTAAATAATAATTTGCCCTCCCGTTCCTGCACCCAAGGTGGATAACTTCGCACTTGTCCACATTATAGTGCATCTGCCATTTATCCGCCCAATCGCCCAGTCTGTCCAAATCGCTCTGGAGCTTCCTGGTCTCTTCCTCTGAGCCCACCCCCCCTCCTAGTTTAGTGTCGTCTGCAAATTTGGAAATGCTGCATCCGACTCCCTGATCCAGGTCATTAATGTAAATTGTGAACAGCTGGGGGCCCAGGACAGATCCCTGTGGTACCCCACTTGTTACTGCCTGCCATTCAGAAAATGAGCCGTTTATTCCAACTCTCTGTTTTCTATCTGACAGCCAGTTCCCTATCCACGCCAAAACTTTCCCCTTTATCCCATGAGCCTCAATTTTCCATGCTAATCTTTTATGTGGGACCTTATCGAAGGCCTTTTGGAAGTCCAGGTACACCACATCTACTGGCTCTCCCCCATCCATTCTACCAGTTACTCCCTCAAAAAATTCCAATAGATTAGTCAAGCACGATTTACCCTTTGTAAATCCATGTTGACTCTGTCCTATCCTGTCCCCATTTGCTAAGTGCTCCGCTATTTCATCCTTAATGATGGACTCCAGCATTTTGCCCACAACTGATGTAAGGCTTACAGGTCTGTAATTACCTGCTTTTTCCCTACCCCCCTTTTTGAATAGTGGGGTAACGTTAGCTACCCTCCAATCCATCGGCACTGTTCCCGAGTCTAATGAATTCTGAAAAATCATCCTTAGTGCATCCGCTATCTCTAGGGCCACCTCCTTCAGTACCCTAGGATGCATGTTATCAGGCCCTGGGGATTTGTCCACCTTCAATCCCTTTAGCTTCCTTAACACCATATCCTTAGAGATATTGATTTGCGTCAGTTCCTCCTTTGCCAATGTCCCTATTTTTCCCGATATCCCAGGGAGGTTTTTTGTGTCTTCCTTCGTAAAGACTGACCCAAAGTATGCATTTAGTTGATCTGCCATTTCCTTATTTCCCATTATATATTCCCCCGTATCTGACTGCAATGGACCAACTTTGGTTTTCACCAGTCTTTTCCTTTTGATATACTTATAAAAGCTTTTGGAGTTAGTTTTTATATTTTCCGCCAGCTTGTTTTCGTAAGCTATTTTGCCCCTCTTGATTATGCCCTTTGCCCTCCTTTGCTCTATCTTAAACTGTTCCCAATCTTCCGCTCTGGCGCTTTTTTTGGCTATTTTATACGCCCTATCTTTGGATTTTATGCTGTCTCTAATTTCCCCTGTTATCCACGGTTGAGTCACCTTTTTAGATTTCCTTTTATGCCAGATTGGTATAAACAATTTTTGCAATTTTGTCATTCTATCTTTAAATGTTTGCCATTGTTTATCTACCTCCAGTCCTCCCAGGAACGTTGTCCAATCAGACCTACTCAGTTCCCGTCTCATGGCATCATAATTCCCCTTGTTTAAATTCAGGACCTTAGTCTCTGAGTCAATTTCTTCGCTCTCCATTTCGAGTGAGAAATCGATCATGTTATGATCGCTCTGACCCAAGGGTCCCCGTACAACAAGATTACTGATTAGTCCCTTCTCATTGCACAGTACCCAGTCCAATATAGCCTGTTCCCGAGTTGGTTCCTCGACATATTGATCCAGATAACCATCCCTCAAACACTCAAGGAATTCCTCCTCCTCATTATTTTTACTGATTAGGCTAGTCCAATCTATATGTAAGTTAAAGTCACCTATGATGACAGCTGTGCTCTTATTGCACGCTTCTCTAATTTCCCTCGTGATGCCCTCCCTAACCTCTATTTTACTATTTGGAGGCCTATATACCACTCCTATTAATGTTTTTCACCCCTCGCTATTTCTTAGCTCCACCCATATAGATTCTGTATTAACTGAGTTAATATCCTTCCTTTCAATTGCATTTATCCCCTCTTTTACTAGCAATGCTACCCCTCCTCCCTTTCTTTTTTGTCGATCCTTCCTAAATACTGAATACCCCTGTATGTTAAGCTCCCAGCCCTGCTCACCCTGCAACCATGTTTCCGTAATCCCAATTAGGTCATAATTATTAACCTCTATTTCCACAGCTAATTCATCTACCTTGTTCCTGATGCTTCTCGCATTAAGGTATAAAACCCTCAGGCTTTTTTTATGCTCACATTTTTTATGAATTAGTTTGGCCCTTTGTTTTTTGTTCCTCACCCTTTTATCATTTATTTCTGTCTGCCTTTCACTTTCCTCTATTTCACTACATAGGTTTCTAGCCCCCTGCCATACTAGTTTAAATGCTCCCGAACTGCTTTATCAAAAATTACCCCGAGAACATCAGTTCCATCTCTGCACAGGTGTAGACCGTCCCTTTTGTATAGGTCACACCTACCACAAAACTGGTTCCAATGCCTCAAAAATTTAAAACCCTCCCTCTTACACCACTGCTCAAGCCACGTATTTAGCCTAACTATCCTGTTCTCTGTACTCTTACTAGCACGTGGCACTGGTAGTAATCCAGAGATTACTACCTTCGAGGTCCTACTTTTTAGCTTGGCTCCTAACTCCCGAAATTCTACTTGTAGGACCTCTTCCCTTTTTTTAGCTACGTCGTTGGTACCAACATGTATCACGACAACTGGCTGTTCCCCCTCCCCCTCCAGAATGTTCTGCACCCGCGCCGAGACATCCTTGACCCTTGCACCAGGGAGGCAACATACCATCCTGGAGTCTCGGTCGCGACCACAGAAACCCCTATCTATTCCCCTTACAATCGAATCCCCTATTACTATAGCCCTGCCACTCTTTTTCCCTCCCTTCTTTGCAACAGAGCCAGTCATGGTGCCATGAGCCTGGCTGCTGGTGCCTTCCCCCGATGTGTCACCCCCCCCGACAACAGTACCTAAGGCGGTGAACCTGTTGCTAAGGGAGACAACCCCAGGGGATTTCTGCACTACCTTCCTGCCCTTGCTCTGCCTTTTGGTCACCCATGTACTGTCTACGCTGGCCTTAACCTGCGGTGTGACCAACTCACTAAATGTGCTATCCACACCCCTCTCAGAATCGTGGATGCTCCAAAGTGAGTCCATCTGCAGCTCAAGGGCCGTCATGCGGTCCCACATGAGCTGCAGCTGGACACACTTCCTGCACACATAGTCGTCAGGGACACAGGAAGCGTCCCTGATTTCCCACATGTTACAGGAGGAGCATGACCACAGTACGAGATCCGCTTCTGGAAGAACTCACATTTCTGCCGATTAACTCTAAGTCCATACTCTTTCAGTCTGTTGAGCACCATTTCCAAGTTTGCGAGGTGTTCTTCATCACCATCACCTGTAATCAGAATATCGCCCAGGTAACATTGTGTGCCTGGAATTCCCTGTAATACCTGCTCCATGGCCCTCTGCCAAATTGCTGGAGCCGATGCCACTCCAAAAACCAGCCTATTGTACCGGTACAAACCTCGATGCGTGTTGATCGTGAGGTATTGGCGTGACTCTTCTTCAACCTCCATCTGCATGTACACCTGCGCCAGGTCTATCTTGGTGAAGTGTTTCCCGCCAGACAACGAAGCAAAAATATCCTCAATCCGCGGAAGCGGATACTGCACCGTGTGAAGCACCGGATTAACGGTGATTTTGAAATCTCCACAGATGCGAACCTTCCCTGGTTCTCCTGGCTTGTTGCTCGAAGGACGTTTCATAACGGGAACAATGGGCGTAGCCCACTCACTCCAATCTACCTTAGACAGTACACCTGAACGTTCTAGCGCTTCCAGTTCCGCTTCTACAGTAGGTCGTATTGCATAGGGTACCAGACTGGCTTTAAAAAATTTTGGGTGTGCATGTTCATCAATCTTGATGTTTGCCGTAATTCCTCTCAGTGTTCCCAGTCCCTGCTGGAACACCTCTTTAGCATCATCCAATATCTTGGACAATCGTTTAGGTTTGACATCTGTTTCCCCAGAATCTACCGTTAGTGCCTTCAAGGAGTGCCAGTCCATATTCATTTTCCTAATCCACTCCCGTCCCAGTAGTGGTGGACCTCCTTCAGGTAGCACATATAAGTCCATTACTTGGCTTTCTTCGCCCTTGTGGACCACTTTTACCTCTATCTTTCCGATGGGGTACACTCTTTGCCCCGTGTATGTTTTCAATATAATCTCCGTATCCCGTAGGGGAATATGTTGGAATAACCTTTTGTAATCTTTCTTATTCATGACCGTCAATGCCGATCCAGTGTCCAATTCCATCTTTACTTGGACTCCTGCTATCTGAAGGGTGACCCAAATTGTCTGGAGATCTGCATCCTTACCAACGTTGTGTATTCTTAAGCTACCCAGTTCATTACTGCTAGCGTCTGAATCTGACTTCTGTTCGGTCGAACTGTTCTTTGTCACCTTGTGTACCTTTATGTATTTTCCTTGCGGTGACTTTTTGTTGCTGGTCTTCTTTCCTGACCGGCATACTTTAGCTATGTGGCCAAGCCTGCCACACGTTCTGCATTCTTGGTTTTTAAACCAACGCTGGCTCTGATCGTGCGTTGTCTTTCCACAACGATAACATTTTACAGTACTCAAACCCAATTTATTTGCAGCACGGTGGCATAGTGGTTAGCACTGTTGCCTCACAGCGCCAGGGACCCGGGTTCGAATCCGGCCTCGGGCGACTGTCTGTGTGGAGTTTGCACATTCTCCCCGTGTTTGCGTGGGTTTCCTCCGGGTGCTCCGGTTTCCTCCCACAGGCCAAAGATGTGCGGGTTAGGTTGATTGGCTATGATAAATTGACCCTTAGTGTTAGGGGGATTAAATACATGGGGTTACGGGGATAGGGTGGGATATGTGTTGGTGTAGGGGTTATGGGGATCGGGTGGGATATGTGTCGGTGCAGGCTCGATGGGCCGAAATGGCCTCTATCTGCATTGTTGGGTTTCTGTGATCTGTGATCTGTGATCTTATTTGTACTGAGTTCCGGTGACCGTAGCTGCATTACTGCCGTGCCTCTCGCTGCGGCTTCGTGTGCTGCTGCCATAGTGACCGTTTTCTCAAGCGTCAGCTCATTCTCCTCGAGCAGTCGCTTTTGTGTATCTTCTTTTAATAAACCACACACAAATTTATCTCGTAGCGCCTCTGTCAGTCTCGTTCCAAACTGACAGTACTTTGCTAGCTTACGCAATTCCATTAAATATTCAGCATTGCTTTCATCCTTCAGCTGCCTTCTGCTGTAAAATTTAAATTGTTCTGCTAGCATCAGCGGCGTGGGGTTTAGATGATTTTTCAGGACAGTAACAATCTCCTCGAACGTCTTATCCGCCGGTTCATCTGGTGATAAAAGGTGTTTCAATTGCCCGTATGTCTTCGCAGCCATTAAGTTTAATAATGTTAGTGCTTTCTCTTCATCTGGGATTTTATTTGCTTTACAATAATTTTGTATGCATTCTACATACATGGCCCAATCTTCGATGTCGCTATCAAAGGTATTAATGTTCCCATGTTTAGGCATCGTTGCAATTTAATTTATTTTTATTTTTATCCAAGATGGCGGCTTCCCGCTCTTGTCTTCGTCCTCCGCCTACAAAATGGCGGTTTTCCCGCGCTTGGCGGTCTTCACCCGTCCCCCGACGCTGTCTCCGCTTCACCGTGGCTCTCGCGCCTTCAGTTGCCCCAGACGCTGCGCCATTTTAGCCCGAATGCGGCCCAGCCCTTATCACCAGCCGCGATCGATGTCCCCGCGCTGCGCCTTTCGGCCCGAATGCGGCCCGGCCCTTATCTCCGGTCGCGATCGATCTCACCGCCCTTATTCCTCCGTCTTCCCTCCCCGTCTGTACAGCCAACGCGGCCGACTTTCTGGTCGCGTCGCTGCCCGGCTTACCCACCACCGAGGTAGAAAGAAGTTAGCTGACAGCCGCTGATGGAGGCTTCGAGTTCAGGATGTCTTCTGCACTCTGGTTTCTCAATGTCTGCCGCGCGACGTATCTTCCAGCAGCGTGATGAGGGTGGAAGCCTCTCTTCGACGTCCGTTCTGTGGACGAAGCCGCCGTGGATATAAACTGACGCAGGGTAAGAATCGGACTCGTCGCCACTGTTAAGTCTGTGTGTTCTAGTTGTAATTACTAACACAGACTACAAGATTAAAGTTCAACTGGTTGGAGGTCAGGACTAAAACTAAATACAATATTACTACACAGTGCTTATATACCGGTGGTCACCACCGGTATTACGTATACAGCAGCCAGAGAAAATAGTACATCTCTTAAGGTGGAACAGGCTTAAGTTCTCTTAAGGTGGAACAGGTTACATACACCACAAATGACCTTGTGTGTTTGACCCCTGCCCTTTGACACCATGTCAGATCAGGCTTACGGCCTTTATTTTATCACCTGTTCCCACCCCTCCCCGCTCCCCTCCCCGCCCCTCCCCACCCTCCCGCCCCCTCCCCCACCGCTCCTCCCTCCCCCACTCCTCCCCGCTCCCCGCCCCTCCACCGCCCCCCGCCCCTCCCTGCTCCCCTCCCCCTCCCCCCTCCCCTCCCCGCTCCCCTCCCTGCCCCCCCGCCCCCTCCCCCACCGATCCCTCCTCCCCCACTCCCGCTCCCCGCTCCCCTCCCTGCCCCCCCGCCCCCTCCCCCACCGATCCCCCCTCCCCCACTCCCGCTCCCCTCCCCTCCCCTCCCCGCTCCTCTCCCCATCTTTCCCCGCTCCCCTCCCCCATTCCTCCCCGCTCCCCACCCCTACCCCCCATCCCTCCCCGCTCCCCTCCCCCTCCCCATCCCTCCCCGCTCCCCCGCCCCTCCCCCCCACCCCGCCCTCACCCCTCCCTGCTCCCCTTCCCTCCCCCCCTCCCGCCCCTCCCCGCTCCCCTCCCCACCCCTCCCCCTTCCTTCCCCCGCCCCGACCCGCTCCCTGAACCCCGCCCCCGCCAAATTTCATTTAATTTGACCTGCTTCGGTTCAAATTGACTGACTGGGAAATCGAAGCCACTTGCAAGTGCAGTCTGGGGCGAGCTCCATGTGAAGCTTGGGTCCTCACGAGCCGAGCGTTGAAGACACAGGGTGGCTCGTGGCTCATGGCCTGGGGAGTATCTGAATGGGGTGGAGCGAGGGATGGAGGGAGCCTGGAAGAGAGAGAGCAAGACGCACAAACCAAGATTGCTGTGGGGCCTGTACTGACTTTTAAATGGTTTATAAAAGCATCTGTGCTTCACACACCAGTTCTGAGTCCTTCGGTTCTCAATTACTCACTGACAGTAACAGAGAAAATCGGGCGGCTCGACAATTGAAAACCGGGGCTGAAGAGGCGTCCAGGTTATTTGCTATTGATTTTTAACTCCTCATCCTTGTGTTCAAATCCCTCCGTGGCCTCGCGCCCCCCCCTATCTCTGTAACGTCCTCCAGCCCAACAACCCCCCGAGAGCTCTGCGCTCCTCCAACTCTGGCCTCTTGCACATCCCTGATTATAATCGCTCCACCATTGGCGGCCGTGCCTTCAGCCGCCTGGGCCCCAAACTCTGGAATTCCTTTCCTAAACCTCTCCGCCTCTCTTTACTCCTTTTAAGCTGCTCCTTAAAACCTCTTTCTTCGACCAAGCTTTTGGTCATCCGTCCTAATATCTCCCGATGCGGCTCGGTGTCAAAGTTTGTTTGAATTCGGCTCCTGTGAAGCCCCTTGGGACGTCTTGACTGTGTTAAAGGCGCCGTATAAATACAAGGTGTTGTTGTTTATTGGAATCATGCCCCGAAATACCTCCACTGACTGTCAGAGAGTGAGAATCAGAGGGGCTGTCCCACCATTGGGGCATCACGGACAAGCCCGACATGCACACAATCACCAGCAGGGGGCACTGGATAGCGACCAGGAGCGGGGACCCCGGCTGATATCTCTCCTCCCACTCCTGTCTTCACCTGGTTACCGTCTTCATTTGATCATTTATTGTCTAAATTCTTTATTTTTTTTCCCTCTCTCTCTCCCCCACATCCCCCCCACAATATTTTGGAATCTCACACTGGGCGCCGATGTTCCCGCAGGCCACTTACCGGCCTCACAATGGAAAAAACGATCATACGCGGAAATTTAAAGGGGCCACGCACCGCAAAAAAAATTAAAGGGCACATTGCTTGGTGCCCAACTATTTCTCAACAAGTACCTCTTCCACCTAGAAGGACAAGGGCAGCAGGCGCGTGGGAACACCACCACCTCCAAGTTCCCCTCCAAGTCACACACCATCCTGACTTGGAAGTAGATCGCCGATCCTTCATCGTCACTGGGTCAAAATCCTGGAACTCCCTCCCTAACAGCACTGTGTGTGGTGTATGTAACCTGTTCCACCTTAAGAGAACTACCTTAAGAGATGTACTACTTTCTCTTGGCTGCTGTATACTGTAATACCGGTGGTGACCACACCGGTATATAAACGTTGTGTAGTGATTTGCTGGGCAGTTCAGCCCTGACCTCCGAATAGTAAAGACCTGTTAAAGTTATTCTTGTTGTCTGTGTCCAGTGATTTATAATAAGCATAACTGGGGCACACAGACTCAACACTGTGGGAGTACCTTCACCACACGGACTGCAGCGGCTCAAGAAGGCGGCTCACCACCACCCTCTCATGGGCAACTAGGGATGGGCAATAAATGCCGGCATTGCCAGCGACGCCCACATCCCGTGAATGAATTCTTTAAAAGTAACGGCCCTGGGGTGAGAGAACATTCTGGAAGCTGTCGACACTCACTGTCTGAGAACTTCAGCACTTGCTTTCTGCTTCCTGAAGTTGATTACAGTTGCCTAAACAATTGTTTATATTTTACTCTATGGGATTTGACATTTCTTGCCTTTTTTTTTTATTTCAAAAATAAAATTGGAAGCGTTTCGGATAAGATGTTATATAGAATTACGTAGAATTTTCAGAATTGAAGACCTCTATCACTCCCTCAGCCTAAAAGAGCCCCAGCCTGATCAGTCTTTCCTGACAGATTTAACCTCTTAGTTGTGGTATCATCCTTGTAAATCCCCTGGCTGGGGAGTCTAGAACCGGGGGTCACAGTCTCAGAATACGAGGTTGGCCATTTAGGACTGAGATGAGGAGAAATTTCTTCACTCAGAGGGTGGTGAATCTTTGGAATTCTCTACCACAGAGGGCTGTGGAGGCTCAGTCATTGAGTATATTCAAGACAGAGATTGACAGATTTTTGAATATTAAGGGAATCAAGGGATATGGGGATAGTGCAGGAAAGTGGAGATGAGGTAGAGGATCAGCCATGATCTTATTGAATGGCGGAGCAGGCTCGAGGGGCCGAATGGCCGACTCCTGCTCCTATTTCTTATGTTCTTAAATCTTTTTTGCACCCTCTCCAGTGCCTCTATATCCTTTTTATAATATGGTGACCAGAACTGTTCACAGTCTCCAAGTGTGGTCTAACCAAGGTTCGATACAAGTTTAACATAACTTCCCTCCTTTTTAATTCTATCCCTCTAGAAATGAACCCCAGTGATTGGTTTGCTTTTTCTTTATGGCCTTATAACCTGCGTCGCTGCTTTTAGTGGTTTGTGTATCTGTACCCCCAGATCCCTCAGCTCCTCCACCACCTTTAGACACTTATTTTCCAAGCACTACGCGGCCTCCTTATTCCTCCTACCAAAGTGCACCACCTGACACGTACCTATATTGAAATTCATTTGCCAATTACAGGTACATGGCCATTCTGCAGGTTAAACATCCCACGGCACTGATGGGAGGAGAGCAAGGGACTTCTCCCCCGTGGTCTGGTCAACAATCCCGCCTCCACCAACACCGCCAAGAACAGACTGAACTGGTCGCTCGTCTCACTGCGGTTTGTGGGATCTTGCTCTGCAGGGAACAAAATTGATCGCAGGCGAAAGACTTTGAGAGATGTGACAACGAGCCAGATAAATGCAAGGTCCTTCTTCACCCTCACCTCCCGTCCCCCGAGTGCTGACGCCTCAATGGGTGAAGGTGCTGCCCGGTGTGGTACTGAGGCACACAGATCAGAAGGGGCCCGAGTCAATCCCTGGTCAGATGCTGAGTTGGATGGTTCAGTCTGGGCAGCAGCAATTGGCTCTGGTTTCTGCACTCCCGGCCTAAGGAGTAACTAGGCTAGCTAGTGCCCACTCCTAGCTAGCAGCCAGTAGCCCAAGGCACTTGGGCCTAGCTTTCAACACTTGAGGATCCTGTAGTTATGGGAACTATGGAGAGTTAGTATGTCCCCTGGAGTGGGATTACTTTAAACTCACACCTCCCCCATCTCCGCTCCTGCCTCAGCCCATCCGCTGCTGAAGTCCTCATCCATGCACTTGTCCCCTCCAGACTTGACTATTCCACCGCTCTCCTGGGCGACCTCTCACCTTGCACCCTCTGTAAACTTCAGCTCATCCAAAACTCTGCTCCTCGTGTCCTACCTCGCACTGAGTCCCGTTCACCCCTGTGCGCGCTGAACCTACATTGGCTTCCAGTCCGGCAGATATTCGGACAGGTGACCACAAGCTTGGTCAAACAGGGAGGTTTTAAGGAGCGACTTAAAGGAGGAGGAGAGAGGCGGAGAGGTTTAGGGAGGGAATGCCAGAGCTTAGAGCCCAGGCAGCTGAAGGCACGGCTGCCAATGGTGGAGTGATGGAAATCGGGGATGTGCTAGAGGCCAGAATTGGAGGAGCACAGATATCTTGGGGGGTTGTGGGGCTGGAGGAGGTTACAGAGATAGGGAGGGCGAGGCCATGGAGGGATTTGAACGCAAGGAGGATCATTTTAAATTTGAGGCGTTGCCGGACCGGGAGTCGATCGCTGTTGCAAGTTGTTGTTGTTGAGGTAAAAATAGAAAAGCAGAATATTTTCTAAATGGTGAGAGATTGGGAAATGTTGGTGTTCAGAGGACCTGGGTGTCCTTGTGCACGAATCACTGAAAGTTATTGAAAGGGGGTTGGAGTATAAGAGTAAAGAAGCCTTGCTACAATGATATAGGGTCCCTGGTGAGACCACATCTGGAATATTGTGTACAGTTTTGGATGGGGGAGGGGGAGGGACAGAGGGGGAGGGACAGAGGGGGAGGGATGAGGGACGGAGGGGGGTCGAGGGGAGGGTGTTCAACTGAGGGCGAAGGGGGAGGGTTGGAGGGGGAGGGGTGGGATGGGGGGTGGAGGGGGAGGCAGGGACGGAGGGGAGGAGGGAGGGAGAGAGGGGGGAGGGAGAGAGAGAGGGGAGGAGGGAGGGAGAGAGGGGAGGAGGGAGGGAGAGAGTGAGGAGGGAGGGAGAGAGGGGAGGAGGGAGGGAGAGAGGGGAGGAGGGAGGGAGAGAGTGAGGAGGGAGGGAGAGAGGGGAGGAGGGAGGGAGGGGAGGAGGGAGGGAGAGAGGGGAGGAGGGAGGGAGAGAGGGAGGAGGGAGGAAGAGAGGGAGGAGGGAGGAAGGGAGGGAGGGAGGGAGGGAGAGAGGGGAGGAGGGAGGGAGAGAGGGAAGAGGGAGAGAGGGGAGGAGGGAGGGAGGGAGAGAGGGAGGAGGTCTCTCGGAACATTTCTGCCATTTCTCCCAGAAGGCTTTGTCTCCGGTTCTCCCTTTCTCAGAGCTCGTTGACTGAGGGACGTTGGGTATCGGCTCCGTAACAGCAGCTGCAGTGAGGGGTGTCTGGCTGGTTAGATCAGTCCCTGGGCATCAAGGGAGCTCCCTGTTTATTTTAGAACTGAGATCTCGGATGTGATTCGGGTGCTTATCAAACACGAAGGCGACACAGCTCCTGCGCCTGGAGTTCAAAACAAAGACTCATTCAGTAAACAAGATCCTCACTTTACAACTGGTTTAGTTGTTGTGAATTCTGTGCTGCGCTCAGTGTAAGAGTCGAGGGAGCTTAGTGTTGAGGAATGGAATACACTTCACAGCCAATGTGACTGCACTTCAGAAAGGTGCTTCATTGGCTGACAGGACAAGGAGTACTCTCCTCTTCTTAGGCAGTCCCTCGGAACCGAGGATGACTTGCTTCCACACTAAAAATCAGTTCTCAGGTGACTGATGAGTCCAATGCGGGACCTACAGTCTCTGTCACAGGTGGGGCAGAAGGTGGTTGAAGGGGCGGGTGGGTGGGGTGCTTGGGTTGACGTGCGCTCCTTCTGCTGTTTGCGCTTGGCTTCTGCTTGCTCCCGGCGAAGAGACTAGAGGTGTTCAGCTTCTCCTCCACTTTGTGCGGTCTTGGGCCAGGGATTCCCAGGTGTCAGTGGGGATGTTACACTTTTTCAAGGAGGCTTTGAGGGTGTCCTTGAAGCGTTTTCTCTGCCCACCTGGGGCTCTCTTGCCGTGCTGGAGCTCCGAGTAGAGCGCTTGTTTTGGAAGTCTCGTATTGGGCATGCGGATGATGTGGCCCGTCCATCGGAGCTGATCGAGCGTGGTCAAAGCTTCGATGCTGGGGATGTTGACCTGAGCAAGAACACTGACGTTGGTGCGCCTGTCCTACCAATAGATTTGCAGGATCTTGCGGAGGCAGCGTTGGTGGTACCTCTCCAGTGCTTTGAGGTGCCTGCTGTACATGGTCCGTGTCTCTGAGGCATACAGCACTGCTGCCCTGTAGACCATGAGCTTGGTGCCGGGTTTGAGGTCCTGGTCTTCAAACACTCTCTTCCTCAGGCGACCGAAGGCTGCACTGGCACACTGAAGGCGGTGTTGGACTTCGTCGTCGACGTCTGCCCTTGTTGACAGTAGGCTCCCGAGGTATGGAAAGTGGTTCACGTTGTCCAAGGCCTTGTCTTGGATTTTGATAATCGGGGGGCAGTACTGTGTGGCGAGAGCAGGTTGGTAGAGGACCTTTGTCTTACGGATGTTTAGTGTAAGGCCTATGCTCTCGTACGCTTCGGTGAAGGTGTTAACGATGGTTTGGAGTTCGCCCTCCGAGAGTGCACAGACGCAAGCATCGTCTGCATACTGTAATTCGACGACAGAGGATGGGACGACCTTGGATCTGGACTGGAGGCGACGGAGGTTGAACAGTTTCCCGTTTGTTCTGTAAATTAGCTCCACTCCAGTGGGGAGCTTACTGAGGGTGAGATGGAGCATTGCAGCAAGGAAGATCGAGAAGTGCATCGGTGCGATGACACAGCCTTGCTTGACCCCGGTCCATATATGAATTGGGTCTGTGGTGGAACCGTTGGTCAGGATCACGGCTTGCATGTCGTCGTGAAGCAGGCGGAGGATGGTGACAAACTTTTGAGGGCAGCCGAATTTGAGGTGTGTGGAGGGACTGTTGGGGCCGAACGCGGCCTGTGTCCGTGTTGTAATCTCCATGTAATTCAGTGCAGTATTGAGAGGTGCCGTCTCCCAGGCGAGCTATTAAACTGAGATCCCGTCTGTCTATAGGTGGAGGTAAGAGATCCCAGGGCACCATTTCGAGCAGGGGAGTTGTTCACGGTGTCCTGGCCAATATTTATCCATCAGCCAACATCACTAAAAGCAGGTGCATCTCATTTGCTGTTGGTGGGATCTTGCTGTGTAGAATATGGCAGCTGCCTTTGCCTCTGTAACAACAGTGACTGAACTTTAACAGTACTTTATTGGAGGTGCACTCTGGGATGCCTTGAGGATATGCGAAGGTGCAGTATAAATGCAAATGTTGCCCTGCAGTGTCGGCCTTGGCTCAGTAGGTGGCGCCCTCTTGCCTCTGAGTCCGAAGGTCATGGATTCAAGACCCATTTCACAGATTAAACCCATAATCCAGGCTGACACTCCAGCGCCGCGCTAAGGGAGTGCTGCACTGTCAGAGGTGCCGTCTTTCAGATGAGATGTTAAACTGAGATAATAGCAAAATGCTGCGGATGCTGGAAATCTGAAATAACAACAGAAAATGCTGGAAATACTCAGCAGGCCAGGCAGCATCCGTGGAGAGAGAAACAGAGTTAATGTTTCAGGTCTGGGACCCTTCATCAGAACTGGAAAAAGCTGGAGATGTAACAGATATGAATTCGATTGGGCACTTTACAGCCTGCCGGACTCAACATTGAGTTCAACAATTTCAGATAATAACCCCTGCCCCCATTTTTCATGCAGTATGATTTTGCCATTTCCATTTGCAACATTTTCACGGTATGTTCTTTCAATTCCTTCCTCCCCTCCTAAACCCCCCCCTCTCTCTGCACCTGCTTAATGTCTGTTACATCTCCAGCTCTTTCCAGTTCTGATGAAGGGTCCCAGACCCGAGACGTTAACCCTGTTTCTCTCTCCACGGATGCTGCCTGACCTGCTGAGTATTTCCAGCGTTTTCTGTTGTTAAACTGAGACGTCTGCTCTCTCAGGTGGATGTAAAAGATCTCACGGCCACTATTTCGAAGAAGAGCAGGGGAGTTCTCCCCGGTGTCCTGGGCTAAGTTGTCCCTCAGGGGACGTAGATTTAAAGTAACTGTTAGAAGGTTTAGAGGGGAGTTGAGGAGAACTCTATTCACCCAGAGGGTGGTGGGGGTCTGGAACTCACTGCCTGAAAGGGTGGTAGAGGCAGAAACCCTCATCACATTTAAAAAGTACTTGGATATGCACTTGAAGTGCTGCAACTTACAGGGCTACGGACCAAGAGCTGGAAAGTGGGATTAGGCTGGGTGGCTCTTTGTCGGCCGGCATGGACAAGATGGGCCGAATGGCCTCCTTCTGTGCCATAATTTTTAATGATTCTATGAACCAACGTTACTAAAAAACCGATGATCTGGTCATTTTCACCTTGCTATTTGTGCGCAGATTGGCCGCCGTGTTTCCTACGTTGTAACAGTGACTACACTTCATTGGCGGTGACGCGCTTTGGGTCGTCCTGGGTTGGTGATCAATGCTCCCTTTGAGCCGCGCGGCCGCGCAGCGCTCTGCGGGTCCCGCGCTGCCGGCTCCTCGGCTTTGCAAGGGAAAGGTCGCGCACGCTGGGAATTTTGAATGGGCCTCGCCGCCCGTTAAAGGGGCCGCGCGGCCCCTCCAAAAAATTACAGGCAACTTTGGCAGGAATGTAGAAATGCAAGTCTTTCTTTCTGCAGCCAGTGGTTTTTGTGAGGGGCTGGGAGATGGAGCAGACATTTACTCACCATACCAGCTGAGGGCGCCATTGCACGTTAGAGAGAGATTTGTGAATGACTGTAGCAGTGCTGCAGCGCCACCTGATGGTAGCAAACGGTGTCGCAGCAACAAAGCAATTGTGTTCACCAATTCCACAGCCGCCTCCTCTGCTATTCAGACTCCCCAAAGCCTTTCCACCATCTACAGATGAGAGTCTAACCACCTCCCCTTGACATTCAATGGTATTACCATAGCCGAATCCCCCACCAACAACATCCTGGGGGTCACCATTGACTAGAAACTTAACTGGACCAGCCACATAAATACTGTGGCAACAAGAGCAGGTCAGAGGCTGGGTATTCTGTGGCGAGTGTCTCACCTCCTGACTCCCCAAAGCCTTTCCACCATCTACAAGGCACAAGTCAGGAGTGTGATGGAATACTCTCCACTTGCCTGGATGAGTGCAGCTTCAACAACACTCAAGAAGTTCGACACCATCCAAGACAAAGCAGCTCGCTTGATTGGCATCCCAACCACCTTAAACATTCACTCCCTCCACCACCAGCGCACCGTGGCTGAAGTGAGTACCATCTACAAGATGCACTGCAGCAACTCGCCAAGACTTCTTCGGCAGCACCTCCCAAACCCACGACTGTGGTGTATGTACCTTTAAGAGGAACTATGTTTTTTTGAAGCCCCTGTGTACTGTAGTACCGGTAGTGACCACTCGGGTATATAAGCCTGTATAGCGTCTTGTATAGTTAGTTCACCTCCAGACTTTGTTCAGTAAATACTTGTTAAATCAACTCCTGCTTTCCGTGTCTTCATTAACACACGGATACAACAGTGGCGACGAGTTAGAAACGAACTTACCTGCAATTCGGCAGCACCTCAAGGAGTTCGATTCCTCAGACGAAGGTCGAAGAAAAAAAAACAAAACTGTGGTTTCACCAGCTAAACGGGCTGGTGGCAGGTAGTGCACTGATCCTTCCTGGGCAGCGGGCTGGGGCTCGATTGGGTAGCTCTGCAGCGCGGCCGGGCAGCGAGTCTGAAGGCAGAAGCAAACAGAGACAGAGGGTGGAGCACTCAGGAGACGGCCGGCGCTGCAAAACAGGTCGGCATTCGGACCAAGCAAAGGGAGGGGAAAGTCCCAGAGAGTCCGATGGGAACGATTCTCCAAGTGACGGAGAAACTGTTTAAAAATATATATGTAAATAAAAAACCGCGGAGAACAGCGTTGGCAGCAGCGGCAGCGGCGGGAAAGCGCGGGAGGCACCATCTTGACTCGGCAGGGAAGAAGGGAAAGCGCGGGAGGCGCCATTTTTGATTTTCAGGATGCCTAAGACTGGCAATATTACTGCTTTCGATAGTGATATAGAGGATTGGACCACATATGTGGAAAGAGTGGAGGTATATTGCAAGGCGAATGAAGTAGCAGATGATAAAAAGGCATCGGTACTTCTAAATCTGATGGGCGCAAGGACATACGGGCTGTTATGAAACTTGATCACTCCAGCCAAACCGATGGACAAGAATTTTAAGGAGATTGTTGATACCCTACAGGAGCACTTAAACCCAACACCGCTGCTGATAGTGGAACGATTCAAATTCTTCAGGAGGAATCAACACAAGAATGAAAGTAACACTGATTACCTCACCGAATTACGAAAGCTGTCAAAGCACTGCCAATTCGGGGCAGGACTGGCAGATTCTCTATGAGACAAATTCGTCTGTGGTCTCCTAAGTGAAGGAACACAGAAAAGACTACTTTCTGAGAAAGATTTGACACTGGACAAGGCTTTCAGTGTGGCTGTATCATACAAAGCAGCAGCAAGAGGAGCTGCAGAGATACAGCAAAAGCCACAGGACTTCGGCACCCATGAAATGACACGGGTTTCGAGAGATGTTATCGCTGCAGCAGATCCACCCATGACCAGAGGGACTGCTGGTTCAAGGACAAAGCATGCAGGCAATGCGGAAAGACGGGACACATTGCACGTGTATGCCGATCTGGAAAAAAATCCGCTGACAGTAAAAAGGTCAATAAGGAAAAGTACAGGAAGGTACAAATGATAACAGACAGTAGCTCCGAAGACCAGAAGAGCGATAGCGACTCCGGAAACAAGAGACTAAGCTGTCTCAAATTACATAATGTAATTGCCAAAGAAGATAACCAGACCATTTGGGCTACCCTCACAATAGCGGGGTCCCCAGTTAAAATGGAGCTAGATACAGGATCAGCTCTGACCGTCATAAGTTGACGGGATTACGAGCGGCTATTTCCGCATATACCTTTGAAAGTCACATCCATTATCTTGAAGACATATACGGGGCAGAAAGTATGCCCCAGAGGGAAAATAAGGGTGCCTGTTGTATACAACGGCAAGGAAATACAGAAGTTGTATTTATACGTTCTGCAAGATGGTGGTCCACCGTTGTTGGGACGTGAAAGGATCAGAAAGATACGTTTGGACTGGCACTCCATTCAGGCACTGACGGTGACCAGTAAGAAAAAAAATGATGATGACGTCATACCTGGACGATTAAAAGAAATCTTGGCTAACGCCAAAGAAGTGTTTCAACAGGCTCCAGGAACCCTGAAAGGCGCCACCGCCTCAATAAAAGTGGAAGATGTGGCAATTCCCAAGTTTTTTAAGGCAAGGCCGGTGCCATACGCAATTCGTCCAGCAGTCGAGGCAGAGCTGGAGAATTTGGAAAAAGCAGGCGTGTTATCCAAGGTAGATTGGAGCGAGTGGGCAACATCCATCGTCCCGGTCATGAAGAAAACGTTGAATAATGATAAATCTGAAGAACAGAGAAAAATTCGCATCTGTGGGGACTTCAAGGTGACTGTAAACCCGGTTCTTCATACGGTACAATATCCTCTTCCGAGGATAGAAGATATTTTCGCCTCACTATCCGGAGGGAAACGTTTCACCAAAATTGACTTGGCACAAGCATATCTACAGATGGAGGTTGAGGAGACCTCTAAAAAGTATCTCACGATAAACACACACAAAGGCCTGTACCAGTACAATCGGCTGGTTTTCGGAGTAGCATCAGCTCCAGCTATCTGGCAAAGAGCTATGGAGCAAGTACTGCAAGGGATTCCGGGGACTCAATGCTACCTAGACGACATCCTTGTAACAGGAGAAAATGACAACGAGCACCGTGCCAATTTCGAGCAGGTGCTCACGAGGCTGAGAGAACGGGGCCTACGAGCAAATCGCCCCAAGTGCGAATTTTTCCAGAAACAAATACCATATTGTGGCCATGTCATTAACGAAGAAGGGTTGCATAAATCACCTGAAAAAATTGAAGCGGTCGTAAAAGCCCCAGCGCCTGAAAATGTCTCACAATTAAGGTCGTTCCTGGGATTAATAAATTACTATCATAAATTTTTACCGAACTTGTCAACGGTTCTGCACCCTCTTAACGCACTGCTACAAACGGGAGTAATTTGGAAATGGAGCGAAGACTGTAAACGTGCCTTCCATAAATGCAAAGGTTTGATCACGTCCAAGGAAGTGTTGGCTCATTACAACCCATCACTGCCAATCAGACTGGCGTGCGATGCATCCCCTTACGGCGTGGGAGCGGTATTATCGCATAAAATCCCTGATGGCTCGGAGCGGCCGATAGCTTTTGCGTCACGCTCATTGAACTCAGCTGAGCGTAACTATGCCCAGATCGACAGGGAGGCACTCAGCCTGGTGTGGGGGGGTGAAGAAATTCAACCATTACCTACACGGACAAAAATTTACCTTGTTGACTGACCATCAACCCCTCATCTCCATATTCAACCCTAAAAAGGGCGTTCCCATTATGACAGCGCAAAGGCTACAGAGGTGGTCCCTTTTCCTAGGGACACACCAATATGACATAGAATACAAAGGAACAAAAGAGCATGAGAATGCTGACGGTTTATCGCGCCTACCGTTGCCAACAGTAGAAGAGGCACCTACAGTGGACCCAGTGGAGATGTTCCACTCGACCATAGTGGAATGTCTACCAGTGACAAATTCTACCATTGAAAAGGAAACGAGAAATGACCCGACTCTCTCACGAGTCTACGATTTAACGGTGAAGGGATGGCCAGCACATGGCGAACCACTGTTGCCAGCATTCTCGCAAAGAAGAGAACAGCTGTCAGTGTGCCGAGGAACCTTGATGTGTGGATCCAGAGTGGTGATTCCACCCAAACTCCAAGATAAAGTGCTAAAGGAGCTTCATGAGGGGCATCTGGGTGGAGTGAAAATGAAGAATTTAGCCAAAACGTTTGTGTGGTGGCCAGGTATCGATGGAGACATCGAAGAAATGACCAAGAGCTGTCTAGGATGCCAGAAGGTCCAAAACGCCCCACCACAAGCCCCTCTACATCCATGGGAGTGGCCCTCATCTCCCTGGCAAAGGGTACATATCGACTTTGCTGGTCCATTTATGGACTCAATGTTCTTAATCACGGTCGATGCACACTCCAAGTGTCATAGAGTGATAGAGTCATAGAGTCATAGAGTTTTACAGCACAGAAAGGGGCCCTTCGGCCCATCGTGTCCACGCCGCCCATCCATCCCTGTCCTGTCTACTCCCATTTTCCAGCATTTGGTCCATAGCCTTGTATGCAATGGCATTTCAAGTGCTCATCCAAATGCTTCTTGAATGTTGTGAGGGTTCCTGCCTCTACCACCCTTTCAGGCAGTGAGTTCCAGATTCCAACCACCCTCTGGGTGAAAAAGTTCCTCCTCAAATCCCCTCTAAATCTCCTGCCCCTTACCCGGAGGTAATAAAGATGTCTTCCACCACCGCAGAAAAAACCATCACAGTATTAAGGACCATATTCGCCAGGAATGGGCTGCCTGAACAGATCTGTTCTGATAATGGACCGCAATTTGTATCCGAAGAATTCAGGAAGTTTTTAAAAAACAATGGGGTTAAGCACTACACTTCCGCCCCATATTATCCCGCCACCAATGGATTAGCTGAAAGGTTTGTCCAGACCTTCAAGAAGGCCATAAAGGCCATGGGTAATGAAGACATAAATCTACAACATAAGGTAGATAACTTCTTGTTTGCGTACAGGAATGCAACACATATGGTTACAAACCAAACCCCCGCCATGATGTTTTTCAATAGAAGACTAAGATGCCGGCTGGATTTGATCAAGCCAAACATCAGAAGGGACGTAGAGAACCGGCAATTTCAAGGCATGAATGAAAGGCCAACTAGAACCTTCCAGATAGGTCAACAAGTTTTGGCCCGGGACTACCGTACCGAGAAATGGCAGCCTGGAACTATTTGCACACGACTAGGACCGCTGATGTATACCGTGGACATTGGAGAAAGCATAATAAGGCGCCATGCTGACCAGATCATAGAGTCATCCGAAAAGGGACAACCTACACCACCACTCTATACGCCTAATGATGAAGTAGAGATACCCATAGTATCTACCTCCGATCCGGTGATACTGGAACCAGATGAACCCGACACTGGCATTCAAGCCGAATCGACCTTACCAAAAGAACCTACTACACCACCGAAAACTACTACACCACCGAGGCGTTATCCGGACCGAGTCAGGAAGCCTCCAGAGAGACTGAATTTGTAATTGATTAACTTCAGCAAATGTGTAGATTATTGTTCTTGTAAAAATGTTAATTAATGATTACTTAAAATGTTATGTACTATTTATCTAAAAGGGGAGGAATTGTGGTGTATGTACCTTTAAGAGGAACTATGTTTTTTTGAAGCCCCTGTGTACTGTAGTACCGTAGTGACCACTCGGGTATATAAGCTTGTATAGCATCTTGTATAGTAAGTTCACCTCCAGACTTTGTTCAGTAAACACTTGTTAAATCAACTCCTGCTTTCCGTGTCTTCATTAACACACGGATACAACAACGACCTCTTC
Organism: Somniosus microcephalus; assembly: GCF_052327205.1. Lineage (NCBI taxonomy): Eukaryota > Metazoa > Chordata > Chondrichthyes > Squaliformes > Somniosidae > Somniosus > Somniosus microcephalus. The sequence goes on from NC_140998.1 coordinate 11,900,362, forward strand.
CACCTAGAAGGACAAGGGCAGCAGGCGCATGGGAACACCGCCACCTCCAAGTTCCCCTCCAAGTCACAAACTATCCTGACTTAGAAGTATACCGCCGATCCTTCATCGTCGCTGGGTCAAAATCCTGGAACTCCCTACCTAACAGCACTGTGGGAGCACCTTCACCACACGGACTGCAGCGGTTCAAGAAGGTGGCTCACCACCACCTTCTCAAGGGGCAATTAGGGATGGGCAATAAATGCTGGCCTTGCCAGCGATGCCCACATCCCATAAAGTAATAAAAAAAGTATCATCCATTGAAGCAAAGTGGGCATTAATGGGAATTATGACCTTCTGTTCTGATAATGGATTCAGCCATCAAAGCCTGTGGAAGTTGAGCTCTGCTCTTTCATTCTGTTATACGAACATACGAATTAGGAGCAGGAGTCGGCCACTCGGCCCCTCGAACCTGCTCCGCCATTCAATAAGATCATGGCTGATCTGATTACTCCACATTCCTGCCTGTCCCCGATAACCTTTGACCCCCTTGCTTATCAAGAATCTATCTACCTCTGCCTTAAAAATATTCAAAGACTCTGCTTCCACCGCCCTCTGAGGAAGAGAGTTCCAAAGACTCACGACCCTCTGTAAGAAAAAAAATTCTCCTCATCTCTGTCTTAAATGGGCGACCCCTTATTTTTAAACAGTGACCCCTGGTTCTAGATTCTCCCACAAGAGGAAACATCCTCTCCACATCCACCTTGTCAAGACCCCTCAGGATCTTATATGTTTCAATCAAGTCACCTCTTACTCTTCTAAACTCCAGCGGATACAAGCCCAGCCTGTCCAACCTTTCCTCATAAGACAACCCGCCCATTCCAGGTATTAGTCTAGTAAACCTTCTCTGAAATGCTTCCAACACATTTACATCCTTCCTTAAATAAGGAGACCAATACTGTACACAGTGCTCCAGATGTGGTCTCACCAATGCCCTGTGTAACTGAAGCATAACCTCCCTACTTTTGTATTCAATTCCCCTCGCAATAAACGATAGATAACATTCTATTAGCTTTCCTAATTACTTGCTGTACCTGCGATTCATGCACTAGGACACCCAGATCCCTCTGCATCTCAGAGCTCTGCAATCTCTCACCATTTAGATAATATGCTTCTTTTTTATTCTTCCTGCCAAAATGGACAACTTCACATTTTCCCACATTATACTCCATTTGCCAGATCTTTGCCCACTCACTTAACCTATCTATATCCCTTTGTAGCCTCCTTATGTCCTCTTCATAATTTACTTTCCTACCTATCTTTGTGTCATCAGCAAATTGAGCAACCATACGTTCAGGTCCCTTCATCCAAGTCATTTATATAAATTTATGTAAAAAGTTGAGGCCCCAGCACTGATCCCTGTGGCACACCACTCGTTACATCTTGCCAATCAGAAAATGACCCATTTATGCCAATCTCTGTTTCCTGTTAGCTAGTCAATCTTCTATCCATGCCAACATGTTACCCCCTACACCATGAGCTTTTATTTTCTGCAATAACCTTTGATGTGGCACCTTATCAAATGCCTTCTGGAAATCTAATACAGTACATCCACCGGTTCCCCTTTATCCACAGCACATGCTATTTCCTCAAAGGACTCCAATAAATTGGTTAAACATGATTTCCCTTTCACAAAACCATGTTGACTCTGCCTGATTACTTTGAAATTTTCTAAATGCCCTGCTATAATGTCTTTAATAATAGCTTCTAACATCTTCCCTAGGACAGATGTTAAGCTAACTGGCCTGTAGTTTCCTGCTTTCTGTCTCCCTCCCTTTTTGAATAAAGGATTTACATTCGTTATTTTCCAATCTAATGAAACCTTCCCCGAATCTAGGGAATTTTGGAAAATTAAAACCAACGCATCAACTATCTCACTAGCCGCTTCTTTTAAGACCCTAGGATGAAGTCCATCAGGACCCGGGGACTTGTCAGCCCGCAGCTCCAACAATTTGCTCAGTACCACTTCCCTGGTGATTGTAATTTTCTTGAGTTCCTCCCTCCTTTCCGTTTCCTAATTTACAGCTATTTCTGGGATGTTGCTTGTATCCTCTATAGTGAAGACTGATGCAAAATACCACTTCAATTCAACTGCTATCTCCTTATTTTCCATTATTAATTCCCCAGACTCACTTTTTATAGGACCAACGCTCACTTTGTTAACTCTTTTGTTTTTTAAATATCTACAGAAACTCTTACTGTCTGTTTTTATATTTCTAGCCAGCTTTCTCTCACAGAAATCACAGAAATCCCACAGTGCAGATAGAGGCCATTTCGGCCCATCGAGCCTGCACCGACACATATCCCACCCGATCCCCGTAACCCCTACACCAACACATATCCCACCCTATCCCCGTAACCCCACGTATTTAATCCCCCTAACACTAAGGGTCAATTTATCATAGCCAATCAACCTAACCCGCACATCTTTGGACTGTGGGAGGAAACCGGAGCACCCGGAGGAAACCCACGCAAACACGGGGAGAATGTGCAAACTCCACACAGACAGTCACCCGAGGCCGGATTCGAACCCGGGTCCCTGGCGCTGTGAGGCAACAGTGCTAACCACTATGCCACCGTGCCGCCCATACTCTAATTTTTCTCTCCTTATTAATCTTTCAGTCATTCTTTGCTGTTTTTTTATATTCTGTCCAATCTTCTGACCTGCCACCCATCTTTGCACAATTATATGCTTTTTCTTTTAGTTTAATACTATCTTTAACTTTTTTAGTTAACCACGGATGGTGGGTCCTCCCCTTGGAATTGTTCTTTCTTGTTGGAATGTATATATTCTGTGTATTTTGAAATATCTGATTGTGAGGAGCATCCCAATTGAGCCTGACTCCGACTCCGATTCCCCTCCCACACACAAACACATGCAGGAATCACTAGGTATCAATCAAGAAAGGGAGCCCGGGTTGAATTCTGAACCCACGGCACTGAGGCTAACTAAACACTCCTACGGTGTCAGCCGTGGCTCAGTGGGTAGCCCTCTCGCCTCGGAAACACTGGGCCATGGGTTCAAGTCCCACTCCAGAGACTTGAGTACAAAATCTAGGCTGACACTCCCAGTGCGGTGCTGAGGGAGCGCTGCACTGTTGGAGGTGCCCGTCTTTTGGATGAGACGTTAAACCGAGGCCCCGTCTGCTCTCTCAGGTGGACGTAAAAGATCCCATGGCCACTATTTCGAAGAAGAGCAGGGGAGTTCTCCCCGGTGTCCTGGCCAATATTTATCCCTCAATCAACATCACTAAAACATTACCTGGCCATTATCACATTGCTGTTTGTCGGAGCTTGCTGTGCGCAAATTGGCTGCTGTTTCCTACATTGACTGCAGCCAGGTGTCTGACTGTTGCCGGATCTCTGACTGTAGCTATGCTGGTGGTTGTGAACTTGGTGATGTTGTTGGTTGTTGGCTAGTTTGGGTCACAAATGCTGGCGGGCTGCTCTTCTTCAGAATGTACAAAAGTAGAAGAGAAAGTGATCATCGAATGATAAAGCACAGAGGGAGACCGGAACTGTGCACAGTACCCCAAGTGCGGTCTAACCAAGGTATATGGAGACCAGAATTGTGCACAGTACCCCAAGTGCGGTCTAACCAAGGTATATATAGACCAGAACTGTGCACAGTACTCCAAGTGCGGTCTAACCAAGGTGTATATAGACCAGAACTGTGCACAGTACTCCAAGTGCGGTCTAACCAAGGTATATGGAGACCTGAACTGTGCACAGTACCCCAAGTGCGGTCTAACCAAGGTATATATAGACCAGAACTGTGCACAGTACTCCAAGTGCGGTCTAACCAAGGTATATGGAGACCTGAACTGTGCACAGTACTCCAAGTGCGGTCTAACCAAGGTATATGGAGACCTGAACTGTGCACAGTACCCCAAGTGCGGTCTAACCAAGGTATATATAGACCAGAACTGTGCACAGTACTCCAAGTGCGGTCTAACCAGGGTGTATAGATATCAGAATTATGCACAGTGCTCCAAGTGTGGTCTATCCAAGGTATATGGAGGCCTGAACTGTGCACAGTGCTCCAAGTGTGGTCTATCCAAGGTATATGGAGACCTGAACTGTGCACAGTGCTCCAAGTGTGGTCTATCCAAGGTATATATAGACCAGAACAGTGCACAGTACTCCGTGTGGTCTATCCAAGGTATATGGAGACCTGAACTGTGCACAGTGCTCCAAGTGTGGTCTAGCCAAGGTATATGGAGACCTGAACTGTGCACAGTGCTCCAAGTGTGGTCTAGCCAAGGTATATGGAGACCTGAACTGTGCACAGTGCTCCAAGTGTGGTCTAGCCAAGGTATATGGAGACCTGAACTGTGCACAGTGCTCCAAGTGTGGTCTATCCAAGGTATATATAGACCAGAACTGTGCACAGTGCTCCAAGTGTGGTCTATCCAAGGTATATATAGACCAGAACTGTGCACAGTGCTCCAAGTGTGGTCTATCCAAGGTATATATAGACCAGAACTGTGCACAGTGCTCCAAGTGTGGTCTATCCAAGGTATATATAGACCAGAACTGTGCAGAGTGTGGTGAGTATGACCCACTCCCGAGAAGTCAAGGACATGACAGTTCTGGGCAATCTCAGAGCTCAGACCTGCTGTCTTTTATTGTCCGGAAGGCAGATATATAGTCTGGAAGGATAGCAATACAGTGGCTGGCAGGTTCCCAAAGGGCTGGATAGCGTCCCTATTTATAGATTATTGCAGTTTGACAGATTGGGAAGGACCAGGGCACATGAGTTTAAACTATGTTCTGCTCCCCGCCCGGGAGCCGGCCAGATTGACAGGCTGGGATGAGCAGGAAAACCAGCGGCAGGAGCCTTGGGAACGGTGCGCGGCAATCGGAAGGTGGAGGAGGGGCAGGCCGGAGATTGTGGCTTAGCGAGGAGTGGGGGAGAGAGAGGCTGCGAATGGCAGAGAGGGGAAGGGGCTGAAGGTTTGCTTGAGGGGCTGTTGGGGGGTGGTGGCGGGGGGGTGGCGCAGGGAGCACTCCTGCTCCTCCAGGCCCACAAGGACTGCCGATAAAGGCACTTCCCTTCTGAAGCTCCTGCCTTCCGTTCACTGCCGGGGTTCCCGATCCTTGGGAAAGAAAGAAAGAATGCGCATCTCTATAGCGCCTTTCACCACCTCAGGACGTCTCAAAGCGCTTCACAGCCACCGAAGTACTTTTTTGAAGTGTGGTCACTGTTGTAATGTCGGAAACGCGGCAGCCGATTAGCGCACAGCAAGATCCCACAAACAGCAACGCGACAGTGGCCAGATCTTCTGTTTTAATGATAGCAAAATACTGCTGCTGCTGGAAATCCGAAATAACAACAGAAAATGCTGGAAAAACTCAGCAGGCCAGGCAACATCCGTGGAGAGAGAAATTGACCCGAAACGTTGACTCTATTTCTCTCTACTATTAAGGCTTTGCAGACTGTGTGAAATTCATACATTGCATTTCTCTGCAGACCCCTGGAGGGCTAAAAGGAGACTTGGCAAAATGCGATAAAAACCACACCGGTGAACATGGCAAGGAGCAAGTCCGCGGCGGGTGGGAAACACATTCCCTGGTTTTTCATCATTTTTCACCTCCCCCGCGTCGGTCTGTTTTGGGAGGTGGGGAGGAGGGTTAATATCGAGCCCTAACTCTCTGTTTCTCTCACTGCAGACGCCGCCGGACCTGCAGAGTATTTCCAGCATTTTGCTGTTTCTATTTCAGATTTGCAGCATCCGCAGTATTTTGCTTTGGTTAGGACGTTAACCGCGGACCTTTAGGCTTGGAACCTCGTCAGTTCCGATGATCTAACCCTGATTTTGTTCTGTTTAACCGACAAGCGTGTGCTTGACTGAGCTAACTCTTTTCCCGGTTTAACACTCTTTTAAAAAGTAAAACATTTCGTGGTGTTCGGAAAACCCGCCTCGAGTTTCTTTTTATCGCATTTTGCCAAGTCTCCTTTTAGCCCGCCAGGGGTCTGCAGAGAAATGTAATGTATGAATTTCACACAGTCTGCAAAGCGTTAATATTAGTAACATTCTGAGGACATGGGACCAGTGATCTACTGCAGACTGGTAACACTCATAGTTAAACGGCACACAATCTCATAGCGCCAGCTGATTTACAGATGATTTTATCTGAAAATAATGAAGAGTTCTCACTGAACTTAACAGGAAATCAATAAACTCCACTTTACTTGTGAAATGAATAAAAGGACTTGTGCCCGTATAGTTCTTTTCATGACCCCAGGATGTCCCGAAGTGCTTCACAGTCAATGCAGTAGGCTAGTTTCAAGATTGAACTAATGCTAAACATCTAACTGACCCGCCCCAGTCTGAGCATTGTGTGTCTGGGAAAATTAATTTTTTAAATTATGTGTTATAAAAAGCAGCTCAACGCTTCCTGTTTCATTTTAACCCAAGTGAGAACTGAAGTGACAGCTATAAAGTCAGACCCAGTGATTCTGACTCTGAGACAGAGCGAGAGAGAGAGTGACATCTAGAGAGCGACAGAGAGGGACTTCACAGAGAGAGAGAGAAAGAAGAATAGAGACAGAGAGGGTCACAGAGAGAGAGAGAGAGAACGTTCCTGATTCAAACAGATTGGCACTACCTGGCTCCTACGTGGAGGTAAGATTCATAACCTTTCAACTAATCGTTATTGGCTGTGAAGTGCTTTGGGACATCCTGATGTTACCAAAGCAGCTTTTTAAATGCAAGTTCTTTATTTTATTAGTTTCGTGTATAAAGGAGTCCAGTGATTTGTTGTTAAATTCAATGAGAACCGTTCCATTTTTTTTCAGCTAAAATGATCAGCAAATGCTTGTAGCTTTACGAAAAGTCGTTGAACGAGTTTAGATCAATGGACAGCCGATATGCAAAGGCAGCAGAGCTGAGGTGAAAACCATAAAAGATGCAAATAGGTTGGAACAGACAATGAGCGTGAGATAGATGATAAACTGAGCGCTTATGTCCTCCAAACATTCATTAGGGAACCAGGCAACTAATTCTCCCGAAGTAACAGGAATCCGAGGACCATGGGATGTGCCAGGCAGAGCCCAAATACAAATCCACAGGGATAGATGGTGTTTGTCCCTGAGTACTGAGAGAGAAAGAGAGGAGGGAGGAGATTTACAAGGCATCAGTGGTCACCATGAGTGGTCGATTGACACTGGGGAGGTGGCAGTCGATTGGAACCAGGCAGGATGCTGCCCAAGTTCAAAATGGAGGACAAGGCAGGTACAAGAAGCTACAGGCCCATGAGTCTAACTTCAACCTCCCCCTCCCCGCTGTATTAGGAGTAGAACCAGAGGAGTATCTGTCCAGCAATAACCTGGTTAGCAGCATGGGCTCAGAAGGGGAAGAACCTCCTTCACTTCTTTGAGGAAGTGAAATCCCGAATGGAAAGCCCGGTGACGTGGCAAACCTTGACTTTAAAAAGAAAAATGACCTGACAAAGTTCCAATGAGAGGCTACTGGTTACACGCAAAGCTGCGGTGATTCAGGGTACATCCTCGAAATGGATAAGGAAATTACTGAACTCAGAAAACAAAGGACATATTACATAGGATTACACAGGATATACGGCACAGACACAGGTCATTCGGCCCAACCAGTCCATGCCGGTGTTTATGCTCCACTCGAGCCTCCTCCCGTCTTTCCTTATCCAAATCTATCAGCATAACCCTCTATTCCCTTCTCCCTCATCTGCGTATCCAGCCTCCCCTTAAATGCATCGATACTATTCACCTCAACCACTCCCTGTGGGAGCGAGTTCCACATTCTCACCGCTCTCTGGGTAAAGAAGTTTCTTCTGAATTCCCCATTGGATTTCTTGGTGACTATCTTATATTGATGGCCTCTAGTTATGCTCTTCCCCACAAGTGGAAACATTCTCTCTGTATCCACTCGATCAAAACCTTTCATCATTTTAAAGACCTCTATTAGGTCACCCCTCAGCCTTCCCTTTTCAAGAGAAAAGAGCCCCAGCCTGTTCATCCTTTCCTGATAGGTGTAACATTTGAAAGAGGAGCTGTATCAGGGGGGAGTGAAGTGGAGAGTAGGGTGCCCCATAGCTTGGTGCTCGGACCACTGCTGGGGTAGAAATTGGCATGTGTTGCGCCTATTTTTCAGGCTACAGCGGACCAATTTAGCAGTGGGATGGTCTGCACTCACTGCGCAGGCGTGGGTCCCACTGTGAAGTTCGTCTAGGAACCTTTCATTTTAAGGCGTTTGGGCGATAGCGTAAAATGGGCGATATCGGATAAGTGAATAATAATTAGTTGTCTAGACTTCCGTGATGAGATGGTGAGAAGTTATCCTCTGCAGGAATGCACATCAATGAATTCAGTATAACAACAGAAAATGCTGGAAAAACTCAGCAGGTCAGGCAACATCCGTGGAGAGAAATTTGAGTTGACGTTTCGGGTTGGACCCTTCTTCAAAACTGGAAAGAAAAGAAACTAGATCGGAGGCAGGGCTGCGATCGGACAAAAGAATAAAAGAAACAAAATAAGTAAAAGAGATTAGAAGCTAGACGAGATGGTAATAGGCTGGAATTAGGTGTAAAGTGTACTGGCAGGGCAAAAGATAGCTGCCAGGTGTGAGAGAGAAACAAAAGGAAAGGTGGGGGGGGGAGGAGTGGAACAATTACAAGAGAAAATGAAATGGGGGCCGAGCTTATGATCTGAAATTGTTGAACTCGATATTGAGTCCGGAAGGCTGCAGAGTGCCTAATCGAAAGATGAGGTGCTGTTCCTCGAGTTTACGTTGAGCTTCCGTGGAACAATACAAGAGGCCAAGGACGGTGAGGTCCGAGTGGGAATGGAGCGGTGAATTAAAATGACAGGCGACCGGAAGCTCGGGGTCACCCTTACGGACTGAACGGAGGTGTTCCGCAAAGCGGTCACCCAATCTGCGTTTGGTCTCCCCAGTGTAGAGGAGACCGCATCGTGAGCAGCGAATACAGTATACTAGATTGCGAGAAGTACAAGTAAATCGCTGTTTTACCTGGAAGGGGTGTTTGGGGCCCTGGACAGTGGGAAGGGGGGAGGTATAGGGGCAGGTGTTACATCTCCTCCGCTTGCACGGGAAGGTGCCAGGCGAAGAGGAAGGGCTGTTTGGGGTGATAGAGGAGTGGACTAGGGTGTCTCGGAGGGAGCGGTCCCTGCGGAATGCTGAAAGGGGAGGGGAGGGGAAGATACGTTTGGTGGTGGGATCACTTTGGAGGTAGCGGAAATGCCGGAGGATGATCCGTTGAATGTGGAGGCTGGTGGGGTGAAAGGTGAGGACAAGGGGAACCCTATCGTGGTTCCGGGAGGGAGGGGCAGGGGTGAGGGCAGAAGTGCGGGAGATAGAACTGACACGGTCGAGGGCAGTGTCAACCACAGTAGAGGGGAATCCTCGGTTGCGGAAAAAGGAAGACATGTCTGAAGCACTGGTGTGGAAGGTGGCGTCGTCGGAGCAGATACGGCGGAGGCGGAGAAACTGGGAGAATGGAATAGAGTCCTTACAGGAAGCGGGGTGGGAGGAAGTGTAGTCCAGGTAGCTGTGGGAATCAGTGGGCTTGTAGTAAATATTGGTCGATAACCTATCCCCAGAGATGGAGACGGAGAAGTCGAGGAAGGGAAGGGAAGAGTCAGAGATGGACCATGTGAAGGTGAGGGAAGGGTGGAAATTGGAGGCAAAGTGAATGAAATTGTCTAGTTCAGGGTGAGAGCAGGAAACGGCACCGATACAGTCATCAATGTATCGGAAAAAGAGGTGAGGGAGGGGACCCGAGTAGGACTGGAACAAAGATTGTTCCACATAGCCCACGAAAAGGCAGGCATAGCTAGGACCCATGCGGGTACCCATGGCAACACCTTTGATTTGGAGGAAATGAGTGGAGTTAAAGGAGAAGTTGTTCAATGTGAGAACAAGTTCAGCCAGGCGGAGGAGGGTCGTGGTGGATGGGGACTGGTCGGGCCTCTGTTCAAGGAAGAAGCGGAGCGCCCTCAGGCCATCCGGGTGGGGGATGGAGGTGTAGAGGGATTGTACGTCCATGGTGAAAAGGAAGCGGTTGGGGCCAGGAAACTGGAAACTGTTAAAGTGGCGGAGGGCGTCCGAAGAGTCGCGGATGTAGGTGGGAAGAGACTGGACAAGGGGAGAAAAGATAGAGTCAAGATAGGAAGAGATAAGTTCTGTAGGGCAAGAACAGGCTGAAACGATGGGTCTACCAGGGCAGTCCTGTTTGTGGATCTTGGGAAGGAGGTAGAAGCGGGCTGTGCGGGGTTGGGGAACTATGAGGTTGGTGGCAGCAGGGGGAAGATCTCCAGAGGAGATGAGGTCAGTGACAGTCTTGGAAACGGTGGTTTGATGTTCGGTAGTGGGGTCATGGTCCAGATGGAGGTAGGAGGAGTTGTCGGAGAGTTGGCGTTCAGCTTCCGCTAGGTAGAGGTCAGTACGCCAAACAACAACAGCACCACCCTTGTCAGCAGGTTTAATGACAATGTCAGGGTTGGATCTAAGAGAATGGAGTGCTGCAAGTTCAGAGGGAGGTAGGTTGGAGTGAGTGAGGGGAGCAGAGAAATGGAGACGGCCGATGTCACGGCGGCAGTTAGCGATGAAAAGATCTAGAGAGGGTAAGAGGCCAGGGGGAGGGCTCCAGGTAAAACGGGAATTCTGCAAGCGGGAGAAAGGGTCAGTTGTGCGGGGGGAAGACTCCTGGCCAGTGAAGTGGGCACGGAGACGAAGGCGACGGAAAAGGAGCTCAACATCGTGCCGAGCTTGAAATTCATTGAGGTGGGGGCGTAAGGGGATGAAGCTCAGGCCTTTGCTGACGACTGATCGTTCAGGGTCAGAGAGTGGAAGGTCAGAGGGGATAGTGAAAACGCGGCAGGGGGTGGGATTGGGAGAAGGGGGGTCAGAGGAAAGTGAAGGGGAAGAAGGTTCCGGAGGGGCGTTGGTGTCCAAGAGTTGATGAAGCTTGCGATCCTTGACATCGGAAAGGAAGAAGAAAAGTTTTTTGTTGAAGCGTCGGATGAGTCGAAGGATGAAATGGAACTGTGGACCCGGACAGCTTTGAGATAGAGTGCGCCGGTGCTGCTGAAGAGAGAGGTCGAGTGTGTTCATGTGGCGCCGCATGGCGTTGAGCGTGGATCTCAGGATGCGGCGAGAGCAGTAGTTCGAGGAATGATGAATATCTTGGAGATATTTGTAATCCTGGGTGGATCCGAAGCACGAAGGGTGGAAGTTTAGTTGGAATCCACGTGGAATAAGTCGGAACCGGAGACAGTTGCTGAGGAAAATGATGTGGCTGTGAAACCGAGTCTTGGCAGATACCTGATCAAACACGAGAAGGGAAACTGAAAGTAATGAAGATGAACAAGGTTGAAGAGCCAAACGGAGATCCCGTCGAAGAGAAGAGCAGAACTTCTTCAAGGTAGGCATTCCTAGAAGAGGTGTGGCAGTGAACCAAACACTAGTACGATAGCAAAATACTGCAGATGTTGGAAATCCGAGATAACAACAGAAAATGCTGGAAAAACTCAGCAGGTCAGGCAACATCCGTGGAGAGAAATTTGAGTTGACGTTTCGGGTCAAACCCTTCTTCAAAACTGGAAAGAAAAGAAACTAGATCGGAGGCAGGGCTGCGATCGGACAAAAGAATAAAAGAAACAAAAGAAGTAAAAGAGATTAGAAGCTAGACGAGATGGTAATAGGCTGGGATTAGGTGTAAAGTGTACTGGCAGGGCAAAAGATAGCTGCCAGGTGTGAGAGAGAAACAAAAGGAAAGGGGGGGGGGGGGGAAAGGAGTGGAACAATTACAAGAGAAAATGAAATGGGGGCCGAGCTTATGATCTGAAATTGTTGAACTCGATATTGAGTCCGGAAGGCTGTAAAGTGCCTAATCAGAAGATGAGGTGCTGTTCCTCGAGTTTACGTTGAGCTTCCGTGGAACAATACAAGAGGCCAAGGACGGTGAGGTCCGAATGAATTCAGTATTCCATGTTTAATAGGTTCGTATGATATACTGAAACCTATCTTTGCACATGTGCACAGTAACTTGCATTATATAAAAAAAATACATTTTAAACCTTTTAGCGTGAGAATTTGTTTTGCTTCCATATTTTATGCTATACCTGGTATTAAATATACTTGCATTAAATAATCTCAGTGTCAGAAATAAAATGGGGTTGAAATTCAATGTTTAATTTGGCCTTCTGATTATAATCGCTCCACCATTGGCGGCCGTGCCTTCTGTTGCCTGGGCCCTAAGCTCTGGAATTCCCTGCCTAAACCTCTCCACCTCGCTACCTCTCTTTCCTCCTTTAAGACGCTCCTTAAAACCTACCTCTTTGACCAAACTTTTGGTCACCTGCCCTAATTTATCTTTATGTGGATTGGTGTCAAATTTTTTGTCTTAAAATACTCCTGTGCAGCACCTTGGGACATTTTACTACGTTAAAGGTGCTATATAAATACAAGTTGTTGTTGTTGTTCTGGGTAGCTCGGTCCCTCCCACACATTCAGAGGAACCGACCGGAACTCACACACACACGTAGGCAGAGCCCCACACACACCATTGCTTTCTTAATGTCTCTCAATGTCTCTTAATCTCTCCGGCTTTCTATCCTATCACTGACCTTCCCCTTTGTTCTTTCATCCCCTCTCCCTTTTCCCAGCCCCTAACTTGCTTCACAATCTATTTCTTTTCCTGCTTTTTTCCAGTTCTGACGAAAGGTCATCAACTTGAAAAGTTGACTCTATTTCTCTCTCCACGGAGGCTGCCCTGGCCCGCTGAGTTTTTCCAGCATTTTCTGTTGTTGTAGCAGGTTCCAGCCTGTGCTGGGTGTGTCCGGTCAGCTCTCCACTGCCTGCTCGTTCGGGCTCATTCAGTTCCTCACAAGCCCCGCTGTGTAAACTAGACCATGTCACCTGTGACCCATGGATAGTAACCCAGCAATCACCCATCTACTTAGCACAGGTAGGGATTTCTATTCACGAGCGAGAATGCCTGTTTGTTGCTTTCTTTTCGAAAATAATATTTTGGGATACAGCACACGAGTAACCTGAGACCTGACGTGGTGAATGTAGCACGCGTAATCTCCTTAAAACCTACCGCTCACCTGTCCTAACGCCTCCTTCTTTGGCTCAGCATCAATTTTTGTTTGATTACAGTCCCTGTGAACATAGGAACAGGAGGAGGCCATTCAGCCCCTCGAGCCTGTTCCGCCATTCAATTGGAGCATGGCTGAAATATAAACAGAACATGCTGGAAACACTCCGCAGGCCAGGCAGCATCTGTGGAGAGAGAAACAGAGTTAACGTTTCAGGTCGATGACCCTTCGTCAGAACTGGAAAAAGTTAGAGATGTAACAGATTTTAAGCAAGTGTACGGGCAGGGAAAGGGGGGAGGGGAGGAAAGAATAAAAGGGAAGGTCTGTGATAGGATGGAAGGCAGGAGAGATTAAATAACAAAAGGGATGATGGTGCAAGGCAAAAGGAGATGGTAATGGGACAATTAAAGAAACAAAAGTTTGTTTGAATGGGTCGAGAGGAGGTGTAACTGGGAATTTCAGAATCATCAACAGCTGCAGTCTGAAAAAGTGGGGGGCCGAGGTTATGGCCTGAACTTGTTGAACTCGATGTTGAGTCCAGAAGGCTGTAAAGTGCCTAATCGAAAGATGAGGTGCTGTTCCTTGAGCTTACGTTGGGCTTCATTGGAACGGTGTAGGAGGCCGAGGACGATGAGGTCAGAGTGGGAGTGGAGCGGTGAATTAAAGTGACAGGCGACCGGAAGCTCGGGGTCACGCTTGCGGACTGAACTGTTGCTCAACTCCATTTACCTGCCTTAACTCCATAAGGGCATCCCTTATTACCCTTACTTAACAAAAATCAATCTCAGGCTTGACATTTTTGATTGACCCCCCCAGCCTCAACAGCTTTGTGAAGGAAGGGAGTTCCCGATTACCACTACCTTTTGTGTGAAACAACTACTATGTTAAATGCACTATATAAATGCAAGTTGTTGTTCCGTTGCTGTGGTTGAGTCAGCCGATCTCAGCTAAGGTTGTTACGATTGACCCCAGCGGGCCCTGGGCTAGAGAGAGGGGTAGGGAGGACAATCCTCCCTCCTGATTGCTGTCCAGTGACTCCTGCTGGGATAGATTTGTGTGTGGACACTGGATGAGGGCAGGATTGGGTGCTACTGCAATGTCACCAGCAGTCTGTTGGCCCTGGTTGTGAGGCAATGGGTAACATAATACCACACTACAGTGAGATCGAGTGCCATTAGAAGGAGAGGGAATGGCAGAGGGGTCGATTGGAACTCTGACTGGGGTGGGGAGAGGACAGGTGGAAGATGCCCAAGGTGGGGGAGGGGAGGGCGGAGGGGCCTGGGGGTGGGGGATGTTCAAAGCCCGGGCTGAAGGAGGGGATGCCTGGGAGTGGGGGAGGGGAGTAAGCCTGGGGGTGGGGAGTGCATGAGGAGGGGAGAGGCCCGGGGGCGGGGTAGGGGGAAGCCCAGAGTGGGAAGGTGGGGGTCGAGTGGGGGTGAGGAAGTCCGGGGAGGGGGAGGTGAAGGCAGGAGCAGGGGGAAGCCTGGGGAGGGGGGGGCGGGTGTGGGGGATAAGCCCGTGGGTGGGACAGGGTGAGGAGGGGGGTCGGCCCGGGGACGGGGGAGGGGGAGGCCCGGGGTGAGTGAGTGGCGCGGGCGGAGCCCGGGGGAGGGGGGAGGGGAGTGAGCAGGGGGGAGGCTCGGGGGTAAGCGAGTGGGGAGAGGGGAAGTGAGGGCAGGAGCGGGGCGAAGACTGGGGAGGGGGGGAGGGGGATAAGCCCGGGAGTTGGGCAGAGTGAGGAGGGGGGAGGGGCCCCGGGGTGGGCAAGTGGGATGGGGGGGAAGCCTGGAGGGGTGAGGGGAGGGGGTTATGGGGTAAGGCTGGGGTTGGGGGGAAGACCATTGGTGGGGGATGGGAGGGGAGGGGGTAGGGGTTAAGGCTGGGGTTGGGGGGAGGGGAGGATGGGGGAAAGGGGAGGCCCAAGGTGTTCTCGTGGGGCTCAGGGGAACGCTCCTGCTCCTCCTAGCCCCTGAGGAAATATGTTGAAAAATGAACCATTCACGCTTACCTGGGCCTCTTCCACCCCTGGATCCAGATCCAGCCAGCTGTGGTCTGGAGGGAGGGGCCGGGGGTGGGGGGGAGTGGAAAGCCCCCATCGCTCCGCCGCTCGGGCCTCTGGTAAAAGTAACAGTCAGGCCCTGTTGATCCTAATGTGGGTATCAGGGTTGCCAACTCTCCAGGATTGCCCTGGAGTCACCAGGAATTGAAGATTCATCTCCTGGACACTGCCGGGAGCAACACCCTGGAGAAAAACCAGAGGGGTGATAAAAAAACAATCATTTTATTTGATCACTTTCATTAATTAGTTATAGAAATATTGGAAAGGGGGAGAAAAAGGCTGTTTGACCAGGTTGGAGGCGACAGGTTATACGACAGAACCTCCAGAAATCCGTCCAACCAGAGTTGGTATCCCTTGTGGGTATCGCGAGGACCAATCCACCAGCCAGCGAGTACCACCCCGGGATTCCCGCTGGAAATTACGGATATTGGGGGCGAGGGCAGGAACAGGCACGGCCGCGACGCCCTCCACAGTCGGCTAGTCTAGGCTGCCCCAGGGCCGCCTGGGCAAGGCATTGGAGAGCTGCAGGGACCCAGGGGAGCGTCGGGGGCTGCAGCAGAGGGAGGCGAAGGGGGTAGTGGGGGGAATGGGAGCGTCGGAGAGAAACAATAGGTGCATTTGGAGCAGGACTGATGACTTTTCACAGGTGCGGTAATGTAGAAGAAGGCTGGCAGCGTGGACTGGAGAAGGAGGTGGAATGGGGAATGTGGAACATTTCCCCCTCACCCGCCCCCTTCCTTTTTGATCCTCCAATTGGGGATTTCCCTAAGGTTCTGCGGTACTGGAGTTTAAAGTTGACACGCTGAATGACTCAATGGACTTTCTAAAGAGGAACAACTGTGTCGGGTCCCTACACACATGTGGAATTCCTCCCCATCAGTCAGGGAGCATCAGCAACAGCTGACCGCTGGCTTTCAGTAGTTTGCACTCACCTGGAAGTCAAAGGGAGGGAGCGGGGAGTGAAAAGTATCAAGAAGTGAAGGGGTTTCGTTACGGTAGGAAAACGAGAGAAGGATTGGCTCGTGTCGAGAAGCAGACTGCGGTAAGTGACTGGTAGTCAACACTACCCGCAATTCACAAATATTGCTCGTTGTGTGTGTGGCTTTAACTGCACGGACTGCTCAAAGCCAAGTGTGAAGAATAACTGTTAACCCTGTAATGTAGCACTAGTCAGGCATATCAACACAGCAGATCGCAATCCCTCGCCTCAGTGCCAGAGGACTGGAGGACAGCTAACGTAGTACCATTATTCAAGAAGGGTAGTAGGGATAAACCAGGGAATTAATGGAAAAAATTCTGAGGGACAGAATTAGTCTCCACTTGGAGAGGCAAGGATTAGTCAGCATGGCTTTGTCAGGGGGAGATCATGTCTGACCAATTTGATTGAATTTTTCGAGGGGGTGACTAGGTGTGTGGATGAGGGTAGTGCAGTTGATGGAGTCTACATGGAATTCAGTAAGGCTTTTGACAAAGTCCCGCATGGGAGAATGGTCAAGAAGGTAAGAGCCCATGGGATCCAGGGCAATTTGGCACATTGGAACCAAAATTGGCTTAGTGGCAGGAGGCAGAGGGTGATGGTCGAAGGTTGTTTTTGTGACTGGAAGCCTGTGTCCAGTGGTGTACCACAGGGATCGGTGCTGGGTCCCTTGCTGTTTGTAGTGTGCATTAATGATTTAGATATGAATGTAGGAGGTATGATCAGTAAGTTCGCAGATGACACGAAAATTGGTGGAGTGGTAAATAGCGAGGAGGGAAGCCTCAGGCTACAGGACGATATAGACGGGTTGGTCAGATGGGCAGAACAGTGGCAAATGGAATTTAACCCTGAAAAGTGTGAGGTGATGCATTTTGGGAGGACTAACAAGGCAAGGGAATACACAATGAATGCTAGGACCCTAGGAAGGATAGAGGATCAGAGGGACCTTGGTATGCATGTACATAGATCCCTGAAGGCAGCAGGACAGGTAGATAAGGTGGTTAAAAAGGCATATGGGATACTTGCCTTCATTAGCCGAGGCATAGAATATAAGAGCAGGGAGGTTATGATGGAGCTGTACAAAACACTAGTTAGGCCACAGCTGGAATACTGTGTGCAGTTCTAGTTGCCACACTATAGGAAGGATGTGATTGCATTGGAGAGGGTGCGGCAGAGATTCACCAGGATGTTACCTGGGCTGGAGCGCCTCAGCTATGAGGAGAGACTGGACAGGCTGGGGTTGTTTTCCTTGGAGCAGAGAAGGCTGAGGGGGGACCTGATTGAGGTGTACAAAATTATGAGGGGCATAGATAGGGTAGATAGAAAGGAACTTTTCCCCTTAGTAGAGGGGTCAATACCAGGGGGGCATAGTTTCAAGGTAAGGGGCTGGAGGTTTAGAGGGGATTTGAGGAAAAACTTTTTCACCCAAAGGGTAGTTGGAATCTGGAACTCACTGCCTAAAAGGGTGGTAGAGGCAGGAGCCCTCACAACATTCAAGAAGCATTTAGATGAGCACTTGAAACGCCATAGCATACAAGGCTACGGACCAAGTGCTGGGAAATGGGATTAGAATAGACAGGGCTTGATGGCCGGCGCGGACACGATGGGCCGAAGGGCCTCTTTCTGTGCTGTATAACTCTATGACCTTGATGATTCTCATTTACTTTTTCTCCGTCTCTGTCTCTCACTCTCTCTGTCTCTCACTATATCACACACTCTCACTCACTTTCTCTCTTTCACACACTTTCCCTCAATCTCTCTGGCTCACACTCTCTCAATGTCTCTCTCACTCTCAATCTCTCTCTCTTTCACTCACTCACTCACTCTCTTACTCTCTTCCTCTCTTTCCACCATCTACAAGACACAAGTCAGGAGTGTGATGGAATACTCTCCACTTGCCTGGATCAGTGCAGCTCCAACAACATCCAGGACAAAGCAGCCCGCTTGATTGGCACCCCATCCACCACCTTAAGCATTCACTCCCTCCACCACCGGCGTACCGTGGCTGCAGTGTGTACCATCTACAAGATGCACTGCAGCAACGTGCCAAGGCTTCTTCAGCAGCACCTCCCAAACCCGCGACCTCTACCACCTAGAAGGACAAGGGCAGCAGCTGCATGGGAACACCACCACCTCCAAGTTCCCCTCCAAGACTTGCTTCCATGCTAAAAATGAGTCCAATGCGGGACCTACAGTCTCTGTCAGAGGGCAGACGGTGGCTGAAGGGGCGAGTGGATGGGGTGCTTGGGTTGACGTGCGCTCCTTCTGCTGTTTGCGCTTGGCTTCCGCTTGCTCCCGGCGAAGAGACTCGAGGTGTTCAGCGCCTTCCCGGATGCTTCTCCTCCACTTTGTGCGGTCTTGGGCCAGGGATTCCCAGGTGTCGGTGGGGATGTTACACTTTTTCAAGGAGGCTTTGATGCGCTATCAATTACTCATAAAAGACTGAGAGTTAGAAGAGTAACCAAAGGCTTTTATTAACAACAGAATGGAGGTCTGCCTCGAGTGGTCGACTGGTCCAGGATACTAAGGGCTGGGGAGC
This sequence comes from Somniosus microcephalus, assembly GCF_052327205.1. Lineage (NCBI taxonomy): Eukaryota > Metazoa > Chordata > Chondrichthyes > Squaliformes > Somniosidae > Somniosus > Somniosus microcephalus. Next base: position 11,919,071 of record NC_140998.1, read on the forward strand.
AGTCACCTTTATACTAGGACCTGTGGGAGGAGTCAGCCGAGGCATGTCCAGGCATGTACACAGTGGAATACAAACAGGACAAACAGGAATACAAACAGTGGTTTACCACATTCACCCCTTGTTTAAAATTGAGTCCGGCGGGGTGAAGTGTATTAAAAGTTAGTGTATTGGAGTCTCTCCGGAGGTCTTGTCTGCCGCTGTGATCTGCGTGGCGACGGCAGGGGTAGTGAAGTTTCCGGCGTCGAGTCCAGCGTAGGCTGTGGCACAGGCGTGTCGTCCTCGTAGATGTCGAGCGGGTCGCGGGGCCCAGGCCTGCCGTCTGCTGGGGCTGGATATCGGATCGTGGGGGGGGGTGGTAGTGGGTAGTGGGTTACTGTGGTCCCCGAGGGTGCAAGGTCTCTTATGGAGACTGTGTCCTCCCGCCCGTCCGGGTATGCGATGTAAGCATACTGGGAGTTGGCGTGGAGGAGGTCGACCCTCTCGACCAGGGGGTCCGTTTTACGGGTCCTCACGTGTCTTCTCAGTAGGACCGGCCCTGGGGACGTCAGCCATGGCGGTAGCGATGTCCCCGATGTGGACTTCCTTGGGAAGACAAACATTTTCTCATGAGGGGTGGCGTTAGTGGCAGTGCAGAGCAGTGACCGAATAGAGTGGAGCACATCGGGGAGCACATCCTGCCAGCGGGAGGTTGGAAGGCCCCTAGACTTTAAGGCTAGCAGGACGGCCTTCCAAACTGTCGCATTTTCTCTTTCCACCTGTCCGTTCCCCCGGGGGTTGTAACTGGTGGTCCTGCTTGTGGCAATACCCCTAGTTAGCAGGTACTGACGGAGTTCGTCGCTCATAAACGATGAGCCCCGGTCGCTATGGATATAGCTGGGGAAGCCGAACAGGGTGAAGAGGTTGTTCAGACATTTAATGACCGTGGCACTGGTCATGTCCGGGCAGGGGAAGGCGAACGGGAAACGGGAGTACTCATCAATAATATTGAGGAAGTACACATTGCGGTCGGAGGAGGGGAGAGGCCCTTTAAAATCGACGCTCAGGCGCTCGAAGGGGCGAGTGGCTTTTATCAGGTGGGCCCTGTCTGGTCTATAAAAGTGCGGTTTGCACTCAGCGCAGACTTGGCAGTTCCTGGTCATGGTCCTGACCTCCTCAATAGAGTAAGGCAGGTTGCGGGCCTTGATGAAGTGGAAGAACCTGGTGACCCCCGGGTGGCAGAGGTCATTGTGGAGGGCCCGCAGTCTATCGATCTGCGCGCTGGCGCAGGTGCCACGCGATAGCGCATCCGGGGGTTCATTTAGCTTCCCGGGCCGGTACAAGATCTCGTAGTTGTAGGTGGAAAGTTCGATTCTCCACCTCAAGATCTTGTCATTTTTGATTTTGCCCCTCTGCTTGTTGTTAAACATAAAAGCAACTGAACGCTGGTCAGTGAGCAGGGTAAATCGTTTTCCGGCCAGGTAGTGCCTCCAATGACGCACAGCCTCCACAATCGCCTGGGCCTCCTTCTCAACAGCGGAGTGTCTGGTCTCCGGGCCTTGGAGGGTTCGTGAAAAGAAGGCCACGGGTCTCCCCGCCTGATTGAGGGTAGCGGCCAGGGCAAAGTCAGACGCGTCGCTTTCCACCTGGAAGGGGATGGATTCGTCCACTGCGTGCATGGTGGCTTTGGCAATGTCCTCCTTGATACGGTGGAAGGCTAAGCGGGCCTCTGCCGTCAAGGGAAAAGAGGTGGACTTGATCAGCGGACGGGCCTTGTCCGCATAGTAGGGGACCCACTGGGCGTAATAGGAGAAAAACCCTAGGCACCTCTTCAGGGCCTTGAGGCAGTGGGGCAGTGGAAGTTCCATAAGGGGACGCATCCGGTCGGGGTCGGGGCCGATGACTCCGTGTTCCACAACACAGCCAAGGATGGCGAGGCGGTTTGTGCGGAATATGCACTTCTCCTTGTTATATGTCAGGTTTAGGAGTTGGGCGGTGCGGAGGAATTTTTCGAGGTTTGCGTCATGGTCCTGCAAGTCACGGCCGCAGATGGTCACATTGTCCAGATATGGGAAAGTGGCCTGCAACGCATTTTGATCTACCATCCGGTCCATCTCCCTTTGGAAGACGGAGACCCCGTTGGTGACGCCAAAGGGAACCCTAAGGAAGTGATAGAGGCGGCCGTTTGCCTCAAAGGCAGTGTACTGGCGGTCCTCAGGGCGGATGGGGAGCTGGTGGTACGCTGATTTCAGGTCAATGGTCGAGAAGACGCGGTACTGCGCGATCTGGTTGACCATATCAGCTATACGGGGGAGTGGGTAGGCGTCCAGCAGGGTGTAGCGATTTATTGTCTGGCTGTAGTCGATGACCAGGCGCTGCTTCTCGCCGGTCTTAACGACCACAACCTGGGCTCGCCAGGGGCTGGTGCTGCCCTCAATAATCCCTTCTTTCAGGAGCCGCTCCACTTCGGTTTTAATGAAAACCCTGTCCCCGGCACTGTATCGCCTGCTCTTTGTGGCGATGGGCTTACAGTCGGGGGTGAGGTTAGCAAACAGTTGGGGGGGGGTCAGGCAGGACCAGAAGTTTAAAATGATCGTACACGGTCCCGTCTACTACGAGTGTCACCACGCAGTAGCCGCCGATGTCCGCCGACTGGGACTCGGAGGCCATAGAAATCCGCTGTTGCGCAGGCAGGACTGGGAGAGAGCAATGCCGCACCGTGTCGGGGTGGATGAAGCTCTCCGTGCTCCCAGAGTCAAAAAGGCAGATTGTATCGTGACCATTTACCTTAATGTCCATTGTGGAACTGGCCAGTTGGTGCGGTCTCGCTTGGTCCAGTGTAACGGATGCCAGCGTAGGGGTCGGTGTGTCGCTGCGGGTATCAGATGAGGTGGTGTCAGGGGGCCTGCTGCGTCCCGGCTGTCGTCCAAGATGGCGGCGTCCATGATCCCCATGTGGCTGGAGGCGTCCAAAATGGCTGCTGTACCGGTGATTCGCACATGGCCAGGGAGGTCCAAGATGGCGGCCCGCATGGCCCACACGCGGCGCTGCTGGGGTTCGGGGTGGCTTTGGCCCTGCAGACGCTAGCGTAGTGTCCCTTCTTCCCGCAGCCCGAGCAGATCGCGTTTTTCGCCGGGCAGCGCGCTCTGGGGTGTTTTGCCTGGCCACAGAAGTAGCATTTCTGGCCTTGGGGCACTGCTGTCTGGCCTTGGGACACTGCTGCGGTAGTTGGGCCGTTGTTGGGGTGTGGCTGGGGTGGCACGGCGCTATGAGGCGGTCCTACCGTGTCCCAGGCTGTCATTCCCCGCGGCGTCCACGGTGCAGAGGAGTAGGCATCCATGCCCTGGTAGGCTGCATCCAACGATAGTGCGAGTTCAGAGGCCTTGTTGAGGTCGAGGTTACTCTGCTCCAACAGTCGCTGTCGGGTGTAATTGGATCTGTGGCCCGCTACAAAAGCGTCCCGGATAAGTTCCTCTGTGTACACGGCGGCCTTTACATCCTTACAACCACAGGCCCGGCCAAGCACAGACAGTGCCTGAAGGTATTCCACGGTCGATTCCCCAGGTTGTTGTTTACGACTCCCCAGGAGGTGCCTGGCGTACACTTCGTTCATTGGGCGCGTGTACTGGTCCTTGAGGAGCTTGATAGCGTCCGCGTACGAGGTCGCGTCTTGGATGACCGAGTACACTCGGTGGTTCACTTTGGAGGTCAGGACATCCAGTTTGTCCTCGTCCGATTTGATTGCTTCGGAGGCGGTCAGGAATTTTTCGAAACACTTAAGCCAGTGAGTAAACTTGGTGGATGAGTCCGCCTCCCGATGATCTAAGTCCAGGCATGCTGGTGTGAGGATCTTCTCCATTATAAAATGTTGTTAATAAAATTGATGCGCTATCAATTACTCATAAAAGACTGAGAGTTAGAAGAGTAACCAAAGGCTTTTATTAACAACAGAATGGAGGTCTGCCTCGAGTGGTCGACCGGTCCAGGATACTAAGGGCTGGGGAGCAGTCACCTTTATACTAGGACCTGTGGGAGGAGTCAGCCGAGGCATGTCCAGGCATGTACACAGTGGAATACAAACAGGACAAACAGGAATACAAACAGTGGTTTACCACAGGCTTTGAGGGTGTCCTTGAAGCGTTTCCTCTGCCCACCTGGGGCTCTGTTGCCGTGTCGGAGCTCTGAGTAGAGCGCTTGTTTTAGGAGTCTCGTATCGGGCATGCGGACAATGTGACCCGTCCATCGGAGCTGATCGAGCGTGGTCAAAACTTCGATGCTGGGGATGTTGGCCTGAGCGAGAACACTGACATTGGTGCACCTATCCTGCCAATGGATTTGCTGGATCTTGCGGAGGCAGCGTTGGTGGTACCTCGCCAGTGCTTTGAGGTCCCTGCTGTACATGGTCCATGTCTCTGAGGCATACAGCAGGGCGGGTATCACTGCTGCTCTGTAGACCATGAGCTTAGTGCCGGGTTTGAGGTCCTGGTCTTCAAACACTCTCTTCCTCAGACAACCGAAGGCTGCACTGGCACACTGAAGGCGGTGTTGGACTTCGTCATCGACGTCTGCCCTTGTTGACAGTAGGCTCCCGAGGTATGGAAAGTGGTCCACGTTGTCCAAGGCCTCGTCGTGGATTTTGATAATCGGGGGGGCAGTACTGTGTGGTGGGGGCAGGTTGGTAGAGGACCTCTGTCTTACGGAAGTTTAGTGTAAAGCCCATGCTCTTGTACGCTTCGGTGAAGGTGTTTACGATGGTTTAGCGTTCGACCTCCGAGTGTGCGCAGATGCAAGCGTCACCTTAAAAATACTCAACGACTGAGCATCCACAGCTCTCTGAGGTAGAGAATTCCAAAGAGTCACAACCCCGAGTGAAGAAATTCCTCCTCATCTCAGTCCTAAATGGCCGACTCGATGGGCCAAATGGCCTCCTTCTGTGCTGTAAATTTCTATGATTCTATGATCCCTAGTTCTAGACTCTCCAATGTGTAAGAAGTTGAGGACTGATGTGTGGATCTCTGGTTGAGTGAGACTCTGCACTGGGAGCAGATTCCCACCATTTCAGAGGCAAAAGAGCGAAATAAGAGAGGCCTTTTGCAGGATGCTCTACCAATGACAGCTACAAGACGCCAGTCAGGAGATATCCACGGCTAGGGGGCGGATACATAAGAACATAACAATATAAGAATTAGGAACAGGAGTAGGCCATACGGCCCCTCGAGCCTGCTCCGCCATTCAGTAAGATCATGGCTGATCATTGACCTCAACTCCACTTGCCCGCCCGATCCCCATCTCCCTTGATTCCCCTAGAGTCCAAAAATCTATCTATCTCAATCTTAAATATACTCAATGATTCAGCATCCACAGCCCTCTGGGGCAGAAAATTCCAAAGATTCACAACCCTCTGAGTGAAGAAATTCCTCCTCATCTCAGTCTTAAATGGCCGACCTCTTATCTTGAGACTATGCCCCCTAGTTCTAGACTCTCCAGCCAGGGAAAACAACCTCTCAGCATCTACCCTGTCAATCCCCCTCAGAATCTTGTATGTTTCAATGAGATCATTCTTCTAAACTCCAGAGAGTATCGGCCCATTCTACACAATCTCTCCTCATAGGACAGCCCTTTCATCCCAGGAATCAATCTAGTGAATCTTCGTTGCACTGCCTCCAAGGCCAGTATATCCTTCCTTAGATAAGGAGACCAAAATTGTTCACAGTACTCCAGGTGTGGTCTCACCAAGGCCCTGTACAATTGTAGCAAGACTTCCTTACTCTTATACTCCAAACCCCTTGCAATAAAGGCCAACATGCCATTTGCCTTCCTTATTGCTTGCTGTACCTGCAGGCTAGCTTTCTGTGTTTCTTGCACGAGGACACCCAAATCTCTCTGAACACCAACATTTGAAAGTTTCTCACCATTTAAAAAATATTCTGTTTTTCTATTCTTCCTACCAAAGTGAATAACCTCACATTTCCCTACATTATACTCCATCTACCACCTTACTGCCCACTCACTTAGTCTATCTGTATCCCTTTGCAGACTCTGTGTTCTCCTCACAGCTTACTGTCCCACCTAGCTTTGTATCATCAGCCAACTTGGATACATTACACTCGGTCCCTTCATCTAGGTCATTAATATAGATTGTAAATAGCTGAGGCCCCAACACTGATCCTTGCGGCACCCCACTAGTTACAGCCTGCCAACTTGAAAAAGATCCGTTTATCCCTACTCTCTGTTTTCTGTCCGTTAACCAATCCTCTATCCATGCTACTATATTACCCCCAACCTCATGAGCCCTAATCTTGTGTAATAACCTTTTATGTGGCACCTTATCGAGTGCCTTTTGGAAATCCAAATATACTACATCCACTGGTTCCCCTTTATCTACCCTGCTAGTTACATCCTCAAAAAACTCTAATAAATTTGTCAAACACGATTTCCCTTTCATAAAACCATGTTGACTCTGCCTAATCATGTTATGATTTTCTCAGTGACCCGATACCACTTCCTTAACAATGGATTCCAGCATTTTCCCAATGACTGACGTCAGGCTAACTGGTCTGTAGTTCCCTGTTTTCTCTCTCCCTCCTTTCTTAAACAGCAGTATTACATTTGCTACCTTCCAATCTGCTGGGACCGCTCTAGGATCTAGGGAATTTTGGAAGATCAAAACCAATGCATCCTCTATCTCTGCTGCCACCTCTTTTAGAACCCTAGGATGTAGGTCGACAGGTCCAGGGGATTTGTCGGCTTTTAGTCCCATTAGTTTCTCTAGTACTTTTTCTCTACTTATATTAATTATGTTAAGTTCCTCACCCTCATTAGACCCTTGGTTCCCCACCATTTTTGGTATGCTTCTGGTGTCTTCTACTGTGAAGACAGATACAAAATATTTGTGTAACGTTTCTGCCATTTCCTTATTCCCCATAATAATTTCTCCTGTCTCAGCCTCTAAGGGACCAACGCTTACTTTTGCTACTCTTTTCCTTTTTACATACTTGTAGAAGCTCTTACAATCTGTTTTTATATTTCTTGCTTGTTTTCTCTCATATTCTATTTTTTCCCTTTTTATCAATTTTTTGGTCAACCTTTGCTGGTTACTGAAACTCTCCCAATCCTCAGGCTTACTACTATTCTTCGTAACATTATAAGCTTCTTCTTTCAATCTAATACTATCCTTAACTTCTTTAGTTAGCCACAGATGGATCACTTTTCCCATGGAGTTCTTGTTTCACAATGGAATGTATTTTTGTTGAGAATTATGAAATATTTCTTTAAATGCTAGCCACTGCTTATCTACCGCTATACCTTTTAATCTAGTTTTCCAATATACCTTAGCCAACTCACCCCTCATACCTATGTAATTGGCTTTATTTAAGTTTAAGACTCTAGTTTTGGACTTAGGCAAGTCACTCTCAAACTTAACGTGAAATTCTAACATATTATGATCACTCTGCCCCAGAGGATCCTTTACTATGAGATTGCTAAGTAACCCTGTCTCATTACACAATACAAGATCTAAAATAACCTGTTCCTTGGTTGGTTCCATGACGTATTGCTCTAGGAAACTGTCCTGAATGCATTCCATGAACTCGTCCTCCAGACTATCTTTACTAATTTGATTTGTCCAGTCTATATGAAGATTAAAGCCCCCCATGATTATTGTATTACCTTTGTTACAAGCTCCTACTATTTCTTGATTAATAATCTGTCCAATGGTATAGCTACTGTTAGGGGGCCTATATACTACTCCTACCAGTGTTTTCAGCCCCTTGTTATTCCGTATCTCCACCCATACTGATTCTACTTCCTGATCTTCCGAGCCAAGATCCTTTCTCGCTACTGTCCTTATGTCATCCTTTATTATCAGGGCTACTCCCCTCCTTTTCCATTCTGCCTGTCTTTTCGAAATGTCAAGTACCCTGGAACATTTAGTTCCCAACATTGGTCACCTTGCAACCACATCTCTGTAATGGCTATTAGATCAAACCCATTTATCTCTACTGGTGCCACTAGTTCATCTATCTTGTTACGAATGCTTCATGCATTCAGATAAAGAGCCTTTAATTTAAATTTTTTACCATTATTCCCTGCTTTGACCTTATTCCCTGCTGCACTGCTACTGTTAAACTCTCTGTCCCTTCCTGTCACACTCTACTTGTTTTTACCCACATCGCTACACTGCTCTATTGCCTTGACCATTCTCTTTAGATTTCTAAATTTCCCCTCACCTGACCCCTCCCCCCCTTTTTTTTTTAGTTTAAAGCCCTAAGAGAGAGTTGGGATTGGAAGGCGGGGTTATTGGAGGTCATTCAGGATAGCAAAGGACTCAGCCACTGTGCCAACCCTATCAGTTAAAGAGCAGAATCAGGGTCAGTACTGGTGGGGGACATTGGAAGGTCACAAGAATGAGGAATTCAACAGAGAGGAAGGTAGAGCTGGCAGAATCAATTTGCTTGCGATCAGGAAGAGGGAGCTTTACCATCCCGAGCTCAGGGACACCGAGAGCTGGTGTAGCACCTCTATCCACAGTCATCTGAGACCAGCCAACTCATCACAGATCAACAACTTGCATCTTTAACATAGTAAACCATCCCAAGGCGCTTCACAGGAGCGATTGTCAAACAAAATTTGACATTGAGTCACATAAGTAGATATCAGGACAAATGACCAAAAGCTTGGTCAAAGAGGTAGTTTTTAAGGAGCGTCTTAAAGGAGGAGAGAGAGGTAGAGAGGTTTAGGGAGGGAATTCCAGAGCTTAGGGCTGAGGCAGCTGAAGGCACGGCCGCCAATGGTGGAGCGATGAAAATCAGGGCTGCGAAAGAGGCCAGAATTGGAGGAGTGCAGAGATCTCGGAGGGATGTAGGGCTGGAGGAGGTTACAGAGATAGAGAGAGATGAGGCCATGGAGGGATTTGAACACAAGGATGAGAATTTTAATCAGGGCTTGAATCTATTATAAAGGATGCAATAACTGGGCACTTAGAAACTAATAGTAAGATTGGGCAGAGTCAACATGGATTTATGAAAGGGAAGTCCTGTTTGACAAACCTATTGGAGTTCTTTGAGGATGTAACTAGTGGAGTAGACAAAGGGGAACCGGTAGATGTGGTGTATCTGGATTTTCAGAAGGCCTTCGATAAGGTCCCACACAAGAGGTTGGTGAACAAAATTAGGGCACATGGAATTGGGGGTGATATACTAGCACTGATTGAGAATTGGTTAACAGACAGAAAACAAAGAGTAGGGATAAACGGGTCTTTTTCAGGATGGCAGGCTGTGACTAGTGGGGTACCGCAAGGATCGGTGTTTGGGCCCCAGCTATTCACAATCTATATCAATGATTTGGATGAGGGGACTAAATGTAACATTTCCAAATTTGCTGATGATACAAAGCTAGGCGGCAGTGTCAGTTGCGAAGAGGATGTGAAGAGGCTTCAAGGGGATCTCGACAGGCTCAGTGAGTGGGCGAGAAAATGACAGATGGAATATAATGTGGATAAATGTGAAGTTATCCACTTTGGTAGAAAAAACAGAAAGGCAGTGTATTTCCTAAATGGTGAAAGATTGGGGAATGCAGATGCTCAAAGGAACCTGGGTGTCCTTGTACATGAGTCACTGAAAGTGAATGTGCAGGTGCAGCAAGCCATTAGGAAGGCAAATGGTATGCTGGCCTTCATTACAAGAGGATTTGAGTACAGGAGTAAAGAAGTCTTCCTCCAATTATATAAAGCGTTGGTGAGACCACACCTGGAGTACTGTGTACAATTTTGGTCTCCTTACCTAAGGAATGATATACTTGCCATAGAGGGAGTGCAACAAAGGTTCACAAGATTGATTCCTGAGATGGCGGGACTGTTGTATGAGAAGAGATTGAGTAAACTGGGCCTGTATTCTCTTGAATTCAGAAGAATGAGAGGGGATCTCATTGAAGCATACAAAATTATTACAGGGCTTGATAGGATGGATGCTGGGAGAATGTTTCCCTTGGCTGGGGAGTCTAGAACCAGGGGCCACAACCTCAGGATAAAGGGTCGGCCATTCAGGACTGAGATGAGAAGAAATTTCTTCACACAGAGGGTGGTGAATCTTTGGAATTCTCTACCCCAGAGGGCTGTGGCGGCTCAGTCATTGGGTATATTCAAAACAGAAGTCGACAGATTTCTGACTAGTAATGGTATCAAGGGATGTGGCGATAGGGCCGGTGAATGGAGTTGAGGTAGAAGATCAGCCATGATCTCATTGAATGGCGGAGCAGGCTCGAAGGGCCAAATGGCCGACTCCCGTTCCTATTTCTTATGTTCTTATAACGGGCTCCTTGCTGTTCTGTAGGGTTCTGTTCCACACAGGGCAGGTTCCATTCACCCACTGAACCAAAGTGATCCCAAGCCCCAGTTTTAATTGGCCATTGAACCCCAATCCTGATGCAGCGATTGCAGCCATTCCTTTTTTTGCCTCAATCAAAAGGCTTGTGAAGGCATCCACTGCCCAGGTCACTTGGGGCTGGGTTAGCAGAAGGATCTGGTGGTCTTAGCTAGAGTCACCACCTCAAGGAGAGGAGAAGATCCATCTGAGGGGGCAAAGCATTCGGGGTGGGTGGGGTGAGGAGCTGAAGCGTGGCCTGCTGTCGCTCAGATTCTCCTCTCTCTCTCTCTCGGGTGTCAGGCTGTCGGAAACCATTGACTGAATGTTTCCTCGGGGGAGGAGGTCAGAGAAAACACTTCCTGATTAGGTAGTCCGCTGACTAAACACGCACTCTGTGGCCGGCCTTGTAACCTGACTCAGCCAAGTACTGAAGGATGGAAATGGAGCCATTTCAGCCAGTGATAAAGGCACAGTTTCTGCGACCCCCCCCCCCCGCCATAAGCCGTGGGGCTCCGAATGGCCTTGTGGTTTTAGGGTCGTTCTGAAACATTCAACTCAATCTCTACATTTTGCCCCAGCTTGAAGATCCACCATTTTGTTGCTCATATCCAAAGCTTGTCTCATGAGTTTGGGATTCCAACCCACCAGGATTGACCCTGGAGTCTCCAGGAATTGAAGACTGATCTCCAGGACACTGCCGCGAGTAAACAACCTGGGAGAAAACTCAGAGGGCGCATTAAAAAAAAATTGTGTTTAAAAAATGTTTTATTTAAACACATTTGTTTACTATAGTTTTAAAAATATTGGAGGTGGGGAATAAAGGCTGTTGGACCGACAGTCAAGAATCATCCAATCAGGTAACGAAAAGTCTGTTCGCTTTCTGATAGGCCATGGGAGGGAGGGCGGGGCGCCGCGAGGATGGACATGTCGGGCGACCAATGGCGAAAGATTTGGGGCGGGGCAGTTGGAGGTCATGTGATGAAAACTTCAGGAACACGGGTCCAACCAGAGTTGGCCACCCTGCTCATGATATAGACTGTGGAGCAATCCTGTGCTGTTCCTTCGATACTGGTAGGTGTAATGTATGTACCTTTAAGGGGGAGAACTACTTTTTACAGCTCCTGTATACTGTAGTACCGGCAGTGACCACACCTGTATATAAACCCTGAGTAGTGATCTGTACAGTTAGTTCTAGAGTAACCCTCATTCAGTAAACACCTGTTGTACCGTTTCTCCTGCAGTCTGTGTCTTATTATACACAGACATAACATTGGCGACGACGCAGATTCGAACCTACCTGCAACTCTGCATCACCTCCCAGGGATTCGCTCCTGGAGAACAGTGGAAGGAGGTCGAGTCCAGAAGCACGGGCGTCGACCGCGGGCATCCGTCCAGTCATCCAGTGGAGATTTGAGCATCGCAGGGTAGGCTGTCGAGAGCCAGGCTTTGCTTTCCAGTCACGGTGGTCCAGCGAAACGGGCTGGCAACAGGTACTGCGCAGACCCTTCCAAGAGAGCGGCGGCTAGAGCCGACCGAGTGGCACAGAAAAAGGCCGAGCAGCGTCGACGGGGGAGAGAGAGAGGGCAGAGCGCACAGGGCGCAGCCGGTGTTCAGGACCGAGCGGCGTCAACGGGGGAGAGAGACGAGAGAGAGCAGAGCACAGCCGGTGTTCAAGGGCCGAGCAGCGTCGATGGGGGAGAGATAGAGGGCAGAGCGCACAGAGCGCAGCCGGTGTTCAAGGGCCGAGCAGCGTCAACGGGGGAGAGAGGCGCGCAGGAAAACGCGAGGTGCTGCCATTGCCACGAGGACCACAGAGAGCGGCATTGGCAGCAGCGCAGGAGCAGCGCACGAAACCCACAGGGCGTCGCCATTTGCCACGAGGACCGCCAAGAGTGGCGTTGGCAGCAGCGCGGGAGACGTCATTTTAAGCCGCAGCGGGGAAGAAAGGAAAGTGCGGGAGATGCCATTTTAAGCCAGTCTAACCACACCCAAAAATGCCGAAGAGTGGCAGTATCACAGCATTCGACAATGAAGTCGAAGATTGGATGACATATGTCGAACGCATAGAAGTATACTGCAAGGCGAATGAAGTGCCAGATGACAAGAAAGCGCTGGTATTGTTGAATTCAATGGGTGCAAAAATGTATGGCTTACTACGAAACCTAGTAACCCCAGAGAAGCCAGTAGAAAAAGATTTTGAAAACATAGTGTCAATCCCACAGGACCACTTAAACCCCACACCGCTGCTGATAGCAGAAAGATTTAAGTTTCACAAAAGGAACCAGCATAAAGATGAAAGTAATGCTGAGTATTTGACGGAACTGCGCAAGCTATCGAAACACTGCCAGTTTGGAACAGGACTAGCAGATACTTTAAGGGACAAGTTTGTGTGTGGGCTTCAAAGTGAAGGAACCCAGGAACGGCTTCTATCAGAAAAGGATCTTACGCTGGACAAGGCTTTCAGCATTGCAGTATCACACAAAGCAGCAGCACGGGGCGCTGCAGAGATACAACGGAGACTGCAAGAATATGGCACAAATGAAATGTCATACGGAACAGTGAAGTGCTATCGCTGCGGCAGAACAACACACGACCATAATGATTGCTGGTTCAAGGACAAAGTGTGCAGACAGTGTGGAAAAGTAGGACACATAGCAAGAGTCTGCAGGTTGGGAAAGAAAACCAGCAGCAAGAAATCTCCACAGGAGAAGTACAAGAAGGTACATAAGGTGACGGAGAGTAGTTCAGATGAACAGAAGAGTGATACAGACTCCAGAAGCAAGGAGATGGGTTGTCTGAAACTACATAATGTGATCAAAATGGAGGATCACCAAACTATCTGGGTCACGCTCAAGATAGCAGGAGTCCAAGTGAAAATGGAATTGGACACAGGATCAGCCCTAACAGTCATAAACCGAAGGGACTACAAGCGGCTATTCTCACATATACCCTTGAGAGATACAAAGATTGTCTTGAAGACGTACACGGGGCAAAAAGTCTACCCCAAAGGAAAAATAAGGGTGAACGTTATATAGAACGGCAAGGAAACACCAAAAATGGACCTATATGTATTGCCAGATGGAGGACCACCACTACTAGGACGTGAATGGATCCGGAAGATACAGCTAGATTGGCATTCCATACAAGCACTGACTGTAGATGCCAAAAAGGATGACGACGTCACACCTGGACGACTGTCAAAAATGCTAACTGATGCACAAGAAGTGTTCCAGCAGGGACTCGGAACACTAAAAGGCATAACAGCGACGATCAAAATAGAGGAAAATGCAAGCCCAAAGTTATTTAAGGCCAGACTGGTACCTTATGCGATCCGCCCAGCCATCGAAGCAGAGCTGGAAGGTTTGGAACGTTCAGGAGTACTGTCCAAAGTGGACTGGAGCGAGTGGGCCACACCCATCGTTCCTGTAATGAAGAGGTCGTTGAGTAATACGCCTGGGGAACCAAAGAAGGTTCGCATCTGTGGGGACTTTAAGGTGACAGTGAACCCAGTCCTTCACACTGTACAATATCCGCTTCTGCGGGTTGAAGATATTTTCGCCTCGCTATCTGGAGGGATATGCTTCACTAAGATTGATCTGGCCCAGGCGTACCTGCAAATGGAGGTAGAAGAAGCCTCGAAACAGTACCTCACGATCAACACTCATAAAGGTCTCTACCAATACAATCGGCTGGTGTTCGGGGTAGCATCAGCTCCGGCTATTTGGCAAAGGGCAATGGAACAAGTCCTGCAAGGGATTCCAGGGACCCAGTGTTATTTGGACGACATCCTGGTCACGGGCGAAAATAACAGTGATCACCTCGCCAACCTGGAGCAGGTGCTCACTAGATTGAAGGAATATGGGCTCCGAGCTAATTGCCACAAATGCGAGTTTTTCCAGAAGCAGATCTCGTATTGTGGCCACGTTATTGATAAAGAGGGGTTACATAAGTCCCCTGAAAAGATTGAGGCAGTAGTCAAGGCTCCAGCACCGGAAAATGTGTCACGACTGAGGTCGTTCCTCGGGCTGGTGAACTACTACCATAAGTTCTTGCCGAATTTGTCTACCGTACTACACCCACTGAACACCCTACTGCAAACAGGGGTACCATGGAAGTGGAGTGATGAATGTAAACGAGCTTTCCAGAAGAGCAAAGCATTGATCACATCAAAAGAGGTGTTGGCTCATTTCAACCCAGCACTACCAATTCGGTTGGCGTGTGATGCATCACCCTATGGCATTGGAGCAGTGCTGTCGCACAAATTCCCGGATGGCTCGGAGAGGCCAGTAGCCTTTGCGTCTCGGTCACTAACCTCAGCCGAGCGTAACTATGCCCAGATTGACAGGGAGGCCCTCAGCCTAGTGTGGGGAGTGAAAAAGTTCAATCACTATCTGCACGGGCAGAAGACCACCTTGCTGACTGACCACCAACCACTTGTCTCCATCTTTAATCCAAAGAAGGGTGTTCCGGTGATGACTGCGCAACGGCTACAAAGATGGTCCCTTTTTCTAGGGGCGCACCAATATGAAATCGAGTATAAGGGCACGAAACAGCATGGAAACGCTGATGGGCTATCACGCCTGCCACTGCCTACTGTGGAGGAAGCACCAGCAGTGGATCCTGTCGAAATATTTCATTCGACTATAATTGAATGCTTGCCAGTAACTAACGCTGGTATAAAGAAGGAGACCCGATTTGACGGTGAAGGGATGGCCAGCACATGGCGACTCACTGTTGCCAGCATTCTCATCCAGAAGAGAACAGCTGTCAGTATGCCAGGGAACCTTGATGTGTGGATCCCGAGTGGTAATTCCACCCAAGTTAAGGGAGAGAGTGCTCAATGAGCTTCACGAAGGTCATCTGGGAGGGGTGAAAATGAAAAGCCTTGCTAGGGCTTATGTGTGGTAGCTGGGGATCGATCAGCAAATCGAGGACCTGACAAAGAGCTGCTCAGGATGCCAGAAGGTCCAAAATGCACCACCACATGCCCCTCTACACCCATGGGAGTGGCCCTCATCTCCATGGCAACGGTTGCATATTGATTTTGCTGGTCCATTCATGGACTCAATGTTTTTAATAGCCGTGGATGCGCACTCGAAATGGCCTGAGGTGATCAAAATGTCCTCCACCACCACGGAGAAAACTATTGCAGTCCTACGGACCATTTTTGCCAGGAACGGCTTGCCAGAGCAGATTTGCTCTGATAACGGACCACAGTTTGTGTCCGAAGAGTTTCGAAGATTTATGAAAAGGAATGGGGTAAGGCATTACACATCCGCCCCGTATCATCCAGCCACAAATGGATTGGCTGAGAGGTTCGTACAAACCTTTAAAAAAGCAGTAAAGGCCATGTGCGATGACGACATTCCACTGCAGCATAAGGTGGACAATTTCCTGTTAGCCTACAGAAATGCGACACATGCAGTCACCAACCAGGCCCCGGCCATGATGTTCTTTAACCGAAGGTTGAGATCTCGTCTGGATTTGCTCAGACCAAATGTACGAAGAGATGTTGAGAGTAAGCAATTCCAGCACATCAATGAGAAGCCGACAAGGAGCTTCAATGTAGGGCAACCAGTCTTGGCCCGCGACTACCGAACAGAGAAATGGCAACCAGGAACGATATGCACACGGCAGGGGCCACTAATGTACACAGTGGATGTTGGGGAGAACATTGTGAGATGCCATGCTGACCAGATCTTGGAGTCACAGGAACGAGTCAACCCCATGTCTCGGCCATACGTACCTAGTGAGGAACCCGACGTACAGGTCGCATCTACCTCAGAAACAATAGCATTGGAAGCTGATGAATCAACTGATGACAGGGTGTTAGAATCGCCTCCGCACCAAGAGCGAGACATTCGGGAAAGGCATTATCCAGAAAGAATCAGGAAGCCTCCCCAAAGACTGAATTTATAAATAGACTATTTTCAGCTAATGTTGCATGTTAAAAGTGTTAATTGTAATTAGTTTGATATTTAATTGTTAAATGAGTGTTATGGTACTGTGATGTGCCTTCAATAACCACAAAACTAGAAGTTATAGACTTTAACAAGTTGGCTTTTAATCACTAAGATCAGAGCTAACATCTCAACACACCGACTGGCTCGCAGGAATGAGTCATACAGATCCTGAGATCTTTAAGTAAGAGAAGTCAGAGGCGGAGCCAAGAGCCAAGACCTGGAACCTTCCAGGTTAGTCAGGAAAGAGGAAGTGAAACTATACACCGTGTGGGGGAGGGTAATATACATGAGTGCAAAACGGATACAGGCAAGACAAACAGATTTCATTAATCTAAAAGGGGAGGAATTGTAATGTATGTACCTTTAAGGGGGAGAACTACTTTTTACAGCTCCTGTATACTGTAGTACCGGCAGTGACCACACCTGTATATAAACCGAGTAGGGATCTGTAAAGTTAGTTCTAGGGTAACCCTCATTCAGTAAACACCTGTTGTACCGTTTCTCCTGCAGTCTGTGTCTTATTATACACAGACATAACAGTAGGAGCTGTCAAGCTTTCTTGATGCCCCAGTTTGTAGATACTACTGCCTAATCTGGGTCTGAAACATACAGACCAGGTTTGATATCCGTGTCAAGAGGCACAGTAAGTTGTGTAGGCGGGAGCTACAAAGGTGTCAGCTGTAGCTCAGTGGTTAGCATTCTCACCTCTGTGTCAGAAGTTTGTGGGTTCATAGACCCGACCCGACCCACCTCAGGGGTGTTGATGTTGATTGAAGGGTAAATATTGGCCAGGACTCTGGGGATAACACCCCTGCTCTTACTTCAAAGTAATAATGGTGTGGAGATGCCGGAGTTGGACTGGGGTGGACAAATGAAGAAGGAGCAGCGCTCCGAAAGCTTGTGATTTCAAATAAAGCTGTTGGACTATAACCTGGTGTTGTGTGACTTTTTTCAAAGTAATAGCCATGGGATCTTTTATGTCCACCTGAGGGAGCAGAAGGTGGCTTCGGTTTAACGTCTTATCGAAAGACGGCACCTCCGACAGTGTGGCACTGCACTGGAGTGTCAGCCTAGATTTTTGTCCTCAAGTCACTGGAGTGGGACTTGAACCCACTACCTTCTGACTCAGAGGCGAGTGTGCTACCCACTTTTTTTTTCATTAATATACTTTATTGAACATTAAGAACATTTACAACATCGTGATCATTTCATTGTATGATAAAAATCAATTCCGCCGCTCTGCACAGCCATTCCGCCACCACATTTTAACATCAAAACCTGAAGTTTAATTTGTCTCCTGTAACATATATTAATCGATTGTGCTTTAAAAATTGATTGTAAAATACTATCCTTAAATTCCTTTCTGAATAAAACATCCACAGAGCCTTATAATGATCTTTTAGCTTATATTTAAAATACTCTTTTAGATTGATGCTCCTCTCCTTAAAAAACAGAGCATTCCTCCTTTGCACAATCACGAATCTAGCCAAACTGAACATTAAATTAATTGCCGCTCCGCTAGACTCGGGCAGACTCTCCTGCAATCCCCATCTCAAAATTGAGTCCCACGGGATACCCATTCTCGCTCTTCGATCCCCACCCAGCAAAAAAGGTTCACACAACTGTCGAACATAGTACTTAAAGTCATTTAACTGCGGACATAACACCAGTAAATGGGACAGTCTCATCCCGTGTCCCACACATTGGGCAAGTTGCCGCTTCCACTCGTCCAATCTTGCACAAGACCGTCATGGTAAAAATCCAGTTATGAGCCAATTTGAAATCCAGTTCAATCCATTCTGGACATTTAAAATTCGCCCACACTCCCTTCCAAATCCTGTTGAAGTCCAGCTGTGGGTATATACTCTGCCAAAACTCCTGACCAGCAGGTGTCTTGAATCTCCATTCTCTAAATACCTCATAGAAATCTCGACTATTACAGTTGTCAAATTGGACCAACTCTCCCCCTTTCTCCAGTACAAAGCTTGGAAAAGCAGGACGCATTTTACTTCCTTTGGAGATTTCCGCATTTATTTCTTCCATCCAATCCTGTGGCATTGCCCTCACAATCTTCTCATACATGATTCCTATTGCTTTTTCCTCTACCTCCTGATCCTCATCCCACACCATGTCCCTCACTATCGCTTCCGGCAACCAACCTGGAATTACCTCGTATAATACATCTTTCACAGATATAATCCCAGCTTTTATAAAAGCTTGATTAAATAAAACCTCTCCTTCGATGTTGACCCACCTGTTCAAAAATAAGGGCTGTTCTAAAAATTCCTCAGCCCCCTTGGGCATAAACTGCATACTTTTTAAAAATTGGGCCCAAGTCTCTACAACCCCCTTATAAAAGCTAGGGAGAAGTTTAATCGATTTCAAAAACATATTATTGTATTCCATATACAATATCCCCTGCCTTCCTATCCCACTTCGTTTTAAAAAATGCTCAAAACAACTCTTTCAAAAACTTGTATTTGACTTCTGAAGAAGTCTCTTCACCCATTTGATTCTAAAGGATTTTTTCTTCAAATCAATATCTGGGAAATTGAGTCCTCCCTGATTTCTCCGTCCAATGATGGTATTGTAAGCCACCAAGGCTGGTTTCCCTTCCCATAAAAACCTCACACAAGCATCTCGGATGGACTTTTCCGCCCACTCAGGAATATCCTCCACCGTCAATAAGTACCATAGCTTAGATAGCAGGAGAGTGGACACCACTGTCGCTCTTCCTTGCACTTTCGACCACCTTCTTTCCCATCTTCCCAAAATCTTTTTAATTTTCATAACCTTCGGTTCCCAATTTAATCGATCCACTTCATCCCTGTCTTTCTTGCACCCCATATGCACCCCCAGAACTTCCAAAACCTCCACCACCTTAAAGGGGCTATCCCCCAACCATTCCCCCGAGAAGTGGGGCACTAACCAACTAGCGCCCGGGTGCAGCGAACCTTGCGCCTCTTCCCAAATTGAGCGGACATTTAGCGCCGGTGCTAAACCTTAGCGCCTGCTCACCGGCGCACGCAGGTCATGACGTCATTTCAGTGTGCAACGCCCTTGGGGCACCCCGGACCGGAAATTCAGTGGCGCCCCCTTCCGTTCCGCCTGTCGCTACTAATGACAGGTTACCTGGAACGTTTCCCAGTCGCTGTCGGACTGGGGGGGGGGCGCTATTTAAAGGGGACTCTTCCTGGATTATTAGTGGTAGCCATTTTTGGACCACACCTTCTGTGAGAGAGAGAGAGAGTTGCTCAGAGACAAACGGAGAGCCATTTCTGCAGTGAGCCAGCGCTGGCTGAGGAACTTTAGCCTTCTGAACATTACTTTGCAGTTGGTAAGCTTCTCAACCGGCATAACTTTCAGTGCGCACTTACTATGGGGGCTGCATTGGATGGGAACGTTGTCCTTCTCAATCATATTGACAGGGCACAGAGATACAGGGATAGAGTGGCAGGCATGGCCAGACGGAGGAGGGCCGACAGACGTCGGCACATGAGACCTTACGCTGCCAGGGTTTTCCGCCAACAGTTTTCGTATATCAACATGTCGGAGGAGCAGTGTTTCTGAAGGCTGCGCTTCAGTAAGGAGGTGGTCACTGAGCTCTGCCACCTGCTTCAGCCAGATCTGCAGTCTCAACTAAGGTGCAGGACATCTCTGTCGGTGGCTGTGAGGATCACTGTGGCTCTAAACTTCTATGCCAGCGGCTCCTTTCAGGCCACTGCTGGGGACATTGGCAACATCTCACAGTTCGCGGTGCATTGCTGCATCCGTCAAGTGACTAATGCCCTCTTTAAAAGGAGACGGCAGTACATCTCCTTCCCAATGACCCCGGACAAGCAGCGAGAGCGCGCAGAGGGCTTCGCAAGGATAGTGGGCTTCCCCATGGTGCAGGGCGCCATTGACTGCACGCATGTGGCTTTGCGGGTGCCTCTAGAGAATGCGGAGGAGTTCCGCAACTGCAAGGGGTTCCATTCTTTGAATGTACAGCTGGTCTGTGACCACCGACAGCTGATACTCGCTGTCAATGACCACTTTCCAGGCAGCAGCCAGGACGCCTTCATCCTGCGCCAGACTTCTGTGGCAGACCTTTTTGAAGCCCCAGCTCACCCAGGAGGCTGGCTTCTCGGGGACAAGGGCTATCCTCTGTGCCCCTGGCTGCTGATCCCGCTCCGGTCGCCCAGCACCCCTGCTGAAGAATGATACGAGAGCCATCAAGCGACCAGGAACATCGTGAAGCACACAATCGGCGTGCTGAAGCAACGGTACCGCTGTCTGGACCATTCCGGAGGAGCCCTTCAGTGCTCACCTGAGCGAGTCTCCCACTTCGTGGTTGTGTGTTGCATGCTGCATAACCTGGCTATCCTCAGGACCCAGCCAATGCCACCAGACATTGAAGCACCAGCAGAGGAGGAGGAGGAGGAGGAGGAGGAGGAGCAGCACCAAGACAGGAGGGAGGCACAAACTGCAAGGGCCGTCCGTCAGAGGCTTATAGCAAGTCGCTTCTAGGCCCCTCTCAGGGAATGCTTTCTGCCATTCCAAGAACAATAATGGAACCGTTCTGCTACCCCTAAGCCGGTCAAGGCAACAATTTGTGCAAAGAACAGACATGGACATTGTGAATAAATAAACTTCTTTATTTAACAAACTGTGTATCCTTCCCGCATGACAAAGCAATGGAAACAAACACCAAAACAAACAGACTGCCACATAACTGGCTCTCACACCCTGGAGACAATGTCCAAAACATAACTGGCTCGCACACCCTGGAGACAATGTCCAAAACATAACCAACATTCAGACCAGCATCCTCAGCCTTGAATGAAAGAAATAACATAATTTAGCAACACCTCCTACTTTTTGCCCCTCGATGGTGATCTGCTTCCCTTGCGGAATTGCCCCCTTCCCGCCTTGCAGCTTCTCCGTAATGGGACCCCAGTGGCTGCAGCAAGGCTGGGGGAGGCCTGCTGATTGTCCAAAACAGAGACCGCAGATGCCCTTGAGGTACAGCCTGGACAAGCTCTGGACCTGGAGGGCCCGGCTGCTGACTGCTCCAACTCTGCATGGGCGGCAGCAGTCTGTCCTACAGGTGGTGGCAGCTGCAGTGGAGAAGTGCCAGTGGTAGCATCAGGAATGCTGTCATCCTGAGAGCGGACAGCAGCTCCCTGGTCGGCCGACACACTGGCACTCTGACGGGACAGCACCGCAGCATGCGCAGCAATCGGCTGGTGCACAGATTGCTGGCCTGCTGTGGCGCGGCGAGGGCCCCGGGGAATCCTGCCCGATCCAGCGAGGGTGGCAGCAGTCAGTGCTCGCGTGGCCTCAATCTGCATCTGCATGAGACCAGCCACTGACTGCAGGGCAGCACTCAGCACTTGCGTGGCAGGTGCCAGTGCTTCGCCAAAGTCCTGGACAATCCTTGCCAGTGCTGCGCCAAAGTCCTGCACACTCCTTGCCTGTGCTGCGCCGAAGTCCTGGACACTCCTTGCCAGTGTCTCAATGGAATCGGGCATCCTTGCCACTACAGCCATGAGCTCAGTGTGCCTCTGCCCAGCCTGGGTGCTCATTTCTGCGAGGGCACGCACCTCTTCTGCGGTCTGTGCAGCAGCACTCGCGGCCCGACTCGCCCTCTGGGGAGATGGTACCCCCGAGCCTCCCTACCCCCCTCGCATTGCTGCAGGCCGCTGGGTCCTGGAGCTGCATCCTCCTCAGACCATTCCCCCCCGCTCCCCTCCAGGGAAGGCGTCTCCCCAGTCTGGACATGGGCTGGCTCGCCTGAGGGGGGTATGGATGGTCCGGCTTCCTCCTCCTCATCGCCTCCAGAGTCACTCGCACTGGCAGCTTGAGGGCCCGCCTCCCAAGCTGGTGATTCAGCATCTGAAAGCAGGGAGGTTCAAGAGTGGCAGCAAGGGATGCATGAGTGCTGCAATGTTCTGAGTCCACTCGAGAGTGAAAAAGCATGCTGGTGTGGGGGAACAAGTGGAAGGAGAGAGGTCAAAAAGGTGATGACCTTACCATTGCTGTCCATAATGGGGTCGGCATCTCCAGAGGCGATGGGGCCAATCATCCGGCTTGCCACAATCCGATGGACTCACTCCTCCAGGTCTGTGAGGGTCTGCAGGTGAGGCCGGCCTCCTCCGGTCCGATGCTGTTGCCTTCTATTATGGGCCAGCTTGGCCTGCAAGAGAAAGGACGGGGTGTGAGGAAACCTGCAGCCCTGATCTGGGATGACATGCCTCCCATGGTCAATTAGCCCTTACATTATGCTGCCCTGATCTGGGATGACATGCCTCCCATGGTCGATTAGCCCTTACATTATGCTGCCCTGATCTGGGATGACATGCCTCCCATGGCCCAGGAGCCCTTACATTATGCACAGAGCTGAATGTGCGTGTGTGTTTCCAGAAAGGGCCATGGATGCTGGATGACAGCTGGCCATTGGGGCTTTGCACACCCTCTGGTCATAAACTGAGGTCCAGATGGAGGGATGAAAAAGGCACTCACCCTGACGACCCGAGTGAGGTCGTTGAACTTCTTCCTGCATTGCACAGGAGTCCTGGGAACCATGCTGCTGGAGGTGACTCTGTTGGAAATCTCCCTCCAAGCTCTGCGATAGTCGCTGTGCTGAGGCCTCCTCCCATTCTCTGGGTAGAGTACAGATCGCCTGCACTCCACCGCGCCAACCAGAGCATCCAATGCCCCTTCGCTGAAGCGCTGCACTCTCTCCCTGGCCCTCTCCATGTTCAGGCAGTTGTCAACGCCACAGGTAGGTTACCGCCGAGTTTGAGGCCTCCGATGCGCAGGGTGCGGCTGGAGATGATGATCGATCCACCCCTTTAAGAGCTGTCCGGCGCCAGCATGTCTGGCTGAACTCGATAATTGACAGCACCTGCGCTGCGCCTGCCCGCGGAGATATTGCGTCGCGCCGCCGGGTTAGCGTCTTAAGACTGTCGTGCAGTGCCTGATTTAGCGCCGCAATCAACCTCAGGGGCGCTGCAACCCAATATCGCTGGAGGTGGCGATAATTTGCGCCTGGCGCTAAACTTTGCGCACCATCAATACTGGTGCCCCAAACGGGGCAATACCGAATTTCTCCCCCTATGACTCTAAAACGCTTTGGGATGTCGTGAAAGTCGTTATATCAATGTAAGATCTTTCTTTCTACAAAGGGACATAATCGAGGTGGGGGTAATTTTGACTTTGACGTCAATGGAAATAAAAATGAGGAGTGATGTAAAACGGGCTGCGGATTCGCTGTCACCCGCTTACACTGTTGCACAAAGTCAAAATTACCCCCAGGGAGTGGGCAAAACTATGGCATAGAGTTCAATGTAGGGCTACACCTTGGATCTGAGAAAGAAATCGGAATATTCTCTTGGTGGTGAGAGACTAGGAGCTGTGGAGGAGCAATGGGATTTGGGTGACCACGTACACACATCACTAAAAGCCCGTCAACAGGTACAATAAGTAATAGATAGAGTCATAGAGTTATACAGCACAGAAAGAGGCCCTTCGGCCCATCGTGTCCGCGCCGGCCATCAAGCCCTGTCTATTCTAATCCCATTTTCTAGCACTTGGTCCGTAGCCTTGTATGCTATGGCGTTTCAAGCGCTCATCTAAATGCTTCTTGAATGTTATGAGGGTTCCTGCCTCTACCACCCTTTCAGGCAGTGAGTTCCAGATTCCAACCACCCTCTGGGTGAAAAAGTTTTTAATCCCAAAGGCTAATGGAATGTTGGCCTTTATCTCAAGAGGGTTGGAATATAAAATTGAGGAAGTGATGCTTCAGTTGTACAGAGCCTTGGTCAGACCCCATCTGGAGCACGGGGTTCAGTTCTGGGCCCCGTACCTCAGGAAGGGTATACAGGAAACTCTCGATTTACTGGCACCTAAATAACCAGAAATCTCTGTTAACCAGCAAAATTCAGGAGTAGGTTCAGGTAAGTTTTACTTCATATTAGGGGCAGTTCCTGGATCTGTGGCTGTGTAACTGGGGTTCGTGCACTTGTTGCTAAGCAACAGGGATGCTTGGTCTGTGGCCGGAGTTCCTGCACATGTTCCTAAGCAACAGGGAAGCCTGGATTTGTTGCTGTGTACGGGGCTCTCGTACCTTTTACTATACCTCTCTGTAATCCGGACTTTTTGATAAACCGGCAGCACGCCGGTCCCGTCGGTGCCGGATAATAAAGAGTTTCCTGTATTGGCCTTGGAGTGGGTGCAGCTCGGATTCACCAGGATGATACCGGAGCTAATATATATATTAAGATAGATAGATATATATATCGGTATTTGTTCACAGGATGTGGGCGTCGCTGGCAAGGCTGGCATTTATTGCCCATCCCTAGTTGACCTTGGAAAGGTGGTGGTGAGTCTTCCTCATCCTCAGCACTGTCTCAGGTCTGGTTCCATCCAGTTGTGCACTTAATTAACGTGCTGTGTCTATGGCCTGGGGCCACTATTTATCCCTCAACCAATATCACTAAAAAACAGATGATCTGGTCATTATCACATTGCTGTTCGTGGGATCTTGCTGTGTGCAAATTGGCTGCTGCGTTTCCTACATTACAACAGAGAAGTATTTCAAAGGCTGTAAAGCACTTTGAGATGTCCTGAGGTCGTGAAAGGCGCTATAGAAATGCAAGTTCTTTCTATCTTGTCTTTCTTTCTCTCTTTATTTCTCTCTTTCTTTCTTTATTTCTCTTTCTGCCTCTCTCTTTTTCTTTCTTTCTCTCTCTTTTTATCTCTCTTTTTCCCCATTTTCTTGCACTGTAGCAGTTACAATCACCAATGATTGCAGGTGCTCCTCGAAGTCTAATCTGTGCGTTATGTAAATATTGGTACATGCTACACAATTCTGCTTTATAAAACACAGCAGATACACGGGAGGAACCAAAGCCAAACTGGTATGGAAATTCCAGCAATGAAACGGAGAGCGTTCAGAGCAACTTCTCCAGGTTTAATGATAATGGAAACCTGCACTGTTGAAATGTTCCTGTTCTTTGAGTTCTCAGGACTGCCGTGTAGAAAGCCTGCTTCAGACCGAATGATTTCACTGGGACGCATGGTTGAAATCTCGTTCTGCTGAGGGGTGGGGTGCGTGTGACCTTGGCGTTTGCATCAAGAGGGGGTGGGGGAGGTTTCTCAAGGTGTCTTCTCAACTTTCTTGAGTTTTGTTCGCCCTAACCCCCACCCTCCCGCGCCACCACACCCCGTACTTTCTGAAATCCTGATCGTAGTGACACTTCACTGCGTAAGAGGATACAGCCCCCTGTCTTTCACACGTGAGAGGCTCGCTGCCAATTGTGGGCTATTCCACTGCGAGGGGCATTGCAAACCCAGCCTGATCCAGGTCACCCAGTAGCAATGAGAGCTGGGGACAGAAGACATTGTGTTACCCAGCGCCCGCGCGTTTCCCGGTTGGTGGAGCTCAGTCTCGAACTGGACAGAACTCCCCAGCTGAGCCATTGGAGGGGCGGGGGCGCAGGGGGTAAAAGAAAGACTTGCCTCTTTCATGACCTGAGGATGTTCCAAAGTGCTTTACATCCAATGAAGTGCATTTGAAGCATATTTACTGCTGTAATGTAGGAAACGTGGCAGGCAATTTGCGCATAGCAAGATTCCACAAACAGTAATATGCTAATGACCAGATAATCATCCGAAAGACAAGCACCAGATCTGACAGCGCTGAACCCAGCTCTTCTCAGTTCCTGGAGTAGGACTTGAACCATGCAAACCTTCATGACTCAGAAGACGAGAGTGTTACCCATTGAGCCATCGAAGGGCGGAAGCTTCTAGTGTTTGCAGTAGGATTCAGCATCTCAATCCTGGTGCAGTCCAAAGGAACACGATTTAGGGCCGAGGGGAGATTGGCACGTTTTGTGGCCGGGACTTCTCATCCCTTGCACGTTAAGATCCCCGTTTGAGCCAAAAAGAAAAGCAGTTACCACGTAAATAAAACTACGAAAGAGCATCTATCTGTGTTTGGGTCGATTGGGCTTATACTCGCTGGAGTTTAGAAGAATGAGAGGGGATCTCATTGAAACTTATAAAATTCTAACAGGACTGGACAGACTAGATGCAGGAAGGATGTTCCCGATGGTGGGGAGTCCAGAACCAGGGGTCACAGTCTAAGGATAAGTGGGTAAGCCATTTAGGACAGAGATGAGGAGGAATTTCTTCACCCAGAGAGTGGTGAACCTGTGGAATTCTCTACCACAAAAGGCAGTTGAGGACAATTCATTAAATATATTCAAGAAGGAGTTAGATATATTTCTTAAGGCTAAAGGGATCAAGGGATATGGGGAGAAAGCAGGGACAGGGTACTGAATTTGGATGATCAGCCATGATCTCATTAAATGGCGGAGCAGGCTCGAGGGGCCGAATGGCCTACTCCTGCTCCTATCTTCTATGTTTCTATGTTTGTAAGGCTGATGCTTTATGCGAACGAGAATCAGTGACCGGTTTGATCGTGCTGCCTCCTGCCCTGTGTTAATTGTGTCAAAACAAGCCTGTTGAATGAGACCCAAGAACATTCAAAGTGTTCGGGAAATTTAACCGTCTCTGTATGTTATCTCTCTCCTTTGTTTTTTGTTGCTCTTGGTCGAGGGTTTGATACTGTTGTGTATGTAACCTGTTCCACCTTAAGAGAGCTTAAGCCTGTTCCACCTTAAGAGATGTACTACTTTCTCAGGCTGCTGTAGACGTAATACCGGGGGTGAACACACCGGTATATAAGCACTGTGCAGTAATCTTGTATTCAGTATAGTCCCTACCTCCAACCAGTAAAGACCTGTTTTTATTGTTACTCATTAGTCTGTGTCTTAATTAACTAAATAATTCACAGACTTAACAGATACAACCAAATATCTTGCTAGACCACTTCCGAGGGCAGTTGGGGAGTCTAAATATAGGCTAAAGGCGGGTAGATGGAGTTAGGTCACAGATCTCTCACTGAATGGCGGAAGAGGCTCGAGGGGCTGAATGGCCTCCTCCTGTTCCATATGTTTTGAGTTAACCACGTCGGGTGTGGGGTCTAGAGTCACATACCGGCCCAGAGCAGGTAAGGTTTCCTTCCCTAAAATGGATATTAGTGAACCAGTTGGGCGTTTACAACAATTTCATGGTCACTTTTATTGTCAGCAGCTTTTTTATTTTCACATTTTTATTTAAACTGCAGTTCAACTTCACAAACTGCCCACACCCCACAATGGGTTTGGAAATCTTGTTCTACGGGCTATTAGTTGAGTAGCATACCCACTACACCACCCGCACCTTGTTGTGGTAGTGAGTCATACAGAGTAAGTAGGCCCTGGGTTGGGCTTCCACTCGGGGCTGCATCAGTCAGAGCATCAGCTAAAAGCTGCAAAAACCGGCCTCAAGATCCTTTTAGACTGAGGAGGGGGTGGAAAAGTTCAGCTGGGATTCCAGCTCCTGATCACTGGACTGCCCCCCCCCCAGCCTCCTCGCCCCTTAACCCCTCCCACCACCCTCCCTGTGATGCTGCACGTGGTTGAATAGCCTGCCGACACTCAATGCAGTGAATCCGGTGAGTTGCCACCTGGTGGAGGTGGACCCCAGCAGGGCTCAGCATCTTCGGGAGGGGAGACGAGAGCAATGGATAATAAAAGAAAACATCGAGAAGAAAGAAAGACTTGCATTTCTATAGCGTCTTTCACCACCTCAGGACGCCCCCAAAGCGCTTTACAGCCAATGAGGTACTTTTTTGAAGTGAAGTCACTGCTGTAATGTAGAAAACGTGGCAGGCAATTTGTGCACTGCAAGATTCCACAAATAGTAATATGCTAATGACCAGATAATCATCTGAAAGACAGCACCGGAGACAGTGCTGAGCCCAGCTCTTCTCAGTTCCTGGAGTAGGACTTGAACCACGCAAACCTTCATGACTCAGAAGACGAGAGTGTTACCCATTGAGCCAAGGCTGCCGAAGGGCGACAGCTGCTAGTGTTTGCAGTAGGATTCAGCATCTCATAGAAACATAGAAGATAGGAGCAGGAGTAGGCCATTCGGCCCCTCGAGCCTGCGCCGCCATTGAATGAGGTCATGGCTGATCATCCAAATTCAGTACCCTGTCCCTGCCTTCTCCCCATATCCCTTGATCCCTTTAGCCTTAAGAAATATATCCAACTCCTTCCTGAACATATTTAATGAATTGGCCTCAACTGCCTTCTGTGGTAGAGAATTCCACAGGTTCACCACTCTCTGGGTGAAGAAATGCCTCCTCATCTCAGTCCTAACTGGCTTACCCCTTATCTTTAGACTGTGACTCTCAATCCTGGTGCAGTCCAAAGGAACACGATTTAGGGCCGAGGGGAGATTGGCACGTTTTGTGGCCGGGACTTCTCATCCCTTGCATGCTAAGATCCCCGTTTGAGCCAAAAAGAAAAGCAGTTAACACGTAAATAAAACCACAAAAGAGCATCTATCTGGGCTTGTAAGGCTGATGCTTTATGCGAACGAGAATCAGTGACCGGTTCGATCGTGCTGCCTCCTGCCCTGTGTTAATTGTGTCAAAACAAGCCTGTTGAATGAGACCCAAGAACATTCAAAGTGTTAGGGAAATTTAACCGCCTCTACATGTTCTCTCTCTCCTTTGTTTTTTGTTGCTCTTGGTCGAGGGTTTTGATACAACCAAATATCTTGCTAGGCCACTTCCGAAGGCAGTTGGGGAGTCTAGGACCAGGGGGCACAGTCTAAAAGTGAAATCCAGGCCTTTCAGGAGTGAAGTTAGGAAACACTTCTACACACAAATGGTGGTAGAAGTTTGGAACTCTCTTCCGCAAATGGCAGTTGATGCTGTGTCAATTGTTAATTTGAGATTGATAGTTTTCTGTTAACCAAAGGTATTAAGGAATATGGGGTAAAGGCGGGTAGATGGAGTTAAGTCACAGATCAGCCATGATCTCATTGACTGGCAGAACAGGCTCGAGGGGCTGAATGGCCTCCTCCTGTTCCTGTTATGTGTAATGTGATAATGTTAAAGATCATCTGTTTTTCGTGATGTTTGTTGAGGGATAAATATTGGCCAGGACACCGGGGAGAACTCCCCTGCTCTTCTTCAAAATAGTGGGATATTTACGTCCACCTGAGAGGGCAGATGGGGTCTCGGTTTAATGCCTCATCTGAAAGACGGCACCTCCGACAGTGCATCACTCCCTCAGTACTGCACTGGAGTGTTGGCCTTGATGATGTGCTCAAGTATCAGGACCATTGCTTTTCTTGTTATATATGAATGACCTGGACTTGGGTATAGGAAGTACAATTTCGTAGATTACGGATGATACAAAACTTGGCAACATAGTAAGTAATGAGCAGGATATTAGCAGACTTCAGGAGGACATAGACAGACTGGTGAAATGGGCAGATACATGGTGTAACATTTGCATACTGAATTATCATTGGCCCGCAGGCATCTGTAAGGAATACCTATTATATTCACATGTGATCACATGCTGAGTTGTCATTGGCCTGCAGGCATCTGTAAGGACTGCTATTGTTTAGAAGACCCAGGGGGCCCTGACTCCATCTTGTCCACACGGTGCTGTATTGATTGAGAAAGCTTACAGACCTGATGCTTCATTAAAAGAGTTTAAACTGTAATACTCAGTTGTCCTGCAATTTATTATTTTTGTACAAAGTGTGCAAAACAAGACACATGGCAGATGCAATTTAATGTGGATAAGTGTGAAGTGATGCACTTTGGGAGAAACAACATGGAGGGGCAGTGTAATCTAAATGGTATTTGGAGGGGGTGCAAGAGCAGAGGGACCTGGGGGTGCATATTCACAAATCCTTGAAGGTGGCAGGGCAAGCTGATAATGCAGATAAGAAAGCGTATGGGATACTTGGCTTTGTAAATCGGAGCATTGAGTACAAAAACAAAGAAGTCATGCTAAACCTTTGCAAATCTCTGGTTAGGCCTTAGCTGGAGTATTGTGTACAATTCTGGGCACCACACTTTGTGAAGGATGTCAAAGCCTTGGCGAGGGTACAAAGGAGATTTACCAGGATGATACCAGGGATGAGGGAGCTCAGTAATGTGGAGAGATCGGAGAAGCTGGGATTGTTCTCCGTAGAGCAGAGAAGGTTAAGGGGAGATCTAATGGAGGTGTTCAAAATCGTGAGGGGTTTTGATAGAGCAAGTAGGGAGAATCCATTTCCTCTGGCAATGGGGCGATAACCAGAGGTCATTGATTTAAAATAATTGGTAAAAGAACTAGAGGGGAAATTTCTTCACACAGAGGGTTGTTAAGATCTGGAATGCACTACCTGAAAGAGTGGTGGAATCAGATTCCACAGGAAATTTCGAAAGGCAATTGGACATGCATTTGATGAGGACTAATTTGAGGGCTATGGGGGAAAAGCTGGGGTGTGGAACTACATTGGAGAGCTCTTTCAAAGAGCCGGCACAGGCACGGCGGGCCGAATTACCTCCTTCTGTGCTGTAAGATTCTATGATTCCAAGTCTCTGGATTGATCCCACGAACTTCTGACTCCGCGCCGAGAGTGCTACCCACTGAGCCATGGCTGACAGTCGATAGTGGCATACACAAAGATGTCATGGACTTAGCCACAGGGAATGGGGGACGGGGCGGAGGGGGAAGGGGTGGGGTGGTTGGAGGGGCAGCTGGTATCTACAGAAGCGGCAGATTTTCCCAAAAGCTTTGCTTGTAAATTGCGAGGAATTTCGCGGCAATCAGTGCTGGAGGGAAACTTTCTTTTCCTCCGACGTTAACCCTGCCGCAGAGTTTGAGATTCTCACCTGCCCTTTGCCTCAATCATCCCACTCCCTAACTTTGGGGTCAGCTAGTTAGGGATGCTGACGTTAATGTCTGACAAGATTAACCCCCCCGCCCCCACCCCACCCCCTCCCCTCCAATCCTGTTGCCAATGGGATGCAACTCCATTGGTTTTGAATCCAACCTGCCACGTGTGACCCTGGAGTGTTGGCATTGGGATTCTAGTTACATCGAATTTACAGCCCAGAAACAGGCCATTCGGCCCATATGGTCCATGGTCCTCATCTTGCTCCACTTCATCTCACCCCGTCAGCATAACCTTCTATTCCCTTCTCCCTCATGCGTTCATCCAGCTTCCCCTTAAATGCATCTGCACTATTTGCCTCAAATACTCCCTGTGGTAGCGAGTTCCACATTCTCACCACTTGTTAGAAATTTCTCCTGAATTCCCTGTTGGATGTATTGGTGACTGTCTTATATTGGAACCCCCCCACAAGTGGAAACATTCTCTCGACATCCAACCTATCGAACCCCCTTCATAATTTGATAATTATTTGATAGGAAGCCCTTGCTGAATTACTGTCCGGTGTACCAAAAACACAAACACAACACACGTGGTTTGTGTGCTGAAGTCTCTGGAGTGGGGCGCGAACCCACATCCTCCTGAAGCAGAGACATGACAGCCACGGCTGGCGCCTGATGCAAATAAAACAGAAATTGTGGAAAAAAAAGTGTGTAAAGTCAAAACGTGTGAGAAAAACAATATCGGGTCGTAGGGGTAGTATTTTTTATCAGACAATGCTACAGCGGTTGAGGGAAGGGATACGATGCAAGGTCCAGCAGGCAGTGGAAACAGTCTGGGTAGAGTTAAGGAGCAGCAAAGGTTGCAAGAGCCTGGTGGGAGTTGTCTACACAGAAGCGTGTAGCAAAGGGAAAGTGGGGGATGTTAATCTTCACATTGACTGAGAGAAACAGAGCAGCTCAAGGCACGAAGGCAGCGAATTTCCTGAGTGTGTCCGGGTCAGTTTTCCGGAACAATGCGAGTCATTTTAACTTTGGGGAACGGGGTAAAGGGAGCGATATGGAATTCGCCGCCTGTTATACACCACGCCTGATTTCCCTTTCTATTGAAGGCAAAATCGGGTGGGTGTAGAATGTTTAATATCGCCCATTTTACACCAGCGACCATAGTTAGAAATACCCCCAAACTGGCAGCAGGGTCGGTAACCAGAGGGCACAGATTTAAGGTGATTGGCAAAAGAACCACAGGCGAGATGAGGAGACATTTTTATTACGCAGCGAGTTGTTGTGATCTGGAATGTGCTGCCTGAAAGGGCGGTGGAAGCAGATTCTACAGTAACTTTCAAAAGGGAATTGGATAAATACTTGAGGGAAAATTTACAGGGCTATGGGGAAAGAGCGGGGGAGTGGGACTAATTCTTCTTACAACAGAGAAGGCGTAGAGGAGATTTGTTGAAGTGTTTAAAATCATGAAGGATTTAGATAGAGTAAATAAAGAGAAACTGTTTCCAATGGCTGAAGAGTCGATAACCAGAGGGCACAGATTGAAGGTGATTGGCAAAAGAACCAGAGGCGACATGAGGGAAAAAAAATTTAAGCAGCGAGTGGTTAGGATTTGGAATGCACTGCCCCATAGGGTGGTGGAAACAGATACAATCGTAACCTTCAAAAGGGAATTGGATAAATACTTGAAGGAGAAAAAGTTGCAGGGCTACGGGGAAAGAGCGGGGGAGTGGGACTGACTGGATTGCTCTTCGAAAGAGCCGATGCAGACTCGATGGGCCGAATGGCCTCCTGCTGAGCTGTATCATTCTGTGATTCTATAATGGCCTAGAAATTGGGTTGGGGCGCCAAAGTGGTGCAAAAGTCGGCGGAGCGCAGGATTTAGCGCAGCGATCGGAGTGATACCGATCGCCAGAAATTCAGTTTCAGTGCCGCTCGAGGGAGACAGGGCGAGGCTCGAGGCGCTCCACGTCCCTCTTAGGGCGCTGAATCTGATTATTGCAGCGCAACGTGCCGCAGCGCCACACGCTGTGGCACGGCACGCTGCGGTACTGCAGGCCTTCCTCCCACTGTTAAGGGGGAGGTGCCTGCAACAGCGCGATCCCCGATCGCGAGTGCCGGCAAATGAGCCCGGCACCAAGGAGAAGTGCCGGGCTCTCGGGAAACAGCCGGCAATGCCGCGGGGGGGGGGGGGGGTTAGGAGGCCAGGGACGGAGGTGCTGGCAGGGCCCCGCACCTCCACCTTAACTTGCGCCGCTGCCGGCACAGTAAGGCCCCGTGAACTGGGCGCGGGTAGCGAGCAGCGCAACTGCGGCGTTCGCTACCAAATATCGCGAACGGGGCACGAATGGGGCGCTGCGCACACCGATGACGTCATCGGTGGCGGCGCAGCGCAAATGCCTAACGCCACCATTAGCGCCCCTACTGAATATCGCGGGAGACGCAGCCAGTGGTGCTACAGCCACTGACTGCCTCTTTAGGCGCTAACAGGTGGCGCTACTCACCCAATTTCTCCCCCAATATGTTTTAGAGCTGACAGTGGAACAGGCCATCCTAGGTTTAGTGATGAGTACGGAGCCAGAAATAGTTAACAATCAGATGGTAAGAGAACAGCTTGTGAAGATAACATAGAATCAATCATAGGAATTTACAGCACCGAAGGAGGCCATTTGGCCCATCCTGTTTGTGCCGGCCGACAAAGAACTATCCAGCCTAATCCCACTTTCCAGCCCCTGGCCGTGTAGGTTACGGCACTTCAAGTGCACATCCAAGTACTTTTTAAATGCCACGAGGGTTTCTGCCTCTTACCACCCTTTCAGGCACTGCATTCCAGACCTCCACTACCCTCTGGGTGAAAAGATTTCTCCTCAAATCCCCTCTAAAGCTCCTACCAATTACAGACTTGTTA
Organism: Somniosus microcephalus; assembly: GCF_052327205.1. Classification (NCBI taxonomy): domain Eukaryota; kingdom Metazoa; phylum Chordata; class Chondrichthyes; order Squaliformes; family Somniosidae; genus Somniosus; species Somniosus microcephalus. Next base: position 11,953,059 of record NC_140998.1, read on the forward strand.
AATGAGAACTCTGCATCCGTCTTCACAGTAGAGGAAGAGGACTAAATACCAATGGTACACCGGAAACTAAAAAATAAACCAAGGGGAGGAACTTATTGGATTTAATATAAGTTTTTAAAAATGGTAATGGAGAAAATAATGGGACTTAAGATAGACCAATCTCCAGGACCCAATGGTTTCCACCCCGGAGTATTAAAAGAGATAGGTCAGGAAATCTTTAGATGCATTGGTCTTAATCTTTCTATTGATTCGGGTATTGTGCGGTTGAATAGGAAAATTGCAAATGTCACTCCATTCTTTAAGGAGGGTGGGCGAGAGAAACTAGGTAACTACAGACCTGTCAGTCTAATGTCAATTGTAGGGAAGCTACTAGAATCTGTCATTAGGGACAGACTGACTGAGCCCCTGGACAAAATGAACAGATCAGAAAGATCCAGCATGGATTGGTGAAGGGTGGGTCATGTCTGATTAATCTAGTTGAATATTTTGAGGAGGTCACTATCATGGAGGATAGGGGAGTGTCTATGGATGTTGTCTACATGGACTTCCAGAAGGCTGTTAATGTTTCACACAAGAGCTGCGCAGCTTACAGGGAACATTGCTCTCAGTACAGTCACAAGTTTGCCTCCAATTCCATGCGTTTTCATTTTTGCAAATAATCTCATGTGAAATATTATCAAATGCCCTTTTAGCACCCCGGCAAAGTTAGCGTCCCAAAGGGGGCATGACCTAATTTTTCCCCCTAAAGGCCTAGTCTACTCAATCTCTCCTCATAGGACAATCCCCCCATCCCAGGAACCAGTCTGGTGAACCTTCGCTGCACTCCCTCTATGGCAAGTATATCCTTCCTTTAGTTAAGGAGACCAAAACTGTACACAATACTCCAGGTGTGGTCTCACCAGGGCCCTATATAATTGCAGTAAGACATCTTTACTCTTATACTCAAATCCTCTTGTAATAAAGGCCAACATATCATTTGCTTTCCTAATTGCTTGCTGTACCTGCATGTTAACTTTCAGTTATTAATGTACTAGGGAGCAAGCGGAAGTCAAGCGCAGGCAGCGCAAGGAGCGCACCTCAACCCAAGCACCCCACCCACCCGCCCCTTCAACCACCGTCTGCCCCACCTGTGACAGAGACTGTAGGTCCCACATTGGACTCATCAGTCACCTGAGAACTCATTTATAATGTGGAAGCAAGTCATCCTCGGTTCCGAGGGACTGCCTAAGAGAGAGAAGGTTAGTGTACAAGGACACCCAGGTCCCTCTGAACACCAACATTTCCCAATCCCTCATCATTTAAAAAATACTCTGCTTTTCTATTTTTCCTACCAAAGTGGATAACTTCACATTTTGGGGTAGATTTTCCCGAACCTGTCGGGAAGAAGGCGGGACTTCCCCTTTTGGGTTTCTGACCCGCCTACTTCGACGTCCGGCCAATCCGCGCGATTTTCCCTTGATTGACCTTGTTGAGCCCGCCCAGCGGGCTCAGCAGGCCAATTAAGGGCCACCCGGCAACAGGTGACGTCACAAACTGAAATTTCATCTGTCAGGAGGTTTTGACAGATGAAATATCAGCGTTTCACAGCTGTTTGAAGCTGTCAAACACTGACAGTCTGAGTTCTGACATGAGTCATTCTGCACAGACTCAGTTAGAACTCTTACCGGCACTCAAAGCTGAAGGCTGTCACTTTTGACAGATCGCAGCCGTTCAGCTTTCAGTTCCGGCTGAGTGATGGGCTCCCGATGGCTACGGGAAGAAAGGCTGTGAAGGTAAGTACAGGTAAGTAAAAGTTCTTTACACACTTTAGACACACCAAACACACTTACCTTTACACTCATGCACCCATCACTCACCTGAGCACCGACATCGTGACCCCTCCAACTCCTTCAACTCGACGGCCCGCCTGCTCTACCTGGCGTGGTTTGGAGCCGTCGGGAAACCCACACAAAACCCCTCAAAATAGGGATTAAGCTAAAAACTGCCTGTTAACTATCTGTTACCAGGCAGTTAATTGGCACTAATCCCTTCCCGCCTGGTTTCGCGGGTCCCAGTGCGGGGCGGGTACCCGCTGCCCCTGAAACTTACGTGGGGCGGGGTTTTGGGCGGGATGGTGTCGGGACCCCAAATTCGGGATTTTCAGCCCCCGCCCGCCTGAAACCCCGCCCGACGGCTGGGGGAAAATCAGGGCCTATATTTCATTTGCCATGTTCTTGCCCACTCGCTTAGCCTGTCTATATCCCCTTGATGCCTCTTTGCATCCTCCGCACAACTTACATTTAGAGACCGTGGAGGGGTCGAGAGAAGCACGGTGGCATAGTGGTTAGCACTGTTGCCTCACAGCGCCAGGGACCCGGGTTCGAATCTGACCTTGGGTGACTGTCTGTGTGGAGTTTGCACATTCTCCCCGTGTTTGTGTGGGTTTCCTCCGGGTGCTCCAGTTTCCTCCCACAGTCCAAAGATGTGCGGGTTAGGTTGATTGGCTATGATAAATTGACCCTTAGTGTTAGGGGGATTAAATACATGGGGTTACGGGGATCGGGTGGGATATGTGTCGGTGCAGGCTCGATGGGCCGAAATGGCCTCTATCTGCACTGTGGGGTTTCTGTGATTTCTGTGAAGTGGTCGGACACGGGCAACCGAGTTTTCGATGAGCTGAAGATGAGGGTGGAAGATGGGAGGCCGGCCAGGAGTGCATTGGAAAGGTCAAGTCTAGAGGTAACAAAGGTATGAATGAGGGTTTCAGCAGCAGAAGAGCTGAGGCAGGGCGGAGACGGGCGATGTTACAGAGGTGGAAATAGGCGGTCTTGGTGATGATGTGAATATGTGGTCAGAAGTTCATCTCAGGGTCAGATATGACACCAAGGTTGCGAACAGTGTGGTTCAGCCTCAGACAGATAGTCATAGAGTCATAGAGTTTTACAGCACAGAAAGAGGCCCTTCGGCCCATCGTGTCTGCGCCGCCCATCCATCCCTGTCCAGTCTAATCCCATTTTCCAGCATTTGGTCCATAGCCTTGTATGCAATGGCATTTCAAGTGCTCATCCAAATGCTTCTTGAATGTTGTGAGGGTTCCTGCCTCTACCACCCTTTCAGGCATTGAGTTCCACATTCCAACCACCCTCTGGGTGAAGAAGTTCCTCCTCAAATCCCCTCTAAATCTCCTGCCCCTTACCCTGAATCTATGCCCCCTTGTTATTGACCCCCTTACTAAGGGGAAAAGTTCCTCTTTATCTACCCTATCTATGCCCCTCATCATTTTGTACACCTCAATCAGGTCCCCCCTCAGCCTTCTTTGCTCCAAGGAAAACAACCCCAGCCTGTCCAGCCTCTCTTCATAGCTGAGGCGCTCCATCCCAGGTAACATCCTGGTGAATCTTCTCTGCACCCTCTCCAAAGCAATCACATCCTTCCTATAGTGAGGCGACCAGAACTGCACACAGTACTCCAGGTGTGGCCTCACCAGCATTTTGTACATCTCCATCATAACCTCCCTGCTCTTATATTCTATGCCTCGGCTAATGAAGGCAAGTATCCCATATGCCTTTTTAACCACCTTATCTACCTGTTCCGCTGCCTTCAGGGATCTATGTACATGTACACCAAGGTCCCTCTGACCCTCTGTACTTCCTAGGGTCCTACCACTCATTGTGTATTCCCTTGCCTTATTTGTCCGTCCAAAATGCATCACCTCGCACTTTTCAGGGTTAAATTCCATTTGCCACTTTTCCGCCCATCTGACCAACCCGTTTATATCGTCCTGTAGCCTGAGGCTTTCCTCCTCGCAATTTACCACCCCACCAATTTTCGTGTCATCTGCGAACTTACTGATCATACCTTTTACATTCTCATCCAAATCATTTATGTAGATCACAAACAACAAGGGACCCAGCACCGATCCCTGAGGTACCCCACTGGACACAGGCTTCCAGTCACAAAAGCAACCTTCGACCATCACCCTCTGCCTCCTGCCACTCAGCCAGTTTAGGATCCAACGCGCCAGGGCACCCTGGATCCCATGGGCTCTTACCTTCTTGACCAGTCTCCTATGCGGGACTTTGTCAAAAGCTTTACTGAAGTCCATGTAAACCACATCCACAGCATTTCCCTCATCCACCCCCCTAGTCACCCCCTCGAAAAATTCAATCAGATTTGTCAGACATGATTTACCCTTGACAAAGCCATGCTGACTATCCCTGATTAATCCTTGCCTCTCCAAGTGGAGACTAATTTTGTCCCTCAGAATTTTTTCCAATAATTTCCCTACCACAGATGTTAGGCTCACTGGCCTGTAATTCCCTAGTTTATCCCTGCTACCCTTCTTGAATAATGGTACTACATTAGCTGTTCTCCCGTCCTCTGGTACATCCCCTGTGGCCAGAGAGGTTCTGAAAATTTATGTCAGAGCCCCTGCAATCTCCTCCTTTGCCTCCCACAACAGCCTGGGATACATCTCGTCCGGGCCTGGGGATTTATCCACTTTTTGGCCTGCTAAAACCGCTAGCACCTCCTCCCTCTCGATGCTAATATGTTAGGGAGAGAGATGGAGTCAGTGACTCGGGAACGGAGTTTGTGGCGGGGACCGAAAACAATGGCTTCGGTCTTCCCAATATTTAGTTGGAGGAAATTTCTGCTCATCCAGAACTGTATGTCAGACAAGCAGTCTGACAATTTAGAGACCGTGGAGGGGTCGAGAGAAGAAGTAGTGAGGTAGAGCTGGGTGTCGTCAGCGTACATGTGGAAACTGACGCTGTGTTTTCGGATGATGTCGCCAAGGGGCAACATGTAGATGAGAAATAGGAGGGGGTGAAGGATAGATCCTTGGCGGACACCAGAGGTAACGATGCGGGAGCGGGAAGAGGAGCCATTGCAGGTGATTCTCTGGCTACGATTAGATAGATAAGAATGGAACCAGGCGAGTGCAGTCCCACCCAGCTGGACGACGGTGGAGAGGTGTTGGAGGAGGATGGAGTGGTCAACCATGTCAAAGGCTGCAGACAAGTCAAGAAGGACGAGGAGGGATAGTTTACCTTTGTCACAGTCACAAAGGGTGTCATTTGTGAGCCGATTTGATACTGTGGCAAGGGTGGAAACCATATTTGAAGGATTCAAACGTGGAGTTCCGGGAACGATGGGCACGAATTTGGAAGTGACAACACGTTCAAGGACTTTGGAGAGGAAAGGGAGATTGGAAATGGGGCGGTTGTTTGCAAGGACAGAGGGGTCAAGGGTGGGTTTTTTGAGGAGAGGGATGATGACGGCAGGTTTGAAGGAGAGGGGGACAGTACCTGAGGAGAGAGAACCATTAACAATGTCAGCTAACATGGGAGCCAGGAAGGGAAGTTGGGTGGTCAGCAGTTTAGTGGGAATAGGGTCGAGGGAGCAGGAGGTGGGTCTCATGGACAGGACGAGCTCGGAGAGAGCGTGAGGGGAGATCGGAGTGAAACTGGAGAAAGATGCAAGTTCAGGGCTTGGGCGGGGATGAACCTTAGATTTTTTAAAATTTGTTCTTGGAGGGGGAGAGAGAAAGAGGCAGAGTGAGTGAGTGAGAGAGAAAGTGAGAGAGAAATTGGGAGAGAGAGAGAAATTGAGATAAAGAGTGTTTGAGAGCGAGAGGTTGAGAGAGAGAGAGGGATTGAGAGAAAGAGAGAGATTTAAAAAAAATTCATTTATGGGATGTGGGCGTCGCTGGCAAGGCCAGCATTTATTGCCCATCCTTAGTTGCCCTTGAAAAGGTGGTGGTGAGCCGCCTTCTTGAACCGCTGCAGTCCGTGTGGTGAAGGTACTCTCACAGTGCTGTTAGGGAGGGAGTTCCAGGATTTTGACCCAGCGATGATGAAGGATCGGCGATATATTTCCAAGTCAGGATGGTGTTTGACTTGGAGGGGAACTTGGAGGTGGTGGTGTTCCCATGCACCTGCTGCCCTTGTCCTTCTAGGTGGAAGAGGTCATGGGTTTGGGAGGTGCTACCGGTGAAGCCTTGGCAAGTTGCTGCAGTGCATCTTGTAGATGGTCCACACTGCAGCCACGGTGCGCCGGTGGTGGAGGGAGTGAATTTATAAGGTGGTGGATGGGGTGCCAGGCAAGCGGGCTGCTTTGTCCTGGATGGTGTCGAGCTTCTTGAGTGTTGTTGGAGCTGCACTCATCCAGGCAAGTGGAGAGTATTCCATCACACTCCTGACTTGTGCCTTGTAGATGGTGGAAAGGCTTTGGGGAGTCAGGAGGTGAGACACTCGCCGCAGAATACCTAGCCTCTGACCTGCTCTTGTAGCCACAGTATTTATGTGGCAGGTCCACATACAGCACAGAAGGAGGCCATTTGGACCATTGTGCCTCTTTGAAAGAGCTCTCCAATTAGCCTCACTCCCCTGCCTTTTTCCCATAGCCCTGTAAATTTTCCCTCCTCAAGTAATTATCCAATTCCTTTTTGAAAGTTACCATTGAATCTGCTTCCACCGCCCTTTCAGGCAGCGCGTTCCAGATCACAACAACTCGCTGCGTAAATTTCTTTTCTCTCATGTCGCCTCTGGTTCCTTTAATCAATTAATTCAATGTGGGGAGGTGTGAGGGCATCCACTTTGAATCCAAGACAGACCAATTGGAGTTAGGAACTGTGGAGGAGCTAGGAGATTTGGGTGCCCATGTACATCTCTGAAAGCTAGTGCACATGTACAAAAAGTGATCAATAAGACAAATGGAATGTTTGCCTCTACCTCAGGGGGCTGGAATACTGAGGGGCAGAAGTGATGCTCCAGTTAGACTGATCCTTGGTCAGACCCCATCTGGACACTGGGTTCAGTTCTGGGCCCCGCACCTCAGGAAGGATCTCTTGGCCTTGGAGGGGGAGCAGCGCAGGTTCACCAGAGAGATACCGGGGACTGAGAGGATGATATTATGAGGACCGGCTGCAAAAACTTGGCTTGTATTCCTTTGAACACAAAAGGTTGAGGGGTGAACTAATCAAGGTGGTTAAAATCATAAAAGGATTCGAAAGGGTAGGTACAGAGAAACTATTTCCTCTGGTGGGGGAATCCAGAACAAGGGGCCATACCATTAAAATTAGAGCCCGGCCATTTAACGGTAAAAGCAGGAAGCACTTTTTCACACAAAGGGTAGTGAAAACCTGGAACGGTCACAAAGGTCCTGAGCTTTGAGGTTAAATTGCATCTCTCAGCACAGAATAAAGAAATCGTTCCTCTCTATCTCGACCGCGCTACACCTGCCCCGGGAGTGTTTGATGGGACAGTGAAGAGGGAGCTTTACTCTGTATCTAACCCATGCTGCACCTGCCCTGGGAGTGTTTGATGGGACAGTGTAGAGGGAGCTTTACTCTGTATCTAACCCGTGCTGTACCTGCCCTGAGAGTGTTTGATGGGACAGTGAAGAGGGAGCTTTACTCTGTATCTAACCCATGCTGCACCTGCCCTGGGAGTGTTTGATGGGACAGTGTAGAGGGAGCTTTACTCTGTATCTAACCCGTGCTGTACCTGCCCTGGGAGTGTTTGATGGGACAGTGTAGAGGGAGCTTTACTCTGTATCTAACCCGTGCTGTACCTGCCCTGGGAGTGTTTGATGGGACAGTGTAGAGGGAGCTTTACTCTGTATCTAACCCGTGCTGTACCTGCCCTGGGAGTGTTTGATGGGACAGTGTAGAGGGAGCTTTACTCTGTATCTAACCCGTGCTGTACCTGCCCTGGGAGTGTTCGATGGGACAGTGTAGAGGGAGCTTTACTCTGTATCTAACCCGTGCAGTACCTACCCTGGGAGTGTTTGATGGGGACAGGGTAGAGGGAGCTTTACTCTGTATCTAACCCGTGCTGTACCTGCCCTGGGAGTGTTTGATGGGACAGTGTAGAGGGAGCTTTACTCTGTATCTAACCCGTGCAGTACCTACCCTGGGAGTGTTTGATGGGACAGTGTTGAGGGAGCTTTACTCTGTATCTAACCCGTGCTGTACCTGCCCTGGGAGTGTTTGATGGGACAGTGTTGAGGGAGCTTTACTCTGTATCTAACCCGTGCTGTACCTGCCCTGGGAGTGTTTGATGGGACAGTGTAGAGGGAGCTTTACTCTGTATCTAACCCGTGCTGTACCTGCCCTGGGAGTGTTTGATGGGACAGTGTAGAGGGAGCTTTACTCTGTATCTAACCCGTGCTGTACCTGCCCTGGGAGTGTTTGATGGGACAGTGTAGAGGGAGCTTTACTCTGTATCTAACCCGTGCTGTACCTGCCCTGGGAGTGTTCGATGGGACAGTGTAGAGGGAGCTTTACTCTGTATCTAACCCGTGCAGTACCTACCCTGGGAGTGTTTGATGGGGACAGGGTAGAGGGAGCTTTACTCTGTATCTAACCCGTGCTGTACCTGCCCTGGGAGTGTTTGATGGGACAGTGTAGAGGGAGCTTTACTCTGTATCTAACCCGTGCTGTACCTGCCCTGGGAGTGTTTGATGGGACAGTGTTGAGGGAGCTTTACTCTGTATCTAACCCGTGCTGTACCTGCCCTGGGAGTGTTTGATGGGACAGTGTAGAGGGAGCTTTACTCTGTATCTAACCCGTGCAGTACCTACCCTGGGAGTGTTTGATGGGGGCAGTGTAGAGGGAGCATTACTCTGTATCTAACCCATGCTGTACCTGCCCTGGGAGTGTTTGATGGGACAGTGTAGACGGAGCTTTACTCTGTATCTAACCCGTGCTGTACCTGCCCTGGGAGTGTTTGATAGGACAGTGTAGAGGGAGCTTTACTCTGTATCTAACCCGTACTGTACCTGCCCTGGGAGTGTTTGATGGGACAGTGTAGAGGGAGCTTTACTCTATCTAACCAATGCTGTACCTGCCCTGGGAGTGTTTGATGGGACAGTGTAGAGGGAGCTTTACTCTGTATCTAACCCATGCTGTACCTGGCGTGGGTGTGTTTGATGCTGACTTGCTGCCTGAAATAGAATCTGTTCCCCAGCAGAAATTTCACACCTTAACAAAAATGCATTTAGAAATCCAGTCATGTGACCAAGTTATTGACACCATTTGGTATCTCAACTGCCAACAACAGAACATTGGGGTGAAATTTGACATTTTTTTCTGCTCTTGTGTTTCAGTACCTGACTGGTCAGTTAATACAGCCGTCTCTTTATGTAGCTTGACAGGCGAAACATTCTTGATATATTAACACATCCCGGGGCAGCTTACCATTTTGTTCCTGCCATTCCTGGGCTAATTTCCCTCCGGGTGTGGTATTGAAATACCTTCTGACTGCCAGTGCGTTAAATTTGCTGCGCGGTATCTTTCCCAGGAGCCGCAGCTGGTGAGCGGCCTGTGCGGGACCTCCCGATCAGCGACCGCCGCGCTCCTTGAGCGGGAGCATTGCAGACAGCTACTCTGGGGGCACTGGTCCGGATTATCCAACCTGTTATGGCCGGGGGGGGGGAGCCGCGGGGTCGGTGGAGGGTGAGGCTGGGTTTTGGGCCACGCGTCTCTCTCTCTCTGTCGCTCTCTCTCTGTTTCTCTCTCTCTGTGTCTCTCTCTCTCTGTCTCTTTCTCTGTTTCTCTGTCTCTGTCTCTCTTCTCTGTTTCTCCCTCCCCCTCTCTCTGTCTTTCAAATTCAAATGCTTTATTGGCATGAAAGTTTACAGGGAACCATATTGCCAAAGCTTACATAACAAAAAAAAGTACAGGTTTCCAACATTCTGTAGGTGTCAAACAATTTTGACCTTCATTGGGTACAGACAGTATTAATTTAAACAGTCGTTGACCCTCGTTGGGTACATTCAGTATTAATTTAAACAGTCTCTCTCTCTCTGTCTCTCTCTGTTTCTCTGTCTCTGTCTCTCTCTCTCTCTTCTCTGTCTCTCTCTCTTTGTCTCTCTATCTCTCTGTCTCTCTCTCTGTTTCTCTCTCTGTCTCTCTCTCTCTCTGTCTCTGTCTCTCTGTTTCTCTCTCTCTGTCTCTCTCTGTGTGTGTCTCTCTTTTTCTGTCTCTCTCTGTCTCTCTCTCTCTCTCTCTTTCTCTGTCTCTCTCTCTCTCCCTCCCTCTCTCTGTCTCTCTCTCTCTCCCTCCCTCTCTCTGTCTCTCTCTCTCACCCTCCCTCTCGCTGTCTCTCTCTCTCTGTCTCTCTCTCTCTTCTGTCTCTCTCTGTCTCTCTCTCTCTCTCTGTCTCGCTCTCTCTTCTCTGTCTGTCTTTCTCTGTCTCTCTCTGTCTCTCTCTCTCCTCTGTCTCTCTCTCTCTCTCTGTCCAATTCCAATTCCAATTCAAATGCTTTATTGGCATGAAAGTTTACAGAGAACCATATTGCCAAAGCTTACATAGCAAAAAGGTACAGTTTTCCAACATTCTGTAGGTGTCAATCGATTTGACATTTGTTGGGTACATACAATATTACTTTTAAACAATATTAATTTTAAACAGTCTTTCTACTTCATTTGGTACGTTCAATATTAATTTTAAACAGTCTTACTTTTAAACAGTCCTCAGGTTGTGACATGTTGTTACATATTTGGCCCCAAGGTATGGTCTGTCTCCTTCTCCCAGGACTAATCTCAATTTTGACAGGTCATCCAATTCCTTGAAATCTGGGGTTGTTTGGCTTAGCTTGTTGAATAATATGTTTCTTGATGTGTTGAATTTTTCGCATTTTAGGAGGAAATGCATTTCTGTTTCAACCTCGCCGGCCAGACATTGATCGCATATTCTATTCTCTCTAGGCTGCCAGGATTTCTTGTATCTGCCTTTTTCAATTTCCAGTTGGTGGTCGCTTAGTCTGTACCTGGTGAGGGTCTGTCTCTGTTTTGTGTCTCTGATGGTCGTGAGGTAGTCTGCCAGTTTATATTCTCTTTTTAGGGCCTGGTAACATTCTAATCTGCTTTGGCTTTCGGTTATTTTGTTCCAATGTTCCAGGTAGGTTTCTTTGCATTGTTTAATGATTTGGTTCACTCGGATTGGTATTTGGACGGCTGTGTTGGTCTGGGGCTGGTCAGGGTCCGGCTGAGTACTTAGTTTCAGTAGCAGCTGACTCAGGGGACTCTTTTCTGGGACTCTCTCTGTCTCTGTCTCTCAAATTCAAATTCAAATTCAAATCGCTTTATTGGCATGACAAGGCACATCTTATGTTGCCAAAGCATCGAAAAACATTCATGGTTGAACACATAAACACAGATCTATCCATACAGTGTATAAACAGATATATCCCTGAGTGTATAAATATACATTCATATAATTTGTATATACTCTTCTTATATTTAGTGGTTGTCCCTCTGTTTATGGCAAGCTGTAACATAGTGTGCCGCTAAGGTTACACAATTTCTCTCTTCCCCCTAGTAGGTATGGGAGTTTTTGGTCATCATTCAAGTTTCTGAATTCCGGGCATATTTTTGTGAATTTTGGGTAGAAATTCTCCCTTATGCCCTGATATTTTCTACAAGCTGTGAGGAAGTGCATTTCTGTCTCCACCACTCCCTGACTGCAGTGATAACATATCCTGTCCTCTCTTGGTAGCCGGGTCTGCCTGTGTCTACCTTTTTCGATTGCCAGGCTATGTTCACTAAGTCTGTACATTGTTAAGGTTTTTCTCAGTTTGCTATCCTTTCTCTGTCTTTTGCTATCTCTGCCTCTCTCTCTGTCTCTCTCTCTCTGTCTCTCTCTCTTCTCTGTGTCTCTCTCTCTTCTGTCTCTCTCTCTTCTCTGTCTCTCTCTCTCTCTGTCTCTCTCTCTCTGTCTCACTCTCTCTTCTCTGTCTGTCTCTCTGTCTCTCTCTGTCTCTCTCTCTCTCTCTCTCTGTGTCTCTCTCTTTCTCTGTCTCTCTCTCTCTCTCTGTCTCTCTCCTCTGTCTGTCTCTCTGTCTCTCGCTCGCTCTGTCTCTCTCTGTCTCTCTCTGTCTCTCTCGTCATCCCTGATCAAGCCTGATGGGCCTCCCAAGAGAACCCTTGTTGATTGTCGCGGCTGTTTTGTGTACCCGCTGGGTCACGTGGCTTGTGGCGGGGGACGGGGAGGGAATGGGCAGAAAAATTGGCCACCTCCCTTTAACTGAGAAATGTCCACCCCAGCCTTAGCAGTGCTGGGCCCTGGGATAATAACAACATTCTTGCCGCTCGGTGTCAAAGTTTTGTGTGATTTATGCTCCTGTGAAGCATCTTGGGACCTTTTACTACGTTAAAGGCGCTACATAAATGCCAGTTGTTCCTCTTGTTGTCATTGCTCTGGCGATGGTGATGGGGAAATCCCATTGGATGATGTATTTTTATCCTCGAGCGTTTAATTTGCACACGGCTACATTTCCCGCTTTAGCCAGCCCAATCAGCACCAGGATGCAAGCGGGATTGAAGGGTTGTTTCTGGTGCCGCTACACTGGGGACCTTATTGCCTCTGTGGCCCATCTCTGATTTTGAATGTCTTGGGTGAATCATCTGTCACTATCTTGGACATCTCCAGGGCCTCTGCAAAGCTCTGACACCATTGACATCTACACAAGATACCATCACATGGCCTCCCGCCCAAACTACTTTCAAGACTGTTTCTCGTCTAATCGCTCTGTTTGTGCTGCGGTTGATGGCCTGTCCTCATTACTCTTTTTCCATTAACTCTGGGGCTCCCCAGGCTCTAAGCTCTCTCCCACTCTTTTACCTTCTTCATATCAGTGGCCTCCTCCACTCATTATCCTGGTCTTTTTGCTATATTCTCATCCTTGTGTTCAAATCCCTCCATGGGATCACCCTTCAATCAACTTCAACCCAAATCAACTTTCAAATCAACTTTTTTTTTTATTGTCATTGTTAGTGCACAAGTGCAGTACAACGAAATGTAGGCTTGCGGCTCCCGAGAGTGTACATTTGGATTAAGACATTTAAACATTCAACATACATTTGGCTTGTAGTATATTAACATAACATAACCATAATAAAGTGCATTGGCAGATGTGCAGGCTTTAGAGTTTATTTGTGGAGTTCAGTAGGATGACAGCCCCGGGAAAGAAGCTGTTCCTAAATCTGGTCGTACGGGTTCGAATGCATCTGTAGCGTCTCCCAGATGGCAGGAGGGCGAACAGACTGTGGCTGGGGTGGGTAGGGTCTTTGATGATGGACCGTGACCTCCGTAGACAGCGTTTCTGGTATATGTGCTCTATGGTCGGTAGCCGGGTGCCGGTAATGCGTTGGGCAGTTTTGACTACCCGCTGCAGGGCTTTCCGGTCATAGTAGCTACAGCTGCCATACCATACTGTGATACAGTTCGTCAGGATGCCCTCTATAGTATTCCCTATCTCTGTAACCTCCTCCAGCCCTACATTGCACTGAGAGGATTGAAGGAGCACTGGGGACGGATGATCTGAAGCACTTTGATGAACGACAGTGGTATCTTCGATATACAACAACAACTTGCATTTATATAGCGCCTTTAACGTAGTAAAACGTCCCAAGGTGCTGCACAGGAGCGTAGTCAGACAAAATGTGACACCAAGCCCCATAAGGAGATATTAGGACAGGTGACCAAAAGCTTGGTCAAAGAGGTAGGTTTCAAGGTGCGCCTTAAAGGTTGAGAGGCGGAGAGGCGGAGAGGCTTAGGGAGGGAATTCCAGAGCTTAGGGCCCAGGCAGCTGAATTGGGGATGCGCAAGAGACCAGAATTGGAGAAGTGCAGCGACCTCGGAGGGTTGTAGGGCTGGAGGGGGTTCCATCACCACCCTTCTCCTCCCCCAGTCTTGGGGGATGTGCCAGGAGTCTCAAAATTTAAATTCTCATCCTTGTTTTGAAATCCCTCCATGGCCTCGCCCCTCTCCATCTCTGTAACCTCCTCCTGCCCTACTGACCTCTGAGATCTCTGCACTCTTCCAATTCTGGCCCCCTTGAGAATCCCCGATTTCAGTCGCTCCACCATTGGTGGCCGTGCCTTCAGCTGCCTGGGCCCTAAGCTCTGGCGTTCCCTCCCTAAGCCGCTCCGCCTCGCCACCTCTCGATCCTCCTTTAAGACGCTCCTTAAAACCCAGCTCTTGTCGCCTGCCCTAATGTCTCCTTGAGTGTCTCGGTGTCAAATGTTGTTTGATAGTCGCTCCTGTGAAGCGCCTTGGGATGTTTTACTGCGTTAAAGGCGCTATATAAATACACGTGGTGGTTGTTGTTGTTGCAGGTTTGATCCTTTTGTTGTCAGTGTACAGCTGTGTTGAGATGCCTGCCAGCTTTAGGCAGATGTACCTATGGAAACACAGTGAGTCGGTTAAAAGAAAACACCGACTTCCTCAGAATTCCCTGGGGGAGAATGTAGGAGGGGACTCTTTATAATCTCAGTAACAAATTGAACAGGCTTCTGCATTTCCACCTTCGACAGGCTTTCAAAACGACACAAACCAGAGTTCCTGACCCAACCTGCGTCCGGTCTGTGTCTCGGTGCGGCGTGAGGGATTCGCCTTGTTCTTGGGACTCTAGCTGGAGACCTTGTCAAGTAGGTCAGATCATCAGACGGTATATGTCTCTCCCTGTCTTGATGTTTAACGCGCGTGTATTCAGTGTGATTCTTGCGCCTCTTCCTCAGTCTAACTTCTGCGTCTCCTTGTGTGTGCATCCCTCCCTCCGACTTTCCTGGTCTCCATTCGCCTGCGCCGCACTCTCTCTTAGTCCAGCTGTCTTCCTGCGGCTCTCTCTCTCTGTCTCTGACTGCCTTCATCTCTCTCAGTCTCTTGTCTCTCTCAGTCTTTCTAAGCCTATCTGAGTCAGACAAGGAGAAGCACAGAATGACAGAGGTAGAAACATATCTCTATCATTAACTGCCTCTCTGCCTCAACCTGTATCTGTCTGTCAGTCTGCCTTTCTGTCTATCTCAGGACATCCTCTGCATCTCTCTGTGTCTTTCTCTCTTACTTTCTCTTGGTCTCTCCCCATCATCCCGAGCCTCTCCCTGTCAGTCTCCTTTCTTTCTCACTCTTGGGTATCGGCATAAACCCTTAAAGAGGCAAGCGTCTAAAAGGGGAAGTATACTCCGTCAAAAGTTCATACGATGGGAAAAGTTACCAAGGGGTTTCCCAGGAGAGGCGGGGCAACGGACACTGTATGTAGATGGCTGGTGGACATTTGAGATTTGAAGGAGTGTCGTTTTTAGGTTCAGATGCTTCAGAATTATTTTCTAAAATGAGTTGGTTTTCTGCCCGCAAGGGGAAAAACCCGAGAGAAACTGTGCTGATGTAAACATTGTAGAATGACACGCGATGTCAGTGTTTGTTGGCAGACATAGAGACTGCGTTATGAAAATAAAATAGATTTACACATCTAACAGGCGTGGGACATTAACAATCGGCCAATGTTTGTGTAAAAAAAGTTATAAAAGTATTCAATAAATTTTGTAAAATCTCACTTTGAAAAGTTGTCATTTAGAATGCTAATATTTTCAGAGTCTGTGTCAGCCCTTTGTTAGAGCAATCTCAAACTAATCCCCCTGCCCCGCTCTCTCCCCATGGCCCTGTATCAATCCAAACTAATCCCCCGGCCCCCTCTCTCCCCACAGCCCTGTACCAATCCCACTGCTCCGCTCTCCCCATAGCCCTGTATCAATCCCAAACTAATCCCACTGTCCCTCTCTCCTCATAGCCCTGTATCAATCCCGGACTAATCCCACTGCCCCACTCTCTCCCCATAGCCCTGTATCAATCCCAAACAAATCCCACTGCCCTGCTCTCTCCTCATAGCCCTGTATCAATCCCGGACTAATCCCACTGCCCCACTCTCTCCCCATAGCCCTGTATCAATCCCAAACTAATCCCACTGCCCCACTCTCTCCCCATAGCCCTGTATCAATCCCAAACTAATCACCCTGCCCTGCTCTTTCCCCATAGCCCTGTATCAATCCAAAACTAATCCCACTGCCCCACTCTCTCCCCATAGCCCTGTATCAATCCCAAACTAATCCCACTGCCCCACTTTCTCCCCATAGTCCTGTATCAATCCCAAACTAATCCCACTGCCCCACTCTCTCCCCATAGTCCTGTATCAATCCCAAACTAATCCCACTGCTCCGCTCTCTCCCCATAGCCCTGTGTCAATCCCAAACTAATCCCACTGCCCCGCTCTCTCCCCATAGTCCTGTATCAATCCCAAACTAATCCCACTGCCCCGCTCTCTCCCCATAGCCCTGTATCAATCCCAAACTAATCCCACTGCTCCGCTCTCTCCCCATAGCCCTGTGTCAATCCCAAACTAATCCCACTGCCCCGCTCTCTCCCCATAGTCCTGTATCAATCCCAAACTAATCCCACTGCCCCACTCTCTCCCCATAGCCCTGTGTCAATCCCAAACTAATCCCACTGCCCGCTCTCTCCCCATAGCCCTGTGTCAATCCCAAACTAATCCCACTGCTCCGCTCTCTCCCCATAGCCCTGTATCAATCCCAAACTAATCCCACTGCCCCACTCTCTCCCCATAGCCATGTATCAATTCCAAACTAATCCCACTGCCCCACTCTCTCCCCATAGCCATGTATCAATTCCAAACTAATCCCACTGCCCCGCTCTCTCCCCATAGCCATGTATCAATTCCAAACTAATCCCACTGCCCGCTCTCTCCCCATAGCCATCAACCCCACTACCTTCATTAACCTTCTTTGTTAATTCATCAAAGAACTCAGTCATGTGCAGAGATATTGAAGCTCATAGGATTAAAGAGACAACAGCAGCACGGATACAATATTGGCTGAGGGATCAAAGACAGAGAGCAGTGGTAAATGGTTGTTTTACAGATTGGAGGGTAGTGTGTGGTGGTGATCCCCAGGGGTCGGTATTAGGGCCACTGCTCTTTTTGATATATACTAATGACCTGGACTTGGGTATACAGGGCATCCTTTCAAAGTTTTCAGCTCACACGAAACTCAGAAATTAGTTAAACAGTGAGGAGGATAGTAACAGACCTCAGAAGGATGTAGACAGACTGGTGAAATGGTCAAACGCATGGCAATTTATCGCAGAGAAGTGTGCCGTGAATCATATTGGTAGTATGAATGAGGACTAAACTAAATGATACAATTTTAAAGTGGGTGCAGGAACAGAGGCCTGGGGGTGTACAAGTCTTTGAAGGTGGCAGGACAAGTTGAGAAGGCTGTTAAAAAGGCATATGGAATCCTGAGCTTTATTAATAGAGGATGGGGTACAAGTGTAATGAAGTTATGCTAAACCTTTATAAAACCCTGGTTCGGCCCCAGTATTGTGTTCGATTCTGGGCACCGCACTTTAGGGAGGTTCCAAGTCCTTAGAGAGGCTGCAAAGGTGATTTACTGGAATGGTACCAGGGATGCAGGACTTCAGTTACGTGGAGAAGCTGGAATTGTTCTCCTTACAGAAGAGAAGGTTAAGGGGAGAATTGATAGAGGTGTTCAAAATCATGAACAGTTTGGGGAAAGGGCAGGGGGAGTGGGACTAATTAGATAGCTCTTTCAAAGAGCTGGCATGGGCACGATGGGCCGAATGGCTTCCTCCTGTGCGGTATCATTCTATGCAACTTCAGGCAGCTGTTTGAAGTTGCCTGAGGACCCGGCCTTGCCTAAAATCAGCGGAGCTTTTAAATCGGTGAGCACTGAAATAGCCGGCAGGGCTGAATATGGTTTAAGCAGTGCCTTTGTGATTGAATCCAAAGGGGATTCAAAGCATGGTGGCATAGTGGTTAGCACTGTTGCCTCACAGCACCAGGGACCTGGGTTCAAATCTGGCCTCGGGTGACTGTCTGTGTGGAGTTTGCACATTCTCCCCGTATTTGCGTGGGTTTCCTCCGGGTGCTCCGGTTTCCTCCCACAGTCCAAAGATGTGCGGGTTAGGTTGATTGGCCATGATAAAAAATTGGCCCTTAGTGTTAGGGGGGATTAAATACGTGGGGTTATGGGGTTACAGGGATAGGGCTTGGGTGGGATGGCTGTCAGTGTAGGGACCGGGTGCTAGGGTTTGGATGATCAGCCATGATCTCGTTGAATGGCGGAGCAGGTTCGAGGGGCCGAATGGCCTACTCCTGCTCCTATCTTCTATGTTTCTATCTTCTATGTTTCTATGTCAGTGCCATTTACCCGATACAGGTGGCTGCCTGAGTTAAGCATGGACCGTGCAAGTGGTGGGGACTCTAAGTTAGTGGCTCCTAATTTCCTGGAACGTCTGTGCTAGAGTAAGGGTGTACAGAGGCCCTGGTTACTATGACGCAAGTTTTCAGGAAATTCTGGGCCATTCGCTCGCACTGATCCACATCTTGGGTCTTTCTCCCCGTCAGGATCCCTTTAGCGATGTCAGCGATGGGGGCGGGGCAGCGGGTCTGTGCATTCCGACAAATGCCGAGACTTGAAATCAGCCCGGGAGCGGATTTAGAGCATACCCACCCTGCTAAACCATAGGGGCAGGTTGCCCAGGGTACACAGAAGGTCGTGGGAGTCAAGCCACCACCACCGGAACTGAACACGTAATCCAGGCTGGTGAAGGGGCTGCCTCGCCGACACCGGCCGGCTCGATGTCAAATTTTGTCCGATTACACTCCTGTCAAGCACCTTGTGATGTTTTACTATGTTAAAGGTGCTATATAAATGCAAGTTATTGTTGTTTGTGGGAGATTGCTGTGCGCAGTTTAGCTGCTGTGTTTCCCCACATTACAACAGTGACTACACTTCAAAAGTACTTTGGAGGCTGTGCAGTCCTAAGGTGCTGCATTGCCAGAGGTGCCACCTTTGGATGAGACATTGGAGAACTACCCCACCACCTCTCCATTAAACCAAGGCCCCATTCAGCTGTTCAGATGATTGTCAGTATTCAAAGAAGAGTTGGGGGGAGATCTCCCAATGTCCTGGGAAAAAGTTATCCCTCAACCAACACCATCAGGAACAGATTAGCTGGCCATTTCATCCATTGCTGCTTGGCTGGTGATATGTACAAGATGGCCGCCGCAGTTGTGTACTTATCGACAACCACAGTAAGTACGTGAAGGACTTTGAGAAATTTCCGAGAGATGTGATGCAGAGCTATAGAAATGCAAACCTTTCTCTTTCCACTAGTGATCATAATCTCAATCAATACGAGCTAATGTAACTTTATCAAACTCAATATGGTTTCCTAATAAGATCAACATTGAGTTCTTTATACGGGCAGGATATTGGGGTTTCAACAGGATTTTGAGGTCATCTTGTCAGAGAAGAACCACAGTGAGCTGAACTCTGTCACATACACGTCCCCGCCGTTCCTTAAAGCTGTGAGCAGCCAGGAGTTTTGGGATTGCGATAGCAACGTTATTTCACCACCAGTTCTCAGCCTGGCTGTGATGAAATATTTCATTCATCACTCATCAGTATTTCTCTGCCTGTGACTGTGGTTGGTTTCAGTTTCATTTCCATTGTATTGTACTGTGTGTAGGGCTCCGCCCATACCTGGCTCCTATGTAAGCTGGCCCAGCCTGCAGCACATCCAGTACGGCAGACCTCTGGATGGAAGATACATTCTCCTCTGTGTGTTACCTTCTAAGTCAATAAAAGCCTTGTTTTGTTTCGCTAACATCGAGTCTCGGATTTATTGAGGCACATCACTGGCATTATCAATTGAGCAGAGCCCCAGCTCCCCCAGTGGTTGGGTGGGCAAATGAAGCACCCGGTGTGGTGAGGAAGACCAAATCTGTGTTTGTAACAAGCTCTATCAAACCCCAGCTGCTCCACGGTCCAGTGGATTACTTCTGGAGCGCAGTGACTGTTGTTACGTAAGGAAAACACGGCAGCCAGTTCTCACACAGCAAGATCCCAGAAACAGCAGCGAGGTGAATGGCCACATGCTCCGCTTCTGGAACACAGCTCAGGGCGGACTGCACGGCTCTGCTCGTCTTCAAATAGAGCCGTGGGACCTTATACATCTGCTCGAACAGGCAGGCAGGGCCTCGGTTTAGTCGCGCTCCCTCAGCGCTGGACTGAGGGCGGCATCAGTCCAGATGATGTGCTCAGGTTTGTCGGAGTGGGTGCTTGAAGCCACAACCTACTGATTGGGTGGTCAGTGTGTGACCACCTGAGAGAACCTGCCACTTGTATCTGATGCGAGCACAAAGTTCCTCGGTTTGTTTTCTCTCTATTCTCCTCCCCCTCTTGGTCTTTGCAGAGATAGAATCACAGAATCATAGAAGATTATGGCACAGAAGGAGGCCATTCGGCCCCTCGAGTCTGCGCTGGCTCTTTCGAAGAGCAATCCCGTTAGTCCCACTCCCTCGCTCTTTCCCCATATTCCTGCAATTTTTTCTCCTTCAAGTATTTATCCAATTCCCTTTTGAAGGCAACTATTGAATCTGTTTCCACCACCCTCTCGGGCAGTGCTCATTGCGTGATAAACGTTTCCCCTCCTGTCGCCTCTGGTTCTTTTGCCAATCACCTTCAATCTGTGCCCTCTGGTTATTGACCCTTCAGCCACTGGAAACAGTTTCTCTTTATTGACTCTATCTAAACCCTTCATGATTTTGAACACCTCGATCAAACCTCCTCTTAACCTTCTCTGCTCTAAGGAGAACAACCCCAGCTTCTCCAGTCTATCCACGTAACTGTACTCTCTCATCCCTGGAACCATTCTGGTAAAACTCCTCTGCACCCTCTCCATAGAAACATAGAAGATAGGAGCAGGAGTAGGCCATTCGGCCCCTCGAGCCTGCTCCGCCATTCAATGAGATCATGGCTGATCATCCAAATTCAGTACCCTGTCCCTGCTTTCTCCCCATATCCCTTGATCCCTTTAGCCTTAAGAAATATATCTAACTCCTTCTTGAATATATTTAATGAATTGGCCTCAACTCTCTTCTGTGGTAGAGAATTCCACAGGTTCATCACTCTCTGGGTGAAGAAATTCCTCCTCATCTCAGTCCTAAATGGCTTACCCCTTATCTTTAGACTGTGACCCCTGGTTCTGGACTCCCCCGCCATCGGGAACATCCTTCCTGCATCTAGTCTCTCTAGTCCTGTTAGAATTTTATAAGTTTCAATGAGATCCCCTCTCATTCTTCTAAACTCTAGCGAATATAAGCCTAATTGACCCAATCTCTCCTCATACATCATTCCTGCCATTCCAGGCATCAGTCTGGTGAATCTTCGCTGCACTCCCTCCATGGCAAGAACATCCTTCCTCAGATAAGGCGACCAAAACTCCAAAGCCTTCACGCCCTCCCTAAAGTGCGGTGCCCAGAATTGGACCCAATGCTCCAGTTAGCTGATGATAGGCTGTTACAATTGCCCTTGATGTTGTGTCTAGGAAGGAGCAAAATGCCAATCAGACTGGCTTTCTGCTCCTGACCATTTTCCAGTGGCCCTTGCTTGGCTGTGATGCACCCCCAGGTTAAATGGCCTGTCGACACTCACTGTCAAATGTTCATACATAAAGAATGGCCGTATACAGACACTGTATACTCTACAGCGATCACGCAGGCACTGTACAAAGGACGCACGCAGCGCTGGGATCCTTATGGCTGAAGGCAGGGTTCCTTGACATTAGGCTATGGAATATCTCCTGGAGTTTGCGATTGTGCTCCTTGCAGGCTTTAAAGAAGCGCTGTGAATGGCTGTTTCGTAAGTGCTTGGTGTGGTGTGAGGTTGGATACTGACACAGCGTTTCCTATTCAACAGCAGGCTGCCGCTTCCTGTGTGCAATTCGAAAAGCCGCTTCACCAATGAGGGTAAACTAGTCAGCGAGAGACTCCCCGTCGACCTCTTTCTGTGGAAAACCTTACTTTGTAAAGGTAAATGATTTGGTTATTTTTTTGTTCCGTTTCTGTAGATCTTATTCAGAATTTCAAACTGTTTGTCTGGTCTGTTGTCTGGTTTGTTGCACGCAATTCTCTCATCGGTAAGGGAGCGAAATAAATCTGGCTGGAGCAGCCGACAGGCTCTGGTGGTGAGCTCACGGCAGCACGTGTAGTGACTGAGAGGAAGCTGAGCGGGTGAGGGGGAAAGCGAGAGAGAAAGCGAGCGAGAGTCAAAGTTCAAGAGGACCAGACGCAGCGAGGGAATGAGAGAAGTTAAAAGAGAGTTCGAGAGAGAGAAAGAGAGGAGAGATGGAGGGAATGAGTGACGGAGAGAAACTGAGAGATAATGGGGTCAATTTTCACTCCCATCTCCTGACGTTAACAGGGTGGGGTGGGGAGGTCACGGCCTCAAAATGGGGCCTGTACCGTTACCCCAACTCCCTCCCCCTCCTCCGTTAACTCCAAGCGATGAGGTCGGCGACATTTTGAAAGGGGGCCTCCTGCTGGTAGGCTGGAGCACTGCCTGAAACAGGCGGCCGGACACTTCCCCGTGTAATTCCAGGTCCTAACGACACAGTTACAACCCCAATTGCAATTTTAAGGGTCACAAGGGTGACTCCAGCATTCCGCCCCTTGTGTACTGGTGTTCCAATCAGGAAACACCCTCGTTAATGTTAAAAAATAGATGTTTTCTTGTGGAGCCTGGAGGAGCAGGAGCAGGATCGGAACGGCTCATGTTCCAAAGCACGGGAGGTTGGATCGAGGTGGGAATTGTGGAGGAATCCAGTGAGACTGCTAACTCAATCCTTGCTAACTCCCACAGGGCCCTAGCAGGGCGATGACAACTTCTGGCCAACCCCAAGCATGGCCCTTGGCTTCGGAGAGGCCGGGGCAGAGGGGGAGGGATTTCCTAACCCTGTGAATTTCCTTCACCCTTGCCTCCCTACTGCCCAGCAACCTGGACACCTTGGGTGCTGAGGGAGTGCTGCACTGTCGGAGGTGCTGCCTTTCGGATGAGGCGTCATACCGAGCCCTCTGAGGTGGACGTAAAAGATCCCATTGCACTATTTCAAAGAAGAGCAGGGGAGTTCTCCCCAGTGTCCTAGGTCAATATTTATCCCTCAACCAACATCACTAAAACAGATGATCTGGTCATTATCACATTGCTGTTTTTTTTGGATCTTGCTGTGTGCAAATTGGCTGCCGCGTTTCCTACATTAGAACAGTGACTCCACTTCAAAAAGTACTTCAGTGGCTGTAAACATAGAAACATAGTAATATAGAAGATAGGAGCAGGAGTGGGCCATTCGGCCCCTCGAGCCTGCTCTGCCATTTAATGAGATCATGGCTGATCATCCAAATTCAGTACCCTGTCCCTGCCTTCTCCCCATATCCCTTGATCCCTTTAGCCTCAAGAAATATATCCAACTCCTTCTTGACTATATTTAATGAATTGGCTTCAACTGCCCTGTGTGGCAAAGAATTCCACAGGTTCACCACTCTCTGGGTGAAGAAATTCATCCTCATCTCTGTCCTAAATGGCTTACCCCTTATCCTTAGACTGTGACCCCTGGTTCTGGACTCCCCCGCCATCAGGAACATCCTTCCTGCATCTAGTTTGTCTAGTCTTTAGAATTTTATAAGTTTCAATGAGATCCCCTCTCATTCTTCTAAACTCTAGCGATTATAAGCCTAATCAACCCAATCTCTCTTCATACGTCTTTCCTGCCATCCCAGGTATCAGTCTGGTGAATCTTCGCTGCACTCCCTCCATGGTAAGAACATCCTTCCTCAGATAAGGCGATCAAAACTGCACACAATACTCAATGGGTGATCTCACCAAGGCCCTGTTCAACTGCAGCAGGACATCCTTGCTCCTGTACTCGAATCCTCTCCGTATGAAGGCCAACATACCATTTACCTTCTTAACCGCCTGCTGCACCTGCATGCTTACCTTCAGCGACTGGTGCACAAGGACACCCAGGTCTCGTTGCACTTCCCCTTTTCCCAATCTATTGCCATTCAGATAATAATCTGTCTTCCTGTTTTTGCCACTGAAGCGGATAACCTCGCATTTATCCACATTTTATTGCATCTGCCATGCATCTGCCCAATCACCCAACCTGTCCAAATCATACTGGAGTTTCTCGGCATTCTCCTCACAGCACACACGGCCACCCAGCTTTGTGTCGTCTGCAAACTTGGAGGTATTACATCTAGTTCCCTCGTCTAGATCACTAATATATATTGTGAATAGCTGGGGTCCAAGGACCGATCCCTGCGGTACCCCACTAGTCACTGCCTGCCACTCGGAAAAAGACCCGTTTATTTCAACTCTTTGCTTCCTAAAGTGCTTTGGGACGTCCTGAGTGTAAGCGAGGAAAATCTGGAAGGTAAAATAGAACTAACAGATTCAGGCGTTACCCAGATCAATAGTTTTATTATGAGTGCACACGGGAGAACTATTTCAGCTACCCTTATCTAGAGACATCGTTCTCAAGGGAAAAAGTGGCAATACAGCTTAGTTTATACAGTTCATTAGATAATACCCACTTATTACTAATGGGGGTGTATACATGAGAATATTGATGCTTCATTGGTTTACATGATTAATCAATGAACTATTAGGCCTGTCCTTTGAACTCGAATACCCTCTGGATATGTAGAAATGCAAGTCTTTGTTTTTTTCTTTCTACCTGCAGAATGCTGTGCGAATGCCAGCCACCTTCCGTGATACCAGCCCCCTGATGAAGGGGGATTTCAGTGGGCATCACTGCAGAGTAGAACAGGTTGCCAATGGGCAACGAGTGGCTTGCCAGTTTCACATTGCCCATCCCCTCCTGGAAGACACTTAAATCACTTGAACCTGCCCTGACCCTGGCGGGGGTCAGGGGGTGGAGGTCGGCGGGGCTCAGGGGAAGAGGTCAACGGCAGCCGCTTGACCCCGGCAGAGCGGGAGCGGAGTGATTCCTGAGCCCACAATCGCTAAGATATGATATCAAATAGTGAGCGAGAGCGAGATTAAAGCTAAAAGTGATACAAAATTTTTAAAGTGCAATATAGAATACACAGGGAAACAGAAATAAGGAAGGAAATGGGTGGTAATATTTTGTAACATATTTTATGAGTACATATTTTATGAGTATTGCTTAATTACTAAATCCACACTTCACAGACCAGTGGAATTATTCCTGTAACATTAAGGCATTCTGTGACCACCCGGGAATGTGGCAAGCTAATCCGCGAAGTTAACCCTCAGACTATAAACAGGTCGATAGAAATAATGATCTCCCCGGGCAGACCACTTTTAAACATAGAATTACGTCGAATTTACAGCACAGAAACGGGCCATTCGGCCCAACTGGTTAATGCCGGCGTTTATGCTCCACACGAGCCTCCGCCCACCCCCTCTTCATCTAACTGTATCAACATCTCCTCCTAATCCTTTCTCCCTCATGTGCTTATCGAGCTTCCCCTTAAACAAATCTATGCTATTAGCCTCAACCACTCCCTGTGGTAGTGAGTTCCACATTCTAACCACTCTCTGGGTAAAGAAGTTTCTCCTAATTTCCCTATTGGATTTATTTGTGACTATCTTATATTTATGACCCCTAGTTTTGCTCTTCCCCCACAAGCGGAAACATTTTCTATCCTATCAAACCCTTTCATAATTTAAACGACCTCTATTGGGTCACCCCCTCAGTCTTCTCCTTTCTCGAGAATAGAGCCCCAGCCTGCTCATTGAAACTTATAAAATTCTAACAGGACTAGACAGACTAGATGCTGGAAGGATGTTCCCGATGGTCGGGGAGTCCAGAACCAGGGGTCACAGTCTAAGGATAATGGGTAAGCCATTTAGGACTGAAATGAGGAGGAATTTCTTCACCCAGCGAGTGGTGAACCTGTGGAATTCTCTACCACAGAAGGCAGTTGAGGTCAACTTATTAAATATATTCAAGAAGGAGTTGGATATATTTCTTGAGGCTAAAGGGGATCAAGGGATATGGGGAGAAGGCAGGGACAGGGTACTGAATTTGGATGATCAGCCATGATCGCATTAAATGGCGGAGCAGGCTCGAGGGGCTGAATGGCCTACTCCTGCTCCTATCTTCTATGTTT
Organism: Somniosus microcephalus; assembly: GCF_052327205.1. NCBI lineage: Eukaryota > Metazoa > Chordata > Chondrichthyes > Squaliformes > Somniosidae > Somniosus > Somniosus microcephalus. The sequence goes on from NC_140998.1 coordinate 11,978,862, forward strand.
CTATGCTCAATCTTTCCTGATAGTTAATAACCTCACGGTTCTGGTATCATCCTTGTAAATCTTTTTTGCACCTTCTCCAGTGCCTGTATATTCTTTGTATAATCTGGAGGCCAGAACTGTGCACAGTGCTCCAAGTGTGGCCTAACCAAAGTTCAATACAAGTTTAACATAACTTCGCTGCTTTTCAATTCTATCCCTCTCCTAATGAACCCCAGTGCTTTGCTTGTATTTTTTATGACCTTGTTAACCTGCATTGCAACTTTTAATGATTTGTGTATCTGTAACATCAACTCCCTCTGCTCCTCTGCTCCAGCTTTCAGAATCAAATACTAAAAATCAACTTAAATATCAAGAGTAACTTCATTACTCAAATATTAACCCGATTAATACAAAAGCAAAATACTGCAGATGCTGGAAATCTGAAATAAAAACAGAAAATGCTGGAAATACTCAGCAGGTCAGGCAGCATCTGTGGAGAGAGAAACAGAGTTAACGTTTCAGGTCTGACGAAGGGACATCCACTTGAAACGTTACCTCTGTTTCTCTCCACAGATGCTGCCTGACCTGTTGAGTATTTCCAGCATTTTCTGTTTTAATTAACCCTATTAAACCTTTTGCTTCTTATTAAGAATGAGGCATACAATACTTTACACCACTAAGCTCGAAAACAGTAAGGAGCTTGTGTTTAAGTGAGGCCAGGCTTAGGCCTTGCATGGGAACAGGAGGAGGCCATTCAGGCCCTTGAACCTGTTATTTTCTCATATTCGTTCCGGGATGTGGGCGTCGCTGGCAAGGCCGGCATTTATTGCCCATCCCTAGTTGCTCCTTGAGGAGGTGGTGGTGAGCCACCTTCTCGAACTGCTACAGTCCGTGTGGTGAAGGAACTCCCACAGTGCTGTTAGGGAGGGAGTTCCAGGGAGTTTCCTCTGTACCTCAGCATTTTGTAATCTCTCCCTATTTAAATAATAATTTGCTTTTTTTTTTCCTACCAAAGTGGATAAACTCGCATTTTCCCACATTATATTCCATCTGCCAGATTTTTGCCCACTCACTTAGTCTATCTATATCACTTTGGAGATTCTTTGCGTCCTCCACACAATTTGCTTTCCCACCTATCTTTGTATCATCAGCAAATTTGGCTACATTACACTCAGTCCCTTCATCCAAGTCATTAATATAGATTGTAAATAGTTGAGGCCCCAGCACTGATCCCTGTAGCACCCCACTAGTTAAAGTTTGCCAACCTAAAAATGGCCCATTTATCTCGACTCTCTGCTTTCTGTTAGTTAGCCAATCCTCTATCCATGCTAATATATTACCCCCAACCCCGTGAGCTCTTATCTTGTGCAGTAACCTTTTATGTGGCACCTTATCGAATGCCTTTTGGAAATCCAAATACACGACATCTACTGGTTCCCCTTTATCCACCCTGCTCGTTACATCCTTAAAGAACTCCAGCAAATTTGTCAAACATGATTTCCCTTTCATAAAACCATGCTGACTCTGCTTGACTATATTATGATTTTCTAAATGTCCTGCTATCTATTACCTCCTTAATGATGGGCTCCAGCATTTTCCCAATGACAGATATTAGGCTAACTGGTCGATAGTTGCCTGCTTTCTGTCTCCCTCCTTTCTTAAATAGGGGCGTTACATTTGCGGTTTTCCAGTCTGCTGGGACCGCTCCAGAATCCATGGAATTTTGGTAGATTACAACCAATGCATCCACTATCTCTGCAGCCACCTCTTTTAAGACCCTAGGATGCAGGCCATCGGGTCCAGGGGACTTGTCCACCTTTAGTCCCATTAGTTTGCCTAGTACTTTTTCTCTAGCGATAGTGATTGTTTTAAGCTCCCCCCACCCCAATAGCCCCTTGATTGTCCATTATTGGGATGCTTTTAGTGTCTTCTACCATGAAGACCGATACAAAATATTTGTTCAATGTCTCCGCCATTTCCCTGTTTTCCATTATTAATTCCCCAGACTCATCCTCTAGGGGACCAACGTTTACTTTAGCTACTCTCTTCCTTTTTATATACCTGTAGAAGCTCTTACTGCCTGTTTTTATATTTCTTGCTAGCTTACTCTCATAAGCTATCTTCTCTCTATCATTTTTTTAGTCGTCCTTTGCTGGTTTTTAACAATTTCCCAATCCTCTGGCCTTCCACTATTCTTCGCAACATTGTATGCCTTTGTTTTCAATTTGATACCATCCTTTACTTCCTTAGTCAGCCACGGATGGTTCATCCTTCTCTTAGAGTCTTTCTTTCTCACTGGAATATATCTTTGCTGAGACTTATGAAATATCTCCTTAAATATTACCCTGTAATATATTTTCCCAGTCCACCTTAACCAAGTCTGCCTTCATACCTTTGTAATTACCTTTATTTAAGTTCAGGACACTAGTTTGAGGCCCAGCTTTCTCACCCTCAAACTGAATTTGAAATTCTACCATGCTATGATCACTCTTCCCAAGAGAATCCTTCACTTCGAGATCATTAATTAATCCAGCCTCGTTACACATTACCAGATCTAAAATAGTCTTCTCCCTGGTTAGTTCCACAACGTATTGTTCCAAGAAAGCATCCTGCATACACTCTAAGAACTCTTCCTCAAGTTTATCTTTGCCAATTTGCTTTGTCCAATCAATATGAAGATTAAAATCTCTCATGATTATAGCCGTACCTTTCTTACAAGCCTCTATTATTTCTTGATTTATTATCTGTCCTACAGTGTGGCTACTGTTTATGGGCCTGTAGACCACTCCCACCAGTGACTTCTTACCCTTATTATTTCTTACCTCCACCCAAACTGATTCTACGTCTTGATCTTCTGAGCCAATATCATTTCTCACTACTGCACGGATCTCATCCCTTATTACCAGAGCTACACCACCTCCTTTTCCCTTTCTGCCTATCCTTATGAAATGGCAAATACTCCTGAATATTTAGCTCCCAGCCCTTGTCACCTTGCAACCACGTCTCTGTAATGGCGATCAGATCAAACCCATTTATTTCTATTTGTGCTGTCAACTCATCCATCTTGTTACGAATGCTGCATGCATTCAGATATAGAGCTTGATGGGCCTTCAATAACCACAAAACTAGAAGTTATAGACTTAAACAAGTTGGCTTTTAATCACTAAGATCAGAGCTATCATCTCAACATGCCGACTGGTTCACAGGAATGAGTCATACAGATCCTGGGATCTTTATGTAAGAGAAGTCAGGGGCGGAGCCAAGAGCCAAGACCTGGAACCTCCCAGGTTAGTCGGGAAAGAGGAAGTGAAACTATACACAGTGGGGGAGGGTAATATACATGAGTGCAAAACGAATACAGGATCAAGACAAACAGATTTCATTACAGAGCTTTTAATGTTGTCTTTTTACATTTTTCCAGCACGGTGGCATAGTGGTTAGCACTGTTGCCTCACAGCGCCAGAGACCCGGGTTCGAATCCGGCCTCGGGTGACTGTCTGTGTGGAGTTTGCACATTCTCCCCGTGTTTGCGTGGGTTTTCTCCGGGTGCTCCGGTTTCCTCCCACAGTCCAAAGATGTGCGGGTTAGGTTGATTGGCTATGATAAATTGACCCTTAGTGTTAGGGGGATTAAATACGTGGGGTTACAGGGATAGGGTGGGATATGTGTTGCTGTAGGGGTTACGGGGATTGGGTGGGATATGTGTCGGTGCAGGCTCGATGGGCCGAAATGGCCTCTATCTGCACTGTGGGGTTTCTGTGATTCTGTGTGATTCCCTACTCTGACCCCTCTTTCTGATGCACTCTTATACGCTCCGTCCCTTCTTGTCACACTCTGGTTATCATTACCCCGATCACTACCCGGCACATTTGCCTTCTCATTTGTCGTTGACTTTTGAAATTTCCGCTCAGCGGATTCCCCCCCACTCCCCCTACTATTTAGTTTAAAGCCCAATCTACAGCCCTAGTTATTTGATTCGCCAGGACACTGGTCCCAGCCTGGTTCAAATGAAGCCCGTCCCGACAGAAAAGCTCCCTCTTACTCCAGTACTGGTGCCAGTGCCCCAAGAATCAAAACCCATTTCTCCCACACCAATCTCTCAGCCACTCGTTCATCTCGCTGATCTTATTTACCCTGCGCCAATTTGCATGTGGCTCAGGTAGTAATCCAGAGATTATTACCTTTGTGGTTCTGATTTTTAATCAGCGGGTAGTCAAAACTGCCCAACGCATTACCAACACCCGGCTACCGACCATAGAGCACATATACCAGAAACGTTGTTTACGGAGGTCACGGTCCATCATCAAAGACCCTACCCACCCCAGCCACAGTCTGTTCGCCCTCCTGCCATCTGGGAGACGCTACAGATGCATTTGCACCTGTACGACCAGATTTAGGAACAGCTTCTTTCCCAGGGCTGTCATCCTACTGAACTCCACAAATAAACTCTAAAGCCTGCACATCTGCCAATGCACTTTATTATGGTTATGTTTATGTAATGTATTACAAGCCAAATGTATGTTGAATGTTTAAATGTCTTAATCTAAATGTACACTCTCGGGAGCCGCAAGCCTACATTTCGTTGTACTGCACTTGTGCACTAACAATGACAATAAAAGTTGATTTGATTTGATTTGAGCTGCTCATACTCCCTCAGCAGAACCTCTTTCTTTGTTCTACTTATGTCATTGGTACCTACATGGACCACGACAACTGAATCTTTCCCCTCCCACTCTAAGTTCTTCTCCAGCCCAGAGGAGATGTCCTTTACCCTGGCACCGGGCAGGCAACACAGCCGTTGGGACTCACGCTCTTGGCTGCAGAGAACAGTGTCTATCCCCCTAACTATACTGTCCCCTACCACTACCACATTTCTTTTTGCTCCCCCCACTTGAATGGTTCCCTGTACCACAGTGCTGTGGTCAGTTTGCTCATCTTCCCTGCAGTCCCTGCTCTCGTCTACACAGAGAGTAAGAACTTCGTAACAGTTGGACAAGAGCAAGGGCTGAGGCTCCTCCTGGGTCCCCCCATACCTGCCTCGTTCATAGTCACACCCACCTGTCCCTGACCACGGACCAAATTAGAATTAATTAATCTAAGGGGTGTGACTGCCTCCTGGAATACAGCATCCAGGTAACCCTCCCCCTCCCTGATGTGTCTCAGTGTTTGAAGCTCGAACTCCAGCTCTTCAACACAGAGCCGAAGTTCCTCGAGCAACCAACACTTACTGAAAATGTGGTCGCCGTGGACCTCAATGGTGTCCACCAGCTCCCATATGTTGCAGCAGTAGCACATCGCCTGTCCTGCCATCTCTAATGTATTTAATTAATTAACTGTTTAAGTTTTGAACGTTTAGTTTTTAATCCCGGCTCTTAATTTAAACCAATGCCCAAGAAAAAGAGAGCAATACAGACCAACCAATCGCTTCCCTGCTTTCCTATGACATCACACTTTGAATCATTCAACTTCTTACCCTCCCAGGTCAGTTGGCGCAGCTCCGGGCTCGCTCTGAGATCATTCCCCTGCTCCGGGCTCGCTCTGAGATCATTCTCCTGCTCCGGGCTCACTCTCGGCCCATTCTCCTGCTCCAGGCTCGCTCTCGGATCATTCCCCTGCTCCCGGCTCACTCTCAGATCATTCTCCTGCTCCGGGCTCGCTCTCAGATCATTCTCCTGCTCCAGGTTCGCTCTCAGATCACTCCCCTGCTCTGGGCTCGCTCTCAGATCATTCTGCTGCTCCGGGCTCGCTCTCAGATCATTCTCCTGCTCCAGGCTCGCTCTCAGATCATTCCCCTGCTCCGGGCTCGCTCTCGGCCCATTCTCCTGCTCCGGGCTCGCTCTCAGTCCATTCTCCTGCTCCGGGCTCACTCTCAGCCCATTCTCCTGCTCTGGGCTCGCTCTCGGCCCATTCTCCTGCCCCGGGCTCACTCTCAGCCCATTCTCCTGCTCCGGGCTCACTCATGGCCCATTCCCCTGCTCCGGGCTCGCTCTCAGATCATTCCCCTGCTCCGGGCTCACTCTTGGCCCATTCTCCTACTCGGGGCTTGCTCTCAGATCATTCCCCTGCTCCAGGCTCGCTCTCAGATCATTCTGCTGCTCCGGGCTCACTCTCAGATCATTCTCCTGCTCCGGGCTCGCTCTCGGCCCATTCTCCTGCTCTGGGCTCGCTCTCGGCCCATTCTCCAGCTCCAGGCTCGCTCTCAGATCATTCTCCTGCTCCCAGCTCGCTCTGAGATTATTCTCCTGCTCTGGGCACGCCCTGAGATCATTCTCCTGCTCTGGGCTCGCTCTCAGCACATCTCCTGCTCCGGGCTCGCTCTCGGCCCATTCTCCTGCTCCGGGCTCGCTCTCAGCACATTCCCCTGCTCCGGGCTCGCTCTCAGCCCATTCCCCTGCTCCGGGCTCACTCTCGGCCCATTCTCCTACTCCGGGCTCACTCTTGGATCATTCTCCTGCTGCGGGCTCGCTCTTAGATCATTCTCCTGCTCCGGGCTCGCTCTCGGATCATTCTCCTGCTGCGGGCTCGCTCTCAGATCATTCTCCTGCTCCAGGCTCGCTCTCAGATCATTCCCCTGCTCCGGGCTCGCTCTCGGCCCATTCTCCTGCTCCGGGCTCGGTCTCAGCCCATTCCCCTGCTCCGGGCTCGCTCTCGGCCCATTCTCCTGCTCCGGGCTCGCTCCCAGCCCATTCCCCTGCTCCGGGCTCACTCTCGGCCCATTCTCCTGCTCCGGGCTCGCTCTCAGATCATTCTCCTACTCCGGGCTCGCTCTCAGATCATTCTCCTACTCCGGGCTCGCTCTCAGATCATTCTCCTGCTCCGGGTTCGCTCTCAGATCATTCTCCTGCTCCAGGCTCACTCTCAGATCATTCTCCTGCTCCGGGCTCGCTCTCAGATCATTCTCCTCCTCTGGGCTCACTCTCAGACCATTCCCCTGCTCCGGGCTCGCTCTCAGATCATTCCCCTGCTCCGGGCTCGCTCTCAGACCATTCCCCTGCTCCGGGCTCGCTCTCAGATCATTCCCCTGCTCCAGGCTCACTCTCGGCCCATTCTCCTGCTCCGGGCTCACTCTCGGCCCATTCTCCTGCTCCGGGCTCGCTCTCGGCCCATTCTCCTGCTCCGGGCTCCCTCTCAGATCATTCTCCTGCTCTGGGCTCGCTCTCAGATCATTCTCCTGCTCCGGGCTCGCTCTCAGATCATTCTCCTGCTCCGGGCTCGCTCTCGGCCCATTCTCCTGCTCCAGGCTCGCTCTCGGCCCACTCCCCTGCTCCGGGCTCACTCTCGGCCCATTCTCCTGCTCCAGGCTCGCTCTCGGCCCATTCTCCTGCTCCGGGCTCGCTCTCGGCCCATTCTCCTGCTCCGGGCTCACTCTCAGATCATTCTCCTGCTCCAGGCTCGCTCTCAGATCATTCTGCTGCTCCGGGCTCACTCTCAGATCATTCTCCTGCTCCGGGCTCGCTCTCGGCCCATTCTCCTGCTCCAGGCTCGCTCTCAGATCATTCTCCTGCTCCGGGCTCGCTCTCCACCCATTCTCCTGCTCCGGGCTCGCTCTCGGCCCATTCTCCTGCTCCCGGCTCACTCTCAGATCATTCTCCTGCTCCGGGCTCGCTCTCGGCCCATTCTCCTGCTCCGGGCTCGCTCTCAGATCATTCTCCTGCTCCGGGCTCGCTCTCAGACCATTCTCCTGCTCCGGGCTCGCTCTCGGCCCATTCCCCTGCTCCGGGCTCGCTCTCAGACCATTCTCCTGCTCCGGGCTCGCTCTCGGCCCACTCCCCTGCTCCGGGCTCGCTCTCGGCTCATTCCCCTGCTCTGGCTCGCACTCAGATCATTCTCCTGCTCCGGGCTCGCTCTCGGCTCATTCCCCTGCTCCGGGCTCGCTCTCAGATCATTCTCCTGCTCTGGGCTCGCTCTCGGCCCATTCTCCTGCTCCGGGCTCGCTCTCAGATCATTCTCCTGCTCCGGGCTCGCTGTTGGCCCATTCTCCTGCCCCGGGCTCACTCTCGGCCCATTCCCCTGCTCCGGGCTCACTCTCGGCCCATTCTCCTGCTCCGGGCTCACTCTCGGCCCATTCTCCTGCTCCGGGCTCGCTCTCAGATCATTCTCCTGCTCCAGGCTCGCTCTCAGATCATTCTCCTGCTCCAGGCTCACTCTCGGCCCATTCTCCTGCTCCAGGCTCGCTCTCAGATCATTCTCCTGCTCCGGGCTCACTCTCGGCCCATTACCCTGCTCCGGGCTCACTCTCGGCCCATTCCCCTGCTCCGGGCTCGCTCTCGGCCCATTCTCCTGCTCCAGGCTCGCTCTCAGATCATTCTCCTGCTCCGGGCTCACTCTCAGATCATTCTCCTGCTCCGGGCTCGCTCTCAGATCATTCTCCTGCTCCGGGCTCGCTCTCACATCATTCCCCTGCTCCGGGCTCACTCTCAGATCATTCTCCAGCTCCGGGCTCGCTCTCAGCCCATTCTACTGCTCCGGGCTCACTCTCGGCCCATTCCCCTGCTCCGGGCTCGCTCTCAGATCATTCCCCTGCTCCGGGCTCGCTCTCAGATCATTCCCCTGCTCCGGGCTCACTCTTGGATCATTCTCCTGCTCTGGGCTCGCTCTCGGCCCATTCCCCTGCTCCAGGCTCACTCTCAGATCATTCCCCTGCTCCGGGCTCACTCTCAGATCATTCTCCTGCTCCGGGCTCGCTCTCGGCCCATTCCCCTGCTCCGGGCTCGCTCTCAGATCATTCCCCTGCTCCGGGCTCACTCTTGGCCCATTCCCCTGCTCTGGGCTCACTCTCGGCCCATTCTCCTGCTCCAGGCTCACTCTCAGATCATTCTCCTGCTCCGGGCTCGCTCTCGGCCCATTCTCCTGCTCCAGGTTCGCTCTCAGATCATCCTCCTGCTCCGGGCTCACTCTCGGCCCATTCTCCTGCTCCGGGCTTGCTCTCGGATCATTCTCCTGTTCCGGGCTCGCTCTCAGATCATTCTCCTGCACCAGGCTCGCTCTCTTGTGATCTATGTCATTAATAAGTATTGTGACTAGTTGAGGCCCCAGCACAGATCCCTGTGGGACACCACTAGTCACTTCTTTCCAATTCAAGTACATACCAATTATCCCTGCTCTCTGTCTCCTGCAGCCTAAACAATCTTCTAACCAGGTCAATAATATGCCTTCAATTCCATCAGCTTTAATTTTAGCTCACAGTCTCTTCTGTGCTTATTGATCAAATAGACAGAGAGAAATGGAAGGTTGCGATGGAGAGATAGTGAAATTGGAGGCCAGAGGTGTGGTGGAATCAATGTTAGATAACACTGGGGGTTAATTTCCTCAAAGCTTTTCCCATCCTCCGGTGTAATTTCGCCAGGTACCTTGCTTACGCGCGCAAATTTCTGCTGAACCTGCGGCAAAGTTACAAGAGAAGCTCTGAGGAAACTCTCGACCACTGTGTTGAGGGTGTGGGAGAGATTTTACAAGATCCCTCCTAGATTTGGGAGCAGGACTCAACTCTTGAGCAGACCAGAGCTTTGGAGAGTTAAGACATGTTGAGTGGAAACCAAAGCTTCTTGGAGACAGTTTCGGCAATGGAGGAAGATGCGATAGTCTTATTTGAGGTCATAGATCAATTCTGGCCACTTGTGCATCCCCGATTTTAATTGCACCTCTATTGGTGGCCGTGCTTTCAGCTGCCTGGGCCCTAAGCGCTGGAATTCACTCCCTAAACCTCTCCACTTCCCTACCTCGCTCTCCTTCTTGAAGACGCACCTCAAAACCTACCTATTTGACGGAGCGTTTAGTTATCTGCCCTAATATCTCCTTATGTGGCTCAGTGTCAAATTGTGTTGGCTATATCTCCTATGAAGTGCCTTGGGGCATTTTACTACTTTAAAGATGCTTTATAAATGCAAATTGTTATTGTTGTTGTTGTTGAGGTCCAACACACCAGTGGATGAAGAATGATTGAGGGTGGATCATCAAATGTAAGAGCAGTAGGTTAGACAGATAGGAAACATGAAGTAACTGTAGCTGTGACCCACTGAAGGGCATGGAGAAGGTTAAGGAGTTATGTGGTTAAAGGAATCTGGATGTAGAATGAAATCATCAGTGAAAGGATGGATCGCGTGAGTGGAGGAGGCTCTTGATGTGGAAGAAACAGAAGGAAAGAGGACCGGACCCCGGGGACCCTTCAAACAATGGGAGAGAGGACCAGACCCCGGGGACCCTTCAAACAATGGGAGAGAGGACCGGACCCCCGGGGACCCTTCAAACAATGGGAGAGGGGACCGGACCCCGGGGACCCTTCAAACAGTGGGAGAGGGGACCGGACCCCGGGGACCCTTCAAACAATGGGAGAGGGGACCGGACCCCGGGGATCCTTCAAACAGTGGGAGAGAGGACCGGACCCCGGGGACCCTTCAAACAGAGGGAGAGAGGACCGGACCCCGGGGACCCTTCAAACAATGGGAGAGAGGACCGGACCCCCGGGGACCCTTCAAACAATGGGAGAGAGGACCGGACCCCGGGGACCCTTCAAACAATGGGAGAGAGGACCGGACCCCGGGGACCCTTCAAACAATGGGAGAGGGGACCAGACCCCGGGGATCCTTCAAACAGTGGGAGAGGGGACCGGACCCCGGGGATCCTTCAAACAGAGGGAGAGAGGACCGGACCCCCCGGGGACCCTTCAAACAGAGGGAGAGAGGACCGGACCCCGGGGACCCTTCAAACAGTGGGAGAGGGGACCGGACCCCGGGGATCCTTCAAACAGAGGGAGAGAGGACCGGACCCCGGGATCCTTCAAACAGTGGGAGAGGGGACCGGACCCCCCGGGGACCCTTCAAACAGAGGGAGAGGGGACCGGACCCCGGGGACCCTTCAAACAGAGGGAGAGAGGACCGGACCCCGGGGATCCTTCAAACAGTGGGAGAGGGGACCGGACCCCCCGGGGACCCTTCAAACAATGGGAGAGAGGACCGGACCCCCGGGGATCCTTCAAACAGAGGGAGAGAGGACCGGACCCCCAGGGGACCCTTCAAACAGAGGGAGAGAGGGCCGGACCCCCCGGGGACCCTTCAAACAGAGGGAGAGAGGACCGGACCCCGGGGACCCTTCAAACAATGGGAGAGAGGACCGGACCCCCCGGGGACCCTTCAAACAGAGGGAGAGAGGACCGGACCCCGGGGATCCTTCAAACAGAGGGAGAGAGGACCAGACCCCCCGGGGACCCTTCAAACAGAGGGAGAGGGGACCGGACCCCCCGGGGACCCTTCAAACAATGGGAGAGAGGACCGGACCCCGGGGATCCTTCAAACAGAGGGAGAGAGGACCAGACCCCCCGGGGACCCTTCAAACAGAGGGAGAGAGGACCGGACCCCGGGGACCCTTCAAACAGAGGGAGAGAGGACCGGACCCCGGGGACCCTTCAAACAATGGGAGAGAGGGCCGGACCCCCCGGGGACCCTTCAAACAGTGGGAGAGGGGACCGGACCCCGGGGATCCTTCAAACAATGGGAGAGAGGACCGGACCCCCCCGGGGACCCTTCAAACAGTGGGAGAGAGGACCGGACCCCCCGGGGACCCTTCAAACAGAGGGAGAGAGGACCGGACCCCGGGGACCCATCAAACAATGGGAGAGAGGACCGGAACCCCCGGGGACCCTTCAAACAGAGGGAGAGAGGACCGGACCCCCCCGGGGACCCTTCAAACAGAGGGAGAGAGGACCGGACCCCCCGGGGACCCTTCAAACAGAGGGAGAGAGGGCCGGACCCCCCGGGGACCCTTCAAACAATGGGAGAGGGGACCGGATCCCGGGGATCCTTCAAACAATGGGAGAGAGGACCGGACCCCCCGGGGACCCTTCAAACAATGGGAGAGAGGACCGGATCCCAGGGACCCTTCAAACAGAGGGAGAGAGGACCGGACCCCCCGGGGACCCTTCAAACAGAGGGAGAGAGGGCCGGACCCCCCGGGGACCCTTCAAACAATGGGAGAGAGGACCGGATCCCAGGGACCCTTCAAACAATGGGAGAGAGGACTGGACCCCGGGGACCCTTCAAACAGAGGGAGAGAGGACCGGACCCCGGGGACCCTTCAAACAATGGGATAGAGGACTGGACCCCGGGGACCCTTCAAACAGAGGGAGAGAGGACCGGACCCCAGGGACCCTTCAAACAATGGGAGAGAGGACTGGACCCCGGGGACCCTTCAAACAATGGGAGAGAGGACTGGACCCCGGGGACCCTTCAAACAATGGGAGAGAGGACCGGACCCCCGGGGACCCTTCAAACAGAGGGAGAGGGGACCGGACCCCGGAGGCCCTTCAAACAATGGGATAGAGGACTGGACCCCCCGGGGACCCTTCAAACAGAGGGAGAGAGGACCGGACCCCCCCGGGGACCCTTCAAACAATGGGAGAGAGGACCGGACCTCGGGGACCCTTCAAACAGAGAGAGAGAGGACCGGACCCCCCGGGGACCCTTCAAACAATGGGAGAGAGGACCGGACCCCCCGGGGACCCTTCAAACAATGGGAGAGAGGACCGGACCTCGGGGACCCTTCAAACAGAGAGAGAGAGGACCGGACCCCCCGGGGACCCTTCAAACAATGGGAGAGAGGACCGGACCCCCCGGGGACCCTTCAAACAATGGGAGAGAGGACCGGACCCCCCGGGGACCCTTCAAACAATGGGAGAGAGGACCGGACCCCGGGGGCCCTTCAAACAGAGGGAGAGAGGACCGGACCCCCGGGGACCCTTCAAACAATGGGAGAGAGGACCGGACCCCGGGGATCCTTCAAACAATGGGAGAGAGGACCGGACCCCCCAGGGACCCTTCAAACAGAGGGAGAGAGGACCGGATGGGACCGGACCCCCCGGGGACACTTCAAACAATGGGAGAGGGGACTGAACCCCGGGGGATCTGAAGCTGTAGTAACAAGCTTTAAAATATATGTTTAAATAATAATAACACATTCAAAACGTGTTACTTCCACTTGCCCTTGACTTCCCTTTCTTCATCAATATTTCTGCTTCCTCATTCTGGCTCTGCTATTGTCACTTCGCTTCTACTTATCTCCCTTTATTCTAATCTGTCCATCTGGGCCGTTGTTATTGTACAATGAGGTGGGGGGTTGATGGGTGGGAGTGGTGTTGGTTTCTGGGGTAAGCACGTTGAAAGTGAGTGTCAGGATCTTGAAGCTAGCGTTCTGGGGCGAAGCAGCCAGTGGAGCCTGGGTCAGGGTGATGGGGGTGAGAGGGAAGGAGAGGATACGGGCTGTGGTGTTCTGTGTTAACTGGAGCTTGCGAAGGGCGGGGGCTGGACGGCCGGTGAGGAAAATGCAATTCAAGGACCTGATGTAGGTGTGGATTAGGGTCTGGGTGGGCGAAGTCAGAGAGGAGGATAGAAGTTTCCGTTCTATCACCGTCCCATTTCCCCGAGATGCTATCCCAGTGGATGAGGTTCGATGCCATTGTGTAAATGGCGAAATTACCCCATCGTGCTCCACTTTAGGGCATCCCACCTCAGGGAGCATATACTGGTATTGGACAAAGTCCGGTCAAAATCCACCAGGCTGGGATAAAGGCACTGCGTTATAATGAGAGACTGGGTAACCTTGGGTTATATTGCTTGGCGATGAGGAGGTTAAGGAGGTGATATGATTGAGGTATTGAAAATAATGGAGGGAATTTAATGAGATAGAAAGGGAGCTACTTTATCCCTTCGGCGGGGCAATCCAGAATGAGGGACGGGAATCTTGGATTTCAAGTTAAGGTGGTTAAAAGAGAATCCAAGAAAATTTCTTCACACACAGGGTGGTGAGAATGAGAATTGCATCACCATAGATGAAGAATCAATTGAGATGTTTAAAAGGGAGATAGAAAGTTAGTTGGGAAGTGAGAGTATTTAGAGTTACGGGGCAGATGTTCCTCCCATTAGATGTATTAGATTCCTGCTCCTAATTCTTATGTTCCTTATGGACCAGAGCAGAGAGGAAAATGAGGAGAACTCTCAGTCCGTGGCTAGGGTGAATAATCCTCTCCAACTGACGTCCCTCCATAGTACCAATGGACTGAGGGAAGGAGATTGGGATTTAAAGAAAGGAAGCTAAGTGAATCAAGGGATAAGGGGATAGTTCAGGAAAGTGGAGATGATGTAGAAGCTCAGCCATGATCTCATTGGCAGGCTCGAGTGGCCGTGTGGCCGACTCCTGCTCCTAATCCTTATGTTCTTATAAACATGGCAACCAAAATGGTGGAGCCAGCTGGATAGGCCGCACTGCCCCGTCCTGTTAATGTGAGAGCTGCTTCAGAATTAAAGCCAACAGCTTTGGAACAGGGTGGGGGTGGGAGGGGAGCAGGGGGGCGGCGGGGTGAAACTGGGAAGCAGCGAAAAGAAATGCGCCTGCCTATTTGGGTTTATTCAATGGCTTTCCCTTTCCTTTCAGGATACGACCCGGGACCAGTGGCTAGGATGGTCCCAGCGCTTCCTTTGCAATGAGAAACACCAGCGACGGCGCAGCGCAGGCCTGCAACATCACCTATGACCACGGGGTGGCGCCACTGGTCACCGTCTACAGCCTGGTTCTTGTCATCGGGGTCCCGGCCAACCTTCTGACCCTGTGCCTGTCCTCCTTGAAGATCTGGCGCAAGAACGTGCTGTCGGTTTACCTGCTCACCCTCTCGCTCTCCGACCTGCTGTACATGGGCACCATCCCGCAGTGGATCACCTACGTGCTGAACCACAACAAGTGGACCCAGAGCGACGATGCCTGCAAGCTGACCGGCTTCATCTTCTTCAACAACCTGTACATCAGCATCCTGCTGCTCTGCTGCATCTCTGTCGACCGCTGCCTGGTGGTTCTCCACCCCATCGAGGCGCAGTGGCGTCGGCGACGAAGGACCGCCGTGCTGGTCAGCGCCGGCGCCTGGCTGCTGGTGATGTTCACTCACCTGCCTGTCTTCTTTCTGTCGGATGTGAGGAGCAGCACGGACAAGAACGACTCGTGCTTCGAGACCTTCCCCATGCCGCCACTGGTGGCCAATTTCAACTACGCCAGGTTCTGCGTGGGCTTCTGCATCCCGCTAGTCATCCTGGCCGTCACCAACTTGATGATCTTCCAGAGGATCCGGACCACCAAATGCCTCAACCCGCGCGAGAAGACCAAGGTGAAGTACCTGTCCATCGCCGTGATACTCATCTTCCTCGTCTGCTTCGCCCCGTACCACATCATCCTCCTCAGCAGGGCCGTCGTATTCTCGCTGTACACGAACAGCTGCTGGTTCGAGCAGAAGATCTATGCTGCCTCCACTGGCTTCCTTTGCCTCTGCACCGTCAACAGCGCCATAAACCCAATGCTCTACATGTTCTCCTGTGAGAGCGTGAGGCAGGAGCTCCTGCGTGACCTCCAGTGCATCAGAAACAGTTCCGCCTTCCACGGAAACAGGTCCGAGAGCTGGATTTTGAGAAACGGACACTTTTCGAGGTCATCCGTCTATCCAATGGAAACTATCCCCAGTGAAAACTGACTAGGGATTGGCTAAAGATGCTCCCCTGGCAACTGTTATTCAACATAACATCATTTTCTGAATTAAACAAGGCTGCTCATTAAAGTGGGGAGTAACTTTCCAATTTTGCACATGGGAAGTCCATTGGCCCACACTAGAAACCTGGGCGTGCACTGGGAACGATTTTCTGACTCTTTGAATTTCCATGTGTGTTTCTGACGGTCAAGGCTCCCACCGGTTGCATTAGAAAAAGAAAGACTTGCATTTCTATAGCGCCTTTCACAATCACCGGACGTCCCAAAGTGCTTTACAGCCAATGAAGTACTTTTGAAGTGCAGTCACTGTTGTAATGTAGGAAATGCAGCAGCCAATTTGTGCACAGCAAGCTCCCACAAACAGCAATGTGGTAATGACTAGATCATCTGTTATAGTGATGTTGTTTGAGGGATAAACATTGGCCAGGACGCCGGGGATAACTCCCCCTGCTCTTCTTCGAAATAGTGCCATGGGATCTTTTATGTCCACCTGAGAGGGCAGACGGGGCCTCGGTTTAACGTCTCATCCAAAAGACGGCACTTCTAGATAGTGCGGCGCTCCCTCAGCACTGACACTAGAGTGTCAGCCTGGACTTCTGTGCTCGAGTCCCTGGAGTGGGCCTTGAACCCACGACCTTCTGACTCAGGCGAGAGTGCCGCCCACTGAGCCACAGCTGACACATAGGACTGGAAATGACCCTACAATTCATTCTCAGGAACTCCGCTTGCAGTGGCAGGGTGAGGAGAACCTGTATCAACCTACAATGTACTGCAGCGCTACCTCGTTATGTCTACCTCTGGACACTGCCCGTATGGGGAAAGAGCAAGGGGGCATGGGGCTGGGATAGATTGGCTCCCAATCCCATTTCATTTTAACAGTCTCGAGATCACGACAGGCGGCATTGACGGCACGCTGGAAGGTTGAAGAGTTTTCTCGGTAATTCCTCCATTATTCCAGGATCAGGGACTAATTGGGCTGTGAACTCATTGAAACTTATAAAATTCTAACAGGACTGGACAGACGAGATGCAGGAAGGCTGTTCCCGATGGCGGGGGAGTCCAGAACCAGGGGTCACAGTCTAAGGATAAGGGGTAAGCCATTTAGGACAGAAATGAGGAGGGATTTCTTCACCCAGAGAGTGGTGAACCTATGGAATTCTCTACCACAGAAGGCAGTAGAGGCCAATTCATTAAATATATTCAAGAAGGAGTTAGATATATTTCTTAAGGCTAAAGGGATCAAGGGATATGGGGAGAAAGCAGGGACAGGGTACTGAATTTGGATGATCAGCCATGATCGCATTGAATGATGGAGCAGGCTCGAGGGGCCGAATGGCCTACTCCTGCTCCTATGTTTCTGTGAATCATGGGGGGTGGTAAATAACAGTGAACGGTGAATCAAAAGGGGAGCAGGGAATTGCACCGATCAAAGCCTTGTGTTCCATTACCCTGTTGGGTTCTTCGCTCAGTCCCTGGCTACATGCGCAATGACACTGTAATTCAGCAAGCCAGAATCTGACCATTCAGGTAAAAATGGGCATTTACCCACAGGATTGCTCCTCATGGATGAGCACCTGCCACCAACAGACAGGTTCCCCCTGGAGCCTGAATGTGAATCTAGTTGAGACCAAAGGACCTTGTGTTTGGGACAGTTTGAAATCAATTCCCAATGGGGGCCATAGCAGAACACTGCCCAGAATTCAGTACAAACTGGCAGCCCCACTCAGAGAGGTAGGCACAGGAAAGGTAAATGAATATTAATGCCCAGTGGGCGATGGTTTCCTCTGTTCACTAGTTATAAGGAAGTTCTAAAGGGTTCCATACACTCATAAGGACAGGAGTAGGCCATTCAGCCTTCAAGCCTGTTCTGCCATTCAATGTGATCAATGCTGATCTTGACTTCACCCACCTGCCTTGGCTCCATATCTTTTTATACCCTTGTCTAGCAAAAATCTATCGATCTAAGATTTAAGATGTTTAATTGAGCTAGCACCTACTGCTCTTTGTGGGAGAGAGTTCCACACTTCCACCATCCTTTGCGTGAAGCAAGGTTTCCTAACTTCTCTCTGACCTGGCTCTGATTTTAAGGTTCTGTCCCCTTGTCCTGGACTCCCCCCACCGGCCTCCCCCCCCTTCAACGACAGAAAAACCTTCCCTCTGTCTACCCTATCAATTCCTTTCAAAATCCTAAAATCCTCAATCAAATCACCCTTTAACCTTTTATAGTCTAAGGAATACAAGCCTCATTTATCTAATTTCTCCATCTCTCCTCACAAACTAACCCTTCCGAGGCCAGTATGTCCTTCCTAAGGTGCGGTACCCAGAACTGTACACAGTGCTCTAGGTGTGGTCTACCCAGGGCTTTGTATAGCTGCAGCATAACTTCTACCCCCTTTGTATTCAAGCCCTCTCCTATAAAGGCAAACATTCCATTAGCCTTTTTGAAACACTTTTGTACCTGACTACTACATTTTAGTGATCTGTGTACATGGACCCCTAAATCTCTTTGAACCTCTGCTGTTCCTAGCTTTTCACCATTTAGGTAATACAGAGATCTACCCTTTCTCGGTCCACTGAGATGGATGAGAGGATGACCTCGCAATTACCTGTGTTGAAATCCATCTGCCACAGTTTTGCCCACTCACTTAATCTATTGGTGTCTCTTTGTAATTTTATGGTTCAGTCTACACTTCTTACTGTGCAACCAATCATTGTGTCGTCGGCAAATTTGGATATATAGCTTCCTATTGTGTTAGCTAAGTCATTAATAAACATAGTAAATCAGTGAGGCCCCAGCACAGATGCTTGTGGGACACCGCTAGTCATTTCCTTAAGGATTAGTTACAATTGGTGAACAAAGGAAATCTGCTCAATCATTCAGCAGAGAAATATAGCATCATTCTTACCCTCAGGGCATCACAAAGAAGAGAAAGCTTTACTCTGTATCTAACCCGTGCTGTACCTGCCCTGGGAGTGTTTGATGGGACAGTGTAGAGAGAGCTTTACTCTGTATCTAACCTGTGCTGTACCTGCCCTGGGAGTGTTTGATGGGACAGTGTAGAGGGAGCTTTACTCTGTATCTAACCCGTGCTGTACCTGCCCTGGGAGTGTTTGATGGGACAGTGTAGAGGGAGCTTTACTCTGTATCTAACCCGTGCTGTACCTGCCCTGGGAGTGTTTGATGGGACAGTGTAGAGAGAGCTTTACTCTGTATCTAACCCGTGCTGTACCTGCCCTGGGAGTGTTTGATGGGACAGTGTAGACGGAGCTTTACTCTGTATCTAACCCGTGCTGTACCTGCCCTGGGAGTGTTTGATGGGACAGCGTAGAGAGAGCTTTACTCTGTATCTAACCCGTGCTGTACCTGCCCTGGGAGTGTTTGATGGGACAGTGTAGAGAGAGCTTTACTCTGTATCTAACCCGTGCTGTACCTGCCCTGGGAGTGTTTGATGGGACAGTGTAGAGAGAGCTTTACTCTGTATCTAACCCGTGCTGTACCTGCCCTGGGAGTGTTTGATGGGACAGTGTAGAGGGAGCTTTACTCTGTATCTAACCCATACTGTACCTGCCCTGGGAGTGTTTGATGGGACAGTGTAGAGAGAGCTTTACTCTGTATCTAACCCGGGCTGTACCTGCCCCGAGAGTGATTGATGGGACAGTGTAGAGGGAGCTTTACTCTGTATCTAACCCATACTGTACCTGCCCTGGGAGTGTTTGATGGGACAGTGTAGAGGGAGCTTTACTCTGTATCTAACCCGTGCTGTACCTGCCCTGGGAGTGTTTGATGGGGACAGTGTAGAGGGAGCTTTACTCTGTATCTAACCCGTGCTGTACCTGCCCTGGGAGTGTTTGATGGGACAGTGTAGAGGGAGCTTTACTCTGTATCTAACCCGGGCTGTACCTGCCCCGAGAGTGATTGATGGGACAGTGTAGAGGGAGCTTTACTCTGTATCTAACCCGTGCTGTACCTGCCCTGGGAGTGTTTGATGGGGACAGTGTAGAGGGAGCTTTACTCTGTATCTAACCCGTGCTGTACCTGCCCTGGGAGTGTTTGATGGGGACAGTGTAGAGGGAGCTTTACTCTGTATCTAACCCGTGCTGTACCTGCCCTGGGAGTGTTTGATGGGGACAGTGTAGAGGGAGCTTTACTCTGTATCTAACGCCGTGCTGTACCTGCCCTGGGAGTGTTTGATGGGACAGTGTAGAGGGAGCTTTACTCTGTATCTAACCCGGGCTGTACCTGCCCTGGGAGTGTAGAGGGGGCTTTACTCTGAATCTAACCCGTGCTGTACCTAGCTGGGAGTGTTTGGCAGGGGCACTGAGTATTTCCTTTACCAGCACTGACATCCTTCATCATGACAAGTATGAAAATACAAACAAAAATCTTTTGAAATAATTGTATTGTACTGCCAAATAACATGTGAAGAGGAATGTCAGAAGGATTGTGTAATATATGTCTTATGATTATGGCTGTAACTTCAGATGGCGAATACAGTAGATAATGTATGTTGGAAAAATCCAGACTTGCAATGGAATACCATTAGTTAAGGGTTGGAATGAATATCTTCTCAGGGCCTCTGATTGGATGATTTCTCAGGGCCTCTGATTGGATGATTTCTCAGGGCCTCTGATTGGATGATTTCTCAGGGCCTCCGATTGGACGATTTCTCAGGGCCTCTGATTGGACAATTTCTCAGTGCCTCTGATTCGACAATTTCTCGGACGGTGATTGGACGATTTCTCAGTGCCTCTGATTGGCCGATTTTTCAGGGCCTCTGGGCGATTTCTCAGGGACTCTGGTTGGACAATTTTTCAGGGCCTCTGATTGTACGATTTCTCAGGGCCTCTGATTGGATGATTTCTCAGGGCCTCTGATTGGCCGATTTCTCAGGGCCTCTGATTGGCCGATTTCTCAGGGACTTTGATTGGACGATTTCTCAGGGACTCTGGCCGATTTCTCATGGCCTCTGATTGGACGATTTCTCAGGGACTCTGATTGGATTATGTACTGGTTCATGGGGAGGAGCAGAGCAATGGGTTTAGTTTTGCACTGTCTTCACAAAGACAGGATGGGCCAAATGGCCACCTGCTGCACTGTAAATTTCTATTGTTCCATTTGGTCACTGTTTAAGACCATGTTATAATGAGCTTGTTGGAGATAAGTGTCATACATGTGAATACTAAGATTCACGTGTCACGGGTTATTGCGCTGGTTCCCAGTGATGTTGCTGGGCTAGCAATCGTCATTCACAAATTACCCAGTGGTTGATATATTGAATTTCTAAATGAGCTGCAGAATTGTAACAATTCTGTTTCTATTTTTGTTTCTAAATGTGCTGGTTGTTTCCAAACTCCAAAATGAAGGCAGTGAAATTGAGCACAACTAAAAATACTGGGTGGGGATTCAAAGCCACATCCAACCCTGCTCTCACCTCACAGCCGCACAATGAAACTTTCCTACCACAGTCAGTGGATTGCAACCAGCGAAAGACTTCCTCTCCCTGACCAGAGGGCCCAGGTCAATTGTGACGACTGTCCTAACTGAGACCAGCGAACTGAATGAGTTTCCCCCATCCGATTGATATATAAATATATAACAAACACACACACTGTGTGACTGACTGACCCCTTGATAGTGCGGCCCTGTCACTGTGTGACTGACTGACCCCTCGATAGTGCGGCCCTGTCACTGTGTGACTGACTGACCCCTCGATAGTGCGGCCCTGTCACTGTGTGACTGACTGACCCCTCGATAGTGCAGCCCTGTCACTGTGTGACTGACTGACCCCTCGATAGTGCAGCCCTGTCACTGTGTGACTGACTGACTGACTCCTCGATAGTGCGGCCCTGTCACTGTGTGCCTGACTGACCCCTCGATAGTGCGGCCCTGTCACTGTGTGCCTGACTGACCCCTCGATAGTGCGGCCCTGTCACTGTGTGATTGACTGACTGACCCCTCGATAGTGCGGCCCTGTCTCTGTGTGATTGACTGACTGACCCCTCGATAGTGCGGCCCTGTCACTGCGGGTAATTTTGATATAGATGATAGAGTAAAGCGGGTGATATCGGCTCAGCCACATGTTTAAAAACCTCTCCTAAAAGTCTTGTTTCCATTGAAGTCAATAGAAACGGTAATCGGCAGAAGTGTGTGATAATGCCCGCTTTACACAATCGGCTGGAGGCAATACTACCCGCAGTACGTGATGGTGAGAACAGGATTGGGAGTAACCCGCTGACACTCAGACACTTTATTGGAGTTATCGGAGGATTGTGAGAATCAGCAGCGGCAGAAAAGGGAAGGGTGAGAAAGTTGGAGGAGGGAGGTGGAAGTTAATCAAAAATACAGATCCATGCTAAATATCACAAAAGTGAAACTCAATGACAGGACTTTCCAGACTTTGCAGAGAAAGTTGGTCAATATTTCCTGTTAACACAACCTCGGGTCTGAGTAAAAACAACACATTTATTTTTATACCTGTGGTGAATTCACATCAAATCATGCTCAATGTGGTATGTTCAGTCACGCAAAAATGAGGGACAGGGATTGTCTTTGTGACCCCTTAGCTACATGTTCAGTGTTAAACTTTTATATTTTTTAATCCCCTTTTTAAAAAAAAAAAAAAAATTAAATGTTGTTTGAAGCCCGCTGTGCCTTTGATGTTTGCTTTCTGAAGATATCTGATTCGAATCGAGAGATTTTCTCTTTCTGTGTCAGACCCTGCCTTGCTCTATGTCGAATTCTCAGAATATTGCTTCAAGAGGATGTGCGTGTAACTGCCAAGAGAGGTAGAAAAAGTGCAAGTGTGAAATCAAAACAGGAAATGCTGGAAATATAGAGTGGCTCTGTCTGGACCTGGGAGATAGGATGGAGTTCCGGACGGAGACCCTCTGTCAGAATCTCTCCCGTTTCCATCCTTGACGTGAGGTTTTCATGGTCCCAGGAACAATCATGTTCCACACACCATTCAACCAGCTCAATCTGTACCTTAATAAGCCAACTCTCCATTCCATTTCTAAGCAAGAAACAAATGGAGTGCATTCACAGGACAACATAAGAACAGAAGAATCAGGAGCAGGAGTCGGCCATACGGCCCCTCGAGCCTGCTCCGCCATTCAATAAGATCATGGCTGATCATCGACCTCAACTTCACTTTCCCACCCAATCTCCATATCCCTTGATTCCCCTAGAGTCCAAAAATCTATCGATCTCTGCCTTGAATATACTCAAAGTCTGAGCATCCACAGCCCTCTCGGGCAGAGAATTCCAAAGATTCACAACCCTCTGAGTGAAGAAATTTCTCCTCATCTCTGTCCTAAATGGCCGACCCCTTATCCTGAGACTGTGCCCCTAGTTCCAGACTCTCCAGCCAGGGGGAAACAACCTCTCGGCATCCACCCAGTCAATCCCCCTCAGAATCTTATATGTTTCAATGAGATCACCTCTCATTTTTTAAAATCCAGAAAGTATCAGCCCAATCTACTCAATCTCTCCTCATAGGACAGCCCTCTCATCCCTGGAATCAATCTAGTGAGCCTTCGTTGCACCCTCTCTAAGACAAGTATATCCTTCCTTAGATACAGTGAACATACTATTTTGTCCTTGGTCCGGCCTCACTTGGAATACTGTGTCCGGTTTTGGTCTCCTCATGCGGGGTGATATTGTGACTTTGGAAAGGGTGCAGAGGAGGGCCACTAGACTAATTCCCAGTATCAAGCATCTTATTTATCAAGATAGGCTAAAAGAGTTGGGACTCTGCACTTTAGAGAAGCGTAGACTATGGGGGAGGATCTGATTGAGGTTTATAAGATGATGAAGGGAATAGATTTTGTTCCAGTTCTCAGTTTGTTCCAATTAAATAGGTCAGGGAGGACCAGGGGTCACTAATTTACGTTGTATGAGGCCAGATCCAGGTTCGATGTCAGGAGGTGGTTCTTTTCCCAGAGAATAGTGGATCTCTGGGACAGGCTGTCGTCTCGTGCGATGGATGCAGACTCACTGAATTCCTTCGAGAGAGAGCTGGACCTGTTCCTGGCTGGTGCGGAGATCACCTTGTAATAAAGGTAGGTGCTGCATCGAATAATCAAAGCCAGAGTGATCAGCTGGACTAGTTTCGATCGCCTAAGGGGGTTGGTGAAGAATTTCCCAGATTTTTTCCCCCAGATTGGCCTGGGTTTTTACTTGTTTTTTTGCTTCTCCCAGGAGATCACCTGGTTTTTGGTTGGGGTGGAGAGTGTATATAATATGAGGTACAAGGTATCACAATTGTATGGGATGGGCTGGATGGGTCTTTATCAACGTTCCCTATAAGGTGCACTCTCTGCTGGTCCCGCGCAGCCCGGGACTGACTTTTTCAATGAAACTGTGAATGGGCCACACAGCCACTTGAAAGGGCCACGCACCCAAAAAAATATTGTTTGTATGTTCATAGAACACGCCAAGCTCCTCCATAACAAGTCTTCACACAGCTCCCCTACAACAAGTCTTCACACAGCTCCCCTATAACAAGTCTTCGAACAGCTCCTCTATAAAAAGTCTTCACACAGCTCCTCTATAACAAGTCTTCACACAGCTCCCCTATAACAAGTCTTCACACAGCTCCTCTATAAAAAGTCTTCACACAGCTCCTCTATAACAAGTCTTCACACAGCTCCCCATAACAAGTCTTCACACAGCTCTCCTATAACAAGTCTTCACACAGCTCCTCTATAACAAGTCTTCACACAGCTCCCCGATAACAAGTCTTCACACAGCTCCTCTATAACAAGTCTTCACACAGCTCCCCTATAACAAGTCTTCATACAGCCCCTCTATAACAAGTCTTCACACAGCTCCCCATAACAAGTCTTCGAACAGCTCCTCTATAACAAGTCTTCACACAGCTCCTCTATAACAAGTCTTCACACAGCTCCCCATAACAAGTCTTCCCACAGCTCCTCTATAACAAGTCTTCACACAGCTCCTCCATAACAAGTCTTCACACAGCTCCCCATAACAAGTCTTCACACAGCTCCCCTATAACAAGTCTTCACACAGCTCCACTATAACAAGTCTTCACACAGCTCCCCATAACAAGTCTTCACACAGCTCCACTATAACAAGTCTTCACACAGCTCCTCTATAACAAGTCTTCACACAGCTCCTCTATAACAAGTCTTCACACAGCTCCCCATAACAAGTCTTCGAACAGCTCCTATATAACAAGTCTTCACACAGCTCCCCATAACAAGTCTTCGAACAGCTCCTCTATAACAAGTCTTCACACAGCTCCCCTATAATAAGTCTTCACTCAGTTCCTCTATAAAAAGTCTTCACACAGCTCCTCTATAAAAAGTCTTCAAACAGCTCCCCATTACAAGTCTTCAAACAGCTCCTCTATAACAAGTCATCACACAGCTCCCCATTACAAGTCTTCAAACAGCTCCTCTATAACAAGTCTTCACACTGCTCCTCTATAACAAGTCTTCACACAGCTCCTCTATAACAAGTCTTCACACAGCTCCCCATTACAAGTCTTCAAACAGCTCCTCTATAACAAGTCTTCACACTGCTCCTCTATAACAAGTCTTCACACAGCTCCTATATAACAAGACTTCACACAGCTCCTCTATAACAAGTCTTCAAACAGCTACTCTATAACAAGTCTTCACACAGCTCCCCGATAACAAGTCTTCACACAGCTCCTCTATAACAAGTCTTCACACAGCTCCTCTATAACAAGTCTTCACACAGCTCCCCGATAACAAGTCTTCACACATCTCCCCAATAACAAGTCTTCACACAGCTCCTCTATAACAAGTCTTCACACAGCTCCTCTATAACAAGTCTTCACACAGCTCCCCATAACAAGTCTTCACACAGCTCCACTATAACAAGTCTTCACACAGCTCCTCTATAACAAGTCTTCACACAGCTCCCCTATAACAAGTCTTCACACAGCTCCTCTATAACAAGTCTTCACACAGCTCCTCTATAACAAGTCTTCAAACAGCTCCCCTATAACAAGTCTTCACTCAGTTCTTCTATAAAAAGTCTTCACACAGCTCCTCTATAACAAGTCTTCAAACAGCTCCCCTATAACAAGTCTTCACACAGCTCCTCTATAAAAAGTCTTCACACAGCTCCTCTATAACAAGTCTTCAAACAGCTCCCCTATAACAAGTCTTCACTCAGTTCCTCTATAAAAAGTCTTCACACAGCTCCTCCATAACAAGTCTTCAAACAGCTCCCCATAACAAGTCTTCACACAGCTCCCCATAACAAGTCTTAACACAGCTCCCCATAACAAGTCTTCACACAGCTCCTCTATAACAAGTCTTCACACAGCTCCCCATAACAAGTCTTAACACAGCTCCCCATAACAAGTCTTCACACAGCTCCCCATTACAAGTCTTCACACTGCTCCTCTATAACAAGACTTCGACAACTCCTCTATAACACGTCTTCAAACAGCTCCTCTATAACAAGTCTTCACACAGCTCCCCTATAACAAGTCTTCACACAGCTCCTCTATAACAAGTCTTCACACAGCTCCCCTATAACAAGTCTTCACACAGCTCCCCTATAACAAGTCTTCACACAGCTCCTCTATAACAAGTCTTCACACAGCTCCTCTATAACAAGTCTTCACACAGCTCCCCTATAACATGTCTTCACACAGCTCCCCATAACAAGTCTTCACACAGCTCCTCTATAACAAGTCTTCACACAGCTCCTCTATAACAAGTCTTCACACAGCTCCTCTATAAAAAGTCTTCACACAGCTCCCCTATAACAAGTCTTCACACAGCTCCTCTATAACAAGTCTTCACATAGCTCCCCTATAACATGTCTTCACACAGCTCCCCGATAACAAGTCTTCACACATCTCCCCAATAACAAGTCTTCACACAGCTCCCCTATAACAAGTCTTCACACAGCTCCCCTATAACAAGCCTTCACACATCTCCCCAATAACAAGTCTTCACACAGCTCCCCGATAACAAGTCTTCACACATCTCCCCAATAACAAGTCTTCACACAGCTCCTCTATAACAAGTCTTCACACAGCTCCCCTATAACAAGTCTTCACACAGCTCCTCTATAACAAGTCTTCACACAGCTCCTGTATAACAAGACTTCACACAGCTCCTCTATAACAAGTCTTCGCACAGTTCCCCTATAACAAGTCTTCACACAGTTCCTCTATAACAAGTCCAGATTTTGGGCTTTTCAGAATGGACTTTTAACACTGGTTTTTAATGCACAGAAACATAGAAACATAGAAGATAGGAGCAGGAGTAGGCCATTCGGCCCCTCGAGCCTGCTCCGCCATTCAATGAGATCATGGCTGATCATCCAAATTCAGTACCCTGTCCCTGCCTTCTCCCCATATCCCTTGATCACTTTAGCCTTAAGAAATATATCTAACCCCTTCTTGAATATATTTAATGAATTGACCTCAACTGCCTTCTGTAGTAGAGAATTCCACAGGTTCTTGGTGAAGAAATTCCTCCTCACCACAGTCCTAAATGGCTTACCCCTTATCCTTAGACTGTGACCCCTGGTTCTGGACTCCCCCGCCATCGGGAACATCCTTCCAGCATCTAGTCTGTCTAGTCCTGTTAGAATTTTATAAGTTTCAATGAGATCCCCTCTCATTCTTCTAAACTCCAGCGAATATAAGCCCAATCGGCCCACTCTTTCCATATACGTCAGCCTGGTGAATCTTCACTGCACTCCCTCCATGGCAAGAACATCCCTCCTCGGATAAGGCGACCAAAACTGCACACAATACTCAAGGTGCGGTCTCACCAAGGCCCTGTACAACTGCAGCAAGACATCCTTGCTCCTGTACTCGAATGCAGACTGGGTGAGTGGAATTGGTAAAAGAGCAGAATTTGGTAAAAAGTGTGACCAGTGAATGCCAGAGGACTGATGTGCAGTCAATGCAACTGAGACGAAATTACAGGTAGACTAATTTGGGATCGATATACTATCAAGGAAAGGATTCATTATATTAAAACACTGCTGGACCAATGGACTATTGTTAAACTTGATCTAGTTGCATAGGTCTTGTTATTGCTCCAAGTTGCCATGAGAGAGTGAGTGTGACACACTAGCTGGCTGTACATTGGATAGGACAGCGACAGATAGGCAAACATAGAAACATAGAAGATAGGAGCAGGAGTAGGCCATTCGGCCCCTCGAGCCTGCTCCGCCATTCAATGAGATCATGGCTGATCATCCAAATTCAGTACCCTGTCCCTGCCTTCTCCCCCTATCCCTTGATCCCTTTAGCCTCAAGAAATATATCCAACTCTTTCTTGAATATATTTAATGAACTGGCCTCCACCGCCCTCTGTGGCAGAGAATTCCACAGGTTCACCACTCTCTGGGTGAAGAAATTCCTCCTCATTTCAGTCCTAAATGGCTTACCCCTTATCCTTAGACTATGACCCCTGGTTCTGGACTCCCCAGCCATCAGAAACATCCTTTCTGCATCTAGTCTGTCCAGACCTGACAGAATTTTATAGGTTTCGATGAGATCCCCTCTCAATCTTCTAAACTCCAGTGAGTATAAGCCCAATCGACACAATCTCTCCTCATACGTCATTCCTGCCATCCCAGGTATCAGCCTGGTGAATCTTCGCTGCACTCCCTCCATGGCAAGAACGTCCTTCCTCAGGTAAGGTGACCAAAACTGCACACAATACTCAAGGTGCGGTCTCACCAAGGCCCTGTACAACTGCAGCAAGACATCCTTGTTCTTGTATTCGAACCCTCTCGCTACGAAGGCCAACATACCATTTGCCTTCTTACCCGCCTGCTGCACCTGCATGCTTACCTTCAGCGACTGGTGCACAAGGACACCCAGGTCTCTTTGCAGTTCCCCTTCTCCCAATCTATTGCCATTCAGATAATAATCTGCCTTCCTGTTTTTGCCACCAAAGTGGATAACCTCACATTTATCCACATTATAGTGCATTTGCCATGTTTCTGCCCAATCACCCAATCTGTCCAAATCATACTGGAGTTTCATGACAGCCTCCGCACAGCATACCCTCCCACCCAGCTTTGTGTCGTCTGCAAATTTGGAGATATTGCATCCAATTCCCTCGTCCAGATCATTAATATATCTTGTGAACAAAGAGTAACAAAAGGCAACTGCTTTGCTGAACTGGAGGAAACTGTCATAAACACCAGATTTGAACTTTAGATATAAAAACCCAGGCTAAAGATGATATCTAGGAGATCACAAGAGTCACAACAATCAATCAAGGAGGAAGTCGTCAAGAAAAAAATGAATCCCTCGACTCCTGAAAGAAAGGAACTGCTCACTCTGAGATTGAAGACGTTCATCCCAGATCAGGTTGTATGGCAAGTTTATCTGGAAAACTGATGTGTCTTAAGGTCAATAAATTTATTTACTGTGTTTCAAACCAATCTAAAGTGTTGCAGTAGCGATGGGTTCCAGGATAATCTTCAAACACCCTGTCTAGACAGTACTAAACCGCAGAGTAAAGCTTCCTCTACACTGTCTCATCAAACACTCCCAGGGCAGGTACAGCACGGGTTAGATACAGAGTAAAGCTTCCTATACACTGTCCCATCAAACACTCCCAGAGCAGGTACAGCACGGGTTAAATACAGAGTAAAGCTCCCTCTACACTGTCCCATCAAACACTCCCAGGGCAGACACAGCACGGGTTAGATACAGAGTAAAGCTTCCTCTACACTGTCCCATCAAACACTTGCAGGGCAGGTACAGCACGGATTAGATACAGAGTAAAGCTCCGTCTACACTCTCCCATCAAACACTTCCAGGGCAGGTACAGCACGGTTTAGATACAGAGTAAAGCTCCGTCTACACTCTCCCATCAAACACTTCCAGGGCAGGTACAGCACGGTTTAGATACAGAGTAAAGCTCCCTCTACACTGTCCCATCAAACACACCCAGGGCAGGGACAGCAATGTTAGATACAGAGAAAAGCTCCCTCTACAATGTCCCATCAAACACTCCCAGGGCAGGTACAACATGGGTTAAATACAGAGTAAAGCTCCCTCTACACTGTCCCATCAAACACTCCCAGGGCAGGTACAGCCCGGGTTAGATACTGAGTAAAGCTCCCTTTACATTGTACCATCAAACACTCCCAGGGCAGGTACAGCACGCATTAGAAACAGAGTAAAGCTCTGTCTACACTGTCGCATCAAACACTCCCTGGGAAGGTACAGCATGGGTTAGATACAGAGTAAAGCTCCCTCTACACTGTCCCATCAAACACTACCAGGGCAGGTACAGCACGGATTAGATTCAGAGTAAAGCTCACTCTACACTGTCCCATCAAACACTCCCAGGGCAGGTACAGCACAGGTTATGTTGAATCCGTTGATTCTTAAAGTATGATGTTTTCCAATAACTAGACGGAGGCTGTAAATTAACAATCAACAGGTGTTTACTGAAGGAGGGTAGTCTAAAGACTAACAGTACAGAGGCATGCTCAAGGTTTATATACAGGTGTGGTCACTGCCGGTACTACAGTATACAGGAGCTGTAAAAGTAGTTCTCTCTTAAAGGTACATACACTACAGGTTAGATACAGAGAAAAGCTCCCTCTACACTGTCCCATGAAACACTCCCAGGGCAGGTACAGCACGCGTTAGATACAAAGTAAATCTCCCTCTACACTGTCCCATCAAACACACCCAGGGCAGGCACAGCACGCGTTAGATACAGGTTAAAGCTCCCTCTAAACAATCCCATCAAACACTCCCACGGCAGGTACAGCACGGGTTAGATAATGGGTAAAGCTCCCTCTACTGTAGTACCGGCAGTGACCACACCTGTATATAAACCTTGAGCATGCCTCTGTACTGTTAGTCTTTAGACGACCCTCCTTCAGTAAACACCTGTTGATTGTTAATTTACAGCCTCCGTCTAGTTATTGGAAAACATCATACTTTAAGAATCAACGGATTCAACATAACCTGTGCTGTACCTGCCCTGGGAGTGTTTGATGGGACAGTGTAGAGTGAGCTTTACTCTGAATCTAATCCGTGCTGTACCTGCCCTGGTAGTGTTTGATGGGACAGTGTAGAGGGAGCTTTACTCTGTATCTAACCCATGCTGTACCTTCCCAGGGAGTGTTTGATGCGACAGTGTAGACAGAGCTTTACTCTGTTTCTAATGCGTGCTGTATCTGCCCTGGGAGTGTTTGATGGTACAATGTAAAGGGAGCTTTACTCAGTATGGAAAGAGTGCAGCGGCGATTCACCAGGCTGATACCTGGAATGGCGGGAATGACCTACGAGGAGAGATTGAATAGTTTGGGCTTGTACTCACTGGAGTTTAGAAGATTGAGAGGGGATCTCATCGAAACATATAAAATTATGGCAGGCCTGGACAGGCTGAATTCAGAGAGAATGTTTCCAATGGCAGGGGAGCACAGAACCAGGGGCCACAGTCTAAAAATAGCGGGCAAATCATTTAAAACAGAGATGAGGAAGAATTTCTTCACTCAAAGAGTGGCGAGCCTGTGGAATTCCCTGCCACAGAGGGCTGTGAAGGCTAATTCAATAAATATTTTCAAGAGAGAATTGGATATATTTCTGAAGGCTAAGGGGATTAAGGGTTACGGAGAAAAGGCGGGGACGGGGTACTGAACTGATAAGATCAGCTATGATCTCAGACGAAGATCAGCCATGATCTCATTGAATGGCGGAGCAGGCTCGAAGGGCCGAATGGCCTACTCCTGTTCCTATCTCTATGTTTTCTATGTTTCTACACTGTCCCATCAAACACTCCCAGGGCAGGTACAGCAGGCGTTAGATACAGATTAAAGCTCCCTCTACACAGTCCCATCAAACACTCCCAGGGCAGGTACAGCACGGGTTACATACAGAGTAAATCTCCCAATAAACTGCCCTTCAAACGCTCCCAGGGCAGGTGCAGCATGGGCTAGATAATGGGTAAAGCTCCCTCTACACTGTCCCATCAAACACTCCCAGGGCAGGTACAGCATGGGTTAGATACAGAGTGAAGCTCACTCTACACTGTCCCATCAAAAACTCCCAGGGCAGTTGCAGCAAGGGTTAGATACAGAGTAAAGCTCACTCTACACTGTCCCATCAAACACTCCCAGGGCAGGTAGAGCACGGGTTAGATACAGAGAAAAGCTCCCTCTACAATGTCCCATCAAACACTCCCAGGGCAGATACAGCATGGGTTAGATACAGAGAAATGCTCCCTGAACACTGTCTCATCAAACACTCCCAGGACAGATACAGCACGGGTTAGATACAGAGTAAAGCTCCCTCTAAACTGTCCAATCAAACACTCCCAGGGCAGGTACAGCAAGGTTTAGATACAGAGTAAAGCTCACTCTACACTGTCCCATGAAACACTCCCAGGGCAGGTAGAGCACGGGTTAGATACAGAGTAAAGCTCCCTGTACACTGTCCCATCAACCACTCCCAGGGCAGGTACCGCACGGGTTAGATACAGAGTAACACTCACTCTACACTGCCCCATCAAACACTCCCAGGGCAGACACAGCACGGGTTAGATACAGAGTAAAGCTTCCTCTACACTGTCCCATCAAACACTCGCAGGGCAGGTACAGCACGGATTAGATACAGCGTAAAGCTCCGTCTACAGTCTCCCATCAAACACTTCCAGGGCAGGTATCGCACGGTTTAGATACAGAGTAAAGCTCACTCTACACTGTCCCAACAAACACTCCCAGGGCAGGGACAGCAAGGTTAGATAAAGAGTAAAGCTCACTCTACACTGTCCCATCAAACACTCCCAGGGCAGGTACAACATGGGATATATACAGAGTAAAGCTCCCTCTACACTGTCCCATCAAACACACCCAGGGCAGGTACAGCCCGGGTTAGATACTGAGAAAAGCTACCTCCACATTGTACCATCAAACACTCCCAGGGCATGTACAGCACATGTTAGATTCAGAGTAAAGCTCACTCTACACTGTCCCATCAAACACTCCCAGGGCAGGTACAGCACGGGTCAGATACAGAGAAAAGCTCCCTCTACAATGTCCCATCAAACACTCCCAGAGCAGGTACAGCACGTGTTAGATACAGAGTAAAGCTCCCTCTACACTGTCCCATAAAACACACCCAGGGCAGGTGCAGCACGCGTTAGATACAGATTAAAGCTCCCTCGACACAGTCCCATCAAACACTCCAACGGCAGGTACAGCACGGGTTACATACAGAGTAAATCTCCCTATACACTGCCCATAAAACACTCCCAGGGCAGGTGCAGCACGGGTTAGATAAAGGGTAAAGCTCCCTCTACACTGTCCCATCAAACACTCCCAGGGCAGGTACAGCACGCGTTAGATACAGATTAAAGCTCCTTCTACACAGTCCCATCAAACACTCCCAGGGCAGGTACAGCACGGGTAACATACAGAGTAAATCTCCCTCTACATTGTCCCATCAAACACTCCCAGGGTAGCTACAGCACGGGTAAGATACACAGAAAAGCTCCCTCTACACTGTCCCATCAAACACTCCCAGGGCAGATACAGCATGGTTAGATACAGAGTAAAGCTCCCTCTACACTCTCCCATCAAACACTCCCAGGGCAGGTACAGCATGGGTTAGATGCAGAGTAAAGCTCACTCTACACTGTCCCATCAAACACTCCCAGGGCAGGTACAGCACTGGTTAGATACAGGGTAAAGCTCCCTCTACATTGTCCCATCAAACACTCCCAGGTCAGGTACAGCACGGGTTAGATAGAGAGAAAAGCTCCCTCTACAATGTCCCATCAAACACTCCCAGGGCAGGTACAGCATGTGTTAAATACAGAGTAAAGCTCCCTACGCTGCCCCATCAAACACTCCCAGGGCAGATACAGCATGGGTTAGATACAGAGAAATGCTCCATCTACACTTTCCCATCAAACACTCCCAGGACAGATACAGCACGGGTTAGATACAGAGTAAAGCTCCCTCTAAACTGTCCCATCAAACACTCCCAGGGCAGGTACAGCAAGGTTTAGATGGAGAGTAAAGCTCACTCTGCACTGTCCCATGAAACAATCCCAGGGCAGGTAGAGCACGGGTTAGATACAGAGTAACGCTCACTCTACACTGTCCCATCAAATGCTCCCAGGGCAGGTACAGCACGGGTTAGATACATAGAAACATAGAAACATAGAAGATAGGAGCAGGAATAGGCCATTCGGCCCTTCGAGCCTGCTCCACCATTCAATGAGATCATGGCTGATCATCCAAATTCAGTACCATGTCCCTGCCTTCTCCCCATATCCCTTGATCCCTTTAGCCTCAAGAAATATATCCAACTCTTTCTTGAATATATTTAATGAACTGGCCTCCACCACCCTCTGTGGCAGAGAATTCCACAGGTTCACCACTCTCTGGGTGAAGAAATTCCTCCTCATTTCAGTCCTAAATGGCTTACCCCTTATCCTTAGACTATGACCCCTGGTTCTGGACTCCCCAGCCATCAGAAACATCCTTTCTGCATCTAGTCTGTCCAGACCTGACAGAATTTTATAGGTTTCGATGAGATCCCCTCTCAATCTTCTAAACTCCAGTGAGTATAAGCCCAATCGACACAATCTCTCCTCGTACTTCATTCCTGCCATCCCAGGTATCAGCCTGGTGAATCTTCGCTGCACTCCCTCCATGGCAAGAATGTCCTTCCTCAGGTAAGGTGACCAAAACTGCACACAATACTCAAGGTGCAGTCTCACCAAGGCCCTGTACAACTGCAGCAAGACATCCTTGTTCTTGTACTCGAACCCTCTTGGTACGAAGGCCAACATACCATTTGCCTTCTTAACCGCCTGCTGCACCTGCATGCTTACCTTCAGCGACTGGTGCACAATAACAACCAGGTCTCTTTGCACTTCCCCTTCTCCCAATCTATTGCCATTCAAATAATAATCTGCCATCCTGTTTTTGCCACCAAAGTGGATAAACTCACATTTATCCACATTATAGTGCATTTGCCATGTTTCTGCCCAATCACCCAACCTGTCCAAATCGTACTGGAGTTTCACGACATCCTCCTCACAGCTTACCATCCCACCCAGCTTTGTGTCGTCTGCAAATTTGGAGATATTTCATCCAATTCCCTTGTCCAGATCATTAATATATATTGTGAACAGCTGGGGCCCTAGGACCGATCCTTGTGGTAGCCCACTAGTCACTGCCAGCCACTCGGAAAATGACCCGTTTATTCCAACTCTTTGCTTTCTGTCCGCCAACCAGTTCTCTATCCAAGTCAATACCTTGCCCCCAATCCCATGTGCCTTAATTTTGCACGCTTATCTCTTATGTGGGACATTATCGAATGCCTTCTGAAAGTCCAAATACACCACATCCACTGGTTCTCCCTTATCTATTTTACAAGTTACATCGTCAAAAAATTCCAGTAGATTAGTCAAGCTCCCTCTACAATGTCCCATCAAACACTCCCAGGGCAGGCACAGACTGGGTTAAATACAGAGTAAAGCTCCCTATACACTGTCCCATCAAGCACGCCCAGGGCAGGTACAGCCCGGGTTAGATACTGAGTAAAGCTGCCTCTACATTGTCCCATCAAAGACTCCCAGGGCAGGAACAGCACGGGTTAGATACAGAGAAAATCTCTGTCTACACTGTCGCATCAAACACTCCCAGGGAAGGTACAGCCCGTGTTAGATACTGAGTAAAGCTCCCTCTACATTGTCCCATCAAACACTCCCAGGGCAGGTACAGCACGGGTTACATACAGAGAAAAGCTCCCTTTACACTGTCCCATCAAACACTCCCAGGGCAGGTACAGCACGCGTGAGATACAGATTAAAGCTCCCTCTACACATTCCCATCAAACACTCCCAGGACAGGTACTGCATGGGTTAGATACAGAGTAAAGCTCCCTCTACACTGTCCCATTAAACACGACCAGGGCAGACATAGCACGGGTTACATACAGTGTAAATCTCCCAATACACTGCCCATCAAACACTCCCAGTGTAGCTACAGCACGGGTTAGTTACATAGAAAAGCTCGCTCTACACTGTTTCATCAAACACTCCCAGGGCAGATACAGCACGGTTAGATACAGAGTAAAGCTCCCTCTACACTCTCCCATCAAACACTCCCAGGGCAGGTACAGCATGGTTAGATACAGAGTAAAGCTCCCTCTACACTGTCCCATCAAACACTCCCAGGGCAGTTGCAGCAAGGGTTAGAAACAGAGTAAAGCTCACTCTACACTGTCCCATCAAACACTCCCAGGGCAGGTACAGCACAGTTAGATACAGAGTAAAGCTCACTCTACACTTTCCCATCAAACACTCCCAGGACAGGTACTGCATGGGTTAGATACAGAGTAAAGCTCCCTCTACACTGACCCATTAAACACTCCCAGGGCAGGTACAATACGAGTTAGATACAGACTAAAGCTCCCTCTACACTGTCCCATCAAACACTCCCAGGGCAGGTACAGCACGGGTTAGATTCAGAGTAAAGCTCACTCTACACTGTCCCATCAAACACTCCCAGGACAGGTACAACACGGATTAGATACAGAGTAAAGCTCCCTCTACACTGTCCCATGAAACACTCCCAGGGCAGGTACAGGACGGGTTAGATACAGATTGAAGCTCCCTCTGCACTGTCCCAACAAACACTCCCAGGGCAGGTACAGCACTGGTTAGATACAGAGAAAAGCTCCCTCTACACTGTCCCATCAAACACTCCCAGGGCAGGTACAGCACGGGTTAGATACAGAGTAAAGCTCACTCTACACTGTCCCATCAAACACATCCAGGGCAGGTACAGCACAGGTTAGGTACAGAGTAAATCTCACTCTACACTTTCCCATCAAACACTCCAAGGGCAGGTAATGCACGGGTTAGTTACAGAGTAAAGCTCCCTCTACACTGTCCCATTACACACTCCCAGGGCATGTACGGGACGGGTTACATACAGAGTAAAGCTCCCTCTGCACTGTCTCATCAATCACTCCCGGGGCAGGTACAGGACGGGTTAGATAGAGAGTAAAGCTCCCTCTACACTGCCCCATTAAACACACCCGGGGCAGGTATAGGACGGGTTAGAAACAGAGTAATGCTCCCTCTACACTGTCCATCAAACACTCCCAGGGCAGGTACAGCACGGGATAGATAAAGAATAAAGCTCCCTCTGCACTGTCCCATCAAACAATCCCAGGGCAGGTACAGCACCAGTTAGATACAGAGTAAATTTCACACTACCCTTTCCCATCAAACACTCCCAGGACAGGTACTGCACGGGTTAGATACAGAGTAAAGCTCCCTCTACACTGTCCCATTAAACACTTCCAGGGCAGGTACAGTACGGGTTGGATACAGAGTAAAGCTCCCTCTACTCTGTCCCATGAAACACTCCCAGGGCAGTTACAGCATGGGTTAGATACAGAGTAATGCTCCCTCTACACTGTCCCATCAAACACTCCCAGGGCAGGTACAGGACGGGTTAGATACAGATTAAAGCTCCCTCTGCACTGTCCCAACAAACACTCCAATGGCAGGTACAGCACAGGTTAGATACAGAGTAAAGCTCCCTCTACACTGTCCCATTAAACACTCCCAGGGCAGGTACGGGACAGGTTAGATACAGAGTAAAGCTCACTCTACACTGTCCCATCAAACACTCCCAGGGTAGCTACAGCACGGGTTGGATACAGGGTAAAGCTCACTCTACACTGCCATGTCAAACCCTCCCAGTGCAGCTACAGCCGGGTTAGATACAGAGTAAAGCTCGCTCTACACTGTCCCATCAAAACTCCAAGGGCAGGTACCGCACGGGTTAGATACAGAGTAAAGCTCCCTCTACACTGTCCCATTAAACACTCCCAGGGCAGGTACGGGACAGGTTAGATACAGAGTAAAGCTCACTCTACACTGTCCCATCAAACACTCCCAGGGCAGGTACAGCACGGGTTAGATACAGAGAAAAGCTTACTCTACATTGCCCCATTAAACACTCCCAGGGCAGGTACGGGACGGGTTAGATACAGAGTAAAGCTCCCTCTACCCTGTCCCATGAAAGACTCCTAGGGCAGGTACAGCAGGGATTAGATACAGGGTAAAGCTCCCTCTACACTGTCCCAACAAACACTGCCAGGGCAGGTACAGCCCAGGTTAGATACAGAGTAAATCTCTTTATACACTGTCCCATCAAACACTCCCAGGGTAGCTACAGCACGGGTTGCATATAGAGTAAATCTCCCTCTACACTGTCCCATCAAACACTCCCAGGGCAGGTACAGCACAGGTTAGATACAGGTTAATGCTCCCTCTACATTCTCCCATCAAACACACAAGGGCAGGTACAGAACTGGGTTAGAAACAGAGTAAGGCTCACTCTGCACTGTCCCAACAAACACTCCCAGGGCAGGTACAGCCCAGGTTAGATACAGAGTAAATCTCCCTATACACTGTCCCATCAAACACTCCCAGGGTAGCTACAGCACGGGTTGCATATAGAGTAAAGCTCCCTCTACACTGTGCCATCAAACACTCCCAGGGCTGGTACAGCACGGGTTAGATACAGGTTAATGCTCCCTCTACATTCTCCCATCAAATACTCAAGGGCAGGTACAGAACCGGGTTAGATACAGAGTAATGCTCACTCTACACTGTCCCATCAAATACTCCCAGGGCAGGTACAGCACAGATTAGATACAGAGTAAAGCTCCCTCTACCCTGTCCCATGAAAGACTCCTAGGGCAGGTACAGCAGGGATTAGATACAGAGTAAAGCTCTCTCTACACTGTCCCATCAAACACTCCCAGGCCAGTTACAGCACGGGTTAGATACAGAATACAGCTCCCTCTACACTGTCCCATCAATCACTCCCAGGGCAGGTACAGCATGGGGTTAGATACAGAGTAAATCTCCCTATACACTGTCACATCAAGCACTCCCAGGCTAGCTACAGCACGGGTTGCATACAGAGTAAAGCTCCTTCTACACTGTCCCATCAAACACTCCCAGGGCAGGTACAGCACGGGTTAGATACAGAGTAAAGCTCCCTCTGCACTGTCCCATCAAACACTCCCAGTGCAGGTACAGGATGGGTTAGATACAAGGTAAAGCTCCCTCTACACTGTCCCATGAAACACTGCCAGGGCAGGTACAGCACGGGTTAGATACAGAATAAGGCTCCCTCTGCACTGTCCCATCAAACACTCCCAGTGCAGGTACAGTACGTGTTAGATACAGGGTAAAGCTCCCTCTACACTGTCCCAACAAACACTGCCAGGGCAGGTACAGCCCAGGTTAGATACAGAGTAAATCTCCCTATACACTGTCCCATCAAACACTCCCAGGGTAGCTACAGCACGGGTTGCATATAGAGTAAATCTCCCTCTACACTGTCCCATCAAACACTCCCAGGGCAGGTACAACACGGGTTTGATACAGGTTAATGCTCCCTCTACATTCTCCCATCAAACACACAAGGGCAGGTACAGAACTGGGTTAGAAACAGAGTAAGGCTCACTCTGCACTGTCCCAACAAACACTCCCAGGGCAGGTACAGCCCAGGTTAGATACAGAGTAAATCTCCCTAACACTCCCAGGGTAGCTACAGCACGGGTTGCATATAGAGTAAAGCTCCCTCTACACTGTCCCATCAAACACTCCCAGGGCAGGTACAGCACGGGTTAGATACAGGTTAATGCTCCCTCTACATTCTCCCATCAAACACTCAAGGGCAGGTACAGAACCGGGTTAGAAACAGAGTAATGCTCACTCTACACTGTCCCATCAAATACTCCCAGGGCAGGTACAGCACAGATTAGATACAGAGTAAAGCTCACTCTACACTGTCCCATCAAACACTCCCAGGGCAGGTACAGCTCAGGTTAGATACAGAGTAAAGCTCACTCTATACTGTCCCATCAAATACTCCAAGGGCAGGTAATGCACAGGATAGATACAGTGTGAAGCTCCCTCTACACTGTCCCATTAAACACACCCAGGGCAGGTACAGCACAGGTTTGATACAGAGTAAAGCTCCCTCTATACTGTCCCATCAAATACTCCAAGGGCAGGTAATGCACAGGATAGATACAGAGTAAAGCTCCCTCTACACTGTCCCATTAAACACTCCCAGGGCAGGTACAGCACGGGTTAGATACAGAGTATAGCTCCCTCTGCACTGTCCCATCAAACACTCCCAGGGCAGGTACAGCACGGGTTAGATACAGCGTAAAGATTTACAGAATAATGCAATTGAACCTCAAATCTCAGAAACCTTGTGACATTACTGCAAAGTTATTTTTTCATTTAGTACGTGTTTTGATCATTGCATCTGGTTCATCTTTCATCTGCAACAGCCACGATGACCACAGCACTACATTGCGTTACCCTTAACTCCACCTGAGCAGGAAATAGGCTAGCAAGTTTTATGGCCTAAATTGGGTCAGAGGGAAGCAGTGCCCTGTTGAGGCACTGGGGAGGTTTAGACTGTCAGTGCCTCCAGCCATGGGTAAATCTGGAACCACCCCACAGTGAGCTGGTGGGTGAAGGAATGCACCGAATATGCTCATGAAAGTTTCCAGCGTTGACTATTTCTTGTGTGTAATAATAAGCAGCCCAGCCGGTTTTACAGACACATGTGGGCAGGATTTTCATTGGGCCATGGAGGCGGGATTGGAGGCGTGTGGGGGGTTAAAATCCCAAAATCGGGGGGCACGAACCCATCCCGCCCCCAACCCGCCTCCATGCCAGTTTCAAAGGAGGCGGGTACCCGACCCGCACTGGGACCCGCCTCCCCGAGGCGGGAAGGGGACTAGTGCCAATTAACTGCCTGTTAACAGGCAGTTTTTAGCCTAATCCCCATTTTCATTGGTGAAATGTGGGATTCCCGACGGCTCCAAACCATGCCAAGTTAGCGAGGCGGGCCGTCGGGCGGAATGGCTTGGAGGAGTCGAGATGTCCGGTGTTCAGGTGAGTGATGGGTGCATGAGTGCAGAGGTAAGTGTGTTTGGTGTGTGTAAAGTGTTTAAAGAAGTTTTGTTGTGTATGTAATATGTGTGCTACTTTGAACCTATGGACAGGACTGCACTACTTGTTGGGCGTAGTGATACGCAGTACCACTCCTGGCCATAGGGGTATAAATAGTACTGTGGGTACTGATCCCCCTCAGTTCCCGCCTGTGGGCATGAAGTAAAGACCTATGTGCAGTCCCTACCTCCAACCAGTAAAGGCCTGTTTGAGTTATACGTTTAAGTCTTTGTGTTAATTGTTCAATACAATACACATACTTAACACTGGCGACGAGTCAGGCTCTTACCCTGCGGCAGTTATTCCAGGCGGCTTCGTCCAAAGACAGGACGTTGAAGAGAGGTTTCAATCCTCAACACCCCACTCAAAACTGAAGGGCAGCAGAAATCCTGACAGCTTCCAGCGACTGGAAGCGACAGGCATTAGGACCCTGAAGCCTCCATCAGCTTGTGAACCGGAGTAAAGACAGGACTGGGGAAGAGAGAGAGGTAGGGCGATAGCGATCGGCAGATAAGGGCCGGGCCGCTTTGAAGTGAGGGGCGCAGCCGGGCCAGCGATCGGGACCAAAGATAAGAGCCGCACTCGGACTGAAAGGCGCGGCGGCTGCAGAAGCTCAAGGTGCGAGAGTCGCGGTGCACAGCGCGGGCTATCGATCGCGGCGAAGATAAGGGCCGCACTCGAGGGCTGAAGGGAGACGGCGTCGGGGGACGGGTGAAGACCGCCAAGCGCGGGAAAACCGCCATTTTGTGGGCGGAGGACGACGGCAAGAGCGGGAAGCCGCCATCTTTGATAACAAGTAAAGAAAATAAAATCTGAGAAATTGCAAATCTACAATGCCTAAACACGGGAATATTAGCACCTTTGATAGTGACCTCGAAGATTGGGCCATATATGTTGAAAGAGTAAAAAATTATTGTAAGGCCAATAAAATTCGTGACCAAGATAAAGCTCTAACATTATTAAATTTAATGGGTGCGAAGACGTACGGGCAATTGAAACACCTGTTATCACCAGATGAACCGGCGGATAAGACGTTCGATGAGATTGTTACTGTCCTGAAAGATCATCTAAACCCCACGCCGCTGATGCTAGCGGAACGATTTAAATTTTACGACAGAAGGCAGCTACAGCATGAAAGCAATGCTGAATATTTGCTGGAATTGCGTAAATTAGCGAAATATTGCCAGTTTGGAACGGGATTGACAGATGCACTACGAGACAAATTTGTGTGTGGTTTATTTAAACAGGATACACAAAAGCGACTGCTCGAGGAGAATGAGCTGACGCTTGAGAAGGCGGTCACTATGGCAGCAGCACACGAAGCCGCAGCGAGAGGCACGGCAGTAATGCAGCTACGGTCACCGGAGCTCAGTGCACACAAATTGGGTGTGAGTTCTGGCAAATGTTATCGTTGTGGAAAGACAACGCATGATCAGAACCAGTGTTGGTTTAAAAACCAAGAATGTAGAACTTGTGGTAGGCTTGGACATATAGCTAGAGTATGCAGGTCAGGGAAGAAGACCAGCAACAAGAAGTCACCGCAAGGAAAATACGCAAAGGTACACAAGGTGACCGAACAGGAGTCCGATTCAGACGCTAGCAGTAATGAACTGGCTAGCTTAAGCTGTAATGAACTGGCTAGCTTAAGAGTACTCAACGCTGGTAAGGGTGCAGACCTCCAGACAATTTGGGTCACTCTTCAGATAGAAGGAGTCCAAGTAAAACTGGAATTGGACACTGGATCGGCATTGACGGTCATAAATAAGAAAGATTACGGAAAGTTATTCCAACATATTCCCCTACAGGATACGGGGATTATATTGAAAACATACACGGGGCAAAGAGTGTACCCCATCGGGAAAATAGAGGTTGCAGTGGCCCACAAGGGCGAAGACAGTCAAATAATGGACTTATATGTGATATCTGAAGGAGGTCCTCCACTACTAGGACGGGAGTGGATTAGGAAAATGAATATGGACTGGCATTTCCTACAAACAATAACGAGTGAGAACTCGGTGAAGATAGTCGGCCCAGACTCTGGAACGGATGATGGTAAGCCCAACTCAGGTGCAAAAGACAAAGTTTCAGCACAGAATTCCACTGAGCAACAACAACATAGTTTAACTGTGGATTCTGAGTCTGGCAAGTCTACTGATGTGCCCATTTCTGAGGGACACCGGGCTCGAACTCAACTCCATTTCAAACTACAACAGCAATTAGAACAAATGCTTCGCCGTTTTGAGCAAGAGTTGAATGCAACGAAAGAGTTCTTTGATATAGAGTTGGAGAATCTGGAAAGACAACAGAAGCAGCTGATGGAGAAAATGGAGCAGGAGCACACAAAACGTCTGATGTCAGAGGAGTTAACGGTCAGCCAACTCCTGCATATGCTGAAGGACAGGACTCTGAAATGGGAAAAACTTGAACATGAACTTCAATATTCAAACGAAAGGGGTTCGGAGCTCTCAAAGGTTATTGGAAGAGCTGAGGTGGCAACACAGACTGAGATGACTGCAACAGAGCAGCCCTTGGATGCCAAAAGTACGCTGACTCACGTCAACGTAGAACAACAGACCGCTGAAACAGCTGCTCCGGTAGAGGGATTGCATAGTCCGATCAATCAATCTCCAAAGGAAGTTGAAGTATTAAAATCACAAATGAGGTCACTAGTAAACGACTTGCTGAAAGCCCAGAAAAAGCTGGATGCAGAGGTACACATGAAGAAGTCTCTTCAGGAAAGATGTCTGGATTTGGAACAAGAGCTGGCTAACGTCCAGCTAGGTATGGAAGAAATAGACGACCCTCTCACTGGTCTAGCTCAGGACGACACCGAATATTACGATGTCCTGTCCTGCCCAGCTTGTAACTTCGACTCCCAAAGTGCAGAAATCATGGAGGAGCACCAAAAGTCTACGGAACATCGGGAGAAGCTGGCTCTACGACGGAAACAGGAGGAAGAGAAGGAGGAACTGCGCATGCAGCTGGCAGCTGTGGCAGCTGACAATGGAGCCCAGAGAGTAGGTACATAGATACATAGAGATAGGAACAGGAGTAGGCCATTCGGCCCTTCGAGCCTGCTCCGCCATTCAATGAGATCATGGCTGATCTTCGTCTGAGATCATAGCTGATCTTACCAGTTCAGTACCCCGTCCCCGCCTTTTCTCCGTAACCCTTAATCCCCTTAGCCTTCAGAAATATATCCAATTCTCTCTTGAAAATATTTATTGAATTAGCCTTCACAGCCCTCTGTGGCAGGGAATTCCACAGGCTCACCACTCTTTGAGTGAAGAAATTCTTCCTCATCTCTGTTTTAAATGATTTGCCCGCTATTTTTAGACTGTGGCCCCTGGTTCTGTGCTCCCCGGCCATTGGAAACATTCTCTCTGAATTCAGCCTGTCCAGGCCTGCCATAATTTTATATGTTTCGATGAGATCCCCTCTCAATCTTCTAAACTCCAGTGAGTACAAGCCCAAACTATTTAATCTCTCTTCGTAGGTCATTCCCGCCATTCCAGGTATCAGCCTGGTGAATCGCCGTTGCACTCTTTCCATGGCAAGAACATCCTTCCGCAGATGGGGCGACCAAAACTGTACACAATACTCCAGATGCGGTCTCACCAGCACCTTGTACAGCTGTAGTAAGGTATCCCTATTCCTATACTCGAACCCCCTTGATATGAAGGCCAACATACCATTTGCCTTC
Source organism: Somniosus microcephalus (assembly GCF_052327205.1). Taxonomy (NCBI): domain Eukaryota; kingdom Metazoa; phylum Chordata; class Chondrichthyes; order Squaliformes; family Somniosidae; genus Somniosus; species Somniosus microcephalus. Next base: position 12,023,083 of record NC_140998.1, read on the forward strand.
TTAATCGCCTGTTGCACCTGCATGCTCTCCTTCAGTGACTGGTGCACAAGAACACCCAGGTCCCTCTGCACTTCCCCATCTCCCAATCTATTGCCATTTAGATAATAATCTACCCTCCTGTTTTTACCCCCAAAGTGGATAACCTCGCATTTATCCACATTATAGTGCATCTGCCACGTATCCGCCCATTCCCCCAACCTGTCCAAATCGCACTGTAGCCTCCTGACATCCTCATCAGAGCCCACCCCTCCTCCTAGTTTAGTGTCGTCAGCGAATTTGGAAATATTGCATCCAATTCCCTGATCCAGATCATTTATATATATTGTGAACAGCTGGGGTCCCAGGACAGATCCTTGCGGCACCCCGCTGGTCACTGCCTGCCACTCCGAAAACGAGCCGTTTATTCCAACTCTCTGTTTTCTATCTGCCAGCCAGTTCTCTATCCACGTTAATACTTTGCCCCCAATCCCATGAGCCTTAATTTTGCATGATAATCTTTTGTGTGGAACCTTATCGAAGGCTTTCTGGAAGTCAAGGTACACCACATCCACTGGCTCTCCCCCATCTATTCTACCAGTTACCTCCTCAAAAAATTCCAGCAGATTAGTCAAACACGATTTACCCTTTGTAAATCCATGTTGACTCTGTCCGATCCTTTCCCCATTTGTCAAGTGCTCCGCTATTTTATCCTTAATAATGGACTCTAGCATTTTGCCCACAACCGATGTAAGGCTTACTGGTCTATAATTCCCTGCTTTCTCTCTACCCCCCTTTTTAAATATTGGGGTAACATTAGCTACCCTCCAATCCACGGGTACTGTTCCCGAGTCAATGGAGTTCCGGAAGATGATCCTTAGAGCATCTGCTATCTCCAGGGCCACCTCCTTAAGTACCCTAGGATGTAGTTTATCAGGCCCCGGGGATTTGTCGGCCTTCAGTCCCCTCAACTTACCCAACACCATATCCCTAGAGATACTAATTTCTGTCAGCTCCTCCCTCTCATTAGTCCCTATGTTTGCCGATATTCCTGGGAGGTTATTTGTGTCCTCCTTTGTGAATACAGAACCAAAGTATGAGTTTAATTGGTCTGCCATTTCCTTATTCTCCATTATATATTCTCCCGAATCGGACTGCAAGGGACCGACTTGGGATTTTACCAGTCTTTTCCTCCTGATATACCGATAAAAGCTTTTGCAGTCTGTCTTTATGTTTGCTGCAAGTTTACTTTCGTATTCTATTTTCCCCTTCCTGATTAATCCCTTTGTCCTCTTTTGCTGTATCCTGTACTGCCCCCAATCTTCCGGTCTGCTGCTTTTTTTTGCCAGTTGATATGCCCTTTTTTTTCATTTTATGCTGTCCCTAATTTCCCTCGTTATCCACGGTTGAGCCACCTTTTTAGGTTTATTTTTATGCCAAACCGGTATAAACATGTTCTGGAATTCTTCCATTCTATCTTTGAATGCTTGCCATTGTCTATCCACTGTCAATCCCCCCAGAAACACCACCAAGAAGCAGAAAAGGAAAAGTAAAAACAGAAGATGACCCATCTGAACCATTATCACCTCTACCAGATCACACACGTGGTCCCTCCGAACGGAGCCAATTCAGTTCGGAAGTTCAAACTGTTAAATCCATGGAAGGACTATTGAATGAGTCACTCTAGCAACGTGAACCGACTACACCACAGAGATTGAATCTGTGAACTGTTTTCCGCAGAGACTGAATCTGTGATCTGTTTTTGACATGAAGTTATCTATGTATCTATGTTATTCTGTTATGTAAACCTGAAGTTATATATGTATATATGTTATTACGTTATGTTAAATGGGGAGATGACTGTAAAGCTAGGAAGGGAGGAATGTTGTGTATGTAATATGTGTGCTACTTTGAACCTATGGACAGGACTGCACTACTTGTTGGGCGTAGTGATACGCAGTACCACTCCTGGCCATAGGGGTATAAATAGTACTGTGGGTACTGATCCCCCTCAGTTCCCGCCTGTGGGCATGAAGTAAAGACCTATGTGCAGTCCCTACCTCCAACCAGTAAAGGCCTGTTTGAGTTATACGTTTAAGTCTTTGTGTTAATTGTTCAATACAATACACATACTTAACAAGTTTTACTTACCTTTACAGCCTTCCTTCCTTCAGGTCTCGGGAGTCCCTTATCTCACCGGCACAGAAAGCAGAATGGCCGCGAGCTGTCAAAAGTTCCAGCATTCAGCTTTCTGTTCCAGGGAGATCTCTAAATCATCCTGAGAGGAGAGAATTAACCTGGAGTACAGATTGTCAGTGTTTGACAGCTTCAAACAGCTGTCAAACGCTGATATTTCATCTGTCAAAAGGTCTTGACAGATGAAATGTCGATCTGTGATGTCACCTGTTGCCGGGTGGCCCTTAATTGGCCTGCTGAGCCCGCTGGGCGGGCTCAACAAGGTCAATCAAGTGAAAATCACGTGGGTTGGCTAGAACTCGATGGAGGCGGGACTACAACCCCAAAAGTTGTAGTCCCGCCTCCTACCCGACTCCTCAATGAAAATCCAGCCCACAGTATCGACCGGCTCGGTTATCGTGAAGTCAGAAGCCGCGTGCCCGCGGTTTTTCAGGCACGCTTGGACCAGCGGGCGAGGCTCCCAGTCGGCGGCATGCGCTGGCAAAATCAGCTGCACCGCAGACGGGCAATCTCCATCGCCATACCATCTGATCGAAAAGATCCTTTCCCCTCCGGCGAGTTCCCCATCTCGGCCCTGGGGAGGCGCCACGCAGGGGACTGGGGGACAAAAATCTGGAGGCGGAGTGACTCCAGTCACCTGGTTCGTGCATCCTACCTATTGAGTGACAGGTACCTGGTGCAGGGCAGATTCAGAAGTGACAACAGAATGGGTGTTTTACTCATTCTCCAGCCGGCTTACACTCGTTAATTTTACAACAACAACTTGCATTTTTTATAAGCGCCCATAATGTAGTAAAACGTCCCAAGGTGCTTCACAGGACAAAATTTGACACCAAGCCACATAAGGAGATGTTAGGACGTAAGCTGACGAAAAGCTTAGTCAACAAGGTAGGTTTTAAGGAGCATCTTAAAGGAGGAGAGAGAGGCGGAGAGGTTTAGGGAGGGAATTCCAGAGCTTAGGCCGAGGCAGCTGAAGGCACGGCCACCAATGGTGGGGCGATTAATATCGGGGGTGCGCAAGGGGCCAGAATTGGAGGAACGCAGAGATCTCCGTGGGTTTATAACTTCATTAGCCCCTTCCCCTGGAGCGCTGACTCATGGCGGGGGCATCATTGTGCCGTGATGGGAGCCTTGTGTGGGGGGGGGGGTGGGGGGGTAGGGTGCTGATTTGACGGCTGGACCTGCTGAGCTGGACCCTCGCTCGATGAGACGCGTGTCAGGAAATCGCCGCACACTCCCGGCTGGTTTATGACCAATTGAGTTGACAGAAGAGGGTGGGGTCCATCTGGGCAGTTTCCTGATACGTGCTCCTGCTGGCGAGACTCCGTACCAGGAGCACGTAGCCCGCATGAGTCATTCAGCGGACAAAGAAGTTGTTTGTGGCGGAGGGAAGCTGCAGCTGAGGGTTTTCAGGGTGAAGGGGAGGAGGGGCAGGCATTGCTGAACCGCACAAAGAGAAAAAGTGATGATTTGGTGGGTTTCGTAAAGTCTACGGTCGACTCTGTTAGATCCGTGATTCTTAAAGTAGGATGTTTTCCAATAACTACACGGAGGCTGTAACTTAACAATCAACAGGTGTTTACTGGAGTAGGGTAGTCTCAAGACTGGGAGTACAGAGGCATGCTCAAGGCTTATATACAGGTGTGGTCACTGCCGATACTACAGTATACAGGAGCTGTAAAACAGTTCTCTCTTAAAGGTACATACACAACAATTCCTCACCTTTTAGATTAGCAGTACCCATAATATGCAAATAACAATTAACACTTTAACATGCACATTAAACAGAAATAGTCCATTTATAGATTCAGTCTTTGGGGCGGCTTCCTGATCCTTTCTGGATAGCGCCTTTCCTGAGGTTCTTGTTCTTGGTGCGGAGGCGATTCTGGCCCCCTTTCATCGGTTTCCACTGCTACTGTTTCTGAGGTAGATGTCGGGTTCATCCCCAGGTACGCGAGACATGGGGTTGACTCATTCCTGTGACGCTAACATCTGGTCGACGTGGCGTCTCACAATGTTCTCCCCGACATCCACTGTGTACATTAATGGCCCCTGCCGTGTGCATATCATTCCGGGTTGCCATTTCTCTGTTCGGTAGTCACGAGCCAAGACTGGTTGTCCTACATTGAAGCTCCTTGTCGGCTTCTCATTGATGTGCTGGAATTGTTTTTCCTCAACATTTCTTCGCACATTTGGTCTGAGCAAATCCAGACGAGATCTCAACCTTCGGTTAAAGAACATCATGGCCGGGGTCTGGTTGGTAACTGCATGTGTCGCATTTCTGTAGGCTAACAGGAAATTGTCCACCTTATGCTGTAGTGGAATTTCATCATCGCACATGGCCTTTATCGCCTTTTTAAAGGTTTGTACGAACCTCTCAGCCAATCCATTTGTGGCTGGATGATACGGGGCGGATGTGTAATGCCTTACCCCATTCCTTCTCATAAATTTCCGAAACTCTTCGGACACAAACTGTGGTCCATTATCAGAGCAAATCTGCTCTGGCAAGCCATTCCTGGCAAATATGGTCCATAGGACTGCAATCGTTTTCTCTGTAGTGGTTGAGGACATTTTTATCACCTCAGGCCATTTCGAGTGCGCATCCATTGCTATTAAGAACATTGGCCTAGAAATTCACTTTGGGCCCGCCAGCTGGCGTGTGCCCAAAAGTTAGCGCTGAGCGCGGAGCCAGTTGCGCCCGTCAGATATTCAGATTTTGCGCCCCAAGTCGGAACCGGGCGCTATTCCAGGGTGTGCCCGCCCCCGCTTGGGGCGCTGAAACTGAATTTCAGCGCTCTAGGCGCCGCTGCGCCACCCGCTGCGGAGCGGCAGGCTGCGGTACTGCAGGCCTCCTCCTTCTCTTAAGGGGGAGGTGCCTGCAACGGGGAGATCGCCGCTGGATAGTGCTGGCAAATGAGCCCGGCACCACGGAGAAGTGCCAGGTTCGCGGAAAGCAGCCGGCAATGCCTCAATCTTTTCAGGGGACTTATGTAACCCCTCTTCATCGATGACGTGGCCACAATACGAGATCTGCTTCTGGAAAAACTCGCACTTGTGGCGATTAGCTCGTAGCCCATATTCCTTTAATCTAGTGAGCAACTTCTCCAGGTTGGCGAGGTGATCACTGTCATTTTCGCCCGTGACCAGGATGTCGTCCAAATAACACTGGGTCCCTGGAATCCCTTGCAGGACTTGATCCATTGCCTTTTGCCAAATAGCCGGAGCCGATGCTACCCCGAACACCAGCCGGTTGTATTGATAGAGACCTTTATGAGTGTTGATCGTGAGGTATTGTTTCGAGGCTTCTTCTACCTCCATTTGCAAGTACGCCTGGGCCAGATCAATTTTGGTGAAGCGTTTACCTCCAGATAGCGAGGCGAAAATATCCTCAATCCGTGGAAGCGGATATTGTACCGTGTGAAGGACTGGGTTCACTGTCACCTTAAAATCCCCACAGATGCGAACCTTCTTTGGTTCCCCAGGCGTATTACTCAACGACCTCTTCATTACAGGAATGATGGGTGTAGCCCACTCGCTCCAGTCTACTTTGGACAGTACTCCTGAATGTTCCAACCCTTCCAGCTCTGCTTCGACGGCTGGTCGGATCGCATAAGGCACCGGTCTGGCCTTAAAAAACTTTGGGCTTGCATTTTCCTCTATTTTAATCGTTGCTGTTATGCCTTTTAGTGTTCCGAGTCCCTCCTGGAACACTTCTTGTGCGTCAATTAGCATTTTTGACAGTCGTCTAGGTGTGACGTCGTCATCCTTTTTGGCCTCAACCTTCTTTGTAACCGTTGTGCAGTCATCACCGGAATGCTGTACCTGTTGCCAGTCTGTTGCTGGATCGTCGTGGCTGGGGAACCAAGCCCGGCTCTCAACAGCCTCTCCTGCGATGTTTACTCTCTGCCGGATGACTGGGCGGTTGCTTGTGGTCGACGCCCGTGCTTCTGGCCTCGACTTTCTTCCACCGTCCTCCCGGAGCGAATCCTTGAAAGGAAATGCAGAGTTGCAGGCAGATTCGAATCAACCTCGTCGCCACTGTTAGATCCGTGATTCTTAAAGTAGGATGTTTTCCAATAACTACACAGAGGCTGTAACTTAACAATCAACAGGTGTTTACTGGAGTAGGGTAGTCTCAAGACTGGGGGTACAGAGGCATGCTCAAGGCTTATATACAGGTGTGGTCACTGCCGGTACTACAGTATACAGGAGCTGTAAAAGTAGTTCTCTCTTAAAGGTACATACACTACAGACTCCCCTCAGTTACTGAGGTAATAAATCTACCGTTCACTGTCTGTCTCTCTCTGACTATCCCCATCTTTTCTTGATTCATTCTCAGGATGTGGCCGGCATTTATCGCCCTTGAGAATTTGGTTGTGGGTCTTCTTCTTGTACTCTTGCAGTGTAGCTGTGCGATTTGCCCACTTCAGAGGGCAGTTAAGAAGCTTTGCGGAACACCTCCGTTCAGTCCCTAAGGGTGACCCCGAGCTTCCGGTCGCCTGTCATTTTAATTCACCGCTCCATTCCCACTCGGACCTCACCGTCCTTGCCCTCTTGCATTGATCCACGGAAGCTCACCATAAGCTCGAGGAACAGCATCTCATCTTCCGATTAGGCACTTTACAGCCTTCCGGACTCAATATCGAGTTCAACAATTTCAGATCATAACCTCGGCCCCTATTACATTTTTGCTTATATTTTTTATCCACACCTTTGTTTTGGTTTCCCCCACTGCCTTTCCTTTTTATTTTTCTCTCTCCCACATGGCAGCTGTCTCCCATTCTGCCAGCGCATTTCACACCTAATCTAGAGCCGTCTTTTGTCTCCACTAGTCCTATCACCATCTCGTCTCGTTTTGAATACCTCTTAATGTCTCTTCTCTTTTGTTCTCGCCCAGCCTGGCCTCTTAATCTATTTCATTTCCTGTGCTTCTTTCGTCTTGATAAAGGGTTTTGACCCAAAACGTTGACTCTAATTTCTCGCCACGGGTGTTGCCTGGCCTGCTGAGTTTTTCCAGCATTTTCTGTTGTTATTTCGGATTTCCAGCATCTGCAGTATTTTGCTATCATAAGAGTCAACCACGTTGGTGCGGGACTGGAGTCACATATGGGCCCAGACCGGGTAAGGACGGCAGGTTTCCTTCCCTAAAGGACATTAGTGAACCAGTTGGGTTTTTATGACACTCCAACAGCTTAAGGGTCATATTTACTGACATCAGCTTTTTATTTCCAGATTTTAAAAAAAACTCAAATTCTCAAACTGCCCACTCAATTTCACTGGATTACGAGCCCAGCTCGCTGAATTACTAGTCAAGCAAAATAACCACTACACTACCGTGCCCACTTGTTTCCACCACTCTCTCTATCTCTTTCTGCCAGATTATTTCTATTTCTCTCCCTCTCTGTGTGTCTGCTTCTGTCTGTTTTAAGAACATAAGAAGTAAAGGCAGGAGTAGGCCATACGTCCCTCGAGCCTGCTCCGCCATTCAATAACATCATGGCTGATTCTGTTTTTTAATGTGTCCCTCTGTCACTCGATCACTTTCTGTCTCTATCTGACGCTCTTTGTCTCTCAATGTCCCGTCTCTGACTAACAGTCGCGCTCTCTCACACAGTTATGAAAGTATTACATAGAATTACATAGAATATACAGCACAGAAACATCTAATCGTTAATATAAATTGGGAAAAACAGTGGTCCCAGCACTGATCCTGTGGGACTCCACTTCCTACATTCTGCCACTGTAAATAGCTACCCTTTAAACCTACCCTCTGCTTTATGTCTTTCAGCTAGCTATCCAGTCTGATAATTGTGCCCTGACTCCGCATTCCCTGACCGTATTCATTAGTCTGTTAATTGCTACCTTGGTTTGCACCTCCCATTAGTGCCTTAAGAGGGCGCTAATGGGGCGCAAAGCAACTAGCGCCTGGGCGCGGCGTTGTTTGCGCCGCTCGCGAAATTAACTAGACCTTTTGTGGCAGCGCTAAACACTACTGCCACGATCTCCTGCGCCGGCAGATCGTGACATCAGTCGAGTGTGCAACGCCCCGGTAGCGTCCCGGACTGGATATTGAGTGGCGCCCCCTGTCTTACATAGAAACATAGAAAGATAGAAGATAGGAGCAGGAGTAGGCCATTCGGCCCCTCGAGCCTGCTCCGCCATTCAACGAGACCATGGCTGATCATTCAAATTCAGTACCCTGTCCCTGCCTTCTCCCCATAACCCTTGATCCCTTTAGCCTTAAGAAATATATCTAACTCCTTCTTGAATATATTTAATGAATTGGCCTCAACTGTCTTCTGTGGTAGAGAATTCCACAGGTTCACCACTCTCTGGGTGAAGAAATTCCTCCTCATCTCTGTCCTAAATGGCTAACCCCTTATCTTTAGACTGTGGCCCCTGGTTCTGGACTCCCCGACCATCGGGAACAGCCTTCCTGCATCTAGTCTGTCTAGTCCTGTTAGAATTTTATAAGTTTCAATGAGAGCCCCTCTCATTCTTCTAAACTCCAGCGAGTATAAGCCCAATCGACCCAATCTCTCCTCATACGTCATTCCTGCCATCCCAGGTATCAGTCTGGTGAATCTTCGCTGCACTCCCTCCATGGCAAGAACATCCTTCCTCAGATAAGGCGACCAAAACTGCACACAATACTCAAGGTGTGGTCTCACCAAGGCCCTGTACAACTGCAGCAAGACATCCTTGTTCCTGTACTCGAACCCTCTCGCTACGAAGGCCAACATACCATTTGCCTTCTTAACCGCCTGCTGCACCTGCATGCTTACCTTCAGCGACTGGTGCACAAGGACACCCAGGTCTCATTGCACTTCCCCTTCTCCCAATCTATTGCCATTCAGATAATAATCTGCCTTCCTTTTTTTGCCACCAAAGTGGATAACCTCGCATTTATCCACGTTATATTGCATCTGCCATGTATCTGCCCAATCACCCAACCTGTCCAAATCATACTGGAGTTTCTCGGCATCCTCCTCACAGCACACACGCCCACCCAGCTTTGTGTCATCTGCAAACTTGGAGATATTACATCTAGTTCCCGTGTCTAGATCATTAATATATATTGTGAATAGCTGGGGTCCCAGGACCGATCCCTGCGGTACCCCACTAGTCACTGCCTGTCACTCTGAAAAAGACCCGTTTATTCCAACTCTTTGCTTCCTGTCTCCCAACCAGTTCTCTATCCAAGTCAATACCTTGCCCCCAATCCCATGTGCCTTAACTTTACAGGCTAATCTCTTATGCGGGACTTTATCAAAAGCCTTCTGAAAGTCCAATTACACCACATCCACTGGTTCTCCCTTATCCATTTTACCAGTTACATCCTCAAAAAATTCCAGTAGATTAGTCAAGCACGATTTACCTTTTGTAAATCCATGTTGACTTTGTCCGATCCTGTCACTGTTTTCCAAGTGCTCTGCTATTACATCTTTTATAATGGACTCTAGCATTTTCCCCACTACCGATGTCAGGCTTATTAGTCTATAATTCCCCGTTTTCTCTCTACCACCTTTTTTGCATAGTGGGGTAACATTAGCTACTCTCCAATCCATGGGAACTGTTCCAGATTCCATCGAATGTTGGAAGATGATCAGCAATGCATCTATTATTTCTAGGGCCACTTCCTTAAGTACCCTAGGATGTAGATTATCAGGCCCTGGGGATTTATCGGCCTTCAATCCCATCAATTTCCCTATCACCATTTCCCTACAAATACTGATTTCTTTCAGTTCCTCCCTCTCATTAGACCCTATGTTCCCCGACATCTCTGGGAGGTTATTTGTGTCCTCCTTTGTGAAGACAGAACCAAAGTATGTATTTAATTGGTTTGCCATTTCTTTGTTCCCCATTATAAATTCCCCTGATTCTGACTGCAAGGGACCTATGCTTGACTTCACCAATCTTTTTCTCTTCACATATCTATAGAAGTTTTTACCGCCTGCCGCTAGCAACGGCAGGTTGAGGAGAATGTTTTGCAGTCAGGAAGGTACTGGGGGCACGCTATTTAAAGGCGAACGCTTCCTGCCTTTTTTTGTTGATGACATTTTTGCACCACGTGTTCTGAGAGAGAGAGAGAGACTTCTGGAGAGATTCAACGCTGTGTGAAGGAGTTTTGGGTACTGAGCAGCACTTTGCAGGTTCATTTTGATTTGCCCTTCCTTGTATCGATTTAGAAGAGACTATGGGGGCTGCACTCTGAGCTCTTTCCCTGGGTCTCTCCATTGTTCTTTCTAGCAGATTTGATGTACAGGTCTCTCCAGGCCGAGATTCAAGGCTGCAATGAGCAGGGTGTGGATGGAGAGCAAGATCGACCCTCCCCTTACGAACTGGCCGGCACCAGTGTGTCTGTGTTCCATTGCTGACTGACATCACATGAGCTTCACCAGTGCTCTGAGGTAGCGCCTTGCTCCTCGGCCTTTGCGCCTTAAGACAGGTGTGTAGCGCCTGATTTAGCGCTCCAATCAACTCCAGGGGCGATAAAAGCCAAGTTTGCCGTTGGAGGTGATAATTAGAGCCAGGCATTAAACTTTGCGCACGGCCGATAATGGCACCCCAAACGGGGCGATATTGAATTTTTCCCCCATTAAATCTACTACATTACCCTTGTCTACTCTCTCAGTTATCTCTTCAAAGTATTCAATGAGGTTGGTCAAGCAAAACTTTCACTTTTGAAATCCATACTGACTTTTCATTATTATATTTTTGGTTTCTAGATGTTTTTCTATTGTCTCCTTTAGTAGGGATTCCATTACTTATCCTACTACAAATGTTAAGCTGACCGGTCTATAGTTCCGTGGACATGTTCCATCTCCCTTCTTAAATATAGATATTACATTTTGGTAAGAAAAATAAAATTTAATTTCAGGATCAGAGAAAGGCCCTGCGATTGTTACCTGCAATGTAACTGTACTGTTAATTCAGAGGATCGCAGTTATACTGTTCCCACAGGACCCTCGATAGCACATCTGCTCAGATAAACAGGCCACTGATGATCTACAATCCCATTCAGCTGCTCTCATCTCCTGAAGCTGTTAAATAATGGCCACAGAGGGGGACGCTGCAATCAGTGCTCTGACGGTTAGATACAGAGTAAATCTCCCTCTACACTGTCCCATCAAACACTCCCAGGGTAGGTACAGCACAGGATAGATACAGAGTAAAGCTCCCTCTACACTGTCCCATCAAACACTCCCAGGGTAGGTACAGCACAGGATAGATACAGAGTAAAGCTCCCTCTACACTGTCCCATCAAACACTCCCAGGGTAGGTACAGCACAGGTTAGATACAGAGTAAAGCTCACTCTACACTGTCCCATCAAACACTCCCAGGGCAGGTACAGCACGGGATAGATACAGAGTAAAGCTCCCTCTACACTGTCCCATCAAACACTCCCAGGGCAGGTACAGCACGGGATAGATACAGAGTAAAGCTCCCTCTACACTGTCCCATCAAACACTCCCAGGGCAGGTACAGCACGGGTTAGATACAGAGTAAAGCTCCCTCTACACTGTCCCATCAAACACTCCCAGGGTAGGTACAGCACGGGTTAGATACAGAGTAAAGCTCCCTCTACACTGTCCCCATCAAACACTCCCAGGGCAGGTACAGCACAGGTTAGATACAGAGTAAAGCTCCCTCTACACTGTCCCATCAAACACTCCCAGGGCAGGTACAGCACGGGATAGATACAGAGTAAAGCTCCCTCTACACTGTCCCATCAAACACTCCCAGGGTAGGTACAGCACAGGATAGATACAGAGTAAAGCTCCCTCTACACTGTCCCATCAAACACTCCCAGGGCAGGTACAGCACAGGATAGATACAGAGTAAAGCTCCCTCTACACTGTCCCATCAAACACTCCCAGGGTAGGTACAGCACAGGATAGATACAGAGTAAAGCTCCCTCTACACTGTCCCATCAAACACTCCCAGGGTAGGTACAGCACAGGATAGATACAGAGTAAATCTCCCTCTACACTGTCCCATCAAACACTCCCAGGGCAGGTACAGCATGGGTTAGATACAGAGTAAAGCTCTCTCGACACTGTCCACATCAAACACTCCCAGGGCAGGTACAGCACGGGTTAGATACAGAGTAAAGCTCCCTCTACACTGTCCCATGAAACACTCCCAGGGCAGGTACAGCACAGGTTAGATACAGAGTAAAGGTCCCTCTACACAGTCCCACCATATACACCCAGAGCAGGTACAGCACATGTTAGATGCAGAGTAAAGCACCCTCTACACAGCCTATCAAACTCTCCCAGGGCAGGTACAGCACGGATTAGATACAGCGTAAAGCTCCCTCTACAATGTCCCATCAAGCACTCCCAGGGCAGGTACTGCACATGTTAGATACAGAGTAAAGCTCACTCTAAAATGCCGCATCAATGACTCCAAGGGCAGCTGCAGCACGGAATAGATACAGAGTAAAGCTCCCTCTATACTGCCCAGCAAACTCTCCGAGGGCAGGTAGAGCGGGGGTTAGATACAGAGTTAAGCTCCCTCTACACTCTCCAATCAAACACTTACAGGGCAGGTAAAGCACATGTTAGATACAGAGTGAAGCTCACTCTACACGGTCCCATCAAACACTCGAAGAGCAGGTACAGCATTGTTTAAATACAGAGTAAAGCTCAGTCTACACTGCCCATCAAACATTCCCAGTGCAGGTACAGCATGGAATCGATACAGTGTAAAGCTGCCTCTAAACTGCCCATCAAATTCTCCCAGGGCATGTACTGCACGTGTTAAATACAGAGTAAAGCTCACTCTACACTGTCCCATCAAACACTCCCAGGGCAGGTACAGCACGTGTTGGATACAGAGTAAAGCTCACACTGCACTGCCCCATCAAACACTCCCAAGGCAGGAACAGAACGGGTTAGATGCAGAATAAAACTCCCTCTACACTGACCCATCAAACACTCCCAGGGCAGGTACAGCACATGTTAGGTACAGAGTAAAGTTCCCTCTACACTGTCCCTGTAGTGTATGTGCTTTAAGTCAGAACTACTTTTTACAGCGATAGCAAAATACTGCAGATGTTGGAAATCCGAAATAACAACAGAAAATGCTGGAAAAACTCAGCAAGTCAGGCAACATCCGTGGAGAGAAATTTGAGTTGACGTTTCGGGTTTGACCCTTCTTCAAAACTGGAGAGAAAAGGAACTAGATCGAAGGCAGGGCTGCGATCGGACAAAAGAATAAAAGAACCAAAAGAAGTAAAAGAGATTAGAAGCTAGACGAGATGGTAATAGGCTGTGATTAGGTGTAAAGTGTACTGGCAGGGCAAAAGATAGCTGCCAGGTGTGAGAGAGAAACAAAAGGAAAGGAGGGGGGGGGGAAAGGAAAGGAGTGGAAAAATATAAGTGAAGAGAGAAGTCGAGTGTGTTCATGTGGCGCCGCATGGCGTTGAGCGTGGATCTCAGGATGCGGCGAGAGCAGTAGTTCGAGGAACGATGAATATCTTGGAGATATTTGTAACAGCCACATCATTTTCCTCAGCAACTGTCTCCGGTTCCGACTTACTCCACGTGGATTCCAACTAAACTTCCACCCTTCGTGCTTCGGATCCACCCAGGATTACAAATATCTCCAAGATATTCATCGTTCCTCGAACTACTGCTCTCGCCGCATCCTGAGATCCACGCTCAACGCCATGCGGCGCCACATGAACACACTCGACTTCTCTCTTCACTTATATTTTTCCACTCCTTTCCTTTCCCCCCCCCCTCCTTTCCTTTTGTTTCTCTCTCACACCTGGCAGCTATCTTTTGCCCTGCCAGTACACTTTACACCTAATCACAGCCTATTACCATCTCGTCTAGCTTCTAATCTCTTTTACTTCTTTTGGTTCTTTTATTCTTTTGTCCGATCGCAGCCCTGCCTTCGATCTAGTTCCTTTTCTCTCCAGTTTTGAAGAAGGGTCAAACCCGAAACGTCAACTCAAATTTCTCTCCACGGATGTTGCCTGACTTGCTGAGTTTTTCCAGCATTTTCTGTTGTTATTACTTTTTACAGCTCCTGTATACTGTAGTACCGGCAGTAACCACACCGGTGTATAAGCTGTGCGCATGCCTCTGTACTCCAGTCTAGAGATTGCCCTCCTCCAGTAAAGACCTGTTATTTGTTTATGTACAGCATCCGTGTAATTATTTATCCACTGAACCACGGATCTAACAGTGGCGACGAGTGTTGATGCGAATCTACCTGCAACATTAAATTAAAAAAAAAAAAAAAAAATAGTCGAGTCCAGGAACACGGGCGTCGACCGCGAGCAACCACCCAGCAGTCAGGCAGAGATCCAACTTCACTGGGGAGGCTGTGGAGAGCCGGGCTTGGTTCCCCAGCCACAACGAGCAGTAAGAGACCGACAACAGGTCCAGAGCAGACCCTTCCCGAGCAGCGGCGGCTGGAGCCGACCGACGGCAGAGAGAGAGAGCCGGGCAGCGTCGACAGGGTAAGAAAGAGGGTGAAGAGAGCAGGGCGCAGCCGGGGGTTGATCACCGAGTGGCGTTGAGGAAAAATACTGCAAATCCGGAGAGAGAGAGGGTAAGAAACAGCCGGGTTCTAGACTGAGTGGCGTCGACAAATATCAAGAGAAGAACACGCAGAGCACAGCCAGGGATCACGGGCTGATCAGGGTCCGCGGGACGAAGCAAGGGGAGATGCCATTGAGCCGCGGAGAAGCAGGGAGAGCGCGGGAGGCGCCATTGAGCCGCGGAGAAGAAGGAAGAGCGCGGGAGACGCCATTTTGCGAAGCCGCAGCGGAGAAGACGGGCGAGCGCGGGAAGGAAGGAAAGCGCGGGAGATGCCATTTTGTGCCAGCGGAGAAGAAGGGGAAGCGCGGGAGACGCCATTGGTGATAGTTAACGCACAACCAAGGATGCCGAAGAGTGGCAGTATCTCTACGTTCGACAATGAAGCCGAAGATTGGGCAACATATGTGGAACGTATTGAGGTGTACTGCAGGGCGAATGAAGTGCCAAATGCTAATAAAGCACTGGTTCTGTTACATTCCATGGGTGCAAAAACTTATGGGTTACTGCAAAATCTAATAACCCCAGAGAAGCCGGTAAACAAGAATTTTGAAAGCATAGTAGAAATCCTACAGGACCACTTAAACCCCACACCGCTGCTGATAGCAGAACGATTTAAGTTCCATAAAAGGAACCAACACAAAGACGAAAGCAATGCTGAGTACCTAACGGAACTGCGCAAGCTATCGAAATACTGACAGTTTGGAGCGGGACTAGCAGACACGTTAAGGGACAAGTTTGTGTGTGGGCTACAAAGTGAAGGAACCCAGAAACGGCTTCTATCAGAAAAGGACCTTACGCTGGACAAAGCTTTCAGTATGGCAGTATCACACGAAGCAGCCGCAAGGGGCGCTGCAGAGATACAACGGAGACCGCAAGAATATGGCACCAACGAAATGACCTATGGAACAGGGAAGTGCTATCGCTGCGGCCGAACAACACATGACCAGAAAGATTGTTGGTTCAAGGACCAAGTGTGCAGACAGTGTGGGAAAGCAGGACACATAGCAAGAGTCTGCAGGTCTGGGAAGAAAACCAACAGGAAGAAATCTCCACAGGAGAAGTACAAAAAGGTACACCAGGTGATGGACAGTGGTTCAGACGAACAGAAAAGTGACACAGACTCCGGAAGCAAGGAGCTGGGTTGTCTGAAACTACATAATGTAACCGAAATGGAGGATCACCAGACTATCTGGGTTACACTCAAGATAGACGGAGTCCAAGTGGAAATGGAATTGGACACAGGGTCAGCTCTAACAGTCATAAATCAAAGAGACTACAAGCAGCTATTTTCACACATGCCCTTGAAAGCTACAGAGATTGCCTTGAAGACGTATACGGGGCAAAAAGTCTACCCCAAAGGAAAAATAAGGGTGAAAGTGACATATAAAGGTCAGGAAATACCTAAAATGGATATATATGTATTGCCAAATGGAGGACCACCACTGCTAGGATGTGAATGGATCCGGAAGATACATTTAGATTGGCATTCCATACAGGCACTGAAGGTGGAGGCCAAAAAGGATGACGACGTCACACCTGGACGACTGTCAAATATGCTAACTGATGCAAAAGAAGTGTTCCAGGAGGGACTAGGAACACTAAAAGGAATAACAGCAACAATTAAAATAGAGGATAATGCAAGCCCAAAGTTTCTGAAGGCCAGACCAGTGCCTTATGCGATCAGACCAGCGGTTGAAGCAGAGCTGGAAGGGTTGGAACGTTCAGGAGTACTGTCCAAAGTGGACTGGAGCGAGTGGGCTACACCCATCGTTCCTGTAATGAAGAGGTCGTTGAGTAATACGCCTGGGGAACCAAAGAAGGTCCACATCTGTGGGGATTTTAAGGTGACAGTGAACCCAGTCCTTCACACGGTGCAATATCCGCTTCCACGAATTGAGGATATTTTCGCCTCGCTATCTGGTGGTAAACACTTCACAAAAATTGATCTAGCCCAGGCGTACTTGCAAATGGAGGTAGAAGAAGCTTCGAAACATTACCTTACGATCAACACCCATAAAGGTCTCTATCAATACAACCGGCTGGTGTTTGGAGTAGCCTCGGCTCCGGCTATCTGGCAAAGGGTGATGGATCAGGTCCTGCAAGGGATTCCAGGGACCCAGTGTTATTTGGACGACATCTTGGTCACGGGCGAAAATGACGGTGATCACCTCGCTAACTTGGAGAAGGTGCTCGCCAGATTGAAGGAATATGGGCTACGAGCTAATTGCCACAAGTGCGAGTTTTTCCAGAAACAGATCTCGTATTGCGGCCACGTCATCGATGAAGAGGGGTTACATAAGTCCCCTGACAAGATAGAGGCAGTAGTCAAGGCTCCAGCACTGGAAAATGTGTCACAACTGAGGTCGTTCCTTGGGCTGGTAAACTATTACCACAAGTTCTTACCAAATTTGTCTACGGTATTACACCCGCTGAACACCCTACTGCAAACAGGGGTACCATGGAAGTGGGATGACGAACGTAGACGAGCTTTCCAGAAGTGTAAAGAATTGATCACATCAAAAGAGGTGTTGGCCCATTTCAACCCAGCACTGCCAATTCGTTTGGCATGTGATGCATCACCCTATGGCATTGGAGCGGTGCTGTCGCACAAATTCCCAGACGGGTTGGAGAGGCCAGTAGCCTTTGCATCTCGGTCACTAACCTCAGCCGAGCGCAACTACGCCCAGATTGACAGGGAGGCCCTCAGTCTAGTATGGGGAGTAAAAAAATTCAACCACTATCTGCATGGACAGAAGTTTACCTTGCTGACTGACCACCAACCACTTGTCTCCATCTTTAATCCTAAGAAGGGCGTGCCAGTAATGACTGCACAGCGGTTACAAAGATGGTCCCTGTTTCTAGGGGCGAATCAATATGAAATAGAATATAAAGGCACGAGACAGCATGGGAACGCTGATGGGCTATCGCGCCTGCCACTGCCTACTGTGGAGGAAGCACCAGCAGTGGACCCTATCGAGATATTTTATTCGTCGATAATTGATCGATTGCCAGTAACAAACGCGGATATAGAGAAGGAGACCCGCAATGATCCGACGCTGTCACGGGTATATGAATTGACGGTGAGGGGATGGCCAACACATGGCGACTCACTGTTGCCAGCATTCTCATCCAGAAGAGAACAGCTGTCAGATTGCCAGGGGACAGTGATGTGTGGATCCCGAGTGGTGATCCCACCCAAGTTAAGGGAGAGAGTGCTAAATGAGCTACATGAAGGTCATCTGGGGGGAGTGAAAATGAAAAGCCTAGTTAGGGCTTATGTGTGGTGGCTGGGAATCGATCAACAAATCGAAGACCTAACTAAGAGCTGCTTAGGATGCCAGAAGGTCCAAAATGCACCACCACATGCCCCTTTACACCCATGGGAGTGGCCCTCCTCTCCATGGCAATGGGTGCACATTGATTTCGCTGGTCCATTCATGGACACAATGTTCTTAATTGCAGTGGATGCTCATTCAAAGTGGCCTGAGGTGATAAAGATGTCTTCAACCACTACAGAGAAAACGATTGCAGTCCTACGGACCATATTTGCCAGAAACGTGTTGTCGGAGCAGATGAGGAAATCTACATATTATAAGGGGTTAATTTCAGGTGCTTGCTGGGTAAAAGTTTTCAGACTTGACACCGGTCAAGAGTCGATGTGTAACTAGAGCTATTGCACGTACTTGGATTACAGCCAAGAACAGATGTCTGCCCACCTAATGAGAATGTAGAAGTGAAACAATGGGTTCCGTTTCTGAAGTAACCAGTGACCTGACAACTTGCGACCGTAAGCAAACCTAGCCTCCCAATACATGATTAAGATTAAAGAGGACCTCCGGTTACACGATTCATGCCCTGTTATAGATTAACGGTTGACTTATGTGTCCAGGATCCTTCTGTCAATATGTCATAAGACCTGATGATTAATCTAAAATGTATCCTGATAGAGGAACAAAGGAATGTCAATCTAACTTGTTTGTTACACTGTATAAATGTGGAACGCTTACGCTGTATCATTGGAATAGTAGCCTCACCCCTTGAGTGGAGGAGCTGATTCCCCTTGCAAGTGAAATAAAAGGCCTGTCCGTCTGACGAATCCAAGAGTGTGGAGATGCCGGAGTTGGACTGGGGTGGACAAATGTAAGAAATCACACAACACCAGGTTATAGTCCAACAGCTTTATTTGAAATCACAAGCTTTCGGAGCGCTGCCCCTTCTTCAGGTGAAGTGGAGAAATGCATAAAGACACAGCTTATATAGTCAGAGAATCATGTCAGATGTTTACAGGTAACCTTTCCAACTGCCATTTATCGCACCTCGGCAGAGAGATAATCACAGCAGTCAAAGGTGTGAATGGTGTCCAAACAGGTCAGTCAGGGAAACATTACAGGGAAACAATCCAAGAGTGTATTGAGTCATTACCCAGAGCTAAGAAGTAAGGCACTTCAACAATTTGGAGGTTCCACCGAGATGGCTTGCTGTACCAATTGGTGAGTTAACAGACGCTGAGTACGTTGCTCGGTTAGGAAAATCCCATCGGCCGAAGGTGGTGTTTTGCCACATTTTGGGGACTTTCCCTGCCAGAAGCATAGCTGCGCATAGTCTGTTTATTTCATTGGACAGTACTGCCATCGGGTAATTGACTCACAAGGTTCGGAAGTTAAACTGCCGTTGTGACTGCTTCCCTTTCAGAAACGGAACAGAGGATCAGCCATGAGGCGCTGACACCCCGCAAACTGGATCGTGCAGAAAAGGACGGTAGGAAGCGCTGAAATAAAGGTGTTGTGTATGTAATATGTGTGCTACTTTAAACCTATGGACAGGACTGCACTACTTGTAGGGCGTAGTGATACGCAGTACCACTCCTGGCCATAGGGGTATAAATAGTACTGTGGGTACTGATCTCCCCTCAGTTCCCGCCTGTGGGCATGAAGTAAGGACCTACGTGTAGTCCCTACCTCCAACCAGTAAAGACCTGTTTGAGTTATACGTTTAAGTCTTTGTGTTAATTGTTCAATACAATACACATACTTAACACTGGCGACGAGTCAGATTCTTACCCTGCGGCAGTTATTCCACGGCGGCTTCGTCCACAGACAGGACGTTGAAGAGAGGTTTCAAACCGCACCACCCCACTGGAAGCGACAGGCATTAGGACCCTGAAGCCTCCATCAGCGACTGAAAACTGGAGGACAGAAGACATCCTGCAGCTTCTTTTTCAACCTCGGTGGTGGGTAAGCCGAGCAGCGTCGGCTGCAAAGACAGGGCTGGGGGAAGTCGGAGGGACACCGGGCTCGAACTCAACTCCATTTCAAACTGCAACAGCAATTAGAACAAATGATTCGCCGTTTTGAGCAAGAGATGAATGCGACGAAAGAGTTCTTTGATATAGAGTGGGAACATCTGGAAAGACAACAGAAGCAGCTGCTGGAGCAAATGGAGCAGGAGCACACAAAATGTCTGATGTCAGAGGAGTTAACGGTCAGCCAACTCCTGCATATGCTGAAGGACAGGACTCTGAAATGGGAAAAACTTGAACACGAACTTCAATATTCAAACGAAAGGGGTTCGGAGCTCTCAAAGGTTATTGGAAGAGCTGAGGTGGCAACACAGACTGAGATGACTGCAACAGAGCAGCCCTTGGATGCCAAAAGTACGCTGACTCACGTCAACGTAGAACAACAGACCGCTGAAACAGCTGCTACGGTAGAGGGATTGAATAGCCCGATCAATCAATCTCCAAAAGAAGTTGAAGTAGTAAAATCTCAAATGAGGTCATTAGTAAACGACTTGCTGAAAGCCCAGAAAAAGCTGGATGAAGAGGTACGCATGAAGAAGTCTCTTCAGGAAAGATGTCTGGACTTGGAACAAAAGCTGGCTAACGCCCAGCTGGGTATGGAGGAAATAGAAGACCCTCTCGCTGGCCTAGATCAGGACGACACCGAATATTACCATGACCTATTGAGTGACACTGAATATTATAGTGACCTGGTCTGCCCAGCTTGTGATGAAAACTCCCAAAGTGCAGAAATCAGGATGAATCACTTAAAGTCTAAGGAACATAGGGAGATGGTGGCGCTACAGCTGGCAGCTGACAGGGGAGCCCAGAGAGTCTCTAAGAAGCAGAAAAGGAAAAGACGAAGCAGAAGATGATAACCATCTGAACCATTATCACCCCTACCAGATCACACACGTGGTCCCTCCGAATGGAGCCAAATCAGTTCGGAAGTTCAAGCTGTTAAATCCATGGAAGGACTATTGAATGAGTCACTCCAGCAACGTGAACCGACTACACCACAGAGACTGAATCTGTGAACTATTTTCCGCAGAGATTGAATCTGTGAACTGTTTTCCGCAGAGACTGAATCTGTGATCTGTTTTGACATGAAGTTATCTATGCATCTATGTGCTGTCTCTCCCTCTAACTTAACCTTACTGTATGTACATAACCTACTTAAATATGTATAACTTACCTGTTAGGGCCGTTGCCCCTTTAACTCACCGTTTAGGGCCATTGCCCCTTTAAGACGCGCCTTAGCGTGCTGACGTCACGTCACGTACGACGTGACGTACGTGCGTGAGGCGGCTGCCGGCCCGACTCGGCTCTCCAGAAAGGCTGCCGGCACAGCCCGGCCCAGCGTCTTCGGCCGCATCGATCAGCCGCCGGGAGCGCCGCTATCCTCCGCTCCCGCGGCAAGCACCGGCCCAGCCTGGCCTCCAGCTCCTGCTCCCGACCTAGGCCCCAACGGCCAGCGACGCAACTACCGGCAAACGCGACGACGTCACGACCCCGAGCGTGATGAGGTCACCACGCTCCCCACGGCACTGCAAGTTCATTCCTCGTGGAGCTGCCGCCGGAACAAGACCTGCGCCACGGTGCTCCTCGGTTGTATTGTCCCCATGCTTCAGTCTTGGAAATTGTTTGTCTGTGAGTACTTAGAATGCTATAGATGATTAGCGTACACTGCATGTTGTAGAAAATGTTTAGTTGTAACTTTCTCTGTCTAGCTGGTTAACTAGCAGCTGTATTCGATACACTATGTACAGGGCTAATTTAAAGAGAATGCCTTCCAGCTTGCTAAATGTAATTCGTTGCCAAATGTACCGTGTTGCCCAGGCGTACCTAAATTTGTGTATACATATCAATTATGCGTCTGTATACTAATGTGTCCTTCCATTTCTGTGTTGTATTTCAGTTTTACAATTAGAATCGTTCAGTAAAGCGTTACAAGAAAAGTCAAGCCTTGTGATTTTATTGGAAGATATCGAGTTGTTCGCTATCTGTCTAGCTCTGCATAGAATCGCGTTGCGAGGGCAGAACAGTAAAAAGACAGCAGCACAGCGGGCTCAAGCACAGGAAGATACCACTCAGCTACCATGAGTCTACGCTCAGGAAAACAATATACTCTAGAGGAAGTCGACCAGCCAATCGAGAAGAATGAGCCTCTCCCAGCAAACGAGGCCAAGTCACAGTCCTCTAAAGCAGCCTCTAGAACATCTCGGCGGTCCAGCAGACCGTCGTCACCGACAGCTCTCCCAGCAAACGACGCCAAGTCACAGTTCTCTAAAGTATCCTCTAGGTCATCTCGGCGGTCCAGCAGACCGTCGTCATCGACAGCTTCTACAGCCGCCAAAGCACGTGCCAAGGCAAAGGCCACCCAAGCGCAATTGTCCTTCGCTGAAAAAGAAGCTGACCTCATGAAGCAGAGAGCCGACCTCGACGCTAGTGTGATGAAGCAGAGAGCTGACCTCGAAGCTAGTGTGATGAAGCAGAGAGCTGATCTCGCTGCCATTCTTCACATTCTCCAAAGCCAGAGAGCTGCCGCTGCCGCTAAAGCCAAAGCCGCAGCTTATGAAGAAGATGAGGAGAGCGAACGCGGGGAGCCCAGCCAGGAAACATATGACCTGGAACAGCCCCTCAGTCCAGTGCAACGTACAAATGAGTATGTCCAACAACACTCCAAAGTGTTCTCAAAGGAAACATTCAGGTATCTCGACGTAGAACTAGCTACTCACCCCAGCAACAAACGGCCCGTTTTTGGAGACACTGAGCTCAAAAGAGAAGAAACGAGTAAGACTCACCTGCAGAGACCTCCACAACACTCGGCCAATCCAGCTAAGCAGTCCTCGCCCGAGCCGCAAGGCGCACAAGACTTCGCCAGGTACCTTACTCACCGAGAATTGTTAAGTTCAGGCCTCCTAGAATTCGATGACCGTCCTGAAAATTATTGGTCATGGAGAGCATCCTTCCTGAGTACCACCAAGGACTTGAATCTGTCAGCCAGAGAAGAACTAGACTTGATGACAAAGTGGCTCGGAGCCGAGTCGTCAAGGCAGGCGAAGAGAATTCGCTCAGCGCACGTCCTCAATCCCACAGCAGGCCTCCACCTGGTTTGGCAACGTCTCAACGACTGTTATGGGACACCAGAAGTCATCGAACACGCACTGCTCAAGAAGCTTGAGGACTTCCCGAAGCTAACCAACAAGGATAATGTCGAGCTCAGAGAACTGGGCGACATTCTCCTCGAACTGGAGTGTGCCAAGGGAGAAGGTTACCTGACCGGCCTCTCGTATTTGGATACGGCTCACGGGGTAAACCCAATAGTGGAAAAGCTCCCCCACAATCTTCAAGAGAAATGGATAGCTAAGGGATCCAAGTACAAGGAGGAAAATGGAGTGGCATTTCCCCCCTTCTCTCTCTTCTCCAGGTTTGTCCAACAACAGGCAAGGGTGAGGAATGATCCAAGTTTCGCTTTCTCCACCTCCAGCAGTTACGCTCCTTCGAGAACAGAGAAACCCACAAAGGACAGCAACAAAGCCTCTGTGAGTGTGCACAAAACAGAGGTTCCAGCCGAACCCTCAGTCAACCAATCCAGTTCTGCTGGGAATGAAGTGGATGACCCAGATCGTCAGTGTCCTATACACAAGAAGCCCCACCCACTCAAAAAGTGTCGAAGCTTTAGAGACAAGCCCATTGATGAGCGCACGTCATACCTGAAAGAGAACCGCATCTGCTTCAGGTGTTGTGGGTCGACTACGCACATGGCAAAAGACTGCAAGGCGACAATCAAGTGCCTTGAGTGCAACAGCGAAAAACACATAGCAGCCCTGCATCCAGGTCCTCCTCCGTCAACCACCGAGAGCGCCGCGGTTGACAAAGAGGATAGCGGGGAGCAAAGCGAAAGCACATCTTCAGTCACCTCCAAGTGTACAGAGGTTTGCGGAAATGCAAGCAGCCCACGCTCATGCTCCAAAATCTGCTTGGTCAAAGCATATCCTGCAGGGAGAAAGGAGAAGGCAATCAAAATGTATGCAGTGCTCGACGAGCAAAGCAACAAGTCCCTAGCGAAGACGGAATTCTTCAATCTCTTCGACGTCAAGGCCAGCACCGCTCCGTACACGCTAAAAACCTGTGCAGGGACAACAGATACTACGGGTAGGAGAGTCGGGAACTTCATGATCGAGTCCATGGATGGGAAACTACAGCTTCCCCTCCCCACCTTGATTGAGTGCGACATGATGCCAGAGGACAGGACGGAAATCCCCTCCCCAGAGGTCGCACGCCATCAGCCCCACCTACAGCCAATTGCCAATAAGATTCCAGCTGTGGACCCGGACGCTCCAATCCTCCTACTCTTGGGAAGAGACATCTTAAGGGTGCACAAGGTACGTGAGCACATCAACGGGCCCCACGATGCTCCCTATGCGCAGCGGCTTGACTTGGGATGGGTCCTCGTGGGTGGAGTTTGCCTGGGAACAGTCCACAAACCAGCGGATGTCAGCGTCTATAAAGCAAACGTGTCGTGCAACGGTCGCACATCCTGTCTCAGCCCATGCCCAAACAGGATCCAGGTAAAGGAGGACTACGACGACATGACGCAGCATCATAGGTCAACCTCCTCTGCCTGTGAGGAAGAGGCAGGCCCCACTGTGAGCACAGATGGCCTAGGATGCTCAGTGCTTGAAAGGTCCAAGGACGATAGACACAGCTGGGCGGCACCCCTGCCGTTTCGCCCTCCTGGACGCCATCTTCCGAGTAGCGGGGAGCAGGCTGCGGGGCGCCTCTGCTCGCTCAGGAGAACCCTGGTGCCGGGGTCCACCGACCCAGACACGCCTGCAGTCCCCACCCCAGCGATGCTCCTGACTCAAAAGATGAGTGCTATTTCAGCTCCCTCTGGAAACTTCGACATGGCCGAGCTGCACGGGAAGCAGTGGAAGCAAGTATAGTGTCGTGCAGACACTTCTTGGAAGAGATGGGGAGGAGAGTATTTGCCCACCCTACAGAGCCGTAGGAAATGGACAGAAGACAAGCCGAATGTCAAAGTGAGAGATGTCGTCTTGCTGAAAGACAGCCAAGCACACAAACGAACGGTCAGTGGGACTGGCCGTCAAAACTCTGCCGAGCAGGGACAAGAGGGTCCGCAAGGTGGAGGTGAAGACCGTCAAGGAAGAGACTGTCAAGGTGTTTCCGAGGCCAGTCTCAGAGATCGTAGTCCTCCTTTCCGAAGAAATCTAGAGAACGGACTCTGAGCGTGTGGCAGCCAAAGGACCTTTTCTCCAGGTTATTTTGTATCTGTAGTGGTACAAATGGAATTGTACCAAGCGGGGAGTGTGCTGTCTCTCCCTCTAACTTAACCTTACTGTATGTACATAACCTACTTAAATATGTATAACTTACCTGTTAGGGCCGTTGCCCCTTTAACTCACCGTTTAGGGCCATTGCCCCTTTAAGACGCGCCTTAGCGTGCTGACGTCACGTCACGTACGACGTAACGTACGTGCGTGAGGCGGCTGCCGGCCCGACTCGGCTCTCCAGAAAGGCTGCCGGCACAGCCCGGCCCAGCGTCTTCAGCCGCATCGATCAGCCGCCGGGAGCGCCGCTATCCTCCGCTCCCGCGGCAAGCACCGGCCCAGCCTGGCCTCCAGCTCCTGCTCCCGACCTAGGCCCCAACGGCCAGCGACGCAACTACCGGCAAACGCGACGACGTCACGACCCCGAGCGTGATGAGGTCACCACGCTCCCCACGGCACTGCGAGTTCATTCCTCGTGGAGCTGCCGCCGGAACAAGACCTGCGCCACGGTGCTCCTCGGTTGTATTGTCCCCATGCTTCAGTCTTGGAAATTGTTTGTCTGTGAGTACTTAGAATGCTATAGCCCTTCTCCAGTATGACAGTAATGGATTTGCAGTAAAGTTAGCTACAAAGGAAATTTTTAATGGATTTCTCGAAAGAAGAGAGTTGGGACACAATGGAGTATGGTTATCCAAACAGGTTGAAGAATGGCTTGAACAAGTCCCAGGGAAATTATGGGCACAACATCCTAACGAAGTAGGAAAAATGTATACGGCACAACCCTATAAAGTTACCATAAATCCAGCGGCACCATTACCACGAAGACAGCAGTACCCATTGTCTGAAAGAGCAAAAAGGGGGATACAGCCAGTAATTGAATCACTTTTAGAACAAGGTATCATTGTTCCTACTAAAAACCCTTGCAATACCCCGATTCTGCCAGTAGAAAAGGCGGAGTCCCAAAAATGGAGGTTTGTGCAAGATTTAAGGGCAGTAAATGAAGCAGTCTTCCCTACCTATCCGGTGGTCCCCAATCCAGTCACCATTTTAATCAGCATACCGGCAGACACTACTTTCTACACGGTAGTTGATCTATGTTCCGCTTTCTTTTCAATACCAATACATCCAGAGTCACAATTTTTATTTGCATTCACCTATAAAGGCCAGCAGTATACTTGGACTAGACTCCCACAAGGATTTACTGAAAGCCCTACGATTTTCTCTCAATGCTTAAAGAAGGATCTGGACGATGTAATCCTAGCAGCGGGTTCAACATTAATTCAATATGTAGATGATTTGCTATTAGCTTCACCAAACCGAGAAGCCTGCATCCAAGACTCTTTAACTTTGTTAACGGCGTTAGTAGATAAAGGACATAAGGTTTCCAAAACCAAGTTACAGATGGTTCAAGAAAAGGTAAAATATCTGGGACATCAGTTAGAACGAAATACCAGGCAGCTAACAAGTGATCGAGTAGTGGCAATTTGCAATTCACCTAAGCCAGTGACAAAAAGGGAAATGAAACATTTCCTAGGAATGTCTGGCTATTGCAGACAATGGATTTTAAATTATTTCGAGATATCCAGACCATTACTTGATATTAGTATGCCCACCATGCCGGAGAAATTGGAATGGAACCCAGGTACCGAGGAAGCCTTCCGGCAAGTTAAGCAAGCTATGGTATCGGCCCCAGCTTTGGGACTCCCAGATTACAACAAGCCGTTTAACTTATTCGTGCATCAAAAATCAGGGTTCGCACAATCAGTGCTGATGCAGCTGCATGGAGATAAACAACGGCCGGTAGCATTTTTTAGCACTCAATTAGATCCAGTAGCAAGAGGATTACCTGGATGTCTGCCTGCTTTAGCAGCAGCGTATTATGCCGTTCAGCAGGCACAGACGATCACTCTAGGTCACCAGACCGTTTTGTATGTTCCTCATGCGGTTGAAATTCTTCTCACCAAATGTGCTACCCAACATCTAACCTCAGCCAGGTTAACTAAATATGAGGTAGAACTTTTGTATGCAACACCCTGAATCCAGCTACTTTACTATAGATCTGACTGAAGACCCTATACCAAATCCAGATTGTATATTTTATGCAGATGGATCAGCATTGAGAGACTTGAAGGGAAGTCCAAAAACAGCATATGCAGTGACTACCCAGAACGAAACAATAGAAGCGTTTCGTCTCTCAAGTTCATTTTCAGCACAACAAGCGGAATTATTTGCGCTAACCAGAGCATGTATATTGGCTACAGGTCAATCTGTTAATATTTATACCGATTCTAGATATGCGTTTGGAGTAGCCCATGATTACGGACAGATTTGGAAACTTCGTGGTTTTTTTAACATCTTCCGGAACCCAAATTAAAAACGCACAAGAGGTGAAAAACGTTTTATTGGCAATCCAAAAACCTAAACAAGTTGCGATTATTAAGTGCCAAGCGCACACAGGGCATTTGGATGAGGTTGCACTAGGAAATGCAGCAGCAGATCAAGCTGCTAAAACCATAGCCTTATCACAGATAGGATCACAGGTTACGACTTGTCCAGTTAAAGAAAGTATAGATCAACAACAAACCCCATCCCCGAATGATGTGCTAGCCCATCAAGATAGGGCGAGCCCTGAAGAAATAGCGGAGTGTGATGTTAATCACTGTTTTAAAAACATGGACGGCTTGTGGGTCCATCATGACGGCTGCATGGTGGCACCCAAATCATTATTATAACTAATTGCCCGATGTGTCCATAAATTCACCCATGCGGGCAAAGGGGGATGGCGGACTATATCCTCAAGACCTGGTATGCACCAGGAATCTCAAAGTTGGCAAAACAAATATGTGAAAATTGTACTATCTGCCAGACCATGAATGCAGGGAAAATAAAGAAGGTACAGCCCGCATCCCACCCAAACCCCATGGGCCCTTTTGTACACATGCAAATGGATTTTATTGAACTACCTGTGTGTATGAGCTTTAAATATGTATTAGTTATTGTTGATATGTTTTCAAGATGGATTGAAGCGTTTCCTTGTAGAAAGAGTGACGCCACCACTGTTGCTAAATGTTTATTGAAGGACATTGTACCTCGCTTTGGGATACTAGCAAAACTGTCAAGTGACAATGGGTCCCATTTTACGGGAGCAGTGATTAAGGAACTATGCAAAGCCTTACAGATTAACCAGCACCTCCATTGCAGTTATCATCCACAGTCGGCTGGACTAGTGGAAAGATACAACGGGATGCTGAAAAAATAAGCTTGCAAAACTGTGTAAAGAAACTGGACTTAAATGGGTTGAATTGTTGCTCATAGCTTTAATGACAATGCGGTCTGCTACCAACAGAACTACAGGATTGTCGCCTCACGAGATTGTCATGGGAAGACCACAAAGATTGCCCTTTTCGGCACCTTTAACAGCTAAACAAATGGACATTCATAAAATGGAGGAAGATATGTTGAGTTATTGCATTGCACTAACCAAATGCATTTCTAGTTTCCATCAACAGGTGAAGGAAGCCCAGGTCGATCCCGCTGAAGGAAAGTGCCATACTTTCGAGCCAGGAGATAACGTCTACATAAAAATCTTCAAGCGAAAGAATGGCCTTCAACCCAGATTTGAGGGACCCTTCCAAGTACTCCTGACCACAAACACCGCTGTAAAAGTAAAGGAGCGACCAACATGGATACACACGTCCCATTGTAAGAAGGCATCAGTTGAAGACGATACACTGCCAAGATGAACTGGATTTGGACTCTAATAAGACTGTTCCCTTTGTTAACGATAATTGAAACTGCCATATTGATTTACCCAGATCCCCTGAAGGGCAAACCATGCATAGAAGAATGTGTACTTTTAAACAGTGATTTAGTCATAGAGTCATAGTCATAGAGTTTTACAGCACAGAAAGAGGCCCTTCGGCCCATCGTGTCTGCGCCGCCCATCCATCCCTGTCCAGTCCAATCCCATTTTCCAGCATTTGGTCCATAGCCTTGTATGCAATGGCATTTCAAGTGCTCATCCAAATGCTTCTTGAATGTTGTGAGGGTTCCTGCCTCTACCACCCTTTTAGGCATTGAGTTCCACATTCCAACCACCCTCTGGGTGAAAAAGTTCCTCCTCAAATCCCCTCTAAATCTCCTGCCTGCCCCTTACCCTGAATCTATGCCCCCTTGTTATTGACCCCCCTACTAAGGGGAAAAGTTCCTCTTTGTCTACCCTATCTATGCCCCTCATCATTTTGTACACCTCAATCAGGTCCCCCCTCAGCCTTCTTTGCTCCAAGGAAAACAACCCCAGCCTGTTTAGTCTTTCTTCATAGCTGAGGCGCTCCATCCCAGGTAACATCCTGGTGAATCTTCTCTGCACCCTCTCCAAGGCAATCACATCCTTCCTATAGTGAGGCGACCAGAACTGCACACAGTACTCCAGCTGTGGCCTCACCAGCGTTTTGTACAGCTCCATCATAACCTCCCTGCTCTTATATTCTATGCCTCGGCTAATGAAGGCAAGTATCCCATATGCCTTTTTAACCACCTTATCTACCTGTTCCGCTGCCTTCAGGGATCTATGTACATGTACACCAAGGTCCCTCTGACCCTCTGTACTTCCTAGGGTCCTACCACTCATTGTGTATTCCCTTGCCTTATTTGTCCGTCCAAAATGCATCACCTCGCACTTTTCAGGGTTAAATTCCATTTGCCACTTTTCCGCCCATCTGACCAACCCGTTTATATCGTCCTGTAGCCTGAGGCTTTCCTCCTCGCAATTATATGCTATATTATATGCTATAACGAGACTATGTAGGTTCAGCTTCAGGATAACACTATGCAGGTACCCCCGTATCAACCCCTGAGTCTTAGGATTAGGCAGAATAAGATAGTAGAAGAAGATAGTGGACAGAAGCTTGATAAGCTATGGGTTACATGCCCCGATACTGTGTCACTAAGTGAAAGAATTGTGAATGAAGGAGTTATCTGTAGTGGTAATCCAAAGGGAGGACTGGCCCTGATGGCCAGGCCAATGTTTTGTAACAATCCAGTTACACAGCCCTTCATTTCAACATTAGCCACTCAGAAAAGAAAACTTAATAGGACAGATAAGAAACAGGGAAGAAGAGGAAGAAGGCTGTTAAACAAGCATGGCTATACATGAGTTATTTGTATGCCGAAAGACAGAACCTTACTAAATGCTGGATATGCAGTCACACCCCTATACATGCAGAGGTTGGAATACCCCTACGGCCCATTCCCTTTGGAATGGAGGAGATGGTAGGGTGGTTATTACAATCTAATACTACCTGGAACAATGAGGATGCCCCTGGTACAGTGTCCCAAAATAGTTTGAATCCAGAACAACTAGAAGATGAGTGGAAGGGAGCAGGATATAACCTAACGAAATTCGAAGGATGGTTTCATCCCCAATATGATAATCAAAGGAATCCAGAAAGTTTATTAGTCACCTCAATGGGGACGTTAAACAATACAAAAGGAGAGGTCTGCCTGGTCAAGGGAAGGAGGCACATGTGCAATCATAGGAACTGAATGTTGCACCTATATTCCAGATAGCTCAGAAAATATCACCAATTTGGTAAACCACATAAAGGAGGCCATAAAGAAACTACACCAACCTGAACAATGGTCCATTTGGGATTGGATTTCAGGATGGGGAGGAGCACTAGGAAAGCAAATTTTGGAAGTCTTAATTGCAATTGTGATGATAATAATTCTAATTAGTTTATTGATTGGTTGTTTAAAATTATTGTGTACAAAAGTTCTTTCCTTATTGACGTCAACTCCTCCAGTACCAATGATGTCTGAATATGAGGATATTAAGGGTGAGACCTTTGATGTAGAATTTCTTAAACTTAGCGAAATAGATTGTCCTTAGAAAGGACCAAAGGGGGGAATGAGGAAATCTACATATTATAAGGGGTTAATTTCAGGTGCTTGCTGGGTAAAAGTTTTCAGACTTGACACCGGTCAAGAGTCGATGTGTAACTAGAGCTATTGCACGTACTTGGATTACAGCCAAGAACAGATGTCTGCCCACCTAATGAGAATGTAGAAGTGAAACAATGGGTTCCGTTTCTGAAGTACCCAGTGACCTGACAACTTGCGACCGTAAGCAAACCTAGCCTCCCAATACATGATTAAGATTAAAGAGGACCTCCGGTTACACGATTCATGCCCTGTTATAGATTAACGGTTGACTTATGTGTCCAGGATCCTTCTGTCAATATGTCATAAGACCTGATGATTAATCTAAAATGTATCCTGATAGAGGAACAAAGGAATGTCAATCTAACTTGTTTGTTACACTGTATAAATATGGAACGCTTACGCTGTATCATTGGAATAGTAGCCTCACCCCTTGAGTGGAGGTGCTGATTCCCCTTGCAAGTGAAATAAAAGGCCTGTCCGTCTGACGAATCCAAGAGCGTATTGAGTCATTACCCAGAGCTAAGAAGTAAGGCACTTCAACACAGATCTGCTCTGATAATGGACCACAGTTTGTGTCCGATGAGTTCCAAAAATTCATGAAAAGGAATGGGGTAAGGCATTACACTTCCGCCCCGTATCATCCAGCCACCAATGGATTGGCTGAGAGGTTCGTACAAACCTTTAAGAAGGCGATAAAGGCCATGTGCGATGAGGAAATTCCACTACAGCATAAGATGGACAATTTCTTATTAGCCTACTGAAACGCGACACATGCAGTTACCAACCAGACCCCGGCCATGATGTTCTTTAACCGAAGGTTGAGATCTCGTCTGGACTTGCTCAGACCAAATGTGCGAAGAAATGTTGAGGACAAACAATTCCAGCACATCAACGAGAAGCCGACAAGGAGCTTCAATGTAGGGCAACCAGTCTTGGCCCGGGACTATCGAACAGAGAAGTGGCAACCCAGAACAATATGTACAAGGCAGGGGCCATTAATGTACACAGTGGATGTCGGGGAGAACATTGTGAGATGCCACGTCGAACAGATCTTAGCATCACAGGAATGCGTCAACCCCATGTCTCGAGTACCTGGGGATGAACCTGACATACCGGTAGTATCTACCTCAGACCCAGTAGCAGTGGAACCCGATGAACTGCCCGATGAAAGGGGGAAAGAATAGCCTCTGCACCAAGAACAAGAACCTCCGGAAAGGCGCTATCCCGAAAGGGTCAGGAAGCCGCCGCAAAGACTGAATCTATAAATGGACTTTTGTTATTGAATGTACATGTAAAAATGTAATTGTTATTTGAATATTAAGGGGGTGTTATTAATCTAAAAAGGGAGGAATTGTAGTGCATGTGCTTTAAGTCAGAACTACTTTTTACGAATCCTGTATACTGTAGTACCGGCAGTAACCACATCGGTATATAAGCTGTGCGCATTCCTCTGTGCTCCAGTCTAGAGATTGCCCTCCTCCAGTAAAGACCTGTTATTTGTTTATGTACAGCATCTGTGTAATTATTTATCCACTGAACCACGGATCTAACAGTCCCCATCAAACACTCCCAGGGCAGGTACAGCATGGGATCGCTACAGTGTAAAGCTGCCTCGACACTGCCCATCAAATTCTCCCAGGGCATGTACTGCACGTGTTAAATACAGAGTAAAGCTCACTCTACACTGTCCCATCAAACACCCCCAGGGCAGGTACAGCACGGGTTAGATGCCGAGTAAAACTCCCTCTACACTGTCCCATCATACACTCCCAGGGCAGGTACAGCTAGGATTAGATACAGAGTAATGCTCCCTCTACACTCTCCCATCAAACACTCCCAGGGCAGGTACAGCACGGGTTAGATAAAGAGTAAAGCTCCCTCTACACTGCCGATCAAGCACTCCCAGGGGAGGTACAGTACGTGTTCGATACAGAGTAAAGCTCCCTCTACACTGTCCCATCAAACACTGCCAGGGCAGCTACAGCACAGATTAGATACAGAGTAAAGCTTCCTCTACACTGCCCATCAAACACTCCCAGGGCAGGTACAGCACGGGTTAAATAAAGAGTAAAGCTCCCTCTACACTGCCTCTCAAACTCTCCCAGGGCATGTACAACACAGGTTAGATAAAGAGTAAAGCTCCCTCTACACTGCCAATCAAGCACTCCCAGGGGAGGTACAGCATGTCTTCGATACAGAGTAAAGCTCCCTCTACACTGTCCCATCAAACACTCCCAGGGCAGCTACAGCACAGATTAGATACAGAGTAAAGCTCCCTGTACACTGTCCCATCAAACACTCCCAGGGCAGAAACAGCACAGATTAGATACAGAGTAAAGCTCCCTCTACACTGTCCCATCAAACACTCCCAGGGCAGCTACAGCACAGATTAGATACAGAGTAAAGCTCCCTCTACACTGTCCCATCAAACTGTCCCAGGGCAGGTGCAGCAGGGGTTAGATACAGAGTTAAGCTCCCTCTACACTGTCCCATCAAACACTCCCAGGGCAGGTACAGCACGGGTTAGATACAGAGTAAAGCTCACTCTACACTGCCCATCAAACACTCCCAGGGCAGTTACCGTACATGTTAGATACAGAGTAAAGCTCCCTCTACACTGTCCCATCAAACACTCCCAGGGCAGGTACAGCACGGGTTAGATACAGAGTAAAGCTCACTGTACACTGCCCCATCAAAGTCTCCCACGGCAGGTACAGCAAGGGTTAGATACAGAGTAAAGCTCCCTCTGCACTGTCCCATCAAACACTACCAGGGCAGGTACAGCACGGGTTAGATACAGAGTAAAGCTCCCTCTACACTGTCCCATCAAACACTACCAGGGCAGGTACAGCATGGGTTAGATACAGAGTAAAGCTCCCTCTACACTGTCCCATCAAACACTCCCAGGGCAGGTTGTAAGATTCGCTAAATTCAGCAGATCCCCCTAAAGCCAAGAAGATTACCCTAAAGAAGGGATTTTTGGACTGTTAATAAACCATGTCGGAATGGTATAAGAATATTGGGCCTAAGGGAGATTTAAAATCAAAGACCCCAGGATTTTGGTTTTATTTTAAAAGCATGTTCTGCCTGTGGAAGGAAAAAGGCTGCAACAAAAGATTTGGGATTGGCCTCTGTAAATGGACAGTTTTGGGTCTTGGCATTAACCGAGCTGTCTGGGGACTATCTAGACTGTCTCAGTCATTTTACATACTGACAATAGACCAACGGGAAATCAATTCCCGCCAAATACAGAACCACCCAAAACCTTGCATAATGCAAAACATGCCACCAACCACCAAAAGAACCTTGGCCCCACAGGAAAAGACAACTTTACTGCAATTAAACAAGAGGTTAAACAATCGATGGGACCATCCCGAAACCAATTAAACAATTCACACTAATCAAAATTAACGAGCCCACCAAAACTAACAATAAGCCAGAACTGATTAGGCGCGCAGATTAGCAGGCCTCAATCAGTATAATTGAAGGCCTGTTTCTCACAGAAAACAGTTCAGCAAGGAAAGAGTTCACGTTTGAGTAAGAAGATTCGTCGACCTGGAGAGATCCACCAACATCGGGATCAAGAAGTCCATCTCGAAGCAGTTCTCCCTCTCGAAGAAGTAACACACCATCGCGGCAGACCAGGGCCCCACGAAACAAACAACCAAAAATATTACCAGCAACCGAGTAATATTGGGCCACCACGACCACCAAGAAACCGACTTGGAAAAAACCGAAGATCCGCAAGTTTTTCCACTCTACAATCTATCCTGACTTACCCCTGGGCAAGATTTTACTGAAAAGACTCTAAACCCTACTTCTAACCAAAAGAAATTAGGTACTCACCTGACAGATCCAACACGCACCCGACCGCATCAGCGGACATGCGAAGACTGACCAGCAATGCAGGTGAAGTCTTCTACCGCATCCGGGGTACGGCAGGCCCCAACCGCCACATCTGGAGAACACCGAAATCGCGAACCTCTACAACTGTCAAAAGAAGTCGTTTTGGTGAGCATTATCCCTGGTCCTCTGGAGCCCAACTTAGCTCGTGAAGTGGGATTGGGAGGGGTGAAGTATTCTGTCAATTGTTATTTTCCCTCGTATATTCCGAAGTGTTCCCCCAATTTAGAGTGTTAAGATTATTGTGTGGTGTATTTCCTTTCTCAAATAAAGATCAAAGTTTTTTCACCAAAATTCAGTTGTCTGCTGCAATTTCAATACAGCCTCCAAATAAGTCCAAGGTCTAGAACCAAGGGAATGGGAGCGATTCTAACCGCTCACAAGTCAGATGCGAAGCTGACCCAAACACCACCCCCTACAAGGTACAGCATATGTTAGTTCCAGTGTAAAGCTCCCTCCCACCGCATGGATGAACTACAGAATTTGTTCATCCCAGTTTGGCATAAAAATAAAACAAAAAAGGTGACTCAACCATGGCTAACAAGGGAAATTAGGGATAGCATAAGATCCAAGGAGAGGACATATAAATTGGCCAGAAAAAGCAGTAAACCTGAGGATTGGGAGCAGTTTAGGATTCAACAAAGGAGGACAAAGGGATTAATTAAGAAAGAGAAAATAGAATACGAGAGTAAGCTTGCAGGGAACATAAAAACTGACTGTAAAAGCTTTTATAGATATGTTAAGAGAAAAAGATTGGTGAAGTCAAGCGTAGGTCCCTTGCAGTCAGAATCAGGGGAATTTATAATGGGGAACAAAGAAATGGCAAACCAATTAAATACATATTTTGGTTCTGTCTTCACAAAGGAGGACACAAATAACCTCCCAGAGATGTCGGGGAACATAGGGTCTGATGAAAGGGAGGAACTGAAAGAAATCAGTATTTGTAGGGAAATGGTGTTAGGGAAATTGATGGGATTGAAGGCTGATAAATCCCCAGGGCCTGATAATCCACATCCTAGGGTACTTAAGGAAGTGGCCCTAGAAATAGTAGATGCATTGCTGATCATCTTCCAGCATTCGATGGAATCTGGAACAGTACCCATGGATTAGAGGGTAGCTAATGTTATCCCACTATTCAAAAAAGGTGGTAGAGAGAAAACTGGGAATTACAGACCGGTAAGCCTGACATCGGTAAAATGCTAGAGTCCATTATAAAAGATGTAATAGCAGAGCACTTGGAAAACAGTGACAGGATCGGACAAAGTCAACATGGATTTACAAAAGGTAAATCGTGCTTGACTAATCAGCTGGAATTTTTTGAGGATGTAACTGGTAAAATAGATAAGGGAGAACCAGTGGATGTGTATTTTGACTTTCAGAAGGCTTTCGATAAGGTCCCACATAAGAGATTAGCGTGTAAAGTTAAGGCACATGGGATTGGGGGCAAGGTATTGACTTGGATAGAGAACTGGTTGGCAGACAGAAAGCAAAGAGTTGGAATAAACGGGTCTTTTTCCGAGTGGCAGGCAGTGACTAGTGGGGTACCGCAGGGATCGGTCCTTGGACCCCAGCTATTCACAATATATATTAATGATCTAGACAAGGGAACTAGATGTAATATCTCCAAATTTGCAGACGACACAAAGCTGGGTGGGCGTGTGTGCTGTGAGGAGGATGTCGAGAAACTCCAGGATGATTTGGACAGGTTGTGTGATTGGGCAAAAGCATGGCAGATGCAATATGACGTGGATAAATGTGAGGTTATCCACTTTGGTGGCAAAAACATGAAGGCAGATTATTATCTGAATGGCAATAGATTGGAGGAAGGGGAAGTGCAACGAGACCTGGGTGTCCTTGTGCACCAGTCGCTGAAGGTAAGCATGCAGGTACAGCAGGTGGTTAAGAAGGCAAATGGTATGTTGGCCTTCGTAGCGAGAGGGTTTGAGTACAGGAACAAGGATGTCTTGCTGCAGTTATACAGGGCCTTGGTGAGACCACAGCTTGAGTATTGTGTGCAGTTTTGGTCGCCTTATCTGAGGAAGGATGTTCTTGCCATGGAAGGAGTTCAGCGAAAATTCACCAGGCTGATACCTGGGACGGCAGGAATGAAATATGAGGAGAGATTGGGTCGATTGGGCTTGTACTCACTGGAGTTTAGATGAATGAGAGGGGATTTCATTGAAACTTATAAAATTCTGACAGGCCTGGACAGACTAGATGCAGGAAGGATGTTCCTGGTGGTCAGGGAGTCCAGAACCAGGGGTCACAGTCTAAGGATAAGGGGTAGGCCATTTAGGACAGAAATGAGGAGGAATTTCTTCACCCAGAGAGTGGTGAACCTGTGGAATTCTCTACCACAGAAGGCAGTAGAGGCCAATAAATTAAATATATTCAAGAAGGAGTTGGATATATTTCTTAAGGCTAAAGGGATCAAGGGGTATGGGGAGAAAGCAGGGACAGGGTACTGAATTTGGATGATCAGCCATGATCGCATTGAATGGCAGAGCAGGCTCGAAGGGCCGAATGGCCTACTCCTGCTCCTATCTTCTAGGTTTCTATACAGCCCCATCAAACACTCCCATGGCAGTTACAGCACGTGTTAGATACAGAGTAAAGCACCCTCTACACTGCCCATCAAACACTCCCAGGGCAGGTACAGCTTGTGTTAGATACACAGTAAAGATTCCTCTTCACTGTCCCAGCAAACACTACCAGCGCAGGTACATCATTGGTTGGATACAGAGTAAAGCTCCCTCTACATTGTCCCATCAAATTCTCCCAGAGCAGGTACAGCACGGTTTAGATACAGAGTAAAGCTCCCTCCGCACTGACCCATGAAACCTCCCAGGGCAGGTACAGCTCATGTTAGATACAGAATAAAGTTCCCTCTACATTGTCCCATCAAACAATCCCACGGCAGGTACGGCACATGTTAGGTACAGAGTAAAGCTCACTCTACGCTGTCCCAGCAAACACTACCAAGGCAGCTACAGCATGGGTTAGAGACAGAGTAAAGCTCCCTCTACACTGTCCCATCAAACACTCCAAAGGCAGGTCAGAACAGGTTAGATACAAAGTAAAGCTCCCTCTACACTGTGCAGCCCTACACTCCCAGAGCAGGTACAGCACGGGTTAGATACAGAGTAAAGCTCCCTCTACACTGTCCCATCAAACACTCCCAGGACATGTACAGCACGTGTTAGATATAGAATATAGCTCACTCTAAAATGCCCCATCAAGAACTCCCATGGCACATACAGCACGGGTTAGACAAAGAGTAAAGCTCCCTCTACACTGTCCCATCAAACAGTCCCAGGGCAGGTACAGCACGGGTTAGATACAGACTAAAGCTCACTCTACAGTGCCCCATCAAGCACTCCAAGGGCAGGTACAGCACAGGTTAGATACAGAGTAAAGCTCCCTCTACGCTGTCCCATCAAACAGTCCCAGGGCAAGTACAGCATGTGTTAGATAAAGAGTAAAGCTCATTCTGCACTGTTCTATCAAACACTCCCACGGCAGGTACAGTACGTGTTAGATACAGAATAAAGCTCCCTCTACACTGTCCCATCAAACACTCCCAGGGCAGGTACAGCACGGGTTAGATACAGAGTAAAGCTTCCTCTATACTGTCCCATCAAACACTCCCAGGGCTGGTACAGCACGGGTTAGATACAGAGTAAAGCTTCGTCTACACTGCCCATCAAACACTCCCAGAGCAGGTACAGCATGGGTTAGAGAGTACAGCTCCCTCTACACTGTTCAATCAAACACTCCCAGGGCCGGTATAGCACGTTTTAGATACAGAGTAAAGCTCCCTCTACACTGACCCGTCAAACACTCCCAGGGTAGGTACAGTACGGGTTAGATACAGGGTAAAGCTCCCTCTACACTGTCCCAACAAACACTCCCAGGGCAGGTACAGCAAAGGTTAGATACAGAGTAAAGCTCCCTCTACACTGTCCCATCAAACACATGCAGGGCAGGTACAGCATGGGTTAGATACAGAGTAAGTCTCCCTCTACACTGCCCCACCAAACACTCCCAGAGCAGGTACAGCACGGGTTAGATACAGAGTAAAGCTCACTCTAAACAGTCCCATCAAACACTCCCAGAGCAGGTACAGCACAGGTTAGATACAGAGTAAAGCTCAATCTACACTGTCCCATCAAACACTCCCAGAGCAGGTACAGCACGGTTTAGATACAGAGTAAAGCTCCCTCTACACTGTCCCATCAAACACTCCCAGTGCAGGTACAGCATGTGTTAGATACAGAGTAAAGCTCCCTCTACACTGCCCCATCAAACACTCCCAGAGCAGATACAGCATGTTTTACATACAGAGTAAAGCTCCCTCTACACTGTCCCATCCAACACTCCCAGAGCAGGTACAGCATGTGTTAGATACAGAGTAAAGCTCACTCTACACTGTCCCATCAAACACTCCCAGCGCAGGTACAGCATGTGTTAGATACAGAGTAAAGCTCCCTCCACACTGTCCCATCAAACACTCCCAGCGCAGTCACAGCATGTGTTAGATACAGAGTAAAGCTCCCTCTACACTGTCCCATCAAGCATTCCCAGC
Source organism: Somniosus microcephalus (assembly GCF_052327205.1). Taxonomy (NCBI): domain Eukaryota; kingdom Metazoa; phylum Chordata; class Chondrichthyes; order Squaliformes; family Somniosidae; genus Somniosus; species Somniosus microcephalus. The sequence continues at coordinate 12,062,819 of NC_140998.1, forward strand.
GCAGGTACAGCACGGGTTAGATACAGAGTAAATCTCCCTCTGCACTGTCCCATCAAACACTCCCAGGGCAGGTACAGCACTGGTTAGATACAGAGTAAAGCTCCCTCTACACTGTCCCATCAAACACTCCCAGGGCAGGTACAGCACGGGTTAGATACAGAGTAAAGCTCCCTCTACACTGTCCCATCAAACACTCCCAGGGTAGGTACAGCACGGGTTAGATACCGAGTAAATCTCCGTCTACACTGTCCCATCAAACGCTCCCAGGGCAGGTACAGCACGGGTTAGATACAAAGTAAAGCTCCTTCTACACTGCTCCATCAAACACACCCAGGGCAGGTACAGCACGGGTTAGATACAGAGTAAAGCTCCCTCTACACTGTCCCATCAAACACTCCCAGGGCAGGTACAGCACGCGTTAGATACAGAGTAAAGCTCCCTCTACACTGTCTCATCAAACACTCCCAGGGCAGGTACAGCACGGTTTAGATACAGAGTAATGCTCCCTCTACACTGTCGCATCAAACACTCCCAGGGCAGGTACAGCACGGATTAGATACAGAGTAAATCTCCCTCTGCACTGTCCCATCAAACACTTCCAGGGCAGGTACAACACGGGTTACATACAGAGTAAAGCTCCCTCTACACTGTCCCATCAAACACTCCCAGGGCAGGCACAGCACGGGTTAGATACAGAGTAAAGCTCCCTCTACACTGTCCCATCAAACACTCCCAGGGCAAGTTCAGCATGGGTTAGATACAGAGTAAAGCTCCCTCTACACTGTCCCATCAAACACTCCCAGGGCAGGTGCAGCACGGGTTAGATACAGAGTAAAGCTCCCTCTACACTCTCCCATCAAACACTCCCAGGGCAGGCACAGCACGGGTTAGATACCGAATAACCTGCAACATTGATGTGCATGAATCAGAAACTTGAATTAATGTCCCTTGAGTTTCCCCTCCGGTGGGTGCAATTAGTCACTGGATAACCTTTTGGCTGTTGTCGTCGGAAGACGTGACTGTAAGCTACACATCAGTGGGGAAAAGGAAATGGCTTCTGGCAGAGCTGGTTGGAAAGAAACACCACAATGATTTCCTGCTCCGCAGCGCATTGCAGTCTCCCTGAGGCAGCATGAAGGCTTCCCTCTGTTTGGGGAACTGTTCCTTCGACTCTGCAGCCTTTGGCACCCTAAGTGGCCCAGCTTCTTGTGTCCATACAGTCAACGTTCGTAGGTTTCAGAATAAGGGGTCAGAGATTTAGGACTGAGATGAGGAGGAATTTCTTCACTCAGAGGGTTGTTAATCTTTGGAATTCTCTGCCCCAGAGGGCTGTGAATGCTGAGTCGTTGCGTGTATTCAAGGCTGAGATCGATAGATTTTTGGACTCTAGGGGAATCAAGGGATATGGAGATCGGGCGGGAAAGTGGAGTTGAGGTCGATGATCAGCCATGATCTTATTGAATGGTGGAGCAGGCTCGAGGGGCCGTATGGTCGACTCCTGGTCCTAAATCTTATGTTCTTATGAATATTGCAATTGCCAATAACCGGCACTAATTAATGGGAGCTGACTGGAAGTAGGCAAAAGCAAATTATGGGGAGGGTTACAGGAAACCCAAAATGTAGTATTTGAAACCACCCAGTCAAAATAACAATGTAGCACTCACCGGAGGGGAAACTCAAGGGACTTTAATTTAAGTTGCTGATTCATGCACATCAATGTTGCAGGTTATTCTGTATCTAACACATGCTGTCGGGATCTGGAGTTTGACACTGGGATAACCAAGCAGTTACCAGAGCTGCCATGTAAGGAGGTTGCGGTGGAGCAGGTAATGAATTCGTTAAATCGGTACATTGGAGCGAATCCCTGGTCAAGCATGGAAACTCAGGGCTGGAGACAAGGCGCCCTGGATTTAGACAGAGGACAGCTTGGAGGTTCCGGGCATATATAACTTCAGCCAGAAGTGCCGAGCGGATGATCCATATCGGCCTACTCCCGAGGTCCCCACCACCACAGAAGCCAGTCTTCAGCCAATTCGATTCAATCCACGTGATATCAAGAAACAGCTGAGCGCACTGGATACAGCAAAGGCTGTGGGCCCCGACAACATCCCGGCTATCATGCTGAAGTCTTGTGCTCCACAACTAGCCGCGCCTCTAGCCAAGCTGTTCCAGTACAGCTACAACACTGGCATCTATCCGACAATGTGGAAAACTGCCCAGGTATGCCCTGTCTACAAAAAGCAGGACAAATCCAACCCGGCCAACTACCGCCCCATCACTCTACTCTCAATCATCAGCAAAGTGATGGAAGGTGTCATCAACAGTGCTATCAAGCGGCACTTACTCACCAATAACCTGCTCACTGATGCCCAGTTTGGGTTCCGCCAGGACCACTCGGCTCCCGACCTCATTACAGCCTTGGTCCAAACAAGGAGCTGAATTCCAGAGGTGAGGTGAGAGTGACTGCCCTTGACATCAAGGCAGCATTTGACCGAGTGTGGCAACAAGGAGCCCTAGTAAAACTGAAGTCAATGGGAATCAGGGGGGAAAATGCTCCACTGGCTGGAGTCATACCTAGCACGAAGGAAGATGGTTGTGGTGGTTGAAGGTCAATCATCACAGCCCCAGGACATCGCTGCAGGAGTTCCTCAGTGCAGTGTCCTAGGCCCAACCATCTTCAGCTGCTGCATCAATGACCTTCCCTCCAACATAAGGTCAGAAATGGGGATGTTCGCTGATGACTGCACAGTGTTCAGCACCATTCACAACTCCACAGATAATGAAGCAGTCCATGCCCGCATGCAGCAAGACCTGGATGACGTTCAGGCTTGGGCTGATAAATGGCAGGTCACATTCGCGCCACAGAAATGCCAGGCAATGACTATCTCCAACAAGCGAGAGTCTAACCACCTCCCCTTGACATTCAATGGTATTACCATCGCCGAATCCCCCACCATCAACATCCTAGGGGTCACCATTGACCAGAAACTTAACTGGACCAGCCACATAAATACTGTGCCAACGAGAGCAGGTCAGAAACTGGGTATTCTGCAGCGAGTGTCTCACCTCCTGACTCCCCAAAGCCTTTCCACCATCTACAAGGCACAAGTAAGGAGTGTGATGGAATACTCTCCACTTGCCTGGATGAGTGCAGCTCCAACAACACTCAAGAAGCTCGACACCAGCCAGGACAAAGCAGCCCGCTTAATTGGCACCCCATCCACCAACTTAAACATTCACTCCCTCCACCACCGGCGCACCGTGGCTGCAGTGTGTACCATCTACAAGATGCACTGTAGCAACTCGCCAAGGCTGCTTCGGTAGCACCTCCCAAACCCGCAACCTCTTCCACCTAGAAGGACAAGGGCAGCAGGCGCATGGGAACACCACCACCTCCAAGTTCCCCTCCAAGTCACACACCATCCTGACTTAGAAATATATCACCGATCCTTCATTGTCACAGGGTCAAAATCCTGGATCTCCCTCCCTAACAGCACTGTGGGAATACCTTCAGCAATGGTTCAAGAAGGCGGCTCACCACCACCTTCTCCAGGGCAATTAGGGATGGGCAGTAAATGCTGGCCTTGCCAGCAACACCCACATCCCATAAACGAATTTAAAAAAATAGAATCATAGAAACTTGCAGCACAGAAGGAGGCCATTCGGCCTGCCGTGCCTGTGATGTCTCTTTGAAAGAGCAGTGGTGCTCAGACCCACACCCCCGCTTTGTGTCGGGAACCCTGTCAGTGCCTCATCCTCCAGGACCGTCCAACTCCCTTTTAAAATTACTGCTGGAATCAGCTTCCACCACCTGTTCAGGTCGAGCGTTCCCGATCCCCACAACACTTGGAGTGAAAACATTTCTCCTCATCGCCCCTCTAGAACTTTTCCAACGATTTTGAATCTGTGACCTCTAATTATTGACTCACTCACCAGGTTTTTCTCCCTCTACTCTACCTAAAATCTCATCATCTTGAAAAGCTCTATTAGGTCACCTATGGACAACTGGACAGGTTGGGTGATTGGGCAGAAGCATGGCAGATGCAGTATAATGTGGATAAATGCGAGGTTATCCACTTTGGTTGCGAAAACAGGAAGGCAGATTATTATTTAACGGCAATAGATTGGGAGAAGGGGAAGTGCAACAAGACCTGGGTGTCCTTGTGCACCAGTCGCTGAAGGTAAGCATGCAGGTGCAGCAGGCGGTTAAGAAGGCAAATGGTATGTTGGCCTTCGTAGCGAGAGGGTTTGAGTACAGGAACAAGGATGTCTTGCTGCAGTTGTACAGGGCCTTGGTGAGACCACATCTTGAGTATTGTGTGCAGTTTTGGTCGCCTTATCTGAGGAAGGATGTTCTTGCCATGGAAGGAGTTCAGCAAAGATTCACCAGGCTGATACCTGGGATGGCAGGAATGACGTATGAGGAGAGATTGGGTCGATTGGGCTTGTACTTGCTGGAGTTTAGAAGAATGAGAGGGGATCTCATTGAAACTTATAAAATTCTGACATGACTGGGCAGACTAGATGCAGGAAGGATGTTCCCGATGGTCGGGGAGTCCAGAACCAGGGGTCACAGTCTAAGGATAAGGGGTAAGCCATTTAGGACAGAAATGAGGAGGAATTTCTTCACCCAGAGAGTGGTGAACCTGTGGAATTCTCTACCACAGAAGGCAGTTGAGGCCAATTCATTAAATATATTCAAGAAGGA